>NC_082710.1:30944044-32146544 GCF_030144855.1 Hypanus sabinus | reverse complement strand
CAGTGCAATAAAAATTAATATTGAGAAATTGACTTATAAAGACTCCTTGAAAGTGAATCTGTATGTCATAGAATCTGTTCAGAGTAGTGGTGATTGAAATTATCCATGCTGTTTCAGGAGTCTGATAGTTGTATAATAATAACTATTTTTGAACCTGGTGATGTAGGACTTAAGGGTCCTTTACCTCTTACCTGATGGTACTAGTGAGCAGAAGCCATTGCTTGGATGGCGGGTATCTCTGATAATGGATGCTTCTTTCTTGTGGCGGAGTTCCATGTACATCTATTTAATAATGGGGAAGGATTTGCCTGTAATGGACGGGACTGTGTTCATCACTTTCCCTCACTGTTTCATCAGCTATGTCATGACTGGTGAGGGTAGAGCGCTGGATGTTGTATGCATAGAGTTTTGTAAAAGTATTTGTCAAGGTAGATTGATCCAGAAGATTAAGTGATACGGGTGGGATTCATGATGACTTGGTTGGTTGAATTTAAAGTTGGCTTGGTCAAAGAAGACAGAGGGTAATGGTGGAGGGGTATAATTCTGACTGAAGGTGGTAACCAGTGGTGATCTATGAGGATCAGAGCTGGGTGCTCTGTTTATTTGTAATGAATTAGACAAAGATATAGACTATCTGATAAATAAGTTTGCAGACAATGCAAAATTCGGTATAATGGCAGATGATGAGAAAGGTAGTTAAAGGGAACAGCAGGACATAGAACCGTTGGAAATTTGGGCAGAGAAAGGGCAGATGGTATTTAATCTGAACAAGTCCGTTTTTTGAACATTGGGAGGTCGAATACAAGAGCATAGGATACACTAAATGGCAATCCCATAGCAGTATTAACGTGCAGAGGGGATTTGGTGTGCAAGTCCAATAGCTTCCTGAAAACAGCAACAGACATAAGTAGGAGCGTAAGGAATGCATCAGTTAGAGAATTGGGTAGAAAAGTTGACCAGTCATGTTGCAGCCGCATAAAACTTTGGATAGGTCTGCTTTGGGAGTATTGTGTACTTTGCTGGTTTGCCACCTTACAGGAGGGAGGTGGATGATTTGGAGGGGGTGCCGAAGTCATTCGCTATGATGCTGATTTGATTGGAGTGTATTCGTTATGAGGAGAGAGAAGATAAACTTGGAACATATTTACTGAAGTAGCGAAGACTGAAGGGAAACCTGATAAAATCATGAGAGGCATAAAAAGAGTAGATGGTCAGACTTTTTTCAACAGTGCGGAATTTTCAAATGCTAGAGGGCATAGATTTAAGATAAGATGGAAAGAGTTTAAAGGAGATGTATGAGGAAAATTTTTACAAATAGATACCTGCAATGTACTACTGGAGGAAGTGTTGGAAATAGATACATAAACAACTTTTAAGAAGCATTTAGACAGATTCATGAAGAAGCAGGGAATGGAGGGATCTGGACATTGAACAGAGAGATGGATAAATATAGATTGCTTTGCCAACATTGTGATCTGAAGGACCTATTCTATAGAACACACAAAATGCTGGAGGAACTCTGCACTTAGGCAGCATTTATGGAAGTGAATAAACAGTTGACATTTCAGGCCGAGACACTTCTTCAGGACTGGAAAGGAAGGAGGATGACAGAATAAAAAGGTGGAGGGGGAGGAGAAGGAGGAGAAGCCAGGTGGGTAGGAAAGGTAAAGGGCTGGAGAGGAAGGAATCTGATAGGAGAGAGTTGCTTTGAGGGAATAAAATCTCATTCACTTCTGTAGTTGAGTATGTGGAGTTATCACTTGCTATTTGCAAATTGGTGTGCATGTGCAAGGGAACCTGAAATTCTTGCAAAGTTCTGCACCCTTTGATGGATTCCGTCAAATCATAATGGAAAATCATCAATTTCCTTGGAATGCAGAGACTTGTTGGGGTTCCTGATGCAATAAACAGTTGAAAGCAAAGTACAAGATGTTGGAAGTATTTAGCTCCAGCTATCTTCTTCAAAAGCCAAATGTATTAAATCTGATTGCCAGAGATTGTACACGGCTATCAGCATCCTTCTGCTCTCTCACTGCAGCTGTGGCTGGAAACAGAGACAGCTTTCCACGCAGGCGTCCATGATGAAGTATGTTCTAATTATGCTCCAAACATTACACCATTTTCCTTATATCACGACATCAGTCTTCCAGTAATGTGGTCATCTTGATGGTATGGGGTGTGATTTAAGCTTGCTGATGTAACTTTTAGTCATCTAACCATTTGGTCATATCCTTGGGTAAGTGCTGCCGAGTCCAAGATTGCTCCAAGTACTCAGAACGCTGTTAAATGTTCCGGCAGATGTTACTGTTCTGTTTATAACAAAAGTTGAGACGGAATCCGATAAATTGGTCCTGACTGTGCTGCAAACCAGCTGGCTGTTCTGTAGAAGTCAAGAATGAGTTGGATCATGATGTCAGACTCAGTTATACTGGGGTGACTTGATGCACTTTGCGTTCATTTGCTTAGCTTTAAACCAACTTTACACCAGCATTTATATACTCTACATGCAACATGAATGGAATCACAGACTGAATCGAATAGGTAAAAACTTTTAGGTGGTTAGTTTACGTTTAATTTTGCAATGTCTTTGTTAAAAATTAATTCTAATTGTTGAAACATTTTAATTAAGTTTATTGTTTATATTTTAAAATATTTTAATGATCCAAATCCACTTGAGCTGTATTTTAAATGTTTCTGTTCATCAGAGATATTTAAAAGGAACTGTGGCAGGCTGTCAGAAGGTTATCATGTGTTCAAGAGGATGTGGTGCCTGGGGCTAAGTATGTGCAATGGCGCTGAGGCCTGGACCTGCACTGGACCTACAGGGATGCTAAAACAGACTGCAGCCATGGCACCAGCCCAATTCATCACTGACTTGGTCACAGCTTAGTCTTTTGTAGCCACACACAAAAATTGCTGGAGGAACTCAGCAGGTCAGGCAGCATTGGTGGAAAAGATTGACGTCTCGGGCTGAGACCCTTCTTGAGGACTGAGGAGTAAGAGGGAAAGATGCCAGAATAAAAAGGTGGGGAGAGGGGAAAGAGGCTAAGCTGGAAGGTGATAGGTGAAGCCAGGTGGGCTGGGAAAGATGGTCAATGCCATTATGTCGGAGGTACCCAGATGGAATAGGCCACCCTCAGGGTGGAGGAGCAACACCTTATATTCCATCTGGGTACACTCCAACCTGAAGGCTTGATTATCAATTCCTCCTTCAAGTAAACAATCCCCCACCTTCCTCTATTCCCCACTCTGACCTTTCACTTCCTCTCATCTGCCCATTACTTCCGCCTTCCATTCTCCCTATGGTTCACTCTCCTCTCCTATCAGATTCTTTGTTCTCCAGCCCTTAACCTTTCCCACCCACCCGGCTTCACCTATCACCTTCCAGCTAGCCTCTTTCACCTCCCCCCACCTTTTTATTCCGGCATCTTCCCCCTTCCTTTTCAGTCCTGATGAAGGGTCTCAGCTCGAAACGTCGACTATTTATTCTTTTCCTTAGATGCTGTCTGACCTGCTGAGTTCCTCCAGCATTTTGTGTGTGTTGCTCTGGATTTCCAGCATCTGCAGAATCTCATGCTTATGATTAGTCTTTTATACATCCTTCGAAAAGGTGAATACCATAGACCTGTGCCTTTCCTCATAACCTGTGGCCCTGTGCTCTCTGCCTCAGAGGCTAATGTCAGAACATCCTTCAAGAGTGTTATCCCTCACAAGGCATCAGGCCCCTTTGTGTACCTGAACGGTTACCAAAAATGTGAGTCTGCCTATTTGTGTAAGGGCACTTTTGACCTCTCAATGCTGCTTTCAGATATTCCCATCTACTTCAAAAGGGCAACAATCATACCAATGCCCGAGGAAGACCTGGGTTAGCTGTCATAACAAGTATCACCCAGAAGTTACTGTGATGGCGTGCTTTGAGAGGTTTGTCATGGCTAGAATTAACTCCTGCCTGAGCAATAGCCTAGAACCACAGCAATTTGCCTACCATCACAACAGATTTACAGTGGACACAATCTCACTGGCTCTTTGGAGCACTGAGACAATAGCAATACTTACATTAAGTTACTGTTTAATGATTACAGTCAGATTTCAACTCCGTCTAGCCTTCAGTGCTGATCGCCAAGCTTCAAACACTGAGCCTTGCTACCTCCCTCAGCAAGTACATCTTGACACCAAGAGGCCACAGTCACTACAAGTCTGTAATAGAATCCCCCTCCTTGCAAACAAGCAACGCAGGTGCATCTGAACGATCTGCGGTTAGCCCACTGTTCTACTTTCTCTATTCTCAGGACTGTGTCACTAAGCATAGACTAAGTGCCTTCGATAATTTCACTGACGAACCCCTGTTGTTGGCAGGGTAGATGGTGACAAGGAGGCGGACTGGAGTGAGACCGATCAGCTACAACAAACAAGGTGCTTGAGGAGCTCAGCAGGTCATGCGGCATCTGGGAAAGAAAAGGAACTGTTGACTTTTCAGGTCAAAATGCTGCACTAGGGCGGGTTAGACTGGCCATAACAACAGCCTCGCACTCACCGACTGTAAGGTGAAGGAATTGACTGTGGACTTCAGGAAGGGGAGGTTGAGAGACCACACACCAGTTCTCATTGAAGGGTCAGTGATGGAAAGGGTGAGCAGCCTCAATTTCATCAGCATGTGGTAGGATCTACCTGGGCCTAGCACATCAATACCATCATGAGGAAGGTGTACAGTGGCGCTACTTCAATAGGAGTTTGAGGAGGTTCAGTCTGTTACCTAAAGGCTCTTTCACGTTTCTACAGATGTATGATGGATAGCATTCTGAGTGGTTACACCACATCCTGATGTGGAGGCTCCATTTTGCAGGGTTGCAAGAGGCTCCAGAGGATTGTAGACTCAGCCAGCTCCACCACAAGCACAACCCTCCCTGCCATGGATACATGGAGGCATCCATCACCAAGAACCCTCACTATCACGACATGCCCTCTTCTCTACTACCATCAGGGAGGAGGTATAGGAGCTGGTAAACCTATACTCAGTGGTTCACATGTAGCTTCTTCTAATCTGTCATCAGATTTCTAAATGGTCTATGAAACCATGGACACTGACACAATTTTCTTTTTTTGAACTATTTATTTATTTTTGGATGTTATGGTAATTTTATGTCATGTCAACTAAATCAGTGATGTTAAATCTGATTCCAATTGTAGTATTATCCAGCCTATTTAATTTCATGTGAAATTTGCTTTCTGAATCAAATCATTTAAATTGCATTTTCTGGAAAGCTTCACACCCAATTCTTCTTTCCAGAAATTGTTAATAATTTGATATTGGGAGCAGAAGACATTCAGAGGAAGAACTGCTATAAATCAAGGCACAAAATCTGTAACAGTATCGATAGTTGAAGAGAACTTTGGTCATTTGTACAAGAGAAAAGAACTCCAGGTGAGGGTGGTTGAAATCATCTGGGAATTAGTATTTCCTAAGGCTATGTTCTGCAAATTGGCTGCTGCATTGTCTATTCTACAATCATCACCAACCTTCAAAATTGTTCAATTATCATAACACATTTGGGGAAGGTTGTGAAAATCACAATACAAAAGACAAGTTATTTTTACTTCTTTATGTTTTCAGACTGATTTCAATGGGAAGTGGGATAACTGTGGTTTTCATCATTTGCAATTTGTTTCTCTCCTCTATTGTAAGTGTTCTTGCATTCTGTAGTACTTATAATGGATGTTCAATTTCTTGGACCAATGATCTACTTTATCAATTTCAGGCATTAAATACCGACAGGTCACTGTACCATAGACAACACCGTGCATAAGCACGGTAAGAAATTTATGGCAAATGCAGCTCACAATCAGATCACATGATCCAAGCAGCCCTCTTGACATTTATATGCTATGTGAGCCAACATGCCGCAAAAAGAAAGATACCGTTCAGCATTCCCTGAATTGCGGGCATGTTATGTTGGCGTCAGAAGCATGGTGACACCTGCGGGCTGCTTCTAGCACATATTTGAACTATGTTGATCGTTGACACCAACAGTATGTTTTGATGTTCTTGTGGGAAAAAAGGCTCATCAAATCTAATCCTTGGTTTCACTCCAGTCTGTGTTCTGAAGTGACTGATGAGGTCAAAATCAGACCCATGGACTTTGCAGCAGAATGGAGAGGAGGTTCGTGACGAGGCAGGCAGGTGGTCAGTTTGAAATGTGCACTCACTCCATTGTTTACGTTTGGCTTCTGTGTCTGTGCGGTCCGTAAGAAAGGCCTCCATGCGAAGAATGTATTCTCCCATGCCACTGGATGATACTCTATATACCCACCTGAGTCCTGCCGACAAATTTACAACTGACATCAGAATTCTTTGGCAAGGGAGCAAATAAAGCAGTCAATGACTGCAATTTTTGATCATTATCCACGGTAGAGAGGACACATTTATTTGAAGGCAAGGTCAGATCCAGCTACAATTTCTCCAAAGCTAAATTGACTGCTGATACTCACATGATGAATGATAATTTGACTTGGATATCAGAGGTTGCTCAGCTTCTGTTGAACTATACCCGAATTAAATGCTTCCTTAAATTAAAGGCAGCAAATTAAAGAGAAGCTCTGGCATGACTTAAAAAATGTCTGCAAGTGCAGACAGTAATTTACACATGATGGAAGAAAGAATCACATTTGTGTTCCTTTAGTCAAGCTGTATATAAAATTTCCTCCAGCTTTTATCTGCACGTACGTCATCTAACTCATAAACCCCAACAGGGCTACTCTTGGTAAATTAGAAGGACAGCTTTATGAAAATTTTGTCCATCACTTGTATGTCTAAGGTTAAGATCAGTGTGTGATATTGATGTTCTGAGTAACTTCAAATAAAAAAATCAATGCATGGAATTCTTTCTTGGAGGCAATCTGATTGAATAATATAACTGAATTCTTTGTTCAGTTTTTCATACAAGTGAATTCAATTCGACTGACTCATTTTACATTGGGCAATTAAAAAAATTTCAGGCTTATTTTCTGGCTCTGATAGCAGTATAACACACTGGTGGGAGGCTTTTTTATTTAAGAAAGGCAAGAATAATAAGAACAGCTATGGACCCCTGTACATTCAATAAATATTAATCTTTTAATAAATGTTTCATGCATTTTTCAGAACGAAGCATACAGTGAAGTGCATTGTTTGTACTAACAACCAACACAACCTAGTGTTGTCCTGAGGTCATCCTGCAAGGGTCGCCATACATCCCAGTGCATACCCACAATGCTCGGCAGAACAGCATCAAACACAACAAAACATGACAACTCATCTTTGCCTTAACTCATGTATCAGTCACCATTCTTCTTTGAGGACCAGGAGCAAGGTGGCATTCCACTGGAGCCCGCTGAACCCCAGTTTGGGGTTGTTTCTCACACTCAGTTTGGAAAAGATGGTGCCTGACCTGGGAGCTGGTCCCCCAATTGCCCCTGACCAGATGGGTGAGCTACCTCCCTATTTAGTTTGTTTTCTGATGATCACTGACCCCTGACCTGGGCCTGTGTGATGTTAGCTGTATACCCCCCCCCCCCCCCCCCACTCTCAACCCAAACCTGCTTCTGTTGTATCCGTTCTAGTCTGAGCACCCAGAGCCGTGAGAATCAGTGTGTGAGTCAGTAAGCCAAGAAGCACTTAGTACTGATGACCCCTCTCTTCCCAAATCCAGGCCAAAACATCGAGGTACAGCTCTAACGTTCAGAAAACATAATATTTACTTTAGACCTTTTACATCAGACATAAACCCATTAATGGTTTTAGACTTATCTAAGTTGCCTTGTTTTTAGTGGTTAGTGAGGTCAGTATAGGAAATTATTTTAATTGGTGTTAGCTTGTTCAAAGAGATTTAAACTACAGGATCCAATTTATAATAAATGGTTGCTTCCTAAATCATTATTTCTTTTTCTCTGGGCAGATTTTGTACTTGGTTTTCACTCTGTCCAGAGTTGTTTCTACAGATGCTAGTCAAGATTATTATGAAGAAATATATTTGTCACATGTACTTCGAAACATCAAAACATACAATGAAATGTGTCGTTTGCATTAGATTAATGGGGAATGTGTGGGGGCCAGGCCACAAGTAACACCATACTTCTGGCACCAGCATAGCACACCAAAAACTGACTACCCTAAACGTATGTTAGGAGAAAAAAGAGCACCCGGAGGAAACCCACGTGGTCAGGGGAGAACATACAACCATTTACAAACAGTGACGGGAGTCAAATCACTGGCGCTGTTAAGCAATTTCGCTAACTGCCATGCTACTGCGCAGCTCCCTACTCTATTACCTTATCTAAGTGATCATTATTCATATTTAAAGCTTCTTGACAAGCTATTCAACTATGGGACACATCACAGCATATTAGGAGCCTCCCACATAATGTGTACAGAGTGCTGAATCTTAATGAATCAAGCCAGTTCACACTACCCAAGGTGCACACGGCGGCCAGTTCGGTTGAGTCTCCATAGATAAAAGACCCTCCCATGAAGCGGAACAGGCTGCATGTGTGACCAGGTCTCTGGAGACACAATCCACATCCCCAATCTCAGAATGCCTTGATGTCTTTTTCATAGCTCCCTGTTGCCAGAAGACTTTAACCTATTTTTCATATCTCTGATAATCAGAGATATTTAAATACAATTTAAATAGTTTAACAATTAAAAATACTGCATATTAAATTATATGAGTTCAAAGTTAAATTTATTATCAGAGTACATACATGTCACCATGCAATTCTTTTTCTGCAGGCATTCTCAGCAAATCTATAGAATGGTACGTGTAAACAGGATCAATGGATAACAAGTTGTGCAAACACAAATATAAATAAATAGCAAGCATGAATAACAAGGTAAAGAGACTTCAAAGTGCGACCATCAGTTGTGGGAACTCCCGAAGTAGAATGAGTGTAGTTATCCCCTTTTGTTCAAGAGCCTGGTGGTTGAGGGGCAGTAACGGTTCTTGAACCTGCTGACGTGAATCTTGAGGCATTTGTACCTTCTTTTGTATGGTATGTACCTTCCTTGTATTGGCGTGTGGCCTGGTGGATAAGGCATCGGTCTAGTGATCTGAAGGTCACTGGTTCAAGTCTCAGCTGAGGCAGCATATTGTGTCCTTGAGCAAGGCACTTAACAACACTTTGCTCTGCGACGACACCAGTGCCAAGCTGCTTGGGTCCTAGTGCCCTTCCCTTGGACAACATCGGTGGCGTGGAGAAGGGAAGGCTTGCAGCCTGGGCAACTGCCAGTCTCCCTGGAAACCTTCCAAGGCGCAAATCCATTATCTCACGAGACTAACGGATGCCTATGTACCTTCTACCTGATGGCAACAGTGAGAAAAGAGCATGGCCTGAGTGGTGAGGATCTTTGATGATGGATGCTGCTTTTGTATGGCAACGTTTCATGGCTGGGAGGGTTTTACCCATAATGTACTACACCAAATCCATTATCTTTTGTAGGATTTTCCATTCAAAGGAATTGGTTTTCTTATACCAGGCCATAATGTATCCAGTCAATCCACACCATAAAACAAACAAGAGAAAATCTGTAGATGTTCCGTGCTCCCGGCGTGGACTCCACTATATTGGTGAGAACTGACAAAGACTGGGAGACTGCTTCACCGCTTCATCTACACTCCATCCGCCAGAACAAGGGGGATCTCCCAGTGGCCACCCATTTTAATTCCACTCCCCATTCCCATTTTGATTTGGCCTCCTCCACTCAGGATAAGGTTAGGTTGGAGGAATAGCACCTTATATACCATCTGGGTAGCCTCCAACCTGATGGCATGAATGTCAATTTCTCAAACTTCCAGTAATAACCCCAACCCCACCCCCCCCCACTTCTCCATTTCCCATCCCCTTTTCCCTCTCTCGCCTCATCTCACCAATCAATTTCCCAGCTCTTTACTTCATCCCTCCCCCTCCAGGTTTCACCTATCACACGGTGGTTATCTCTCCCCTCCCCCCACCTTTTAAATCTAGTCAGCTTTTTTTCTCCAGTCCTGCCGAAGGGTTTTGCCCGAAACGTCAACAGTACTTTTTTCCATAGATGCTGCATGGCCTGCTGAGATCCTCCAACATCTTATGTGTATTGCACACACCTACAGAAGCTTCTCAAGGTTTTTGATGACATCCTGAATGTATGCAGACTCCTGAGGAAATAGAGGTGCAGGCTCTTTGCAATTACACCTTTGCAATTACATTTATGTTACATTTAACCTTTGCAATTACATTTATATGATGGGTCCAGGAAAAGTCCTCTGAGATAGTGACACCCTGGCATTTAATGTTACTGACCCTCGTCACCCCCGATCCTCTGAAGATTACTGGCTCTCGGACATCTGATTTCCCTCTCCTGAAGTCTACAGTCAGTTCCTTGGTCTTATTGACATTGAGTGAAAGGTTGTTGTTATGACACCACTCAGCCAAAGTTTCAGTCTCCCTCCAGTACGCTGATTCATCACCACCTTTGATACAGTCCACAACAGCGATGTCACGGCAAACTGTGGAAATGTTTTTGGTAAATCGAACTGACTCATGTCTACAAGTGAGGAAATCCAGGATTCAATTGCGTAAGGTGGTATTGAGGGCAATGTCTTGGAGTTCACTGATTAGTTTTGAGAGGATGATGGTGTTGAATGCTGAACTGTAGTTGATAAAGAGCATCCTGATGTTTGCAAACAAGAGAAAGGAATAGGGTTCTTCTTGTCCTCATGTACCACCCCACCAGCCTCCGCCTCCAGCACATAATTCTCCAAAATTTCCACCAGGTCCAACTAAATCACACCACCAAACACATCTTTCCCTCCCCCCCACTTTCTACTTTCCACAGGGATCGCTCCCTGCGCAACTCCCTTGTCCACTCCTCCGTCCCCACTGATCTCCTTCCCAGCACTTATCCTTGCAAGCAGAACAAGGGCTCCATCTGCCCTTACACCTCCTCCCTCACTGCTATTCAGGACCCCAAGCAGTCCTTCACCAGCAGCACTTCACCTGTGAGTCTGTTGGGTTCTTATACAGTGGTTCGTGTTCCCAGTGTGCCCTTTTGTATATTGATGAAACCCGACGTAGACTGGGAGAGTGTTTCACCGAGCATCTATGCTCCGTCAGCCAGAACAAGCGGAATCTCCTCATGGCCACCCAATTTAATTCCACTTTCCATTCCCATTCTGATATGTCCATCCGTGGCCTCCTCCGCTGTTGGGATAAGGCCACACTTAGGTTAGAGGAACAACACCATTTGGGTAGCCTCCAAGCTGATGGCATGAACATTGATTTCTCAAACTTCCAGTAATGACTCCAACCTCCCCTTCAACATTTCCCATCCCTTTTTCCCTCTCTCATGTTATCTCCTTGCCCGCCAATCGCCTCCCCTTTCTTCTTTCTTCCTTAGCTTTCTGTTTCTTTCACCAGACAACTTCCCAGCTCTGTGCTTCATCCTTCCTCCTCTAAGTTTCACCTATTGTTTAGCGTTTCTCTTTCCCCTTCCCCCACCTTTCAAATCAGATCTACTCCTCAGCTTTTTTCTCCAGTCCTGCTGAAGGGTCTCAGCCTGAAACATCGACTGTACTTTTTACCACAGATGCTGCCTGGCCTGCTGAGTTCCTCCAGCAATTTCTGTGTGTTGTCCAGATGCATTCACCTTTGCTGTCCAGATGGTGAAGAGCCAATGAGGTGGCATCTGCTGTACACCTGTTTCTTCAGTAGGCAAATTGGAGCGGATCCGAAGTCACCACTCAGACAGGAGATGATGTGCTTCAACACCAGCCTCTCAGAACACTTCATCACTGTGGATGTAAGTGCCACTGGGCGGTAGTCATTGAGACAAGTTACCATGCTCTTCTTGGGCACCGGTACGATTGAAGCCTGCTTGGAGCAGCTGGATACCACACACTGCCAGAGAGAGAGACTTAAGATATCCATGAGCACACCAGACACATCAGTATAGGTCTTCAGTATTCGGCCAGGTACTCAGTCCGGACCAGATGCTTTCCTTGGATTCACTCTCTTGAAGGGAGCCCACACATCATCTTCAGGTACTGAGAGCAAAGGATCATCGGGAGACATGGAGGTGTGCGATGGTTCCTCCCTGTTCTGGTGGTCAAAGTGAGCAGAGAAGTCCATGAGCTCATTTGGAAATGAAGCTCTGCTGTCCCCAATGTCGCAAGATTTAACTTCATAGGAGGTTATGGCATTCAAACCCTGCCACAGCTGTTGAAATAATTCATTTAAGTGAAAGGCATCAAAATATATAAAATAAAGAAAAAATAAACAAGTCATTTATTTGCTTTTTACTCTGTTCTATTTGATCATGATAGTTCCTGGCAAAATTTTCTACAGAAGTGCTTTGCCATTGCCTTCTTCTGGGAAGCGTCTTTACAAGATTGGTGACCCCAGCCATTATCAATACCCTTCAGAGATTGTCTGACTGGCATCTATAGTCGCAGAACCAGGGCTTGTGATATGCACCAGCAGCTGATACAACCACCTACAACCCCGACCAATGGCTTCACATGACATTGATCGGGGGGCCTCAGCAGTGCTATGTCTTGCCCAGGGCTGACCTGCAGGATAGTGAAGCATCTTACACCTTCCACCTTTGGTAGAGACATTTCTCTACCGCGCCACCCCATTCTGTAAATAGGGTTGCTTTTGATGCATTAGGCAACCTGCTTTAGGCTAACAGGCCAAATGCAAAATAGATCCATCTCCTCCATCTCTGCTTCGCAGCAGTCTGTTGTTGGGCTACTGGAGGGTGCAATGTGTTGGCACTTGATTCCAGTGTACCTGTGACTTCCATGTTTCATTCTGCGGGTGTGGAAATCAGAGGCAAGCTGAGCTTCGAGGAGGGTATAGCCAGCAGTCCTCTAAAAACCATAGGGCCAAGGTAAATATGAACTCAGTGATATGTGTGATAATGAAAAACTTCTATAGATGTACCGTGGAGAGCATTCTGACAGGTTGCATCACTGTCTGGTATGAGGCAGGGAGGGTGAGTTACTGCACAGGACCGAAAGAAGCTGGAGAGGGTTGTAAATTTAGTCAACTCCATCTTGGGTACTAGACTACAAAGTACCCAGGACATCTTCAAGGAGCAGTGTCTCAGAAAGGCGATGTCCATTATTAAGGACCTCCAGCACCCAGGGCATGCCCGTTTCTCACTGTTACCATCAGGTAGGAGGTATAGAAGCACTCAGGGATTCAGGAACAGCTTCTTCCCCTCTGTCATCCGATTCCTAAATGGACATTGAACCCGTGAACACTATCTCACTTTTTAAATATATATTATTTCTGTTTTTCTCATGCTTTTTAATCTATTCATTATATGTATACTGTAGTTGATTGATTTATTTATTTAGTATTACTTTTTTTCTTTTCCTAGATTATGTATTGCATTGAGTTGCTGCTGCTAACTTAATGAATTTCATGACACATGCCGGTGATAATAAACCTGATTCTGATTCTGATTGGAGATTGAACCTTAGGCCTAACTAGCTAGCACGTCACAAAGTTAAAACTAAATTTCTATGTACCAGACAGAGAAATTATATTATTAACAGACATTTCATAAACTTGTAGTTTGATGTCAGAAATTTAGAAAGGGCAATACGGTAGCATTGTTGCTAGCACAACTCTTTATAGTACCAGTGATCTCGGAATCAGTTCCTGCCGCTGCCTGTAAGGAGTTTGTACGTTCTCCCCATGTCCATGTCGGTCTCCTTCAGGCACTCTAGTTTTCTTCCCCAGTCCAAAGACCTACTGATTGGTATGTTATTTGTAAATTGGCCTGTGATTAGGCTAGGATGAAATTGGGGGACTGTTGGTTGGTGCAGCTCAAAGAGCTGGAAGAGACTATTCCACACAGCATCTCAATAAATAAATTTTTAAAATAAAATACTTAAGAAATTATTTGATCAAAGTTACCAAGAGATTAGATAGATATCATTTTCATTGTTTGGTGAATATTAGAAAAAAATAGATTTTCTTTAAGGAATGAAGGTAGAATAAACTTCTACAGGCAAATTGTCAATTGATGCTGGGTCAGCTGGTAATATATGAATTAAAAATTTGTGACATGTCAATGCTTGTTTAAAATACAGTTTTGTAAGGGTTACAAGTCAAAAGTAGGTTTATACAGGGTTCACCCATAATCTGCTTGAACAGACGCAAGAGTTAAGATTAAGGGGAGATTAAATGTCTTGTTCTAATGACAGTATCTTCACGGTCTTAAACACCTGAATGTTATTTAAATTTGTAAGCTTTTCGAAGTTGGAGAACTTACCTTCGATCTGGTATTTTTGTAGGCATGTTATCTTTAGGCACAAAGCTTTTCATTACAAAGAGAAAGAACTTAGGGGTTCTCCTTATCACTGTTCCCGTGTTTGACTAATGTACTCAATCTGACGGTCTGGGACATGCCCATTTAAGGTACTGGTGCCATTCCATCTCCCCTTTGACTCTTACTATTTTTTATCGATTTTATAGAAAGCATCCTATTCAGATGCACCATGGCTTGGTTTGGTAACTGCTCTGCCCAGGACGCTGAGAGACTGCTGAAAGTTGTTGGCACAGCTCGGCTCATCTCTGAAACCACCTTCCCTCTATGGACTCCACACAGACTCTACACTTTTTGCTGCTTTGGTAAAGTAATCAGTGTAATCAAGTACCCCATCCCATCCTGGGCGTTCTCTCTTCTCCCCTTTCCCATTGGACAGAAGGTATAAAAACCGGAAAGCACATACTATTGGGCTCAAGTACAACTTTAATCCTGTGTGACTATTGAACAGTTCCCTTGCATGTTAAGATGGACTCGTGACTCCCCACCTACTGTACCTCATTAAGACCTTGCACCTTATTGTCTACTGGTATTGTACTTCCTCTGTATCAGCAACAACTTATTCTGCCTTCTGCTAATATTTCACTAATACTATCTCAGTGCACTGTTGTAATGAAGTGATCTATATGATGAATGGTAGACAAAGTTCAAAGTGAATTTATTATCAAAGTACATACATGTCACTATATACAACCCTGTGATTCATTTTCTTGTGGACATGCTCAACAGATCCATAACAGAGTGATAACCTTAATAGATTCAGTGAGAGGCCTCACCAACTTGGGTGTTCAACCCATGTGCAAAAGACAACAAACTGTGCAAATATAAAAAGAAAGAAATAATAATAATGAATAAGTAAGTAAGCGATAACTATTGAGAACATGACACAAAGAGTCATTGAAAGTGAATCTATAGATTGTGAGAATATTTCAATGTTGGACCAAGAGAAATTCAGTGAAGTTATCCCCTTTGGTTCAAGAGTCTAATAGTTGAGGGTTAATAACTGTTCCTGAACTTGGTGGTGTGAATCCTGAGGCTCCTGTACCTTCCTCTTGATGGGCATCTTCGGTGATGGATGCTGCTTTCATGCGACAACACTTTATGTAGATATGCTCAATGGTGGTGAGGGCTTTACCCATAATGAGCTGGACCAATTTAATTACACTTTATGGAATCTTCAATTCAAGGGGATTGGTGTTTCTATACCAGGTTATGATGCAGCCAGTCAATATACTGTCCACTACACATCTATAGAATTTTATCTAAGCTTTAGGTGTCATGTTGAATCTTCACAAACCCCTCATGACAGTAGAGGTGCTGCCATGCTTTCTTCATAAATGCACTTCAGTGCTGGGTCTAGGAGAGTTCCTATGAAATAAAAACACTGAAGAATTTTAAGTTACTGACCTTCTCCAATTCTGATCCTCCAATGAGGACTTTTGCTTTCCTCATGGACCTTTGCTTTCCTTCTCCCTCAGTCAATAATCAGCTCCTTGGTCTTGCTGACATTGAGTGTGAGGTTGTTGTTGTGCCACCACTCAGACAGGTTTTCAATTTCCCTCCTATACGCTGATTCGTCACCACCTTTGACTTGGCCTACAACAGCAAACTTGAATATGGCGCTGGAGCTGTGCTTACCCACATGGTTATAACTGTAAAGCAAATGAGGCAGAGGGCTAAGCACCCAGCCTTGTGGTGCACCTGTGCTGATGGAGATCATGGAGGAGGAGATGTTTTTGCCAATACAAACTGACTGGTGTCTGCAAGTTAGGAAATCGCATAAGGAAGTATTGAGGCCAAGTTCTTGAAGTTTATTCATTAGTTTTAAGGGGTTGATGTTATTGAATGCCGAGCTATAGTTGACAAAGAGCATCCTGATGCATCCATCTTTGCTGCCCAGATGTTCCAGGGTTGAGTGATGAGCCAATGAAATGGCATCTACTCCGGTGGGCTAGGAGGTAATCCATATGGCTTCTGAGGCAGGAGCAGATGTGTTACTTCACCTTGGTACATGTGACAATAATAAACTCATTCACCAATTTACCAACTACTGAAGAAATATAAATTTTCAGTGGGAGGATTTTGTGGGAGAGTGTAATTTATTGACATTTTGATAATTACATTATAATAAAGCTTTTTCTGTGTGAATAATTCTAATTGCTAAGAGATGTGATCTTTGGTTATGCCAGTAGTATAGTGTGCTGAAGTAGCTGAATCATACAGAGTGGGAAGGTATTAACTGTCATTGTTGAATTAGTTAAGGCAAAGATGGTGCATTAGAGATGCCTTCCCCACATGACTTAATAGGCTATTGACAATATTAGTCAGACTTCACACACAAAGGAAGTACCCATGCAGTCTTGTCATACTGGAGAATTAATATTTTCAGCAAAGAATGGGGAAATAATTGGCAGGGGAAAATAAAGGTTTGGAAAAGAAACATATATGTTAACGTGAGCAAAAATGAATATATAATTTAAAATGTATCTCTCAGGTAAGCATTCAGACTCAAACTAGTGCAAATTAGTGAAACTCTGCAGTAATGATTTGGCAGAAGTATAGGCAATATCATCTAATTATTCTACGTTGTTTGTTTGTTCAATTTTTAACTTCATTATCTTTTCTTTATTTTCAAACCTGCTATATTCTGAACCTTATTTATTAAAATTTTGCTGCATTTGGAATGTGAAATACTGGATTGCTCTGAGATTTTATCTGAGAGTTATGTATCTTCTGCTTATGCCCTCAGGGAGAAAACAACACACATCCATTTTTATTAAATGCAGCGAGGGTGATCTGACCATTCTAACATGCTGAATTCATAAGCAAACTCAAGGTTTTAAATACCTCTGCATGAACTGAGGTAATTGGAGAGTGCTCTGATTGTAGAAGATGGGAAGTAACCAAGCGATCAATTATTATAACTCGATCAAAGCTAATGGGATGCAAGCACAGACTCCAAAGAAATAATATGTGATATAAAAACTGAGAGAACTGGAAATACTCAGCAGATTAAGCAGCATCTTTGGGGAGACAAACAGAGTCAATGTCTTAGATTGATGACCTTTCATCAGAATTGAGAAAACTTAGCCATTGAACATATTTTAATTTGCAAAGAATGGGGAATGATAGAGAACAATGAGAATGTCTGTGATGGGGGGGGGGGGGGGTGTAGTAGGAAACCCAGAGAGAATTAATAGGACAAGAGATGGTAGCAGGTAAGGATGGGTGGCGATGAATTGTTAATTATCAATGATCTTTCTAGAGAGCTTGTAAGTAGAAGATGACTCAAAACAGAAGAGGACCAAGTGAGCAAGAAAAAATGTGCTAGAACACTTGTGTATCTAACATTGCAGATACTGGAAATCTGAGTTAAAACCAGAATATACTTGAAGTACTCAGGGGGACTGACAGAAACTGTGGGGAGAGGAAGAGAATTTGCTTTTTAGACTGATTGCTTTTCATCAAAGCTGGCCAGTTGTGAAATTGTTAAACTCCGTTTTAAACTCTAAGAGCTGTAATGTTACCAAGTTGGAAGATTTTTTCAAAATTTTAGAACTACAACACGGTAACAAGCCTTTCCAGCCCAACAAGCCCAATTACACCAATGTGACCAATACCCTACTAAACTTTGGAATGTGGGAGGAAACTGGAGCACCTAGAGGAAACTTACCCAATCACAGGGAGAAGGTACAAACTCCTTACAGACAGTGCTGTGATGGAACTGAAGTTGCTGATGATGTAATAGCATTATGCTAACTGCTATGCCTCGATGCTGCCCCAAATGATGACATGCTGATTACCAATTTACATTGGACTTTGTTGGAATGGTAAAAGGCTAGCATTGAAGTGGGGTGGTGAATTCATGCGACATCTGATAGCTCAGGGTCACCCTTACAGACTGAACAGAGGTTGTGCTCTGCAAAGTTGTCACTCCATTTATGTTTTGTTTTTCCAATGTGGAGAAGACAAATTATGAGCACTAAATGCAGGACACTAAGTTGGAAGAGATACAAATTATCCCCTGCTTACCTTCAAGGGTCCTTGGATAATGGGAAGGAAAAAAGGTAAGTGGGTATCTGTTGCAGGGGAGTGGATATTGGAAGACAGAGAGAGGAAACTGAAGACTTCTTCCATGAAACTTTAGTCTCTTCCGTGTGCTGAGAGATGAGAGAAGGGAAAATAGTTACATTGAAGGTGCTGACATGAAAGTGAATGTGGATGGTGATGGTAGAGGAGATGAAGAACTTCTCTTGTTTGTGGAAAAAGGGGAGTGGGAGGCAGATGAGTCTGGGAGTACGGCCAACTACACCGGAGGAGACAATGCACCTGAGGAAGTATGGAGACATCTAAGCTGCCAAGAGAGGTGTTATTTTCAAAATGAATACAACGGAATAAGAAAAGAAAACTTGAGTCCTTACAGAACACAGGGTGGGTAAATGTGTTAGCAAATAGCTATGAGTATCCATAATCATGTAATGCATATTCTGCATTATTATTTGAGCTAGAGACAGACAAGTCAGGAGAGTGAAGGGAAGAGTTAAATCTGGAGCTGAGAGCAGCATAGACAAATAGACAGTGACAGGGAGCACTGTCACAAGAAAGCAGCATTCATTATTAAGGGCCCTTACATATTGTCACCACTGGGATAGGTAGGAAATAGGAGGAGGTCCTGGAGTGAGAATTTAGGGAGTTAGGTAAAATGCTGAAAAATGGGACCTCCAGAATAGTAATCTCTGGATACTGGCCATACCACACACCAGCGAGGATAAGAATAGGATGATTTGGCAGATGAATGTGTGGCTGAGGAACTGATGCAGGGGGCAGTGTGTAAGATTTCTAGATCATTACAATCTCTTCTGGGGAGGGTATGACCTGTACAAAAGGGACAGGTTACACATGAACCCGAAGGGGACCAATATCCTGTGGTCAAGTTTGCTGAGCTGCTGGGGTGGGTTTAAACTAATTTGGGATGTGTATGGGAACTGAGGTGATATGGCTGAGGATGGGCCAGTTGGTATACAAGCAGATGCATTGTGTAGTGAGACTGTTAGGAAGAACAGGGCAAAATTGCAATCTATGGTATATTACAATGGGACATTAAGCCAAAATCAAGCAAGGCGACGAATACAGGACTGACGCTATTGTGTTTGAATGTGTGTAATATAAGGTAGATGATCTTGTAGTTCAATTAGAGACTGGCTGGTATGACATTGTAGGCATCACTTAGTCTTGGCTGAAAGAAGATTATATTTGGGATCTTAATATCCAAGGATAGATATTTTATCAAAAGAACAGGCAGGTAAGCAGAAAGGGTGGGGAGTCTCTGTTGGTGAAAACTGAAATCAAATCCTTAGAAAGAGGTGACATAGGATTGGAAGATACAGAATTCTTGTGGGTAGAGTTAGGAAACTGTTAGGGTAAAAAGACCCTGATGGGAGTTATATACAGGTCTCCAAACAGTAGCCAGAATGTGATATGCAAATTGCAATGGGAGATTGGAAAGGCATGTCAAAAGGGTAATGTTACAATATTCATGGGGGATTTCATTATGCAGCAAGATTTGGAAAATCAGGTTGGCGCTAGATTCCAGGAGAGAGAATTTATAGAATGCTTTCAAGATGGTGTTTTAGAGCAGCTTGTGGTTGAGCTCACTGGAGGAGAGGCTATTCTGGTTAGGATGTTGTGCAATGAACTGGATTTGATTAGGGAGTGTAAGGTAAAGGAACCTTTAGGAGGAAGTAATCATAATATGATAGAATTCATCCTGCAATTTGACAGGGGAAAACTAAAGTTAGATGTATTAGTATTACATTGCAGAAAAGTAAAATATAGAGGTACGAGAAAGGAGCTGGCCAAAGATGATTGGAAGAGAACACTAGCAAGGATAATGGTGGAACAGCAATGGCTGGAGCTTCTGGGAGAAATTCAGAAAGCACAGGATGGATTCTAAATGAAGGATT
The DNA here is from genome assembly GCF_030144855.1 of Hypanus sabinus. Lineage (NCBI taxonomy): Eukaryota > Metazoa > Chordata > Chondrichthyes > Myliobatiformes > Dasyatidae > Hypanus > Hypanus sabinus. The sequence continues at coordinate 32,126,231 of NC_082710.1, read as the reverse complement.
ATGCAACCGTGGCTAACAAGGGACGTCAAAGACAGCATAAAATCAAAAGAGAGGGTACAAAAATTATTAGGAAATTAAAGGATTGGAGAACTTTTAAAACCAGAAGAAGACAAGTAAAAAGCCATATGGGGGAAAAGATGACGTATGAAGGTGAGGTAGCAGGTAAATTCAAGAGGATTCCAATAGTGTTTTTTTCCCAGATATATATATAAAGAATAAAAGAGAGATGAGAGTAGATATCAGATGACTGAAAACTGATGCTGGAAAGGTACTAATGGGAGACAGTTAAATGGCAGATGAATTGAGTAAGTATTTTGCATCAGTCTTCACTGTTGAAGACACTAGCAGGATGCCAGAAATTAATGAGTGGCAAATGGCAGGAGTGAATGGAGTTGCTATTACAGTACTAGAGAGAAGGTGCTTAGGAAACAAAGATGCTCTTAAAGTAGATAAGTCATCTGTATGAGATAGACCACACACCAGGATTCTGAAGGAGGTAGCTGAAGAGGTCATGGAGGTATTAGTAACGATTTTTCAACAATCACTAGATTCTGGCACAGTTCCAAAGGATTGGAAAATTGCAAATGTCACCCCACTCTTCAAAAAGAGAGGGAGGCAGGGGACAGGAAATTATAGGCCAGTTAGCTTGACATCAGAGGTTGTGAAGCTGTTGGAGTCGATAGTTAAAGATGAGGTCTCAGGGTACTTGGAGGTTCATGATAAAATAGGCCAAAGTCAGCATGGGAAAACCTTACCTGACAAATCTTTTGGAATTCTTTGAGGAAACAACAAGCCCGGTAGACAAAGGGGTATCAGTGGATGTTATGTAATTGGATTTTCAAAAGGCTTTTTGACAATCTGCTGCACATGAAGCTGTTTAACAGGATAAGAGCCCAAGGTATTACAGGAGAGAGGATTGGCTGATTGGCAGGAGGGAAAGAGTGGGAGTAAATAGAGCCTTTTTTGGTTGGCTACCGGTGACTAGTGGTGTTCCACAGGGGACAGAGTTGGGACCGCTTCTTTTTACGTTATCTGTCAATGATTTGGAAGATGGAATTGATAGCCTTGAGGACAAATTTGTGGATGATACAAAGATAGGTGGAGGGACAGGTTGTGCTGAGGAAGCAGGGAGTGGGCAGAAAGACTTAGACAGATTAGGAGAATGTGTAAAAAGTAGCAGATGAAATACAGTGTTGGGAAGCATATGGTCATGCACTTTGGTAGAAGGAATAGAAGTGTAGACTATTTTCTAAATGGGGGGAACATTTAAAAATATGAGGTGCAGGATTCCTTAAAGATTAACTTGCAGGTTGAGTCAGTGGTGAGGAAAGCAAATGCAATGTTGGCATTCATTCTGAAAGGACTAGAATATAAAAGCAACCATGTAATGCTGAGGCTTTATAAGATACTGGTGAGGCTTTACTTGGAGGTTTGTGAGCAGTTTTGAGTCTGATTTTGGAGAGAGTTCAAAGGAGGTTCACAAGAATGATTCCAGGAATGAACAGCTCTGGTATGAGGAGCTTTTATGGGTCTGGGCCTATACTCACAGGAATATGGGAGATGAGGAGGGAATCTCATTGAATCCTATAGAATGCCAAAAGACCTAGATAGAGTGGATGTGGAGAGGATGTTTCCTGTAGTAGGTGAGTCTAGGAACAGAGGACACAACCTCAGAATAGATTGATACCCATTTAGAACAGAGATGAGGAGGAATTTCTTTAGCCGGAGGGTAGTGAATCTCTAGAATTTATTTGTTAAAGGCAGGATCTGGGTATTTTTAAGCCGGAGGTTGATAGGTTCTTGATTACTCAGAGCATGAATGATTACGGGAAGAAGGCAGGAGATTGGGGTTGAGAGGGAAAGTGGATCAGCCACAATTGAACGGCAGAGCAGACAAGAGGGTTTGAAAGGCCTAATTCTGCTTCTATGCCTTCTGGTCTTATGACTTAAAGGGACCTGGCGCCCTGAAGCTTCTTTTCTTGTGTGTTTCCAAGGGGATAGCTGGAGGCCGTTTGATCCCCAGTTGAAATTAAGTCAGTGACTGTCTGGAAAACAATGACCTTTTTGTTCCTTAGTGGTGTGAGGTCTGAACACCTCCCTCGGACAGTCCTCCAAATTACTAGAGGGAGTTGTGAGGAATGTTTGAGGGGGGTATTCAGCTGAAGCAAAATGAGATTGCCAGTTCACCAAACAACAGCATTGCCTTTTTCCAACAGACTTGAAGACAATGCTTGTGTTGGCCCCAGATGGATGCAATGCTGCAAGGTTAGAGGCAGGTATGTCGGAATGTGTGGATAATCTGAGACAGTCGATATCAACTCCGAATCTTGAAGAATAGATATATAGGTACACAGAGTGGCCACTTTAATAGGTACACCTTCTCGTTAATGCTAATATCTAATCAGCCAATCATGTGGCAAACAACTCAATTAATAAAAGCTGCAGATATGGTCGAGCAGTTCAGTTGTTGTTCAGACCAAACATCAGAATGGGGAAGAAATGTGATCTCAGTGAATCTGGCTTTGATTGCTGGTGCCAGAAGGGGTACCGACTATCTCAGAAATAACTGATCTCCTGGGATCTTCATGCACAACGGTCTCGAGAATTTACAGTGAATGGTGTGAAAAATAAATAACATCCAGTGAGCAGCGGTTCTATAGGAGAAAACACCTTTTTAATGTGAGAGGTCAGAGGAGAATGGCCAGACTGGTTCAAGTTGACAGGAAGGTAACAGTAACTCAGGTAACTGCATTACAGCAGTGGTGTACAGATGAGCATCTCTGAATGCACAGCACTTCAAACCTTGAAATGGATGGGCTTTAGCAGCAGAATACCACACCGATTCCACTTGATTAAAGAGGGTAAGAGGCCAAATGGGAGGGGTGCTGGTGGATTGGGAATTCTGAGTCCAGGAGACGAGTTTCAAAGTCCGGAGTTCCTTGTATTCAGAGTAAGTACTTTTACAAAGTGAAAGGCTTTTAATAAAATCATTCAGAATATGCTTTGCCAATTTCTTCCCATTTTTATTCCCAACGGTGTTGAATTTGACATGGATCAACATTCACAATTATCTGTCATCCCAAGGGAAAGACAATGTGATGCTTGAGTTACTGGACCAGCAGACAGAGATCTGGAGCATTGATCTGGGGATGTGAATCTGAATTTCATTATGGTAAATTCCAAATTAAATTTAAGTAACCAAATAAGTTTGGAGCTTAAAAATAAAGTCTCAGTATAAGGAATTAGTAATCCAATATATTAAAGCAAGAAAATCAGCTAAATGATGAACCTGAAATTTTACTCCATAGGAAGGCCCCTGGTTATAATTCAAAGTTCAAAACAAACTTATTATCCAAGTACATATATGTTACCATGTACTATCTTAAAATCCACTTACTTGGAGGCACTTACATGAAAAAGTGAAAGACAATAAAATTTTCAAAAAACTCTGCATAAACAGACAACACTTGACAAACAACCAATGTGCAAAAGAAGCCAAATAGTGCAAATAGAAAAACTAATGCTGAGAAGATGAGTTGTGAAGAGTCCTTGAAAGTGCATCTGTAGGTCATAGAATGTTTAGCAATTCAAGGTTGTTTAATGTCATTTTCAGAACACAAGCGTAAAGGAGAACAAAATAATTGCTACTCCAGTGCAGCACAATTAAAAGTCATAACAATATAAAGAACACAATAATAAGAGAACACAATAAATACATAAGACACTTACACACATAGATTGATTTTATGTCACTAAGCACAGGAGTGTCTGTACATAAGGGGACTCTGACAGGAAATGATAAAGTAGTGGTGGTGGGGTGTGCAGAGCAGTGGCTAAGTTGGTGGAGATGTTGATCAGCCTTACTGCTTGGTGAAAGTAACTGGTTTTGAGTCTCATGGTCTTGATGTAGATGCTACATAGCTTCCTCCCTGATAAGAGTGAGACAGTCCATGGACAGGGTGGGTGGGCTCCTTTATGATGTTCCTGGCGCTTTTCCAGCACTCTTCTGTATATATGTCCTTGATGGTGGGTAGGCTGTTGCCGATGATGCATTGGCCCTTTTTGACTACCTGTTCTAGAGCCTTCCTATCCATCACAATTCAGTTTCCGTACTATGCAATAATGCAGCATGTTAGAATGCTCTCTACTGCACATCTGCTACGGCTTAGAGTAGCTGTAGTTGAAGTTATCCATGTTGGTTTGGGGCTGCCAGTAGTTGAAGGATAATAACTGTTGCTGAAGCTGCTTGGTGTGGGACCTCAGGCTTCTGTACATTCTGTCCAATGGTAGCACCTAGAAGAAGCATCGCCTGAAGGGTGACGCTCTTTGATGATGGATGCAGTTTTCTTGTGGCAGCAGTTCATGTAAATGTACTCAATGGAGGGGAGGGATTTGCCTGCGATGGTCAGGGTTATATTCACCACTTTCCATGGCCTTTTCTGTCCCTGGGCATTGGTGTTTCCACATGAGGCCATAATGCAACCACTTACGATGCTTGCCACTGTATAACTACAGAAGTTTGTCATTCCGCACAAATGTCTAAAAGTGGTGTCATGCCTTATTCATGATGACGTTTACATACCAGTCACAGGATAGGTCGCCTTATATATCCGTACCAATGAACAGTGTTCTTCTTGTGAGAAGGCAGTCACATAGCTATAGGCAGGTAGTCACACCGGGGCCTGGAGAGTCAGGTAAGTGGGTAACAGTCAGGAGAGGGAAGGGCAGGAGTCAGATGCTAGAGAGCACCCCTGTGGCTGTCCCCTTTAACAATAAGTACTCCTGCTTGAGTACTGTTGGGGGTGGGGACAGCCTACATGGGTGAAGCAACAGTGGCCGTGCCTCTGGCACCGAGTCTGGCCCTGTGGCTCAGAAGGGTAGGGAAAGGAAGAGGATGGCAGCAAGGATAGGGGACTCTATAGTTAGGGGGTCAGACAGGCGATTCTGTAGACGCAGGAAAGAAACACGGATGGCAGTTTGCCTCCCAGGGGCTAGGGTCTGATCGCGTCCATGAAATCCTGAAGTGGGAAGAAGAACAGTCAGAAATCGTGGTACGTATTGGTACCAATGACATAGGTAGAAAAAGGAGGAAGTCCTGAACGCAGGCTACAGGGAGTTGTGAAGGAAGTTGGGAAACAGGACCGCAAAGGTAGTAATCTCAGGATTACTGCCTGTGCCACGTGACAGTGAGTATAGGAATAGAATGAGGTGGAGGATAAATGTGTAGCTGAGGGATTGGAGCAGGGGGCAGGGATTTAGATTTCTGGATCATTGGGAATTCTTTTGGGGCAGGAGTGACCTGTACAAAAAGGACGGGTTGCACTTGAATCCCAGGGGGACCAATATCCTGGCGGGGAAGTTTGCCAAGGCCATGGGGAGAGTTTAAATTAGAAATGTTCGAATGTGGCAAATGTTCAAGGGATATTTGTGTGGAGTTCCGCATTGGTACATTCCAATGAGACAGGGAAAGGATGGTAGGGTACAGGAACCGTGGTGTACAAAGGCTGTTGTAAATCTAGTCAAGAAGAAAGAGATAGCTTACAAAAGGTTCAAAGAAACTAGGTAATGATAGAGATCTAGAAGGTTATAAGGCTAGCAGGAAGGAGTTTAAGAATGAAATTAGGAGAGTCAGAAGGAGCCATGAGAAGGCCTTGGTGGGCAGAATCAAGGAAAGCCCCAAGGCATTCTACCAGTATATGAAAAACAAAAGGAAAGATGTGAGAGAATAGGACCAATCAAGTTTGACAGTGGAAAAGTATGTATGAAACCGGAGGAGATGGCAGAGGTACTTAATGAATACTGTAGCGGTGTGCTACACGCAGCGCTAAAATAACGACACGCAGTCGGTAAACTGCAGTCAAAGATAACTTTATTCAAACTACACAGCCTTGCTTTTAAGCCTCCCTCAACCTGCCCCCCGTGGGTGCAGATGCTCCAAAAGACACGTACTCACAAACCCCCGTAGGCTATCTCCCTTAGCCGGAACGCTGGTTAATTGTGAGCCAGTTCGGATGTGCCAGGAAATGGGTTGCCACATAACCCCCTCCCCCCCAGAATCGGAGATACACCCCCCAATGTCCACAGTCTGGGCCGGACCCTGCTTGGGAGGTCAGCCTCTGCGTCGCGGTTCCGGAAACTCGACCGGTTGCGCCAGGTCCACATGGGCCGGTTTGAGTCGGTCCACCGTGAAAACCTCCTCTCTCCCCCCAACGTCCAGTACGAACATGGACCCGTTGTTCCTGAGCACCGTAAACAGCCCCTCGCAGAGCCGTTGCAGCGGTGGCCGATGCCCGCCCCTTCGTACAAACACAAACTTACAGTTCTGCAGGTCTTTGGGTACGCAGGTTGGGTTCTGCCCATGCTGCAAACTGGGTACGGGGGCCAGGTGACCGAGCCTCTCACGTAGTCGGCCCAGGACTGCTGCGGGTTCCACCTCTTGCCCCCTTGGGGCTGGTATGAACTCCCCGGGGACGACCAGGGGCGCTCCGTACACCAACTTGGCCGACAAGGCGTGCAGATTGTCTTTGGGCGCCGTGCGGATGCCGAGTAGGACCCAGGGAAGCTCGTCTGCCCAGTTAGCTCCTCGCAGGTGGGCCACGAGAGCCGACTTCAGGCGACGGGTGGAAACGCTCCACCAGGCCGTTCGACTGTGGGTGGTAGGCAGTGGTGTGGTGCAGCTGAGTCCCCAAAAGGCTGGCCATAGCTGACCATAGGCTGGAGGTGAACTGGGCGCCTCTGTCAGAGGTAATGTGGGCCGGTACACCAAAGCGGGACACCCAGGTGGCGATCAGTGCCTGGGCGCAAGATTCGGAGATGGTGTCGGTGAGCGGGATCGCCTCTGGCCATCTGGTGAACCGGTCCACGATAGTGAGGAAGTGCCGCGCTCCACGTGACACTGGCAGGGGGCTCACGATATCCACATGAATGTGGTCGAAATGCCGGTGGGTGGGGTGGAACTGCTGCGGCAGAGCTTTGGTGTGCTGCTGCACCTTGGCCGTCTGGCAGTGCATGCACGTTTTGGCCCATTCACTGATTTGCTTGCAGAGTCCGTGCCAAACGAACCTGCTGGAAACCATCCGGACAGTTGTCCTGATTGGAGGGGTGCACTAAGTTATGAATGGAGTCGAAAACGCGTCGCCGCCAAGGTGCCGGGACTACGGGACGGGGCTGGCTGGTGGCAACGTCACAGAGTAGGGTCCTCGCACCTGGGCCTATGGGGAGGTCCTGGAGCTGCAAACCGGAGACTGCGGTTCTGTAACTCGGAATCTCCTCATCTGCCTGCTGTGCCTCTGCCAGCGCCTCAGTCTACCCCTTGGGAAAGGGCATGAATGGTAGGGCGAGAGAGCGCATCCGCCACAACATTGTCCTTACCCGAGACGTGCCGGACATCCGTCGTGTATTCAGAGATGTAGGACAGATGGCGCTGCTGGCGGGACGACCAGGGGTCGGACGCTTTCGTAAACGCAAAGGTAAGCGGTTTGTGGTCCGTGAACGCGGTGAAGGGCCGATCCTTCTAGGAAGTACCTGAAATGCCGGATTGCCAGGTAGAGCGCCAACAGTTCCTGGTCGAAAGCCCTGTACTTGAGCTTGGGTGGCCGCAGGTGTTTGCTGAAAAACGCCAGGGGTTGCCAGCGACCTGCGATGAGTTGCTCCAGTACCCCACCGACCGCCGTGTTGGATGCGTCCACTGTGAGGGCGGTAGGGACGTCCATTTTGGGGTGCACTAGCATCGCGGCGTTCGCCAAGGCTTCCTTCGTTTTAATGAAAGCGGCGGCGGACTCCTCGTCCCAGGTAATGTCCTTGCCCGGACCGGAAAGCAGGGCAAACAGGGGGCGCATGATCTGGGCAACTGAAGGGAGGAAGCGGTGGTAGAAATTGACCATACCTACGAATTCCTGAAGGCCTTTGATCGTGGTGGGTCGGGGGAAATGGCGGACCGCATCTACCTTAGCGGGCAGAGGGGATGCCCCGTCTTTAGTAATCCTGTGGCCCAGGAAGTCAATGGTGTCGAGCCCGAACTGGCATTTGGCCGGGTTGATTGTTAGACCGTATTCACTCAGCCAGGCATAGAGTTGACGGAGGTGGGACAGATGCTCCTGACGACTGCTGCTGGCTATGAGGATGTCGTCCAAATAGATGAAAGCGAAGTCCAGGTCGCGTCCCACCACGTCCATTAACCGCTGGAACATCTGTGCGACATTCTTCAGGCCGAACGGCATGCGGAGGAACTCGAAAAGGCCAAACGGGGTGATGAGAGCCGTTTTGGGGACGTCGTCCGGATGCATCGGGATTTGATGGTACCCTCGGACAAGGTCTACCTTGGAGAAGATCCGTGCGCCGTGCAGGTTTGCTGCAAAGTCCTGAATGTGCGGCACAGGGTAGCGGTCCGGTGTGGTAGCCTCGTTCAGCCTGCGGTAGTTGCCGCATGGTCTCCAGCCCCCTGTCGCTTTGGGCACCATGTGCAGGGGGGAGGCCCATGGGCTGTCGGACCGGCGGATGATCCCCAATTCCTCCATCCTCTGGAACTCCTCCTTTGCCAGTTGGAGTTTGTCCGGGGGAAGCCGCCGAGCACAGGCGTGGAGGGGTGGTCTCTGGGTCGGGATGTGGTGCTGTACGCCGTGTCCGGGCATGGCCGCTGTGAACTGCAGTGCCAGAACCAAAGGGAAATCCATCAGGACCCTGGTGAAGTCGTTGTCGGACAGCGTGATGGAGCCGAGGTGAGGGGCTGGCAACTGGGCTGCACCCAGGGAGAACGACTGAAAGGTCTCGGCGTGGACCAGTCTCTTCCTGGGCAGGTCGACCAGTAGGCTGTGAGCCCGCAAAAAATCCGCACCCAGAAGTGGTTGGGCTACGGCGGCCAGTGTGAAGTTCCACGTGAACTGACTGGAGCCGAACTGTAGCTGCACCAGATGGGTGCCATAGGTCCTTACTGTGCTGCCGTTCACGGCCCTCGGGGGGGACCCGGTGCCCTGCTGCGGGTGTTGTAACTCGTTGGAGGTAAGACGCTGATCGCGGCACCGGTGTCGACCAAAAAGCGGCGTCCTGACCGCTTGTCCCACACATACAGGAGGCTATCCCGATGGCCAGCCGCCGTAGCCATCAGCGGCGGCTGGCCCTGGCATTTCCCGAGAACTTGCAGGGCGGGCAACAACAGTGGGCTTCTGCGCCCCACCGCTGGTGATAGGAGCACCATTGTTCGTTGGGCTCCCCACCCCTGCCTCTGGGGTTAGTGGCCTGGACTGGTTTGCTGCTGGGAGCATGGCTGGGTGATCTGTGCGATGGACGCCCCACTCATCTTCTTGGCGTTCCACAGCAAGTCTGCCCAGGCTTCCGGGGGGTCACTGAAATCCGCGTCGGACATCAGCAGGCGTATGTCCTCGGGCAGCTGCTCTAGGAATGCCTGCTCAAACATGAGGCAGGGTGTGTGTCCGTCGGCCAGAGACAACATCTCATTCATTAAAGCCGATGGAGGTCTGTCTCCCAAGCCATCCAGGTGCAGTAAACGGGCAGCCCGCTCGCGCCGTGAGAGTCCGAAAATCCTGAGGGGCAGGGCTTTGAATTCCGTGTACTTGCCGTCCGCCGGGGGAGACTGTACAAACTCCGCGACCTGGGCCGCTGTGTCCTGGTCGAGGGAGCTCACCACGTAGTAGTAACGGGTGTCCTCTGAGGTTATCTGCCGAACATGGAATTGGGCTTCTGCTTGCTGGAACCACAGGTGAGGTCGTGGCGTCCAGAAACCAGGCAGTTTCAACGAAACCGCATGAACAGAGGCGGCGTCGGTCATCTCTGGTCCAAAAATCGTTTGGACCATCGGGGTCACCAATTGTAGCGGTGTGCTACACACATCGCTAAAATAATGACACGGAGTCGGTAAACTGCAGTCAAAGATATCTTATTCGAACTACACAGCCTTGCTTTTAAGCCTCCTTCAACCTGCCCCCCGTGGGTGCAGATGCTCCAAAAGACACGTACTCACAAACCCCCGTAGGCTATCTCCCTTAGCCGGAACGCTGGCTAATTGTGAGCCGGTTCGGATGTGCCAGGAAATGTGTCGCCACAATACTTAGTTTTAGTACTCACTATGGAAAAGTATCTTGGCAATTGTAGGGATGACTGACAGTGGACTGAAAAGCTTGAGCATGTAGATATTAAGAAAGAGGATGTGCTGGAGCTTTTGGAAAGTAAGTTGGATAAGACTGCGACTGGACGAAATGTACCACACGCTACTGTGGGAGGTGAGGGAGGAGATTGCTGAGCCTCTGGCGATGATCTTTGCACCATTAATAGGGACAGAAGAGGTTCTGAAGGATTGGAGGAAGTTGTTCCCTTATTCAAGAAAGGGAGTAGAGATAGCCCAGGAAATTATAGACCAGTGAGTCTTACTTCAGTGTCTGGTAAGTTGATGGAGAAGGTCCTGAGCGGTAGGACTTATCATAATTTGTAGGAGTATACTATGATTAGGAATTGTCAGCATGGCTTTGTCAAAGGTAGGTCGTACCTTACGAGCTTGTTTGAATTTTTTGAGGATGTGACTAAACACATTGATGAGGTAGAGCAGTAGATGTAGAGTACATCGATTTCAGCAAGGCATTTGATAAGGCACCCCATGCAAGGCTTATTGAGAAAGTAAGTAGGCATGGGATCCAAGGGGACATTGCTTTGTGGATCCAGAACTGGCTTGCCTATAGAAGGCAAAGAGTGGTGTAGACGGGTCATATTCTGCATGGAGGTCGGTGACAAGTGGTGTGCCTCAGGGATCTGTTCTGGGACCCCTACTCTTTATGATTTTTATAAATGACCTGGATGAGGAAGTGGAGGGATGGGTTAGTAAATTGTGATGACACAAAGGTTGGGGGTGTTATGGATAGTGTGGAGGGGTGTCAGAGGTTACAGCAGGACATCAATAGGATGCAAAACTCCAAGAGCTGAAATGGCTAGCATGAGAGGGCACAGTTTTAAGGTGCTTGGAAGTAGGTACAGAGGAGATGTCAGGGGTAAGTTGTTTTTTAAAAACACAGAGAGTGGTGAGTGTGTGGAATGGGCTGCTGGTGACGGTGGTGGAGTCAGATAAGATAGGGTATTTTAAGAGACTCCTGGATAGATACATGGAGCTTAGAAAAATAGAGGGCAATGGGTAACCCTGGGTAATTTCTAAAGTAAGGACGTGTTCGGCATAGCTTTGTGGACTGTAGGGTCTGTATTGTGCTGCCGGTTTTCTATGTTTCTATGATTCTATAAACTGAACTGCTTGTGAGTCAGAAATGCATGAGACGATTGTGCGGGCGGATCACAAGGACAGCTATGACAGGACAGTGAGCAAGCCCAGGAAGAGTGACCTCCAGTGGGCCTCACTGACTCAGCTCAGCTTGGCCTGTTCTGCCCCTCCGATTGTTACGCACAAGGGATTCTGCAGATGCTGAAAATCTTGAACAACACACACACAAAATGCTAGAGGAACTCAGCAGATCAGGCAGCATCTGTAAAGGGAAATAAACAGGCAGTGTTACAAGGGTCTAGGCCTGAAGTTTCAAATGTTCACTTCCTTCTTGAGATGCTGCCTGACCCGCTGAGTTCCTCCAGTATTACGTATATGTATTTCCAACTGTTGCAGCACAGGTGGGTGTGTGTGGGGAGAGGGTGTAGCTGGGTGGTTTGGTGAATAGAATATACCACTATCTAGCTAGTCTCCCAAATGCTCATTCGTATGCATGGGATATCCATAAGTCTGGTGTTCATAATCCGGGAAGGACATGTCTTTCTCTCATGGTTGTAACTTGATTTGCTGAATTTTCCCAACATTATTTGCTGTAATTAAAGATTACCAATAACTGAAAAGTTTTGCTTTCAGAATCTGCTCTCTTCTTTGGACCAATCTACACATGACTACTGGCTCCAACATGATTGATTCTTAACTGCCTCCTCGGATGCAAATTGGATTGTGTAATCGCAGGAAGCATTGGCAGCAATGATGACATTCTGTTAACAAATAGAGAATTTCACTCAAAGGCCTGTTTTTCATTTGCAACTTTGGGCAACTATAGGAATTTGTCTTTCAGTCAATTCCTGTATATAGTAGGGGAATTGCTGGCAAAGGCAATATTGATTGTCCACCCTGAATTATGCTTTCATACTCTTTGACACTGGGGAAAGGGGTGAATTGCTCAGGACTTGAAAGCCACATTAGGAGATTTTTCATTGGCCGGGTCCATGTGGGGGCTTATGTTTAATAAGAATGTGACCTTGCAGAGGATTTAAATGGACACACATTAGTTCACACAAATCCAAAAAAAGAAAATGATGAGTCATAAACAGTCATTGAAAAATATACCTCCTTATTTTTGGACATGATTTTGTTCTCTCTGCTACTTTTATCTTGTGTAAAAATCCTTTAAATGGTGTCAATCATGGTACAACAAATAAAATTTGCCTCTAGGTCTCACTACTCTGAAAAATGTCAGTTTTGATTTACGCACAGAATAACTAAATTCTACCAACAGCAGAAACATTTGGAAAAGCTCTGTTGGTCAGGCAACATCCACAGAATAAGAAACAGTTTCAAGTCTGCATCTCATCAGAGTGAGAAAGTGAGAAACAAGTAGTCTAGGTAGCAGAGAAGGCAGGGAAGAACAATGGGTGAAACAAAGGGAGCTTCTTTGAAAGGATGAAATAATGAGGTAGTTAAGGGGTAAATTGAGATTATCTACCTGCGGTATATAAGATAAAAGCAGAAAATGCAGGAAACACTGGGCAGATCAGTCTGCATCCATGGGAAGAGACACAGACTTAACATTTCATGTTGAAAGATCTTTGACCTGAAGTGTTGACTCTGTTTCTTTTCTCTTCATATAGTTACAGCTTGACTGGCAGAGTATACCCAGCAATTTCGGGGCTGAATGAGAGCCTCACTCTTGACCTCTGGAGTATTTTTCTTTGAAGGCCTCTTTCCAGTTGTGCTATGCAAACCTTTCAATCAATATGATGCTCTTCCTTCTTGTTTGCACTAACCTTAAGTATTCCAAAGCACCTGCTGAACATTGCAGCAGGTTCTATACAACTGCTCCATGCTGATCCTCCACAAAGGCTTATGTTTAATTTCTTCACCTTCAAGTTTGTTTAAACCATGTAAAAGCTTGAGTTTCTTGTTTGTGCATTCATTGGACAATATGATTGTGTGAATCCCTACTTGGTAGTTAATGTGAGAAAACATACTGACCAGAAGATTTGAATCTCATGAGGCTGCAAAATGTTAGTATAGAAGTACATTGCATTCATTTTGATGGTATTTAAATTTGATGGTATTTACCAGATAAAAATAACAAGCTTCATCATCAGAAGTTTCCTGGTAGGATGAATTAATAACGAAACTATTGAACACTCAGTTGTTTAATGTGAAATCTTCTCAACTTTTATGAATTTATTAGTTTTTAATGAATCTGAGGTTCAATTATTTTCTTATGAATAGGTTACTTTACATATTTCTTGTAATGTAGCTACACACTCAAAGTCATGCATTTAGTGGTTTCTAGTTAAGATAAATAAGCAAGACCAAGTGGAAATCCTAGCCAAGATATGACAAATTAACATTTGTAGGGCTGAAGTGATAAAATAATTCTCCAGCTTCTCTTAAAAATATTCTTGTCAAGTAGGAAAGAGACTGAACCCCATGTGATCTAGTGCAGATCTTGAGAGTTCTCTTCTGAAATAACTGCCAAATTATTTCAAAATTAAACAGTTCTTGGATTCAATTTTAGTTTTCAAGTAAAACTACAATAGAAAATTGTGTTTTAGTTTACTCTCAGAACTATAGTTTAGGGAAAAAGCTGATTAGAATCTATTTGAACTTCCAGGACATTTCCCACTTACCTACATGTTATCTTCTCAATTCTCAGACTCAGTTATCTTCATCATGGGCACAGCCCTCCCTTCATCATGGGCACAATCCTCCCATCATCATGGGCACAACACTTCCTTCATAATGGGCACAACTTTCCTTTCATGATGGGCCTAACCTTACCTTCACCATGTGCATAATCCTACCTTCACCATAGAAACAACACTCCCTTCATCATGGGCACAGCCCTCCCTTCATCATGGGCACAACCCTTCCTACATCATGAGCACAACCCTTCCTTCATAATGGGCACAACTTTCCTTTCATGATGGGCCTAACCCTACATTCACCATAGAAACCACACTCCCTTCATCATGGGCACAACCCTCCCTTCACTGAGGACATCTTCAAGAAGCATTAACTCAAGAAGGTGGCAGAACAGTATATTTCATGTTATTGAAGTCAGGGATATTAAATTTGATTCTGATTCTGAGTCTGTGGTTTCCACTGGAATAAAGGCAGCTTATGAGGCACCGTCACTATCGAGGACATGCCCTCTTTTTGTTATAACTATAGGGAGGAGGTACAGGAGCCTGAAGACCAACACTGAACAATTCAAGAACAGCTTCTTCTCCGCTATCAGATTCAGCATCTGTACATGAACATGTAAACACTACACTGTTAATCTCTTTTATTTATCTTCATTTTTTTGCTGATTTTCTGGTTTTGCACAATTTCCGCAAAACAGCAAATTTTACATCATCTAAATCAGTGATATTAAATCTGATTCTGATTTTGATTCTGACTCTGTAGTTTCCTTCACTGGAATTAAAGACAGTTCCAGCCAAGGTGTCACCTTCATAACTTGTAAGATCACCAATGGTCAACAGATCACTCAGTCAATGGTAATTATATCACTCTTGTGTGACTCTGAGCATAATGCAAATAATGCAAGACAGAAATAGCAACAATACAGAAAGCAGTGAAGGCAGTGGGGTTACTTTTATTGATCTCAGTGCCAAGAGGCTAAAAAAAGAATAAATTGATTGTAGCGTCCAATCACTCAACAGTTTCCATTTTCCTTATTAGTATTTTTTTATTACTTAATGAGTTCTATGGGGAATCACACATGCATAGATGTCAGAATTGGCTGTATTCTTCCAGAATTGACTCAATAATTAATATTCATTTTTTCAGTGAGAGATTCTTTCCATAGCATGAGAGTGAAGGGGAAATAAACCTAAGAACATGCGAAATGGGAGCAGGAATAAACTATGCATTAATGATCAAGGGAGAATTTCATTCCTCACCATGATAATGAGAGAATTTTCATTAACAAAGGATTAGTACTTCATAACTGCTTACTGCCTTACTGCCCATGATGCCACTGGCATTTAAGGCAGCAATGAAGGTCCTCCATTTCTGGTGGTCAGGGTTTCCCTCATCATGTCAACAGCTTCCTCTTTGGTTTTCACTACTATCAATCATTCATATCCCAAGTGGAGACACAGGAATACCATTTCACTTAGATATTGAAGGATTCTTCATTTCTGTTTCCGTAACAATTTTGTTTCACCAGTCAGGGCTGTTAGCCCTGACCTGAAACCCGAACTTGGAGGGCTGGTGGGCCACTACTAGTCTGGCCTCTACCCTTTGACCTATTTGGCATGGGTGACCCTACCAGGAGACAAAACATAAAGCACTGACTCCAGCCATCATAACCGTCCAGGTCATTGAGGCACACAAGCCTCCAAAAATGACAAGGGTGTGGTCCCCTTGGAGGCTTATAGGTATTGAATTTTTTTTTTAAATCTGCCTTGTTCACAGCAAGCTTTACGAATGAAAAGTAATGTCTTACCCACTCATCTTCATATACAAATCCCTATCAATGGCAAAGTGACTGATAGTTAAGTATCCACTGAAGTGGTTTGGCAAGCAGAACAATTATATCAAATTGCCACAAATAACAGTAAAAATAAAGCTAGAGGACTATAAGGCATCAAGCTAAACAGCAAATGTTTCAAAGGCATATTGAGTTAAGTCAACTCTTCAAACTAACATTCTGCAGTCTGGCATTGAAGCAAAATCCTGAAGTTCTCCATTACCATTCTTAATCTAATAGGAAGACAAACGCACCAATGTTAAACAGCAGTGTTACAAATCAACAGGATGTAATTTTGGGAGCTGTCAACATTAAATTAAATCAAGCAGAGAGAGGGAAGTCTCCCATTCATTTGCACCTCAGCTGATGATTTAGTACTCTCCTAACGTGAAGAGCATTTTTTTTGTCTCCACTCCAGAGTGAAGGTCACCTCAACCTCAGACACTGAGTTGCATTACATGAACTTGTGTGTACATGAGGAGACAAAGCTCCATGTCATTGTTGACTCCTTTCATGAAGAATACGAGAGATGAGCCTCACATTGGGTAGCAAAAAAGAAGAAGATCTTCTCACCATCTATTCTATCAATGAAGACCCCAGTGAACAAGCAGCATTTTCATATCTGAAACCACCTTTTGGCAAAGACAAAACCATCTGGAGACCTTTATAGTAAACATTAATAGACATTCTCTTATCCTCCATGTTGTTGACCTTCTGAAACAATTCAACTAGATTAGGTATGATCTAGTCTACAAAAATCCACCTTAAATCTTTGATCAATTTAGACCGCCTAAGTCACTATCGCTGATATTTTCCTACAGTTGGCAATAAGCTAACATGCCGGTTATTGAATCACAAACAAGAGAAACTGAAGATGCTGGAAATCTGAACAACACACACAAAATGCTGGAGGGACTCAACAGGCCAGGCATCATCTATGGAAAAAAGTACAGTCTCTCTCCTTCATTGTCCAAATTGGGTTATATTTTATATTTTCAATTCAAAGACATAATTTGCCCATCTAAAGAACTCAAGACATTTTAGCAATGCATTTGCAATTTCCTCATGCATTTCTTTAATATCTTTGAGAAACCATTGAATCGTGAAGATACGTTTACTTATATAGTTCAACATTTAACATTTTCTAAAGTTATTCCTTTTAAATCATTTTAGCTTCTCATATCATCACTAATGCTTTTTCCTCTTTTTTCTCAATAAAATTACTAAATATTATCATTTTCTTCCATGTTTGCAGTATATTCCAGGCTGTAATCATCTATAATAAGCAGATTTTCATTTTTGTCATTCTATCTTAATTTTTATTATACAATAGACGGGTAAAAAAAGACAAGCTCTCCCAATCGGTTCAGAGCAAAAAAGCAGTTCATGGACAGCTGGAAGATAATTCTGGAACAATGTTTCCCTGCAGAAAGTAGTAATAGATTGTTTTTTATATCAGAATACTCACTACGTTTCCAGTCACAAGTGGCTGAAGTGTCGGATTAGCTGTGCAAGCCAACAACATTCCTTAGCTATTATTTGGCCTACATGATACACAGCTACAGTCAAAGATTGTGACCTTGACTATGAAATAAATGCTTAAGGGCAATTTTTCCATCTGTAATTTGAACATAGGGAGTATTGATACATGAACAAGACTTCAATAATGAAGCATCTGTGCAGACATATAAAAAACAATTTAACATTTTTGTCAGAAAGTGTTACTGAACTGGTAAGTAGATTATCCTAACAGATGTGGTATCATGCCATTAAAAACCAGGAAGCTTCTAGGAATTAAGAGTTATCTACTGAGTTAGTAGATCTCAGCCAAGATTTTCTTTATTTATGAGGTATGGCTATCACAGGCAAGGTTGGAATTTATTTCCCATTCTGAAAACAAAGCTCTATAATTGGTTTCAACTTCTTTGCGATTGTGAAGGGAAATATCAGCTCTTGTTCTTATTTTCAGTTTTCTGTAGGAGTCTGCAAGATTATTTGTGAGCAATCAGATGAGAATGGAAACGCATCTGTTTTTACTACCTATGAGACTCGCAAATTAATAAAAATCAATTAGCTGAGAAGTAGGAGCAGTGGACGGTGTTCTTGTAAATAAGCCTCAGGAATTATCCTCATCTCCTGAAGAAGGAAGGAAATAGGAGAAAACTGCTGGGAAAAGGATGTGTGATATCTCAATAAAGCACACAGTATTTCTCTTCCAGCACTATGAAGAGGCAATGTAGAACAACTTCATCCAGTTCAATGCTATTTATTTTACTTCGATGCAACAGCATTTTGAAAGAAATATCATTTTCAAGATCAAATACTAGGCAATTACTGTTAATACAAAAAGAGTTGAAGCCAGCGACTCTAAGCTGCAGCACAAGATGGTTGAACAAAGATATGCTCAAAAAGTGAGTCAAATCAATTTGTAAATTCATGGTTCCAAATACCACCAATATTTATCGGTAAGATTATGAAAGTCATAGAGCCTCAAATTTCATTTATTTGTTGCTGGACAAGATTTAGAAACACTTTAAAGTTAACATAATGAAAATGCATGAAAAATCAATTCAATCTTGACATGATGTAGTTCAATAAAAGGTTTTTGTTTACAAATTATCACCTTGGAATGACTTATATTTTGCCCCTATTCCTCTCACCCACAGCATATTCTAATAGATTCTTGGCAAAAATGGCCTGTTTATTGCAACACCATCTTCAAATTATGTGTTTATAAAATCTAAAACTTACTTTCAATATTTAGTATATTGCAAAGAGCAGATACACAGCAGAAAATGCTATTCCTAATTACATTCCAGTCCAAATACATAGATTTCTACATTTGAAATATTATAATATTCATAAAATCTTATATAGTATTTCCATATTTATAATCCCCGTACAAATTCTTATTTAGGTAAGTAACATTGCATCCTCTAACCCTTCCACTGCTTTGCCTAGTCCTTTCTTTTCTACTTTTCTCTATTTGCTGTGGAAGACTCAAATAAGCCATACAGATGATGACTTGCTGATTGATGTGAAATGTTAATGCTGCTTCTGTCCTCCCTGATCTGCTGGGTATTTTCAACCATCTTTGTTTTTATTATGAAAGCAGAAGGCTGTTTTCCTAAGGCAAGAATGTAATATTAACTGAACATTTTGACAACAGAATGGGAAAATGAGGATCTGGTTAGTGGGAATTTGATGAAGAGAGGGAGAAATAATTTAAAATAAAACACGTGAATTAAGTTTCAAAGAGGATTTTCATTAATTATGTAAAATTCTATTTAATGAAATGCATAAACAAGGTTAGACATAGATGACTGGAGAATACTGTAATTGAGATCATTATTACTATTTCTAAACATGATTATTCCAACAAATTCTGAGGCAGTTTTTCTTGTTCTATCATCTGTAGGTTGAGGCTATTCTACACTCTGCTGCCTTTGTTCAAATTGGCAATGTCTTGTTCAACCTTCACTCCTCTGCATGCTGATCTACACTATAGTAGCTTCATTAGGTTGGCAACTATTTGTAGTCTATTCTTCTTCTGCTCCTGGCCTGTTCTTTCTACGTTCTTCATTGAACCAGGATTGATCTTTTGGCATGATATTAATGGCAAGGTCTGGGATTCATTAGGCACCAGGTTTAAGGGTTACAATTTTACTGCTGCAGCATGTCTTAGAATGCTAGTTTTAATATCAAGTCACTGGAGCTATTCTGAATTGACTCACTCAGCACAGAGCTAATGCCACACAGTATGATTGAAGATGTTGCCAATGTGGAGAAAGTTCTTCGCCTCCCTCATCTCTGTAGTGAAAAAATGGTGTTCGCTTTTACCAATACTGTTTATCGACAAATACATCAGTGACAGGTAGATTAATGATGATGAGGTTAAATAAGCTCCTTGCCTAAGAAAAAAAGTGCAAGAATGCTTCACTGCCGATACCCATGTCTGAAGTAGCTAAGAAATTTGAGTGTGCATGTATAAAAATTATTTAAAGCTAGTGAACATTTTCAAAGAGTAATTAACAATGTTAGTAGAATATTGATATTTAAGAAACAGTAATTGACTTTCATTTAGAGTCATAGAATCACTACAGCCCGTCAGCCCATCTGTGCCAAAACTATTATTCTGTCTAGTCCCATAAACTTGCACTTGGACCGTAGCCCACCACAACCACACCCATCCATGTACTTATGGTTACTTGCTATAAATTTAGTAGAACTCATTAGAGATAACTCCCTTCTTCAGAACTCCAAATTTTGAATGAATCTGAACTTCAAAGGCTCAGGTCATAAAGAAGAATGAGATCACTGAACATGGAACAAAGGTAGGTGAAAGGACAGTTAAGGTACAGGCTGATTGAACAACAGATAGTTTTGAAAGGCTAAACAGCCACCGCCCTGTCTTAGGCTCCAAAGTATCCACTGTTGTAATTATCCAATGCTCACAAGGGCTGGAATGGAATGGAGTGGCTCTGGGTATTCTCTATTTTGGGAATACAAAACCAGGATCTACATATGCTGCACTTGCATTCATTGAGCTGGTAAACACTTCCATCTTACTTTGTTGGAGAGTAAAAAGTACAATCTGAACACCACCAAGAGCATAAAATAGACTGCTTTTATTTACAACCATATTGGTTAATAATTTATTTCAGAATATGATGAGGTGGTAAACAATTAAATACAATTAATCATCTTGATAAAATGAATAATTTTGACGCATCCTATTGTAATGAAACTATCAGCTGTACAATAATTGTGGCACAAATCAGTGTAAATCTGCACTGTTGTGTTATATAGTTCTACTTGATACATTCACAAATGAGGTAACATAGCCTTGATTGGCCTGCTCCCTGTCTACTTTTCAAAGGACTTTGACTCTCTGTCTCTGCTTTGCACCCATTACCTCCAAGACTTCTCTTCCTGACAGATGAAAAGGGAGAAATAATGTTTTCCCTTGTCATGAAATAAAGTCCTTAATGTCATAATGCCTGCAGTCACATATCACCACTGATTCTCTTGTCAGTACTGTGAATGTAGCTGCCCTTACTCCAACACAGCTGTTTCAGCCCAGCCCATCCCCCATCCAGCGCAGTAATAAGCCTTCGTGATTTTCATCATCTTGACTCTCAGTTCATCCTAGTTCTGGCAAAACAGGATTCCATATATTTCTTCACCCACAATAAGAGTAATGAGCAAGCAATGAATTATGAAGTAGATGCAGAATAATGATAACATTTTAATGAGTTAGGTCTGACAAAAGTGGAAGCTTTGCTTGTTTGACTGACTTGGCACGAGTCCCAAGAATTTCCTCAAATGCTATTCTTTCACAAGGGAATTGTCAAACATAATAAATGAAAAAGGTAATGATACGATGATGAGTCTTGCAACTAAATAAATATATATACTATTTTATAACACACACTAACACACACACACACACACACACACACACACACACACACACCCTCTCAGATTTCAAAATGCAAAAATAATAAATTAAACAAAAATGTTTTTTTTCAGCCTAGAGCAAATTTCTGGTCATGAATCATATAGGTTAATTTCTCATTTACCTCATCCCCTCCCATAATGTATTTCTGCTGTCTTGGTGTAGACAACATGATAATTTGATTGAAAAAGAATGGAAACTCCCTGAGTCAGGTATTTATCTAGATGTTCCAGGCTTGGTTCCTTCTGGTCGATGTTTTCACAGCAAGCAGTTGTGAAATCTTGTGCTGTCAAGCATGAAAGATTATGTCCTGTGACTACAATAAGGGTGTTTTAGCCTTTGCTGCTAATAAAAGGTTCCTAATTGCCCTCCAAACAGCCAGAAACAAAGCTAATTTTACACCACACAAGATAACACTCTGTAGGCACTAATTAAAGGCTTGAAAAGCTTTTATTTTCAAGATAATAAAACTGGCAAGGAGATAGCTAGTGTGGCTAGGGAACAGGAGTCAAGAGAAATCTGTCATTACCCTTAGAGTGAGATTCCTGATAGATGCACAAGCCAATTCACGTTTTAAATCCTTTAGATTGAAACTAAAATGGCAAGGACCAGCACCAGAATTAATTAAATAAATGTGATGGCCATCACTTCTCCACTGTCTATCAGAAAACAAGAACGTAAAAGTGCACTAACTCCAAAACAAGAATTTTAGAATAGGACAGGTTTGCACTTGTTTAATTCCGGCATTCTCTCCATCACATTTTCCTTTCATCTATTGCCAAGAGAAAGGAAATTGTGATTCAAGAGAAATGGCACATTAACACTATTTGATGAAAAGTAATGCTTATAAATGTCTGAAATTTAAAAGTATCAAGGAACAGACACGTGTTCACTCTCTTTGTGCTTCAGATTAATAGCGTAATAGAGCAAACTATTGTCGGTTTTCAGCTTCTATGTTTCCATCAATTTTTCTCCTCTTGACGGCTATTGTCTGTGGTGGAGATGTTGTCGCAGCATTTTCCATTAAGGCTATTTGTATCTACGATTCAGTACTTTGGCAGTGGCAGGCCTGCGTTCTGTCTCTGCATCCTTAGGGATTTAATTTGCATGTCTGACATTACCAGTGACGCCGGGCTTTTCTTTCCATCATAATTGAATTTGAAAATTTAAACAATTCAAAAATTTATTGGTAATATGGCTATACAACT
The DNA here is from genome assembly GCF_030144855.1 of Hypanus sabinus. Classification (NCBI taxonomy): domain Eukaryota; kingdom Metazoa; phylum Chordata; class Chondrichthyes; order Myliobatiformes; family Dasyatidae; genus Hypanus; species Hypanus sabinus. The sequence goes on along the minus strand of NC_082710.1, from coordinate 32,103,852 downwards.
TGACCTGAATCATAATTTGTGGCAGCCTCACAATACTAAACTCCTTGGGCCGTTTTTATAGGCTGAAAGCCCTCAGCAGACAGATTGTTTGTTCATCAGGATGTGGCACTAATCCAGAGGGATTTTGGTAGCTTTGTCATGTGAAAATGACAGCTCACATTTTATATTGGTTGTTTCCAGTCCTACTAACATCCATCCTTGTCATGAGGACACCTGCTTGTGTATTTTAATACTTCAAATACACTTAAATTGACTCTCTCACTACTCTAATGGCAGGGTTCTAACCAGTATCTTACTACTGATTCGGAAATATTGTGTGTGTGTGTGTGTGTTTGTGAATGAATGTACTATTGAGCGTGTGTGTGTGTGTGTACACGAGTCTGTTTCGGTGTGCCTATCCACTTGTGCGTGAGAGACTTTGTGTTGTGTGTGTGTGTGTGTGTGCTTGTGAATGAATGTACTATTGAGCGTGTGTGTGTGTGTGTACGAGTCTGTTTCGGTGTGCCTATCCACTTGTGCGTGAGAGACTTTGTGTTGTGTGTGTGTGTGTGTGTGTGTGTGTGTGTGTGTGTGTGTGTGTGTGTGTGTGTGTGTTGTGTGTGTGTGTGTGTGTGTGGGTGCGTGTGTGTGTGTGTGTGTGTGTGTGTGTGTGTGTGTGTGTGTGTGTGTGTGTGTGTGTGTGTGTGCGTGTGTGCGTGTGGTGGTGGGTGGCAAAGTAAGTATTCCAGGAAATGGGTTGTTTTGTGTCTTTTGATGCATGAAGCATTTGCACACACATTGTTTGGCTGTAATTCAAGAAGAGCCGCATTCTAAACATCAAACGAGTTTGAGTAACCATGTTATTTAAACATGGTGAAGTTCCCAATAATGAATGGGACAGGGAGGGAACAGAAGAAAGGCTCTGTAGTCAAAAAATTGAATTGCCATGAGCAAGGGGGCTGCACATGAAAAGCAATAAGCCAATACGTCAAGCGGAGGCTACTGAGCTCAGAGGTGCTGTGCTTAATACTGTGAGAGGAATTATATTTTCTAGTGAACCAAACAACTAAATGTTGGCTGCAATTATGATTGTGTTTAAGAGAGAAAAAATAACATTATGTTGTTCTATTGGCCTGTCAGATCAATTACATTCTGAAATTAATGTTCATGAAAAGTGTGAGATGTTGATTTAAGACTAATCTCTACTGGAAAGCACAAAATTATTGTGAAAATTAAAATTTCCTTTTTGTCTATAATCACAGAGTTGCTTGACATGACATTTTATTTTAAATCAAACTGATTCCAATTATATATTTAATTAGCATGATTAGGCGTGGTTTCCTTTTCAGCTATTAGCCATTTATCTGATTGTTTCTTACCACGTGCAGCATCTGAGAAGGAAAATTAGAAACATTAAAAAATATTAGGCAAGAAAAGGTTTTTTTTAACAAAGCATTTCTGGCCTGTGGCATAATTGGAATCTAGTCTTGCAGATATAGGAGCTGACAAGGGACATCCAGTCAAGGCAAAGTGAGAAATATTAACTATTGATTACATTGATCTGGAAGGTTAAATGGCAAACTACTTTGGTTCGGTCATGACCATTTCTCAAAAGCTGAGTACCAGCTTTTAAATGCAAAGAATTTCAGAATCAACATCAGAAGCTATACATGGTTTGACTTTGGGGTAAACATTAAGACACACCAATTAGAACAAAGAATTAATTCAAAGGCTAGAGGGATGTGCTGTGGAAGAAAGCCTTTCAGAGCCAGTCTTGTGGGAAGGAGCAGTCTGGGTGAGGGCCAAGTGACTGAAATCAACAATTTACAAAGCTCCACCAAGAAAGTCACTTACTGTAAAAGGCTCAGTTGATGGGTCAAGCGAATAACAGTGGATATTACGTTGGTGATAGCATGTTACTGAGAAATCAATGTCCCAGTAGAAATAAAAATCATGCAATTTTAATCATATATGGTAACTCTAATTTTAAAAAACAGTGACAGTTAAGCAATAATTATCTATGAGCTAGCCCACAACATAATGGAGAATTTTATCCATCTGGCTGCTAACATGAGTAATAATGTCAATGCAATACAGGCAACATTCAGCAAAATGTGGTTCTTTGTGTTTCCTGCAACATAAATAAGTCTGAGATTAGGATCTCAATGATTAGTTTGTTTCTCCATATTTGCTTTTTTTCAGTGTAGTTGATCTCGGTTAATTGGGTCAGCCCATTATTTGGGCCAATTTTTAAAGAACGTAACTAATCAAGAAATGAGTTGGGATTTTCTTCATTTATTTGGGACATGGTGTCACTTATTGGGACAGGAGACGATTGCTAAACAGTTTCTAACTCGCGTCAGTCACATGCACTTGCTGTTTGGCACTACACGGTGTTTATAGTGAACAGTTCAAAAGTTCACAGTTCGAAGTAAATTTATCATCAAAGTACATATATGACACCATATACAAAACTGAGTTTTATTTTCTTGCAAGCATTCAACATTAATACAAGAAACACAGTAGAATCAATGAAAGACCACATCTAATAGAATGGACAAACGATCAAAGTGCAAAAGACAACAAACTGTGCAAATACAAAGAAGAGGAGAAAAAAGAAATAATAAAAATAATAAACTATTAGGGCTACACAGTAATATCTATATAAATATTCAGAAAGCCACAATACTGAGCACCACTAGCATTGTCCAAAACTTCCTAGCAATCGAGAAATGAGTGTGCTTGGCTATGTTTGTACCTCAGGTTTTACCAGCTTGAGCTGAGAAAAAATAAATGATAATAATAATAATTAAGTTAGCTGAATGGTGCTGCACTTGAATTTGCAGGCTGTTCATGAGTTATGTTCACTTTTTTATCGGTAGCGAAGGAGGGGAAGAAGAGCGTCCCAAAGCTGGGTCAGAGGTCAATGAGTTCCGCCAAGAGTGGGAAGTTTATGAACCTCACTGGCCAGACCTGAAAACCTGAAAAGAGGTCAGGCAATGAGAACTGAAGAAGAACAAGAAGCAGTGAATGATGGCGTGAGCACCTGTGCTCAAGATGAAAGACCCCAAACAGATAACTAAAGATGTGGAGAAAGTGGATGAAATGGAACTCGGACCTGTTCAGCAACCCCAGGTTAATGAGAAAGTATTGAAGGCTAAGTGGAAGAAACTGCGAGGCACATTTGAGAGCATCCTGCAGCTGTATGAGAATGAAAATATTGATTTTTATAAAGATCTACAGAAATCTGAGAGAGAAGATAAACAGAAATGACCCGAACTTTGCCAGTTCTGTGACGAGTACTCAGCATGTGGAGGTAGAGAGTATTCTGCTACCAGATATACCTCAAACATTATGATTCAGAATATACTCCTTCTGGGAGCTTGGCCACCATCCATATTGAAGAAAACATCAGCTCATGGACCACCCTCCAAACCCATTACACTCATGCTCCTTCCTTTGTACGGCTGCCATCTGGATTGAAGCCACCCAGTCCTCCACCAGGTGCTCTACCACTCAGGTGTTAACATTTTATGCCCAAAGAATAGGGCTTCCTCCAGGTTTACCTCTGATGGGAAAGGATGACGATAATATCTATGATCCTGAAACTGCTTTTCTGGAAATGCAGGAGGATGATGAGGAGGAAGACACTGGGGATGATGATTACAATGATGGCATGGAACAGGATCACGATGGAGATCGAGAGGATCAGGATGAAAACAGTGATGATTCAAAAGATAAAGAGAGTGATGACAATGATGATTCATAGCATTGAGATGAAGATGATGAAAGACTGGACAATCATAAGCCAAGTTGTACTGTGTGGTTTGCAGATGTGCAGGACAAACACAAGAAAGGAAAGAAAAAAAAGATGAAGGAGTTGATTCTTCTGCAGGCCACTTTGCTTTAAATGACAGGGCAAGATTTCCTGGAAGAGGAGGAGAAGCCCAGTACTGAGGTGGCCACTGAAGAAATGTTGGATATAGCAGAACAGAATCATTAAAAAACAGACTAAGATTTGCATCTCTCAGCTCCCTTATTTTCCTTTCAATTAGTTTTTATGTTCTGGAGATAGGACAATCTGTAATAACTGTCTGGATATTATAACACAGGATAAACAAGCAGGAACAACTTAATAGATATAGCCATTCCAAACACACACAACATACAGAAATCAGTAAGTAAAAAACACCAGAATTATGCTGAATTAAGGAGGAAATTGAAAGACTATGGAACATGACCAGGGTATACGTTGTCCCAATAGTAATATCTACAGCTAGTATCAACCATAAGTTATTACACAATAGCATTGAGCAATATTTATGTATATCTCCATAAAGACAAAATACTGAACACCACAAGAACAGTCTGAAAGTTCCTAGCAATTGAGAAAAGAATGTGTTTGGCTATGCCTGTAACTTAGGTTAACCAGCTTAAGCTGAGAAAAGAATATATAATAGTAACAAATAAACAATAAATAGTGAAAACATGAGATGCAGAATCCTTGAAACAGAGTCTATAGGTTTTGGGAACAGTTCAGTGATGGGACGAGTGAAGCTGACTGAATTTATCCCCACTGGTTGAAGAGCCTGACGGTTGACAGTTAATAATTATTCCTGAACCTGGTGGTTGGGGTCCTGAGGCTCTTGTACCTTCTTCCTGACGGCAGCTACGAAAAGGGAGAATGGCCTGGATGGTGGGGGCCCTTGATGATGGAGGGGCATGTAGGGTTGTGGAAGCAGGGAGTCGGCAGAAGGACTTAAGAGAGACTAAGAGAACAGGCCAAAGAAGTGAGAGATGGAATATAGTGTAGCGAAGTGTATGGTCATGCACTTTGATAGAAAGAATAAAGGCATAATTTATTTTCTAAACAAAGAAAATTCAAAAGCAGAGGTGAGAAGCAACTTCAGAATCAGAATCAGGTTTATTATCACTGGCATGTGAAATGAAATTTGATAACTTAGCAGCAGCAGTTCAATGCAATATATCATCTAGCAGAGAAAAGAAAATAATAAATAAAATAAAAAATAATAAAGTATATCAATTACGATATATGTATATTGAATAGATTTTAAAATGTGCGAAAACAGAAATACTGTATATTATAAAAGTGAGGTAGTGTCCAAAGATTCAATGTCCATTTAGGAATCGGATGGCAGAGGGGAAGAAGCTGTTCCTGAATCTCTGAGTGTGTGCCTTCAGGCTTCTGTACCTCCTACCTGATGGTAACAGTGAGAAAAGGGCATGCCCTGGGTGCTGGAGGTCCTTAATAATGGACGCTGCTTTTCTGAGACACCACTCCCTAAAGATGTCCTGGGTACTTTGCAGGCTAGTATCCAAGATGAAGCTGACTAAATTTACAAACTTCTGCAGCTTCTTTTGGTCCTGTGCAGTAGCCCTTCCATACCAGATAGTGATGCAGCCTGTCAGAATGTTCTCCACAGTACAACTATAGAAGTTTTTGAGTGTATTTGTTGACATGCGAAATCTCTTCAAGCTCCTAATAAAGTATAGTTGTTGTCTTCCCTTCTTTCTAACTACATCAATATGTTGGGACCAGGTTAGATCCTCAGAGATTGACACGCATGAACTTGAAGCTGCTCACTCTCTCCACTTCTGATCCCTTTATTAGGATTGGTTTGTATTCCTTCATCTTACCCTTCTTGAAGTTCACAGTCAGTTCTTTCGTCTTACTGACATTGAGTGCCAGGTTGTTGCTGCGGCACCACTCCACTATTTGGCATATCTCACTCCTGTACACCCTCTCATCACCACCTGAGATTCTACCAACAATGGTCGTATCATCAGCAAATTGTGAGACTTAGTGCAGGATTCTCTAAAGGTTAACTTGAGTCGGTGCTAAAGAAAGCAAATGCAATGTTAGCATTCATTTCGAGAGGACTAGAATCTAAGAGCAAAAATGCCATGATGAGGCTTTATAAAGCATTGGTCAGACAACGTTTGGAGTATTGTGAGCAGTTTTTGGCCCCTTATCTAAAAAAGGATGTGCTGTCTTTGGAGATGGTCAAAAGGAGTTTCACAAAAATGATGCCAGGAATGAAAGGGTTATCATGTGAGGAGCTCTTGATGACTCTGGGCCAGTACTTATTGGAGTTTTAGAAGGATGAGGGTTAATCTTTAGTCAGAGAGTGGTGAATCTGTGGAATTCCTTGTGACAGACGGCTGTGGAGGCCAAGTCATTGAGTATATTTAAAAAAGAGATTGATAAGTTCCTAATTTGTCGGAGTGTCAGAAGTTATGGGGAGATTGCCAGAGAATTTAATGTGGATAAACGTGAGGTAATCCACTTTGGTTGCAAGACCAGGAAAACAGATTGTTATCTGAATGGTGGCCGATTAGGAAAAGGGGAGGTGCAACGAGACCTGGGTGTCACTGTACACCAGTCATTGAAGGTGGGCATGCAGGTACAGCAGGCGGTGAAAAAGGCAAATGGTATGTTGGCATTCATAGCAAGAGGATTTGAGTACAGGAGCAGGGAGGTTCTACTGCAGTTGTACAAGGCCTTGGTGAGACCACAGCTGGAGTATTGTGTGCAGTTTTGGTCCCCTAATCTGAGGAAAGACATTCTTGCCATAGATGGAGTATAAAGAAGGTTCACCAGATTGACTCCTGGGATGGCAGGACCTTCATATGAAGAAAGACTGGATCAACTAGGCTTATACTCGCTGGAATTTAGAAGATTGAGGGGGGGATCTTATTGAAACATATAAAATTCTAAAGGGATTGGACAGGCTAAATGCAGGAAGATTGTTTCCGATGTTGGGGGAGTCCAGAATGAGGGGTCACAGATTGAGGATAAAGGGGAAGCCTTTTAGGACCGAGATGAGACAAAACTTCTTCACACAGAGAGTGGTGAATCTGTGGAATTCTCTGCCACAGGGAACAGTTGAGGCCGGTTCATTGGCTATATTTAAGAGGGAGTTAGATATGGCCCTTGTGGCTAAAGGGATCAGGGGGTATGGAGAGAAAGCAGGTACAGGGTTCTGAGTTGGATGATCAGCCATGATCATACTGAATGGCGGTGCAGGCTCGAAGGGCCGAATGACCTACTCCTGCACCTATTTTCTATGTTTCTATGTAGAATGGGATCAAGGGGGATAATAAATCACCCATGGTGGAATGGCAAAGCAGAATCAACGAACTGAAAGTCCTAATTCTATTCCTATATTTTATGGTCTTATGCTGCTTTCCTGCAATAGCACTCTGTGTTGATATGCTCAGTGGTGGGGAGGGCTTTACCTGTGATGGACCGGGTCATATTCATTAACTTTGTTGGTTTTTCTATTCAAGGGCACTTATGCTTCCACACCAGGCCATGATGCAACCAGTCAATATACTCTCCACACGCATCTATAGAAATTTATTAGAATTTTAGATGACATGTAGAATCTTAACAAACCTCTAAGGAAGTACAGCCACTGCAGTGCTTTCTTCATAATTTTTAAATAGTGTTGGTTGCATGTGTCACCGATACTTAGTGAAAAATAAGCAGTGATCAATTCAGAACTGCTCACTGTATTTTCAAGCACTCCGAATTGGAGGTGCCAGGAAGGCCAGGAGTGAAAATATAATGATTTCACTGCTTCGACGAGTTAGGGTCTGCGAAGAATTTGAAGGTATAGACAATCATCTTGAATGCTACAATGTAAATGAAGATTTGGAGGATGTAAACGTCGAGAAGATTGTTATAGGCAGTCCATTTTCAATATTAGGTGTCTGTGCTGAACTTGTTCAATTAAAGTCAATCAAAAGAACACAGCAGTATACTCTGGATTAATTCCCCTGTCGATAACTATTAGGAACTAGTACACAGTTTTGTAGTACTGTCGTAATATTGATAGTGCTCTAATTTGTTCTGTTTTTCATTTAAAGATATAATTTGTTACTCAGTTAAATAGTAGTTTGTCTTTTTGATGCCTGTTTAACTATTTCCATGAAATTTCAGCTCAGTGGGTCTGCTGCTTAATAGGGTCCCAAAGTGTCCCTTTTAAGCAGAACCCACTGCATTTAGTATTTGGTAACGACATATGTTTGAATTTTGGGTGAGAATAAGGATGTGCTCTGCACTTTAATAATAGATACCAGAAAGGAACATACTCAATGACAGAAGATCAAAATAAGGAACTGATTGGGGGTGGGTGGAGTGGAAACTGATTTCTTTTATTCCAAACCTAAAGCTGACTGTGTAGCGGTAGCCTTTCTCAAATTAAAATAAATACTAAAGGAATTTTTTTTTACCTCTTACAAAGCTTTAAAGATAAATATTTCTCTATAAATTTACACCGAGAATTATGTATGATTATCTAGATATATAAGTTCATTAAAAAACTCACTGAAATTATTTTAAGAATGACAATTCCTTTCTACTGCATGACTTCATTTTCAGAAATAAGCTATGATGATTAACAAAGAATGCTAGACCTTTTTAAACCAAAAATGTACTTGATTCATAGTAAATATGGTACTATATCTGGGATATTATCATTATCTTTATATATTGTAGCAGGCAATTTAATAACTTCACTTACAAATAATCAGTATAGTTACTATTTCATCCCTGAAGATTCCATCTTCAAGGTTCAGCGTGTCCCTCAGCATGTACTCCTGTACCTTTGGATGTGCCAGCTGGAAGCATTCACATGTGGACATATGCTTGCACTGGAAGACCAGCAAGTTTTGGGCAGACCTCTGCCTTTCTCCAGGTTGGGAGCAGCCTGTAGAGCAGAGAGTTCTGTGTTACACAGCTGCACAGGATGAAACTCAACAAAGATTACGACATGTCTTTCCAGATAATCCTGGCAAACACACAATCCACAAGAAGATGGATGAAAGTCTTCTTGGGGATTACGTATATTGGGTGTGAGATATCTGATGATATAAGCACCTCTCATCACTCATCAAGCAAAGTCTTAAAGTTTGTTTGAGAGTTTTGGTAACAAAGCTTTCTTCCAAATGATTTTGACACTCTGCTCAGGAAACTATCCACAGGATCCACTGTTTCTATCTCCCACAGGATCTCCAGGACATTCCATGTTGACTCCTATGTGATTGTCAGTAGTGTTTGTTCTGCAGAAAGATTTCTATGAGGGAAAGATGGAGAAGTTTGTTCCAATAGGATGGAACGTTCCATGAAAATGAGGCCTGGTTCATTCTTCACAACTTTGGGATTGGTAGACCCTTGGCAATATTTAGTATTTGTGTACCTTGGCTACCACAATATCTTGATGCAGCCACACTTGAAGATTGCCATTAGGAATGAGGCTACAATGAGAATGCTTTTCCCTATTTTCCATGAAGACCTATATATGCATCTATTTTGGAAATCCAGATGAAATGGAAGATGGCTTGGATGAGCTGGCATGCACAACAGCAGGGTACGGGCCACATGGATGCTACATTATCACCTTGACCTGATAATGGGAATCCTTCCTGCCCTAGAGAGAGGGAGAGAGAGAGAGAGAGAGTACTGCTTTGACACTTACAACCCTTGTTCCACCTTGAATAAAAATATAGGACACTTCATTCATTTACATATCAGTTTTGATTAGGGACTTTGCTTATCTTCTCTATGTCATTCTTATTTCAATTCATGTACTGCTGAAGTGAACACAGAAAGGCTGGTTTTTGTGGTAGTTGGGGTTTTTTCCTTGGGAACCAGTGATGGTTTCAGCTTGTCATGCTTAGTTATTGCATAATTTCCATTTTTTATTTGCTAAGATGCAATCAGTGCTAGTTTAAAAACTTATAGCATCATTTTCATTCTATATAGTTATTTGTCTTGGTAACTGTGAACATGCAAAGAGAAAAGAAAGGTCATTGATCCACACTGTAAATAAAATTCCCTGCCATTCAAAGCTGGCTGAATGTGACGAGCACTTCACTGCTGGCAATATTGGCTAGGGATGGTCATTTCCTATCCTGTGAGAAGTTGTCTGCGTATTGCAGTTTCATGACTAAGATTTGGGCTAGCTTTGTTTATGGAGTGAAGCAATATGGTCCGAACAGTTCCCCCATTGCCCCAATGATTAGCTGCCCCTGAGCAGGAAGCTTGTTGGAAAGGAGGTACTTTATGTGGTGAGGAAGACCAAAAAGAGCATTGATGAAGTTGCGGCTTTGAGATCTAGTTCACCAATCTGCAGTGAAGCCAGGAGCATTGTCAGGCATTTTGTTAAAATCTTGGCTTGAAAATCATTATGCAGCAGACATAACATAGAGACAATTTTTTTGAGGCCATCCGAAGTTGAGAAAAATGCTTTTATTATCACTATGGAGTGATGAAATCAATAGTTGATATAAGGTCAAAAAGGGTCACGTTGGTGGGGCTTCCTATATTTCTTTTGAACTTGTCTGCAGAGAAGGTCATGCCCATTGTGCTTCTGGAAGTATAAAATGAGCACAATATCCAGGCAGCAGTTCATCTGTGATTTGAAGGAGGCCATTAAGAACGGCCCTCACAATGACCTTTCACATAGCAGACATCAGGGAGACCTCTCTGTGCTTAGCATAAGCTGAATCTATCTTCTTTCTCGAGGATGGTCAATATAATGGGATCCATAAGGCCTCTAAGACATCCTTCTCTTCTATGACATGGATTTTGAGGGTGTGGCTGAAGTTCCTCTCTACTAAATTTTAGAACTAAGGCAGGGATACTGTCTGCTCTAAAGACTTAGCTGAGATTCAATTGCCCCATGGCTTTTTAAGACTTCTTGTTTTCAGGTCCTGTTGAGACTGGACTGAATTTTCACTATCAAGGACACCTTCATCAAAGATAGAATTTCAGTTGAGGAATTTTTCCAAGAATCCTTCCAGAGGGCACCAACAGCCTTTCTGTTCTTAATAAGCTCTACACTCTGTTCTAATCTCTCAGTGGGATGAATCCTTGGGTATTTGGACCGTAGAAGTCTCGAGAGCACCGATGAATCTGGCTCTGTTGTGGTTGTTAGTGAGCTGCTGGATCTGCTGTGTCCTTTCCGCTTACCATCTGTTCCTTAGGTCACAGGTTTTCCCTTAGACTTCAGCATTCAGGTGCATGTAGAGCCTTTTCTTTCTTTTGAGGTCTGAGGAGTTTTCAACTTAAGGAAAGAATTAAAGAGCATTGCCTAGTTCTCTGTACAGTTTCTGTCCCATAGTCACTTAATCAACCATTTCCTGGTTATTGCTGAAACTAGAACTATATAGTTTGTTCAGTATGTTAAAAAAGAGACAAACATATTAACTTGCTCTCGATACTTAAGTTATTTTGGATCTGTGATCATAAATTTATCAAATGCAGTAAAACCAATTTATTTGTAATTAATCATTCAGGGAGGAATATAATAATCCCAGTGATGTGTATTATCAAAGCTTCATTTACTTGGCTTATGCCAATTACTTCTTCTGCCAATTGCTGGGTGAGGTATGTGTACAGTATGTGAAAGTATAAAGCACAGAAATAAAATTGGTATTGATTTCCAGAAAATACAACAAAGATGAACAGCTACAATATTATTTCAATTTTAATGATGTAAATTTTAAAAATCATTATTTTGTTTCAGGAGCATAAAATACAATTATTACAATATATATTGCTGGCTAATTTAAATTTAAAAATATCCTTTTGATACTTCCACTTTTTCATATGCTAGAGCGAAGGACTTCATAATTAAAAACACGTTTTTAGAATTATGGCCCACCATTACCTCTGGTGTTCTCCTGAATTTGCTGATAATCTTGTACTAGTTGTTTTTCATTCTTTCAATTATACTTTCTCAATTTTTTATGTTTTTCTTGTTTCCTAGAATGCAATTGTTAGGGTTTACTGTGAAATACTAGTTTCTGTGACAAGGGTATTGAAAAATCAATTCTTGCAACTCAAATTTAAAATATGCACTAAAGAATTACACTGTCAGTACCAGGTCAGGCTACACGTTTACTTAATCGGACACTGAATTTCTTTTGTTTATATGCATAGTTCATTATTTTACAAGTATCCATTAGGGTCCTAAGTACAGCACCAACAACTCTTGTGCATATTGAAAACCCTGGGCACCAGCAGAATAAGCTTAGATGGCAAAATGTTAATTGTCTCAAACCAATTTTTTTTCCTTTCCCTTGACAATGGGTATTGAAGTGCACAGCAAAATGCAGCCAACATCTGTTTCTCAGGCCATGGAAAATAGGTTGATGCTAATTCCACTGCCACAAGTTAATGCAAGGCAAACCTACCTCTCCTCGCTGGACATTATTTGAGAGTTTATCGGATTGCAACTGAACATGTATTGTACAATCAGCTGTCATGGCTCTTTGCACAGTGGAGGTTTCAAGCATGTTTATTTGTGCTGAAACTAATTTTACTCTAATATAAATGTGGTTGGTTTGAATTGATTTATAATGAATCCTTTCTGAGGTGTTTTGTCATGATCTATGTTTTTCGTTACGTTACTGTGATCCTTAAAGAAGATGACACAAGTGTAGTCCGTGCTTTGTGTAGAGTATACACATCTCTTTTAATATCTTGTTTATACTGAGATTCAAATCCATAATTGAAGCTGAGTGCTCTAATCTGCCAGTGCAAGTTGAATGGAGCTGTCCTGTTCATACTGAAGGCAATCAACAGAATAACACTGTGTAGAATACATTTTGTGCAGATGTATTCAGGGTGCATATGAACATATTTTCCTAGACATGTTATGTTTGTTTCCCTCAAATGAAATGAAATCAGATTGCTTGCTTTGAAAAAAATAGAATAATCAGCTTTCAAGAGATTTATAGTTCCGGTTTATACCTATATATCTTAATTGGCATTATTGCAAGTTTATTCTCTTGTAGTTGATCTGGTAGCCTTGGAGGACATATTCAGGATTTCAAAGGAAAATCTTTGAATTTAGTCTGGACTTCATTTGCAAGTACACAAAGAATAATAATTCTAACAGAACCTGGGTTTGGCATTCTAAAAATTCTTGTTTCATCTATGGATCTGTTCCTTTAGACTGCTTCAAAGCTACCAAATCCCAATTAACCCAAGTAAGATGTTGATTCAAGCTAAAGGTATGTGCGTGCGTAAAGACTGAAAGAAATTGTTTGGCCATTAACTCCTCTTCCAGTCTTAGTCAGTTATATCTCTGACCCCAGAGATCTCCCTTGACTTTTCCAATTTAAGCTTTGTGCCCTTGCCTTGACTTTAATTCCTCCCTATGCTCCCTTGTGGCTTTTCTGAACTGGTATCCTGATGTTTTAATCCTGCATTGTTTTTCTGTGTAGGATTTTCAATAAGGTTTTCTTACATTCATGTCCCAGTGTGCAAGCTTTTCCAATAGTTACAGCTTATTACTAATCACACGGAGGCCTTATGTCAAAGCTATTGGTCAGTTTATCAACTTAACCCATTCATTATCATATGGAATTTGCAGCCTTTGGCTAATTAAAATCACTATTGTATCTACTCTAAGGAGTCAGTAATTAAAAACTGTTGATTAAAATAGCCATAATCTTTAATGTTTTAAGTATTTATTTTCAGGCTTTTGAAAAAGCCAAGGGTTCTGTTATTTTTTAAAAAAAATCTTCAATAATGAAAACAAAATGTTGTATGTTGTATCACTGGGAGTTTAATTTTGTATAGGTGCAGTGTTACGAATGTGCCACAACTCTGAGGGGCTGAAGGGTACAAAGTAGCCCCCTCCTTTCTGAGAATCGCAAGATCGCTATTAATTCGGGTCTGGGACCCAGGAAATGAGAGAGGCATGCAGAATCCTCAAGGTTTGAAATGCGTCCTGGGCCTCCGAAAGGCAAAGCCACGGATAACGGCCATTGTCTCTTGGAGACGGAATTGTGTATTGAGTACTGTACTATTCATTGAAGCCCTCAGGGAATGAACAGAGTGGGCTGGTTGAGGGATGGCATCATCCCAACCTGATTGACATCTAAGACCCCGTGAGTAAGGATAAAAGAGGGTCTGGGGAACAGCCCCTTTAGACGCACCAGGAGAAACGCTAGAAATCCCATGACAGTGTTTACTAGCGACAGCCGGTGGGGCATGCATGCGTCCTTTTCCTTTGCCTAGGAATTGGCGGGCTTCCACGGAACGGCTTAGCTAAAGGACCGTCTACAAAAACGGAACTCTCGAAGGATCGACATCATAAAAAGGAAAAGCTGGCAAGTTCTAAAATCTCTCTCTTGACTCCAACCAAAGGCTGCAGCCTGAATGAACTAAGTGACTTTGATATTTCCATCGGACAATACGTTATCCCCTAGACAACGATAGAGCTTATTTCTTATTGATTATCATTATACCCGGACTTTTAGATTTAGTATTGATGGTGTGTAGTATCTGTATGTTTGCATTGATATTATTTTTGTGTATTTTTACCAATAAATGCTGTTAAAAATAGTACCATCAGACTTCAACGGACCTCTCTATCTTTGCTGGTAAGTGACCCAGTTACGGGGTACGTAACAGCAGCATAATGCAAAATTGCATTATTAATAAATAAAAAATAGATTCTGATCCTTTTGTTTGGGCAGCATCTGAAAAAAAATTATTGTAAAATAAGATTAAACAGAAAATGTTTAGAACACTCAGCAGGTCAGGCTGTTGAGAGAAACAGAGTCAATGATGCAGGTAGATGACCTTTCATCAGAATTGAGAAAAAAATTAGAAACAATTCTGTTTTAAGCTATGGAGAAGGGGAGAGATGGGGAGAACAACCAGAATGGTTGTGATAGGTGGGAGGCAAAGAGTGACTGAATAGCACAAGAAGAGGCAGTGACTGCTGTGTGTTCAACACTTATTAATCGCAGATCACCTGTCTGGAGGAGATGTAAAGAGAGGGGCAACTTGAAAACAGAGAGGAAAATAAAAATAAACTTAAAGAAACTAATAATGCGGGCAATGTGTTCTATCAGAATTGTTAGAATAGTAGGTCAGGCAGCAATGTGTCGATAGAGAAAAGCAAAGGTAACAATTTCATGACCTTTCAATTGGAAGGGCAGGATTTCCAAAATTAATAGACATAATTAATTATCCACTGAATTAAGTTTTGAGTACTTGTAATATGACTTGATAGAAGATGATATGCAGTTCCTTGTGTGGCTTTTGGGATGGTTGAAGCAATGTAAAAAGGCAAAGGTGAGAGGCAACTGAGGCTCTAAGTCACTGCAGACTGAACGTGGATATTTTGCTCTTGGCTACCTTTGAGTAGATCAGCTATTACTAAACTATTACTATATTAGTAGGCCAAACTGGAAAAGGTATAAATTGAATTGTGGTTTCATCCTAAGAGAATGTTTGCACCAGTGTATGATATGAGGAAAGAGGTTAATGAGCATGTTTTTCATTTCCTGAGGAGTCTGTGATAGGAGAAATAGTGGACAGAAATGTGAGGACAAAGGGAATCTTATCATTTTCTGTGTGAAGAAGAGGCGCTAAGACAGAATTGTGGGAACTACAGTACAAGATATATGGTTGAGACCCTAGACAGCATAAGGGGAGCCACTAATTAATGGGAAGGAGGACATTTGAGAAAATCTAATGTGGAAAAGTCATAATTAAAATGAGGGAGTGGAGAAACTGGCAGGATTGAAATGTACAGGGAGCGTGGTAGTCGATTGCTTTATTCCGTGGGCACGAAATGGATGTTGACCACGAACCTATTCTCTGAGACAGAGATAGAGAAGCTGAGAAAGGGAAGGAAAGAATTGGGGATGAAAGTGAAAGCCGGCTGGATATCAGCAGCATTGATGGTGAATATTTTGAGCTTGCATGTGAACAGGAAATACAAGCTTTCAATGTAGAGCAATGTAGAGCAAGAAGAGGCAATGGGGAAGTTGCTAAGTAAGGACTATTTCACATAGTCAATAATGGCAGGCTTGGATTGCATCTACAGTAAGAGGTATCTATAGCCACATCTTCAGCTACAACTTTGATATGATGGAGCTGAGTAAGGGAAAAGGTGAAGGGCCAACACACACAAAATTCTGGCGGAACTGAGCACATCAGGCTGCATCTATGGAAATGAATAAACAGTTGACATTTTGGGTCAGGACCCCACCACAGGACTGGAGAGGAAAGGGGAAGACACCAGAATAAAAAGTCGTGGGAAGGGGAAGGTGGATTAGCTAAAAGGTGATAGGTGAAGACACGTGGGTGTAAAAGAACACCAACTTGATATGCTTACACTGCACACAAAATGCTGGTGGAACACAGCAGGCTAGGCAGAGTCTATAGGGAGAAATGCTGTCGACGCTTCGGGCCGAGATCCTTCGTCAGGACACAATTTCCTCGTGTATGCTTACACTGTTTTAATCTCTCTACGCATGCTGACTAACCTGTCAAAAATTTCCAGCATTTTCTTTTTGTTTTGGTTTTAGATTTCCATCACCAGGTTTTTCTTGCTTTGTGACAGCAAAACAAGGTTTGCTAATCAGGCAAGATTAAATGTAGTTTTAAATTAAGAATTTTTGAAATTCTATCATCCTCAGTGAGAGAGCCTGACTAGGGCCAGCTTCTTTTTGGAATATACAGTGTGTTGTTGCTTTTCAAAGGTTCAAATGTTTCAGAGGTTCATCTATTGTCAAAGCATCCAACTCTGAATTTCTTCAATTCTCCGGGTAGCCATGAAACCAAGGAAGAAAAGAAAGGCAACACGAACATTGACCCGTCCCCCCCAGATCCCTCCTCCCAGACAAAAAAAAAAGAACAAAATGGATCAGGCACATCAACCGGCAAACCCAACACACAAAAAAACCCCAGGAAGATCAGGTGAAAATACACAGAATATAAAAACTATCAGACTGAAAAGAGAGTCTTACATATAGTCAAAAGCACCCTATCACCAATGCTACAATTTCCAACAGGCTTTCACATATGGGTGATGTTCAGAGCATTTTGTCTCCAATCTTTACTTGCCAGCATTGCTAAGAATTTAACAGAATTATGATGCATTTCCATGCATGCTACAGGAACATGGAAGACTGATCTAAACCGAATTTTGCTCATCCGCAAAATTCATTTCTTTATAATTAGCAGTCCTGACATGTACAGATCAATTATATTTTAAGGAATAAATGTCTGGAATGTTGATGGAATGAATGATGCTATCTGAATTGATCAGACTCATATTATAATTAGACTTGTACAAATGCTCTGTGGGGAATCGGCAGCAGAGTAGACAAGTAGATGTCGTGGATGGATAACTCCACTTCTAATTGCCAAAGCAACACGAGTCCCAGTTGTACAGTTACCGGAGCAACCCCTGCCTAAACAATCAACTTTGGCCTATGTAAGGACCTGGGTTCGCTGCAATTTCAGAATCAGAATCAGGTTTATTATCACCAACATGTGCCGTGAAATGTGTTAACTTAGCAGCAGCAGTTCAAGGCGATACATACTACAGAAGAAAAAAATAAATAATTAAATCAATTACAATATATGTATATCGAATAGATTAAAAATCATGCAAAAAAATAGAAATAATATATATTAAAAAAGTGAGTTCGTATTCAAGGGTTCAAAGTCCATTTAGGAATCGGGTGGCAGAGGGGAAGAAGGTGTTCCTGAATTGCTGAGTGTGTGCCTTCAGGCTTCTGTACCTCCTACCTGATGGTAACAGTGAGAAAAGGGCATGCCCTGGGTGCTGGAGGTCCTTAATAATGGACACTGCCTTTCTGAGACACCGCTGCCTGAAGATGTCCTGGGCACTTTGTAGGCCAGTACCCAAGATAGATCCAACTAAATTTACACACCTCTGCAGCTTCTTTCAGTCCTGTGCAGTAGCCCCCCCCCCACCCCCTTACCAGATAGTGAAGCAGCCTGTCAGAATGCTCTCCACAGTACATCTATAGAAGTTTTTTGAGGGTGTATTTGTTGACATACCAAATCTCTTCAAACTCCTAATGAACTATAGCAATGCCTATCAGCACTATAGGCCTACAGGAATGCAGTCTTACTGGCTCTCCACTCAGTTTTGGGTCATTTGGACAACAGCAGTATTATATATTATTGACTACAGCTCAGCTTTTACACACTATCATACCTTCAGTTCTAATTAACAAGATCCAGACCCTTTGCCTCTGACCCTCCCTCTGCAGCTGGATCCTTGACTTCCTCACCGGATGGCCACAGTCTGTGCAGAATGGAAATAACCTCTCCTCCTCACAGACATTCAACACTGGCGCACCTCAAAGGTGCATGCTTAGCCCACTGCTTTGCTCTCTCTAAACCCACGATTTTGTAGCTAGGCTCAGCTCAAATGCTGTCCATGAATTTGCTGATGACACAACTATTATTGGCAGAATTTCAGGTAGAGTTGAGGAGGCGTACAGGAGTGATATAGACCAGCTGAGTGAGTGGTATCACAGCAGCTTGCTCTTTGCACTCAATGTCAGTAAGACAGTAAGACCAGGGAACTGATTGTCATCCAGAACATCCTCATTGCTGTACACACACACACACATACATCCACTTCTTTTTGTAATTTGTAGTCTTTATTGTGTATTGCAATGTACTTCTGCTGCAAAACATCAAATTTCACGACATATGCCAGCGATATGAAACCTGATTCTGATTCGATGTGGAAGGAATCCATCCAGATTGGATGCAAATATCAATACAATTATTTATATTTCTAGCAACTATCTGCCAATCATATCACTCCAAACTCTGACACAAAATCTTGAAACATGGAGTGTATAAATATTTTGACATTTTTACTGAAGGCATCATCTTACATGTGTAGAGAAGGCATGCTAACAGTAAATAGGCATACCTTAACTGTGAAGGCACTCATTGGTTTAAGGGCAGTGGAAGGATATGACAAGTTGGGGTTGTTTGAAGCTTGACAATTTACACATTCATTGTCTATTCTTGGTGTATATATAAATAAAATTCTTTGTGTGAACTAAGCAGTTCACCTGGGTTTTGTGATCATCTAAACCTAAGGAGCAGGAGCACTACTGTGGGCCTCAGTATTTCTGCACTGGAATTATGGTATGATATAGTTTAAAAGGGGTCCCTTTATCCTGCCAAATTTGTGTTAGAACTTTTGTGGAATAATCCATTTATTCTCACTCCCCTGCACTTTCCTTTTAGTTCTGCAGAGTTTCGATTTGAAGTATTTATCCAATTACCTTCTGAAATCTGTATGGAATCTGCTTCCATACTTTTTAGCCAGATCATTAAAAATTCATGACGTTTTTTCCCATCAGCTTCTTTTGCTAGTCACAAATCTGTGTTTTCTGATTACCAGCATTTCTGCTATAGTATACAATTTCCTGATTTTCTCACTTAGTTTAACTATGAACGCTCCTAGTGAAACTCGCTTTGAGTTGCCTCAGCATGACAGTTAGTGAAGGGGACGTCAACTTAATACGTCTAATTGCTTAGTTGTGTTTGGCTTTCCTTACAAGGGGAGGCTGTATAGAACATAGAACACAGCATATAGAGCACCAAAGCACTGTACAGACCCTATGGCCCACCATGTTGCATAATCTTATAACCTACACTAAGAGTCATCTTACCTGTTCCTTGCACAAAGGCCTTCAGTTTTCCATCATCCATGCGCCTAGCAAGCATTTCTTAAATGTCCCTCATGTATTTGTTTCTACCATTACCCCTGACAGGGTGTTACGTGCATCTTGCACTTTCTGTGTAAAACACTTAACCTCCCAGTTTCTTTACTGAATCTTGTTGAGATACATCCGTGTTTGAACATGAGACAAAAACCATAAAACCATAAAACATAGGAGCTGAATTATGCCATTTGGTCCATCAAGTCTGCTCTGCCATTCCATCATGGCTGATTTATTATTTCTCTCAACTCCATTGTCCTACCTTCTTCCCTTAATATTTGACACCCTAACTAATCACGATCCTATCAATCTCCCCTCTGAATATACCCAATGACTTGGCCTCCATAGTTGCCATAAGGATAAATTCCACAGATTCACCACTCTTTTGGCTACAGAAATTCCTCCTCCTCCCTCTTCTGAAGGGATGTCCTTCTATTCTAGGGCTGTGCCCTTTAGTCCTAGAACTCCCCCAACATAGGAAACATCCTCTCCATGTCTACTCTATCCAGGCCTTTTAATATTCCATAGGTTTTAATGAGATCCCCTTGTCCTTTTTCTAAACTCAGGTGAGTATAGGGCCAGAGCCATCAAATGTTCCTTATATGTTAACCCTTTCAGTCCTGGTATTATTCTTGTGAACCTCTTCTGGACAATTTCCAATGCCAACACATCTTTTCTTAGATAAAGGGCCCAAAACTGCTCACAGTGCTCCAAGTGCAGTCTGAGCAATGCTGTATAGAGCCTCAGTTTTATGTAAAGCATGACTGTCTTTGCAACTAAATTGTGCCTGGACCCTCCATCGATGTTCTATTCAGTGCAAAAATGACATCAGTTGGGAAAATGGACAAGTTTGCAAAGTGCTAAGTCACGGAGAGGCATAAAAACTAAACATTTCTGGGGTTGTTGCTAAATATCCCAATGAGAGAGAGTGATAGAAACCTCTATTGGTAAATGTCATTTTGGCAGTCCACTGTGCAGGCTGTAGGGGAGCCACCACAACAAACACAATGCAGGGCTTTTGATTTGCAGAAACAATAGTAGGCCTTGTGTTTCCTCAACTATTCAATAAGGTCATAACTGATCTTCTATCTCCTTCCCTCGCAAAACCAGTATTACTTGCAATTCCTCATTTTTCATGACCTATTGATTGAAGGCATATACAGAGAGTCATGCTTTCAAATGGATCATTAAGGAGGAGACTATTAACAACAGTCCTACTGGCTGGTCTGCACTGACTCAAAGACTGGTGAGCAGTTGAAGAATATAAAAGAGGAGGGAAGCCGATAGATTCTCAGAGGGATTATGCATCTGAATACAATTCTTGCAACCACAACCCCCAACCCCAACCCATTTATTAAGTTACCACAAGAAAAGCATTATCATTCAAATTTCTGAATGAAGTATGCAAATGATCCAATGCTTTCCTGCCATCTATGACAAATAAACTCTTCTTGGTCTTCCAGCCTGTTACAGGTATGGATTAAAATGACATTTTGATGACAAACTCTGCCATTTTCTTCAGGGATGATGCCTGGGCATGTCTAGTCTGGTGGTACTTATACCCCTGTATTCTGTCCCTCCTGACTGGCTAGTCCTAAACCAGGTTTCTGCTCTCCCACCTCGTCTACAATCAAATTCCAGTTCTTACTTAGAGCGAGACCTTGTTAAAATTCTTTTCCTCTAGTTTTACTTCAATAGCTTCCTTTACCAGGCAGTCCCAAAAACCACTGGCGTGGCCCAGCAGTTTTGTGGTGTTGAACTCAATCCTATGGCTATTGTGCTACCGCCGATTTCTCTGGGTAACCCAAATGGATATACCTCCTGTGTTAATCACCCTCATACATTCACTTCCTATTTTTGCGGATCGACTGTTCCTTTGCAGTGTTATGCCAGATGCTGGTGGGAGGCTACTTACTTTCAGTGGAAGGCTTATAGAACCTCACTTCTTACGGTTGTGCACCTGCATCTCAGAGCTTTGACCACATGTTTCTCAATATGAGATTCAGAAGCCAGTTTGGCGGACTGACAAGCAGAAGCAAGGGCAGTGACAGGGCTGCGGTACGCAAGAGATCCTGCAGATGCCAGAGACCTTGAGTAACACCCACAAAATGCCGGAGGAGCAGACAGTGTTTTGGAATGAGACCTTTCATCAGGGCTGCAAAGGAAGGAGCACAAGCCAGAATAAAATGCTCGTGTGAGAGGGGGAAGGCAGGGTGTATGAGGGTGAAGAAAGGGAATGACTTGCGAACCTAGAAGATGGCAGGCGGAAGTAACAGAATCTGATAGGAGAGGACAGAAGACCGTGGAATAAAGTGTAGGAGGTGGGGAAGCAGAGAGAGCTGATGGGAAGGTCATGAGGGGAGGGGAGGGGAAGAGAAGGGGGGAGGGGGCAAGGGGAATAAAGGAAAACAAAGGAGAGAGTGGTAGGAAAGCAGAAGGGAATGGTACTGAAAATTAAATGTTCATGCCATCGGGTTGGAGACTACCTCATTGGAATATGATGTGTTGCTCCTCCAACCTGCATCTGGCCTTGTTGTGGTAGCAGAAGAGGCCATGGAATACTAGATTAGGAATGGGAATTGGAGTTGAAATGGGTGGCCACTAGGCAATTATAGCGATTGTGGGAGGCAGAGCAAAGATGCTTGAGGAAGACGTTCCCAAATCTGTCTCAGGTCTCATTGATGTAGAGAAGGCTACACCAGAAGCACTGGATACAATAAGATAGACTTGCAGATGAAGAGCTGCCTCACCTGGATTTGTATCATAGCCTTAATGCTGATGAGGGAGGAGATGCAGGTGCAGAAGTTAGAATTGTTTCAGGGATAAGTGCCAGAACGGAGAACAGTGGGGAGCTAGGAGCAGAGAAGGGTGCTGTGGAGAGAACAATCCCTGGGGAAAGTAGAGAGGAGTGAGGAAAACGTGTGCCTCGTGGTGGGATCCCATTGGAGATGGCGGAAGTTGTAAAGAATGATGGATGCGATAGTTGAGGACAAGAGAATGACTATCGCCGATACATTGGGAATGGAGGAATGGGGTGAGGGCAAACATACAGGAAATGGCAGAGATACAGGGGAGGACAGCAGTGAAAGTGGTGTTATATGTAATATGCTGACACTAGTAAAGACATCATTTGCCTACTCCACAAAGCCACTGTTATTCTTCAAGTTGAGAAGTTGTTTCTGACTTCCTACGTCATTTTGCACACTGTAATTCACAGCCATGAGCCAGGCTGTCTGAGTACGAACTGTACCAGTTGTGGCTACAGCTTGTGCAGTATTGTCCGTCAGGTGCCTTATGATAGCAGCAGCATCTGAGCAAGAGAGGATACATTTCCAACATCGGAAAGGACAAAGACAACTGCTGGCAAAATCCTGCAGCAGGCTTGGTCTCAACAATGAATAAAGGTTTTGCGAATAGCACTAGGCAGGATCTTTAGGTCCCACACCACCATGTTCAGGAACAGAAATCACCCTACAACCATCGAGCTCCTGATAACTTCACTCACCTCACTGCTGAAATGAATCCGCAACCCTTAGGCTCATTTTCAAGCACTCTACGATTCAGAATTGTTTATTTACTTCTTATTCTATTTATTATTAGCATGATTTGTCCTCTTTTGCACAGTTGATGTACGTCAGAATCAGATTTAATATCACTGGCATATGTTGTGAAACTTGCTAACTTTATGGCAGCAGTACAATGAAATACATGATAAATGAATATCGAGAAATAAAAGATTTACATTAGGTACATACATGTCTATTAAATAGTTAAGTTAAAATAAGTAGTGCAGGATAACAGAAGTAAAAAAGCAGTGGAGTAGTGCTCATGGGTCCGACGTCCATTTAGATATTGGATGGCAGAGGGGAAGAAACTGTTCCTGAATCACCGAGTGTGCACCTTCAAGCTTCTGTAGCTCCTTCCCGATGGTAACAATGAAAGAAGGGTATGTCCTGGCTGGTGGGGATCCTTAATGGTGGATGTTGCCTTCCTAAGGTACTGCTCCTTGAAGATGTCTTGGATACTATGGAGGCTACTACCCATGATGGAGCTGACTAAATTTACAAGTCCTTGTTAATATAGTTTTTCATATATTCTATTGCATGTCTTTATTTTCCTGTAAATACCTGCACGAAAATGAATCTCAAGGCAGTATATAATGACATACCTTTATAGGTACTTTGATAATAAATGAACTTTGAACTTAGCAGCTTTCTGGTGACCTCCCCACTTCTTCTTCATTGCACCTCTCCCAGCAAAGCCTCTGATGCTGTGTCTGAAAATCATGGTATAATTTCTCTCTCATATGATGTCATCCAAGGAAGCTTCAACAAACCGGGCTAACTGCTAAAGTGACAAAGTAAACATCAGTAAACTTCAGACTTCAAATAGAGTAAATGCTGGCTAGACACTGAAATTGAGAATATTTGCAATTAAATTGTTGGGCTACATAGACCAAATCAAGCAAGCAATAGGGAAGTTCCTATTTTAATATTATCCAATTTAATTCTTGATAGGGTTGATTGGCCTGATGAGAAATTTCATTGATCTATAGATGAACCGATTTATTCATACATAATATATATTTAAAACAGTTTGCATTATAGAACAGTTTTCTGACTTGATGCTTTTGAGTAATGCCTGACAGTCCAGGAACTCCCAATTTAAAATCCTTTGACCAGCTAGATAGGTGGAAAGATTAGCTGAACAGAGAGAATTCAAATTTGCATCATGAAAGGTAGTGACTGATTGGAAATAAATAAATTATTTGACTAACTCTTTTTGGTCATGCTGGATTTGGACTCTGTTGCAAATAAAAAGGGAAACTGCATGTCATAGAGTAATACAGCATGGAAACAGGCACTTCGGCCTATCTAATCAATGCTAGCCAAATTGCCAACCTGAGCTAGTCTCATTCACCTGCTTTTAAGCCATATCCTGAAATCTTCCTCATCTACAAACTTGTCGAAGTGTATGTTAAATGGAGTTGTACCAATCTCTGTCACTTCCTGCAGCATTATGTTTCAGGGCTAAGTCCTGAACATCAGTGGAAGATCATTAACTCAGTGGTGTTGGAATGTTCTAGCGCGGGATAAGCATCCACATTCTGGACACCACACACAAAATGCTGGTGGAACACAGCAGGCCAGGCAGCATCTATAAGGAGAAGCACTGTCGACGTTTCGGGCCGAGACCCTTCATCAGGACAAACTGAAAGGAAAGATATTAAGAGATTTGAAACTAGAGGGGGGGAGAGGGAAATGCGAAATGATAGGAGAAGACTGGAGGGGGTGGGATGAAGCTAAGAGCTGGAAAGATGATTGGCGAAAGTGATACACAGCTGGAGAAGGGAAAGGATCATGGGACAGGAGGCCTCGGGAGAAAGAAAGGGGGAGGGGGGGAAGCACCAGAGGGAGATGGAGAACAGGCAGAGTGATGGGCAGAGAGAGAGAAAAAAAACAAACAACTAAATATTGTCAGGGATGCGGTAAGAAGGGGAGGAGGGGCATTAACAGAAGTTAGAGAAATCAATGTTCATGCCATCATTCTGGATGCCATTTTGAACCCTTAGGTGTTTTCTTAATGAATGCCTCCAGTTTCCACAATTGCTTCAATATATTGAATAAAAAGAGTTATAACATGGTTGTGCTGAGTGGAAATATGCTTACTCATTATCTTGTAGACAAACTAACTCCCACTTGAAGCCAGTGATTAAAACAAAACCTATTAACCACCAAGTGATTGCTTTACATTCCCAGCAGTGACTTATTGATTATCTAAATACATCATGTATTCTCCAGGCATGTTAACACCCTACTAATATAATGTGAGATTGTGTCAGTGAATCATCAGGTTTTGAGGTTAAGAAGTGCAATTCTGAATTAAAAATTGTTTTCAGAAAATCCTGTACCATCGCATACTAGAAAGAAGGTGGGGGGGGGGGGTGGGGGGAGTGGGGTGGACACTTGACTTGTCACCTTGGACCAGAAGAAGGTCTTGAACAGGTATCACATAGGCACCTGATGGACAGGCTTTGTGGAGTGGATCAGGAGTTGGATCCAAACCATTTACACAGTAGTTTAGTCGAAATCAATGAATGGAAACAGCTTCCCCATCTAGTCCGGAATAAGACAAGGTTGTTGATCTTTCCCCATTTTGCTGCGCAGTACCCTTTGCCAAATTCATTTATTAGGACTACAGGCTTAAAGGCAGGCCACACTGTGGAGGCACTTAGATGTATGTCTCCATGTGCATGGATGATATGGCTACCTTCTGTTCGGATCCAGTGTCAATCTGCAGACGATCTGTGTCTGCAACCAGATCGAGATGCCTATAGGGCCCAGAGCCCAAGGTCAGAAGAGTGAGGCCATTCAGCTGGCCTAGGTGGTCCACCATCACTTTCCTCATCAAGTTTAACTACTAACGGTGCTGGGGATCTGGTTCAGAGGGGGGGAGAGGCATGTAACAGAAATCGCCTGGATTGGATAGCCAAGGTTAAACAGGCCATGGTTGCAGGTTCCCTTTTGATCATAGGAAGGAATGTGAGTTATCTCACCCCTTCACTTTGGCAGTCACTCACGTGGTCTTCAGTCTCATCTGGGGATTCAAGATGGAAAATGTCCAAAAGTTTGTTATTTGCATTGCTCAGAAAATTGCCCAATTTCGCCTTTATGCTTATGGCCATTTCAGTGTGTGGCTGCATCAAGCTGTGCAGAGAATCACCCGAGCACTAAGTGTCATTAAAATGCTGAGGTTCTGCACACCCAGTTGTTGCGAAGGATGGGCCTGGTCTCTTTGCCACACAATGTTCCATTCAGTAGCACATTGCCACACTCCCTGTGCTTTGAGGAGAAATTATTTCAAGGAAAATACTTTTGCTGCAAGTTCATCAGGTAGCGGTCTGCATGGAAAGTCCTGCAGGCACTGTGGGAGAAGGACACAATAGAATCCGTAGGATGGTTTCCCGAGTAGACTCTCAAAATGTTTTGCAGAATGCCTAATCACCAAAACTTACCAGCAAGCTCCAAGACACGCTTGGCCAAGCTCTCCCTGTAAGACCCTTTCTGCATGGTTTGGTGTCCCACTCCCACTGCACGATACGCCCAAGAGGGCTGTGATGGGGATGATGTGATTATTCACCTGTTTGTGGATTGTAGACTGAAGATCTGGAAAAGGATTTAAGAGCCCTTGTCAAGGTTTATACTGAGCAGATTTGTAGCACAGGACTCGCTGATTGACAGGCTGTTCCCAGGGACACCTACCAAGAAAACTTGAAATGCTTCTGGAAGACCATCAGCTTGGATGAAGGAACCACTGCTGCCTGAGACTTGTTGGTCTTCCAGTACAATGTGCGATCCATAAGGGAATGCTGCCACTTTGCAGGTTTCAGGCTGCAGAACCATCTGCTGAGGAATGCACTGGAGCTTGAAGTAGCCGACGCAAGAGCTTTCCAGAAAGGATTGCAATGTAAGAACCTTCTGCCCTAGACATTGAGTGATTGAGCCCTGGGCAAAAGGCTCGAAAACACTTGAAGTTTCTATAGTCCAAAGGCGCCACATGAATGACAACATAAAATCTGCTAACATTATAAAAAGTCCTTGTGCGTCTATATCAAATGACATAATGAATGTAAAGGAAGCCATGCACTCTTCTGTATTTCTCAGTTACACCTTTTATGAATATTTATTTGTATAACATAGAAGTATATAGAAGACACTTGATGCAAATAAATTTAGTCAAAAATCTCTGATGTCTAATCTAAAAAGATAGAATATAGATTTTTATTTATAGAATCTCAATTTCAGCATGCACTAAAGTGGTTTAAGCTAATGAAATACTTTTGAAGTGTAGTCAATTCTAAGCAACTTGGGAATAAAAGAATGTAAGCTTCCATGAGTTGCTGAATGGCCAAATGTAGCAATTTAGTACTGTTGGTTTAAGGTTCAATTCCCTCATATTCTTCTGCAAAATAAATATCAAAGTATCATTTACATCCATCTGTGAGGGCATTATGTTAATGTCTCCTCCATAAGATGGCACATTTGATGGTGCAGTACTCCCTCAATATTCTATTGGAGTGTCCACCTAGAATGAATCTTTGGTCAGCCTTTAGATTGAACGTAAAAGACAAACAAATGTCTTCATCTCCATGACCACGTTGTTCATTGCTGTGGCATTGTAGTCAATCATCTCTCCTCAGATGAAAACCTCATCCACATTTTTGTCAATCAGACTAATTATTAACAATCACATTTAATTATTAGAATTTGGTTCTTGGTCACCTATTTATTGGCCTGTTATTTATTTATAAAGGAAAGAATCTTCCAATATTCTATCATCCAAGTGGGACTGGAAGCAGAGGATGGAAGATTCCTCTAATCTCAGAATTGATTTCCTTTTCTAATTATTCATTTTCCTTTTCCTTACTCAATTATTTAGTGACATGAAGACATACATTATTCTACAGCACTAAATCCTATGAAATTAGATCATGTATGTTTACCTGTAAGTTTTATCATCATTGCAAAATTGCAATCTATTCATCTGGCTATTTGAATGAAAATGTTCTAGGTCAAAGAGGTCCAAAATGTAGTAGCCCTTATTTATTCATCATTTATATTCCACTCACCAGTTATCTCTGTCTTCATTAAGTTACACAGATTTTATTAATATATTGGTATATTCATTTTAACTCCCAAGTGCTTATTTTCCTATCCTTTTCAACTCTTCTATATTCCTGACAATACATCCTCACCATGATCTTTGTTTCTCCAGTTTTGGCCCTCTTTTCTAGTTTATTGCTATCCTTTTACTCCACCATCAGAGATAAGTGATTTGCAGCATGACATCAGGTATTCCTTGGAGGGAGATCTCTCTCTCTCTCTCTCTCTCTCTCCCCCCCCCCCCCCCCCATACATTCATAAATGCATGGCCATATTCTGCTCTAACTTCCCTCTCGTCAGCAAAACAAGAAAGCTGGCCATTGACTTCAGGAAGGGGACATGCTCCTGCTTACATCACTGGTGATGATGTCTGAGGAGGCTGTGAGCTTCAAGTTCTGAGGAGTGAACATCACTAATAGCCCGTCCTGGTCCAATCACGTTGATGCCATGGCCAAGAAAGCTCACCAGAGCCTTTAGTTCCCTCAGAAATTTGTCATGTCCCCTTTGTCAACATTTTTTATTGGTGCACTTTAGAAAGCATCTTATTTGGATGTATCACAACTTTCTATGACAATTGTTCTGCCCATGGCAACAATAGGGTGCAGAAAGTTGTGGACCAAGCCCAGCACATGACAGTAACCAGCCTCCACTCTATGGACTATCTGATCTTGCTCCCTTGGTAAAGCATAATTGAAAACCTGCACCCATCCACTTTCCATAAGCATTCTCTCTTCTTCCCCTTCCATTAGGCACAAGATACAAATGCCTGAAAGCAAGTGCCATTGGGCTCAAGACCAACTCCACCTCACTGTTATAAGACTATTGAATGGTTCCCTTGTATGAAAAGATGACTCTGGACCTCACAGTTTACCTCATTATGGCTCTTCATCTTATTGTCCATCTGCACGGCACTTTCTCTGTAACCATAACACTTTATTCTGCACTCTATTAATTGTTTTCTTTTATATTACATCAATTAACTATTGCAATGAGTTGTTCAGTAGGAACTGTACGCAAGACAAGTTTTTCACTGTTCCTCAGTACCTGTGGCAGCAGTACACTAAGTAACCAATTTACTAAATTATTCTATTGAAACAGATAAGAAGGCATATTAAACAGCTGAATCCTTACTCACATCTCAGCAACATGAAGTTCTGGTAACAGAAATAAATAATAAGCATTGACGGTTTCAAAATATGCTGGCTAAACATTAGGGTAGAGTTGCTTTATAAATCTATATCCTATCAGAATCAGGATCAGAATCAGATTCAGATTTAAAATCACCCGCATATGTTGTGAAATTTGTTAACTTTGCAGCAGCAGTACATGATTATTTTTAAAAACTGTAAATGACAGTATATATAATACATATATTAAATTTAATGCAAAAACAGAAATAAACAAGTATTGAGGTAGTGTTCATGGGTTCAATTTCCATTCAGAAATTGGATGGCAGAGGGGAAGAAGCTATTTCTGAATCGCTGAGTGTGTGCCCTCAGGCTTCTGTACCTCCTTCTTGATGGTTACAATGAGAAGAGGGAATGTCCTGGGTGGTAGAGGTCCTTAATGATGGACGCTGCCTTTTGAGGCACCGCTCCGTGTAGATGTTTTGGATACTATGAAGGCCAGTGCACATGATGGAGCTGACTAATTTTACAAATCTCTGTAATTCAATCCTGTGCAGTAGCACTCCCATAATAGATGGTGATGCAGGCAGATAGAATTGGGTCCATGGTACATCTGTAGAAATTTACAAGTGTTTTAGGTGACATACCAAATCTCCTATCATACCATATCATTATGGACTAAAGTATGGAGAGAAAAGTAGGCCTTTGAAAAACCTGTTCATTCATGGTGTAAATTCCAAATCATAACTGTTCCACTTCCACTACACAGAAAGCTATGTTATAAAATATATCCATAACACAGAGCTGAAAATTTCTAGAATTGATTCCTGGTCTGTAATCTATATTGGGATAATGGTTTTAGCAGCTGAAATATAAGATAGCCACAGCCCTGTGACCATTGTTATATGTGTATGTTCACTGATTGAGGAGAATATGAAGAAATGCACTATATGAATTTCAATACCCCTCTGTCTCAGGTAAAATAACACTCCCGTGGTGAATGCCAAGTCTGAATCTTCTAATTATCCACTTCTTTCAGGTACTCATAAAATGATGTAAATTTTTAATATTACTGTATGTGGTTTTATTTCAGGCTTCCAAAATTAATGGTTTCCAATATTGTATTTTATTCTACATTAGAGGGTCAACTTGGCTTTTTCATCCATTTGAAAACTGTAGTACCTTGCACAGCAAATGTTTATTTTGCTTTTTTTTTGCTATCATCTACAAATTTTTAAAAAAGCCACCATTCATTGATGTGAAGTATCAGGAACATCAGAGTTGTGTGTCACGATCAATTAATATCCAACATGATAAGTCTTAGGTTCCTTATTATCCCAACAGTAAGGATCCACTTCTTGTTTTCATGTTTTGTTAAACTATTTTTTAAAAAAACAGCCTCTATTGTGAGTATTAAATTGTTTCTGAAAGTGGGCTTGTAGAACTGAATTTCAAAAGTAAAGTTCCTACATACAATATAAATTCCTTTGTATAAATTTGCAATTGGATATGATCGTATAAACTTTCAACTTAGTGATATCAGGCCTTTACAAAATCTAGCATCTGTGCTCATAATTTCCCAAATCTTTTTTAATTCCTTTCATTGCTAATTATACCTCAGTAACTGAAACATTAATGAAAAATTCACAGTCATACAACATACCAATTAGATTATCTCCTGTGTCTTTTGATGCCTTCATTAAAATGTCACCTGCAAGTCTCAAGCTCTTCTGGGAGTTTGGGTTGGACTTAATATTTTTGCTCTGAAATGTCATTCTGTGAGGTGAATTTGGATAATGGAGCCAAATCATGGCCAGTATATGGAAATTCCAGCATGCATCAGTATCATTCTGACAACTCCACTGAGAGCAGATTTTCTTCAAGACTATTTTGAAAAATTCAGACAATTTTCAAAAGCTTGGTTAAGATAAAACTTATATGTGTTTCTTTTAAAGGAATGTTATATGTTCTTGCACGAGATCATTGAGAGTGTGCTGGAGGCAACATTTGTTTTGTGCTCCATAAACTTCAGAAAATATAAGGGATAATTAGCTGGAGTGAGTATCTTCTGTTACTCTTTTGCTTGCAATAATTTGAACCTTGAAGCACATAGTCTTCCTAGCTAATAATGCTTCAATTCTTACCTTGTTCAGGAACTAACATAGTCATGTAGGCCTGGTGGGGGAGAGGCTGCAGCTGTTAAGATTCTGCTGAGCTGCGATGTTTGTTGATTTCATGGCTCAAACATAGTTTTTTTTTGGTTTGTAGGGAGGCTTTGGTGTTAAGAGGTCAGGGTAGGGTTAGGGACAAGGCTGAGGAGGAGTTAGAGATCAGGAGAAATAAATGAAGAGCTTGGATAGGAGTTTTGAGATCAGGTCGGAGCTCTCTGTGGTTGAACATTAACGTTCCTGTAGGTTGAGTCAACAGGTACTAGGGAAACCAGTGATCCCCAGGTCAGAGACACCTGGTGCCAGATTGGAGGTCTGTTTGGGTGTACTGGGTACAGGCAGGATACACAAGAGCTGGTGATCTCTCAGGTCTGTGTAAGTTCAGAAGTCGAGGCCCAAAGGTCAAATATGTTATTTGACATAATATTTGTCATTTAACGTGTTATTTGACGTCCACAGTCTGGATGGCAAAGCCAGAGGTTGGAGGTCAGGGCATGGCAAGCCCAGAGGTAGAAGCCTGAAAGTCAAAGACTGAAGGTAGAGGCCCGAATGAGGGACGGGGTGACTGGGATCAGAGGTCTGTGCATGTTCAGAAGGTCAAACCCATGAATGGCAAGTCCTGGGATCTAGGCTCGAAGGTCAGACCTGTGATTGGTGAGTCCTGGGGCAAAGTGTGAAGTTGGAAGCCTGATTACTGTGTCTCTGAAGATCTGGAGGAGGGTTGTCCTGGGGTTGGGGGCACGTCTGAGCAATTGGGTGAGTGAGAGGGAGGGAAAGGGGCTTGTTTTGCTGTTGTTGTCGTTTCTTGTTTTGTTTTGCTGTTGTCATTGCTTGTGTTGTTCGGCTGAACATGGTGAGCATGCTATGTTGATGCCAGAAGGTGTGGAGATACTTGCTGGCTGCCCCCTGCACGTTCTTGGGTCTGTTGGTTAACACAAAGAGCACATTTCTTTGTATGCTTCAACTTTGGTGTGATAAATAAATCTGAATAGATCTTTTCTCCACATGGAATGTGGCCATTTTTTATTTAAGTGGATTGGACAAGGGGACGGGAGCATCATGGAGGATAGGATCAGGATTTGAGGACACTGCTGTGCATTACTGTGAAACTAAGTATCTCAGAGCTATGTTAACCCGTGAAGTTTAAACTACCTCTCACCGATGTGCATTGAGAGATCAGACACGTAACTGTGAGAGCAATGAAACAACAAAAGTGATTTAAAAGACAGTCACACTCTCCTAGCAGACCCAAGAACAAATGGCAATATGAGCATAATTGACTCTTGTTATCATCATACCCATCACTTCATACCATACAAGCTACAATCTCCAACCCAATGAGATGAAATTAAAAAGATACAGAGGAGAAACAGCAACAGAAAACCATCCGAGTCAGCAGTATTCACTATAAGACCAATCACACCATCCTTGGAGATACTGACTAGTGATAAGCTGTGTTAAAAATACCTACAAGCATGTTCTGCTAACTTTTTCATATCAATTCCCATGTCCACATGGGTAATGAAACAACATTGTAAATTGCCAGAATATCCCCAGTGCAAAAGCTGCAGAACAGCCACTTTAACGGCAGCGTGACATGTTTACATAGCCAGTTTACATTATGACTGTCTTCCTAAGAATTCATCGTGGAAATGCAAAGATAGGAATTGAATGTATGACTTTAAAATAGGGCTGAATTTTGTTTGCATGCCCTGATCCAATTATCCCTCAGCTCCTCACCTCATTCATTGGACCTGAAGATTACACTGGGTCCTGATTCACCGAATGCAACACCATGGGAGATTGAACCAGTTAGTCATAAATTGTAGGCACTTGGGGTAATTGTCTCTATAGCCATTGAAATATAATCTTATTTTATGCTATCCATTTCAATCGGCTTAACATGGAGACTATTTCTTTCACATAAACATAAAATGAATTGCAAGAACCTCTGGAGATTGGAGCTTTGAATGGTCAGTCATCATCTGAAAATGCATTGAGATTCACATGCAGAGCTTTTAAAATCTGAAACTGGAAGCACTATTGTGGTTATTACCATAAACATTTCTTTAGTGTGCCTCCATATCACTGTAATTCAGCTCCTTTCTTCCTTTGATCATTATTGCTAAAACGATGAAATTTAAACACATAAAATAATAGTGGCAACAGCAATATGATGTTTATGAAAATAACTGGAAATGACAGGAACAAACTAAAAGTGGGTTTTCTAGAATTACATAATTAAAAAATGAAGGTCTTTCAATAATCTAATCAGTTACCATTTTAAAAACGATTGTTCTTGATGAAAGAGTTAGACTTTTTCCTCATATAGATCAAACCCCTTGAATGAAAAGAAGTAACGCTGAGCAGACCTGCTCTAGAAGCTGGAGGGTTTTGTCAGATCTGTAAACATTGACAGCAATAATACTCTATTCTCTTTTCAGCTAACTAAACAATGGGTTGAAAAGCCAGGACTCTGGCAAAGCACAGTAAAATCCTCAAAACCACAGAAGGAATATCTGATGCTATAGATAATAATGAAAAGAGTTTCTTTGGAACTCTGGTCTCAGTTCCACAATACCCTCCACCTCCACTGCAAGTCAGCCTCTGAATAATAAGTGGCACATCTACAGTGCTGTATAAATTTGTTTCTGCTGCATCCATTATAAAGATTGAATATCTGTAAAGCAATCACTGCCTGCTGGCAGAGACATGGTTCTATGTCAATTTTAGTAACAAGCTGGTTTACGTTTTTCAATATCAAAGCCCTATTGTCCACAAAAGTACACCCTTTGAAATGCATTGTGCAGTATCACTGTGGTCCTTTTAATACCATAGTGTCATCAAAAAAAATATTGCCAGCAGTGACTAATGGGGACTGTCTTCAATGTGAGGTGATTTTCCGATGCTACATGTTTGTTTTCTCACATGGTTCACTTGATCTTTGCAGTTATAACGGATCTTAAACAGCGGAGTCCCCCATCCTGTGGTTTAAGTTGCGTTTACCTGAAAAATACCTGGCGACGTAATGACCCAGTTTCCAGCATGTGAGCCTATTCAGAGAGCAAATTAATTATCAGGGACTAAATGCTAAAGCAATTTAAATGCAAGGAGCTGAAGCAGGCAGGGTTCCCTTTATATTCTAGCTTGCTGCTCTTTTTGGTGTCATACTGATAGCTTCCAGTTTTGTCTTTGATCCCTTTGTTAGGCTCCAATAAACACAGGCTTTACTCAATAAGTAATTTTTGTCCTTTAAAGGATTATTGGTGAATTTGTCACTAATCATGTCATTGGTAATTAATCATATGTTCAATACTTATCAGGGTGAGATTTACTGTGTGACACACCTCCAGCAACTAAAAGGGAGATGATACTATATATCAACATATAGTAATTAAATGACTCAAAAAAAAGAAAATCTGTCAAACACCTCCCATTTTGGAGGTATTAAATAACTTCCTAAACCTCCAATGTAACATTCTGTATGTTTAGAATAAGCCTGGTGTACATCACAAGCCCTGATTATTAAAGTTGGAGGAAATCAGAGGGTAATGCTGCTAACTTATGTAAGACCATTTCCACCTGCAACCTGTTTAAGCCTGCTTAAAGCTCTGCAATATTGCCTTACCCTGTAACAGATGGAGCTGGCTTTACACAGGAAATCCAGATATATACGCTGTCATAATCAATAACCTGAGGTTTGAAAACACTCTTACCTGAACACTAGAGGCAAGGAAGAACAGGTGTCCCCCAAGCCAACTTGTGTTTAAAAAAGTTGGTAAACACCATGACAGTAATCAGAAGCCAATTTGATTACCCTAATGGAGATTATCTACTTTATAAGTTTCTCAAAAGGTGGCTTGAAGAAGCTCTTAGATAGCACAGGGATGAAAGCAAAATGGAGGGGTATGTATGTGAGAAAGGTTTGATTCATCTTAGAGTAGGTTAAAAAGTTGGCATGGTATCATGGGCAAAAGGGCCTTAACTATGCTGTAATGTTCTACGTTCCATATTCAAATGGCTATTATAAATAAGATTCCTCATTTGTTACATCATTTGTGGGGGAAGCCTAGTCTGTGTAAAATAAAATGACCTATTTGGGAAAAAGAGTTAAACTTTTTTTATTTGCACATTGATGGACAAGATGATCTTTTCCTGCCCATATATTTTACATATTGGTAATCAGAAACTAGTGGGGTCTGACAGGGATCTCCACTGGGTGTACAACTACTTATAATCTACCTTCTCATTTGGATGAAGGGACTGAGTGTACATTAAACAAATTTGCTGGTCATTTTTAAAATAAGAGGGTTACCAAGCTTTGAAAGTCTGAAAAGAGATGTAGATGGTTTGGTGAATGGGCAGGATGTTGGCAGATGGAGTGTGCTTTGGGAAAATACAACATTGTCCACTCTGAAATGAAAAATGAGAAAGCAAATGATCACTTAAAGAAGATTAAAACACAATATCTTTTGGTACAAGGAGGCTTGGGAACTCTAATAATGAAAGTCAAAGTATTAGCATGTGGATATGGGATAATTTCAGTTCATTGTAGTGTAATTTCCAAGAGCTCAACTTTTTTATACATAATAGCATAAAGATATCAATGCTATCTTCTGTCGGAGAAACAGGTAGATTTTTTCCCCCAAAGTGAGTATAAGGCTTAGGATGGGTTATAGGACTCTCCATGGCTCAAAACTGCTCCCAGTTTTGTATCCTCATCAGCTATCACTTGCTAAGCATTGAGCTTAGTGACTGGAGGCACCAGGGATCCAATACTCTAGCAGTATCAAGCACCAGTCCTCTAACCCACCCCTATTTCTATTAGCCTACCAAAGTCACAAACTTGCTGCTAGATATGACTGCAGGCTACTGTCAGGAAATGGACATTCACATCTCAGTGGATCTATCCTGGTTCTAAGCATTGACGCAATCACAAAGAAAGCATACCAGCGGCTATAACTCTTTAGGAGTTTGTCACAAAAGACTCTTGCAAATTTTTACAGATGTGCACTGGAAAGCATTCTTTGAGATGGATTCTTAGAGCAGCTTGTACTGGAGCCTACAATGCAATTCTGGATTTAGTGTTGTGTAATGAACTGGATTTGATAAGGATCTCAAGGTAAAAGAGCCACTAGGAGGCAGTGACCATAGTATGATAAGTTTTAATCTACAATTTCAGAGGGAGAAGGGAAAATCGAAAGTGTCAGTATTACAGCTGAACAAAGGGGACTATGGAGCCATAAGGGAGGAGCTGGCCAAAGTTGACTGGAAAGATACCTTAGCAGGGATGACAGTGGATCAACAATGGCAGGTATTTCTGGGAATAATACAGAAGGTGCAGGATCAGTTCATTCCAAAGAGGAAGAAAGATTCTAAAGGGAGTAAGGGGCGACCGTGGCCTTCAAGGGAAGTCAGAACAGTATAAAAATAAAAGAGAACAAGTATAGTATAGCAAAGATGATTGGGAAACCAGAGGATTAGGAAACTTTTAAAGAGCAACAGAAGATAACTAAAAAGGCAAGACGGGGAGAAAAAATGAGGTACGAAGGTAAACTAGCCAAGAATATAAAGGAGGATAGTAAAAGCTCCTTTAGGTTTGTGAAGAGGAAAAAATTAGTTAAAACCAAAGTTGGGCCCTTGAAGACAGAGACGGGTGAACAAGGAAATGGCAGATGAGTTGAACAGGTACTTTGGATCTGTCTTCACTAGAGAAGACACAGACAATCTCCCAGATGTAATAGTGGCCAGAGGACTTAGGGTAACGGAGGAACTGAAGGAAATTCACATTAGGCAGATAATGGTGTTGGGTAGACTGATGGGACTGAAGGCTGATAAATCCCCAAGGCCTGATTGTCTGCATCCCAGGGTACCTAAGGAGGTGGCTCTGGAAATTGTGGATGCATTGGAAATCATTTTCCAATGTTTTTAAGAAAGGAGGGAGAGATAAAACAGGGAATTATAGACCAGTTAGCCTGACACCAATGTTGGGGAAGATGCTGGAGTCAATTATAAAAGATGAAACAGAGGCACATTTGGATAGCAGTAACAGGATCGATCCGAGTCAGCATGGATTTATGAAGGAGAAATCATGCTTGACTAACCTTCTGGAATTTTTTGAGGATGTAACTATGAAAATGGAAAAGGGAGAACCAGTGGATGTAGTGTACCTAGACTTCCAGAAAGCTTTTGATAAAGTCCCACATAGGAGACTAGTGGGCAAAATTAGGGCACATGGTATTGGGGGTAGAGTACTGGCATGGATAGAAAATTGGTTGGCAGAAAGGAAACAAAGAGTGGTGATTAATGGATTAATTCCCTTTTAAAATGGAAGGCAGCAGCTAGTGGGGTACTGCAAGACTTGGTGCTGGGACTGCAGCTATTTACAATATACATTAATGTTTTAGATGAAGGGATTAAAAGTAACATTAGCAAATTTGCAGATGACACCAAGCCGGGTGGCAGTGTGAAATGTGAGGAGGATGTTACGACAATGCAGGGTGACTTGGACAGGTTGGGTGAGTGGGCAGATGCACAGCAGATGCAGCTTAATGTGGATAAATGTGAGGTTATCCACTTTGGTGGCAAGAACAGGAAGGCAGATTACTTTCTGAATGGTGTCAAGTTAGGAAAAGGGAATCTGGGTGTCCTTGTTCATCAGTCACTGAAAGTAAGCACAGAGGTACAGCAGGCAGTGAAGAAAGCTAATGACATGTTGGCCTTCATAACAAGGGGAGTTGAGTATAGGAGCCAAGAGGTCCTTCTGCAGTTGTACAGGGCCCTGATGAGACCACACCTGGAGTATTGTGTGCAGTTTTGGTCTCCAAATTTGAGGAAGGATATTCTTGCTATTGAGGGAGTGCAGCGTAGGTTCATGAGGTTAATTCCCGGGATGGCGGGACTGTCATATGTTGAAAGATTGGAGCAACTGGACTTGTATACACTGGAATTTAGAAGGATGAGGGGGGATCTGATTGAAACATATATTATTACGGGATTGGACGTGCTAGAAGCAAGAAACATTTTCCCAATGTTGGCAGAGTCCAGACCCAGAGGCCACCGTTTAAGAATAAGGGGTAGACCATTTAGAACAGAGCTGAGGAAAAACCTTTTCACCCAGAGAGTTGTGGATCTGTGGATTGCTCTGCCTTAGAAGGCAGTGGAGGCCAATTCTCTGGATGCTTTCAAGAAAGAGTTAGATAGAACTCTTAAAGATAGTTAAGTCAAGGGATATGGGGAGAAGGCAGGAACGGGGTACTGATTGTGGATAATCAGCCATAATCACATTGAATGGCGGTGCTGGCTCAAAGGGCCAAATGGCCTACTCCTGTACTTATTGTTCATTGTCTATTGTCTATTCTGAGCCATTCCATCACAGCCTGGTTAGCTCCTTCAGTGCTCAGCATTACAAGAAGCTGGGGTTGTAGACTCAGCCAGTTACATCATGGGCAGAACCTCCATCTGCCATTGTGGACATTTTCAAGAGCTGTTGCCTCAAAAAGGAGGTATCCATCAGTGAAGACCCTCATCATCTAGGATGTGCCCTCTAAGAGTTACTACAATCCGGGAGGAGGTCGATGAGCCTGAAGAATGACTTTCAACATTTTAAAAACAGCTTCTTCTCCTCCACCACCAGATTTCTGAATGGTTTATGAACCCATCTGAACTACTCTGTTATTCCTCTTTCACAATCTTTATTTATTTGATTGTTCATTTGTTTATTTATTGCAACTTACTGTAATTTTTATATCTTGCAATGTACTGCTGCCATAAAACAACAAATTTCATGATAGATGTCAGTGATAAACCAGAGTCTGGTTCTCGAACTTATGCACTGACACATGCTGCAAAGCCTTTACTGAAAACATTCAGCAAGCTCCGATAATGCTTTCCGAAACTGTTGGATCTGGGTCATAGCAACAGTCTGAACTCCTCATTGAGGAAATCAAAAAACTGGGCTTTGTGCAGGTAGATGGTGCCGAAGTAAGTGATCAGCTTTTACCTTCTTGAATGAAGGTACAAGCATGAAGGGCTGAATGGCCCATTCAATCTTCAATTTCTTAAAAGCTTATCATGGGAGATATAACTCTATGTTATACTGCTCTTGTAGTAAATGGCATACAGCCAATACTGTACTAGAGTGCTCTGATGCAGTGATAAAAACAATTTTATGTTTACCTATTAAATCAAAGGACTAAATTAATTTGCATGCTAGGAGGAACATAGGCTAGATTGTAGCCGATGGGGCTGCAGAAATATACATATTAGGTCAATACTGAGAGAATAATTTAAAATGAAATAGATCAATCTAAAATGACCAGCTTTTTTATATGCAGTTTTTAAAAAAATAACTGTTATAATATAAACTGGTATGTGACAATAGCAGAGGTTCAGATTTTGAATTTTTTTTTCTTAATTATCACATTTAGTTACTAGCTAGCAAGGGAGCAGTTCTTCATGCTGATTTAAACTATAACCTGTTTTACGTTTATATTATGACTTATGTTATTTTCCTTCTGTTATTGTATTTTACATTTCATACCATTTTTCAGTTGTTACCCCTCAACCAACAGACTCACTCAGCCTCACTCTCCCATTACTAATCTGTTCCCATAACCTATGGGTTCACTTTCAAGGACACTTCATCCCGTGTTCTCATTATTTATTGCCTATTTATTTATTTTTTTCTTTTTGTATTTGCATAATTTGTTGACTTGTGCACATTGGTTGTCTCTCCATCTTGTTGGGCACCACCTTTCACTGGTTCTATTGTGTTTGTTTCCTGGATTTATTGTGAATGTCCACAACAAAACAATTTAATTTAGCATTGAGGTTGACAAATTATTCAGTAGGATTCCAAACCAATGACACTGAGCATTTTGATGATATTCATGGCTTAGTTTAAGTTTCCTATGTAAAAAAAGATGTTGAAAGCATGAAATATGATGAACTTTGGAACTGACTGCACCAGAGAAGATGCAAACAAGACTGACATTTGATATGTAATTCATTTTGCTGTCATTCCTGGGCTTATGAAAACATTAGTCCAGAATTCTATTATAGACAGCAATTTTTATGCATTTCCTTTTTTTGACAATTGAAGAAATACAAAGTGTAGTTATTAAGGAAAAAAAGGGGAATTTGTGGGGGTTCAAGAGTTTTGTGATTTTCTTTCAGGGTTGCCTGGATGTCTATTGTGTTGGATCTGTACAGTTGTGAACTCAGTTCAGCACATCATGGAAACCAGCCTCTGTGGATTCTGTCTACACACCTCGCTGCCTCAGTAAAGCAACCAGCACAATCAGAGACCCCACCAATCACAGGCATTCTCTCTTTGCTTCCTCCCTTTGGGCAGAAGACAAAAAAGCCGGAAAGCACCAGACTCAATAGCTGTTATCAGACTCTTGAATGGACCTCCTGTATGATATGATCTTGCACATTATTGTTTACTTGCAGTATACTTTCTCTAGCTTTTATATTTCATTCCGTATTTATTGTTTTACCTTGCCCTCTCTCAGTGCAGTGTATAACAATTTGATCTGTATGACCAGTATGCAAGACAATCTTTATATTTTATCTCAATACATGTGACAATAACAAATCAATACTAAGAGAAATAAGACTAGCATTGCTAATGAGTGATGCACGTCTGGACATCCCTGCCATGATTTTTGGCTGGATGTGCAACAAAATTGAAGCAGGTGAGGCATGAGTCAGACTATGGGAAACTGATCTTCAGTTGAAGCACTTCACCACCAGATCTCTGAACAGTGCATGAACTCAAGAACACCTCCTTCTTATTCTTTTGTTGTGCACCATATATTTGTCTTTGAAACTTATTGTCGCTTTATGTCTTTGCTCAGTACTACTGTTGCAAAGCAACAAATTTCATACCATATAAGTCAGTGATAATAAATATGATT
Organism: Hypanus sabinus; assembly: GCF_030144855.1. Lineage (NCBI taxonomy): Eukaryota > Metazoa > Chordata > Chondrichthyes > Myliobatiformes > Dasyatidae > Hypanus > Hypanus sabinus. The sequence continues at coordinate 32,062,429 of NC_082710.1, read as the reverse complement.
CTGAATACTATGGTCCTCTGTTCAAGCACTCTCAAAATAGCACCCGAAATTGTTACACCTTATTGATCATGAGAATGACACTAACTGTGAAGACAGCATGTTTATAATCTATTTTATGATGAACAATGACATGTTCTCTTTGCACAAGGTTGTGGTCTAGTGGGTTCCTCATTTTATCTAATTATTTAGCCTACATATCTGCTTGGATTTTGAGTACATCAACTTCCTCCTTCAGCAAGGTTGACTTGCTCTCACGTCAGTTCTCCTGTGGCTGATGAGGTAGACTTAGGCACAGGTGGGGCTCAAGGGGATAAATGTACGAATTGGTTTCACCTCCTGCCAAAACGGAAAACATTCCAGAGTGCTCCTCCATACTCCGTTGGGAATGGTCGTGGTCAAAGGAATTCTACAAGGCAGTGAAAATGGTAAATAATGTATCCGCATAAGGACCAACCTCATAATCATGAGGTGCAAAACTGCAGTGAGGTACCTGTTGGAGAGATGACACCAGTTTGACTGAGATTGAAAAGGAAAACAAGCAGCTGGAGACCCTGTTGGTCAAGAATCATCTGCTGAGGTGGTGATGATGCAAGGTCTCAGCCCAAAATGCTGCCCATCCCTCTGGCTGCACAGAGGCTGCTTGACCTACAGAGCTCCATCAAAATTGTTTTTTTTTTGGTGCAGATTCCAGTCTCCTATGTATGTTTGCTGTAAACCTACTGGTCCAAATCACATCATGTAGCAGGCATAAAGTGGAAGTGAATTTGATGGAAAGCCAAAATAAAGGAGGATTCTCCACCATCTCTTCTAGATTGACACATTTAAAGAATTCACATATTAAGGATGCTTGCTATCCATCTCTTCTGAGTTGCTGAACAGCTGCTTTATAAACTGTAATGTCCCTTAAGAGGCAGAATGGACATTATCCTCATCATGTGATGTAGGGAGGGACATCAGCTGTTACATTGTACAAAAACTTGTGACTCAGTCAATCCATTATAACAGAGGACTGTTGCAGGATAAGGGGAATGTGATATAGGCTTTCTTGCACATATTATATCTGCATAAGGATCATCCTCTCCCATCTCTGCCAGCACCCATGTTGTTCCAGCATTGATCACAAATTTCCCTCCCATCTCTCCTCTGCTGTTAGGACTCCCTGGTCCACTCATCCCTGCCCACCTCCACCTCCCTGCCTCCTGGCACTTTCCACAGTAACCAAAGGAGGCTTTATCTCAATCTCTTCACCACCAGCCTGAGACCAGAATAGCCCTTCCAAGTGAAGTAGAGAATCTGTTACCACCAGGTCTATTGTGTTGGATAATTGGAATCAAGCCTCCTCTACACTAGTGGGCTAGATGGCGTATTGCAGAACACCTGAGTTCTGTCTGCTGTGACTCCAGTTTTTTGTTATTTTAGCATTTTCTCCCACTCCGACACTGAGATGTCTTTCCTCAGCCTTTTCCATTGCCTCAGCCTCTCACTGAAAACTGGAAGAATAACATCTCATATTCCTGCTTGGGTAGCTCAGAATCTAATGGCATGAATAATGTATTTTCTAATTTCAGTCATCTTACATCCCTAGGGCTCTCCTTCCACACACACTCACTTGCTCACCTAGTTCTCCTCTCCACTTGTATATTCCTTCCATCCCCTCCTCCTATTTGGCTCCATCTGCCCATCAGCCTCACTCCAGGCCTCCCCATCTGGCTTCAGCTCAACCACCTCCTCCCCTACCTGATTCCGCCTACTCATTTCCCCCTCCCTGTCTGGTCCCACTAACTACCCATCAGCTTTTTTAACATCCGCTTGCATAACGCTATATACTGACAATATTTTCTCCTCCTCTCAGTCCTGTTGCAGGGTCTCAATCCAATACATTGACTGATAGCTTTCCCCTGCGCAAATTCTGCTTGACCTGCTGAATACTTAGCGTTTTGCCCTTGTTCTAGATTTGAGCATTGGTAGCCTCTTTTGTCTGCAAAAGGATTTTATTCTGTGTTAATAGAACACCTGAACTCTAATGTAGGTAAAGCCTTTAAAGTTAATGCACATCCTGGGTCATTGCAATTAATGAGACTGTATGTGTTCAGGGGTGGCTTGATACCCACAGGCATATCATCAATTATGCCCTTCATTTTGGAAAGCCAGTCAGAGATGCAAACCAGAGTCCCTGTTCATTCTGACAGGCCTTCAGGGTGTCAAAATTGATGTAATTGCCTGCCTTTGAAAGTCCAACAATGCATATTTAAGCAGGCAGCTACAGAGTAGCTCTTCGACAGAGCTCTGAAAGGGTGCTGTGGCAGAGGTTGAGGGCACTGGTCACTGTCATTTGTGCAGGTCTAGTTAGAGGCAAAAGCTGCCTGAGTATTGACACTAGAAACTGCAGATGCTAGAATCTGAAGAAACAAACAATCTGATGGAGGAATTTGCGGGGGTGGGGGGGGGGGGGGGAGAGAGAGTGTGTGCCTGTGTGAGAGAGAAAGTGGGGTGGAGGAATGGAACTGTTGTGAGGCCATCTTCCCTCAGCAACTTCATGCCTGATGCAGGGCTTTAACCCAAACGGTTGACAGTACCTTCCTCCCCTCCCACAGACTCTACTTAATGCACTGAATCCCTCTGTCTGGTGCTAAAACTGCTGCCGAATTTCCCCACAACTTCGGAAGCTCTCCAAACCTACTCAGACGCGAATGTTCAGACATGACAAGGGAATTCAGCATGGTTGGGATAAAGCCTCCTTGAGGCGAATCTCCATGACAATTCCCTCACTCCAAGGTAGCTGTAGGTAAGTGAGGAATAACCTGTCTTCTAATTTGGTGGCTCCTGCAATTGTTTGTTCTGGCACCCATTGTAAAGCCGTAACATCTAAATGAGCAATGTCGCAACTGAACGTGTGCTATATAAGGATACCAAGGGCGGAGTTTAGGAATGATGGCACCTAATGGTGATTCTTTTACTTGTATCTTCGGAAACAGCTCTATTTCTATCTTTAATATCTCTTTTATTTCCTTTTCAGGGTTCTTTTGAAGACCCTGACCTGGAGTTAGATACTGATTTTGTTTTTTGCAGGAATGGGACCCTCTCTCAGAGCCCCATGACTGGCTGTTTTTCTATATGCCAAGGATGCAGCCTAGAAAACTAGTGAGCCTTCAGGGTGGGGATTTTTGTGGCTCTGGAGGCGGGTGAATTGCAGATCAGTGCTGCCACCGAAAACTGGTATGTCATGGGAGATGGAAGATCGTAAACAGAGAGCTGGCTGTTGACCGTGTGCCCAGAGACCCGAGATCTTTGGGCAAAGAGCTCAGAAAAAGCGATGCAACAGAATTTTAACACCATAATTCGGCGAGTTGTTCTGTTATGTCTCCCCTCTTGCTGTGAAACGAGGACCCCTCTTTTACCCTTATTAGGAATTACCAGGTGAACAAGTAGACTTTGGGGCACTCCAAATCTGTGTCTTTATTGATGCTTTGCTGCATGCTGGAGTGTTTGGTGTAGGGCGCAGATGCTTTTTTGATGTTGGGGAGGGGGGTTGTCGCTTTACTGCTGCTTATGCATGGGAGGGGGAGCTGGGGGGCTTCTGGGTTCTAACATTTAACTGTCATTCATTCTTTGGGGCACCCCTCTGCTTTTGTGGATGTTTGCAAAGAAAAAGAATTTCAGGATGTATATTGTATACATTGCTCAGACATTAAACTGAATGAATTGAACCTATAAACAGAACCTTCTGAAGAGTAACTTCTATAAAAAAAACTTTCTTCCCAGTTACCTAAGAAAGCAGCTGTGAAGCTGGTGTATTATTTGTTGCCAGATTCAAATCCTCACCCTTCTGCTGACACTGCCTGGCTCTTGCTAAAAAGCTGCCTGGCTTTGTTTTTTTTGAGTGAAAATGGGCATTTCTTAGCAAGCTACGCTTCATGAGATTGACAGTTCATCTGCCAAATCATCACCAAGTATCATACGTGGGAAAAATTACATTGGATTTGATAGAGAAGGGAGCTATTAATACAAGGATTCAACAACTTCATGCAAACTTGGAGACTGAGTTGGTCATTCATCTTTCAGAGCTGAATTCAGCATTTGGTAAGACCTTGTTTTATCAGATTGTAACCTCAGCTCTGCATTCCTGACTTTCACCTCTTTTATATCAAGAATCTGTTTGCCTTTCTCCTAAAAAATATTCTTCTGCTGCCCTTTGAGGAAAAGTGTTCCTAAGAATCTGAAGGGAAAAACTTTTGCCTTGTCTCTGTGTTAAATTGCTTATTTCTAATTAGTGACCTACAGTATAGTTCTAGATCAGGCATGGGCAAACTATGGCCCGCGGGCCATATGCGGCCCGTTAAGCTTTTTAATCCGGCCCGCAGAACTTGATGAAATTATATTAATAAACCTTGTTAACGTTTTTTCCCCGCAATTCTGGCGTCTTCCCAATAGATGACGCACTCTATATGCATTGACCTTTGTTGAGGTGCAGCGTATTACTCCACATTTGCGCTTTACTTTGTGACCTTGTGGCGACCCATTTCCTGGCACATCCGAACCGGCTCACAATTAGCCAGCGTTCCGGCTAAGGGAGATAGCCTGTGGGGATTTGCAAGCACAGAGCTCCGCATATTGGCGCGCTCTCACTGTTCTGTCATTGTGCGGGTCGTTGTTGAGTTTTGGCACAGGGGACAATTGAATAAGAAGGAGCAGGACAAGTAGACCTGCATCTCCTACCGTTTTTGAAATAAAGACAGTCAGGAGGAGAGTGATGATGATAATATCTTGAAGGATAACAGAATTTTCAGTGCTTTAAAATAATAACTGTTACTATTAAAAAAAGCTGTATTTTATTCATTTAATTTTCAGTGTTTTAAAAGACATTTCAATTAATAGCTAAATAGCATGGGACTTCAAAGACAGATATTTTGTTGTAATGCATTTGTTAATTTTCAATTGAAATTAAAGCACATGTTTTCTACATATCCCATGATATTTTATTTTCTCTTATGAGGTGTATTACCAAAACACTCCGTCCATCTGCTCCTGGTCTGGCCCCCCCTGTCAAATATTAGAACCCTTTGTGGCCCTCAAGTCAAAAAGTTTGCCCACCCCTGTTCTAGATTCACTCAAAACAACTTCTCACATTCATCCTTTACAGCCTGCACAAGATGAAGAAAGGTAGCAAGGTAAATTAATAGATAATAATAAATATGCTAACTGTACCTAGTAATTACTGGTATGGTACAGCTATTGGAGAAGACAATTATAAAATAGGTTTAATGATATGATGTTAACACTGATTATATTCCTTTCAGTATTCATGTCAACAGGATTATTTTTCAAGATACCTTCTGCTCAATCAGTTAAGTTCTATTAAGGTCAGTTCCTTAAGGGTGTTATAGCCAAGGTTGGTAGTGGAGAAAAGCTCTCACAATGTTGTAAGTGCTCCCAATGGTGTGAATATCAAATAGCCTCTGTCAACTAAGTTCAGCTCCTGGCCTTCACATCTGGCTTGGCTACTAAGTCTGGTGGAACCATTTCTACTGATAAGAGAAGAGGCAAAGGTGGATTACTGGTGCCTTAAAACCAGTCACATGGGTTTAGTCAGCCGTGGCTGACAGCTCATCTAGGAGAGGGAAAACTCTGACCTCAAACCTCAGTTTGAGGCTTGCAGCTATACCCACTCATGGGGAAGGCTTTGGGAGTAAATGCTGAAGCAAAATCTGGAGCTGGGGCAGTCCTACTTTAAGTTCAACGCTGACTGGCAGATCCTGTGACACTGATGGTGCCAAACTGTATCAGTCTCTGCTGCTCCTTTGGACTCATAAGCTGTGAGGAGAGAAGGAACCTGCTACATGGGCAACAGCTTGCTCTCCATATCCTTCTGCTCTAGGTTAAGTACTGGTTTGCATATCATGTTGTGGTGAACTACGTGTGCCTGTCTGGACACGCCCCCTGCTGACTGCTCCTGTGGCTCCTCCCTCAGACCCCGGTATAAAGGCGATCTGAGGCCTGACGCTCGGCCTCAGTCTCCAGGACATAGTATGATGGACACTCACTCCTGGTTCCTTCTTCCAGTCAATAAAAGCCGATATCTCGCCTTTACGTCAGAGTGAGTTATTGATGGTGCATCACATGTTGACAGCTGGAACGCAACAATCAACCCCAACCAAAGGAGTATTAACGTCAGCTGCATTTTGTTTCTTTCTTGTATCACAAACTCATAAAACAAATATAAACAAAAGGAGCATTTAATAAATTTTACTATGTGGCAAGATTTCCTGAGACATTTGTTTTTAAATGATTCCATAATGTTTTTCACTTCACTTTTCTGCCCTAAATCATTTTCAAATGTTGTTTGCTGTGTACTAACATGAGTTTCCTGATAATTTGAAATTTGCCTTCAGTAATTGAAACTTATGCCTACTAGAGTTTATATGTGATTATTTAGTTAGAGATAGTTGTTTGGAAGTACTTTTATCGAGCGATTTACTTTCTTATTTACTTCCGTTAACTTTCATCAGGCTATTTATTTTACTTAGAGTTTCAGCACAGGTCAGGTCTTTCCGGCCTAACAAGCCACACTGCCCAGCAATCCACCTATCTAACCCTAGTCCAATCACAGGACAATTTCAAATGACCAATTAACTTTTAATTCCCCATTATTCTTTACTACCTATCACATCGAGTCACATGGACTTGGCAGCAGAGAACTGATTGACTCATCTGGTCTATTTAATTTATCCTATGAGCTTCCTTCCCTTTTATTTAAACCCTTTTAAAATATCCTTCTGTTTCTTTCCCCCAATTGTTCATCCAGCCTATGCCTAAATGGACTACGTTCCTTGCCTCAGATACTGAAAAAGTAATTCATGCGCTTTCATTGGGCAAAGATAGTTCTCCTGAATTAGCAATTGGATCTGCAGTCACTGGATTTATCTTTGGACTTAGGATATGTTATGCTTACTCTATCAAATCATAATAAACTTACATTAATTCACTTTTCTCCCCCTTAGCAGTTCTGATTTAATCTTTTCTGACAAGGAAATTCCCTCAATTCTTTGAAGTATTTCCCTCATGAATGTTTGTTCAGCTGACCCTTGAGGTCAACTGACTTTTTTGATACTATCATCACTTAGAGTGTAGTATGCCAAAATAATTATGTGGTTTTAACAAGACAAGCTACAACTGATACTGTACACACCTATATTTCATGCACTACGTTTAAGTTTTCCATTGGTTTTAACTGCTCTTCTACTGCGTATTATCAGGCCTCAAACACTTTTAAATTACTTTCAACAGCAATCTGTTCTTTTAACACCATTCTGACCCACACATTTTCCATTTCATAGCCAAAATGCCATACTCCGGTGGGTAAACGCTCTATTGTTGGTTTATTAAGCTTTCGACAACAACTACTAACATCTATGTAGCTGTTTTAACATAGCAAAATGTCCCAGTATGCTTCTTCACAGGTGAAACGTCAGACAAAATCTGGCCTTGAGTCACATAAAGAAACGTTGGTTAAATTAAGCAAAAATGTGGTCAAGGAGTTAGGTTTTAACAAAAGTCTTATCGTCAAAAAGTGAAGCGGAGAGGCGGAAAGTCCTGAGGTTCAGGTCCTGGTGGATGAAGACACAGCAGAAATGGTAGAGCTGCTGAATTTTGGAAGGAACAAGAGTCGGGGATTGGTGATGGCAGATATTTTGGCAAATTCTAGAGCTGAAGGAAATTAAAGAGATTGGAAGGCCTGAGACAAAGGCTGAATTTGAAAATGAAGACAAGAATTTTATAAATTATGCATTGCAAAACTTAAAGTTCAAAGGTCAAAGTAAAAAAAAAATTATATAAGCATGTACAGTCAGTAGCCAGTTTAGAAGGTTTACCTGTACACCTGCTTGTTAATGCAAATATGAAATCACCCGATCATGTGGCAACTCAATGCATAAAAGCATGCAGGCATGTCAGGAGGTCCAGTTGTTGTTCAGACTAAACACTAGAATGGGAAAGAAATGTGAACTAAGTGACTTTGACTGCGGAAAGATTGTTGGTACCAGAAGGGTGACTTGAGTATCTCAAAAACAGCTAATCTCCTGAGATTTTCACGCAGAGCAGTCCATAGAGTTTACAGAGAATGGTGCTAAAAACAGAAAAACATCCATTGAGCGGCAGTTCTGTGGGTGAAAACGATTTGTCCATGGGAGAGGTCAGAGGAGAATGGCCAGACTGGTTCAATATGACAAGAAGGCAATTGTAACTTAAATAGCCATGCATTACAACTGTTGTGTGCAGAAGAACATCTCTGAATGCCCAGTATGTTGAACCTTGAAGTAGATAGCTACAGCAGCAGAAGACCATGAACGTTCCTCCTGGACCTAACAAAGTGGCCACTGAGCTTATATGTCACCTTATATTACCGAGTTTCATTATCTTTCTGGCATACACAGTAAATACAAAGAAACATAGCAGCGAAAGACCACACCCAATAGGACGAACAAACAACCAATGTGCAAAGGACAACAAGCTGCAAATACAAAAGAAATCATCATAAATAAATAAATAAATAAACAATAAATATCAGGAACATGAGATGAAGAGTCCTTGAAACTGAGACCATAAGCTGTGGGAACAGTTCAGTGAAGGGGCGAATACAGTGAAATTATCTTCTCCAGTTCAAGAGCCAATGGTTGAAGGGTAATAACTGTTCCTGAACCTGCTGGTGTGAGTCCTGAGATTCTTGTGTCTTCTTCCTGATGATAGCAATGAGAATAGAGCATGACATGGGTGGTGGGGTTCACTGATGATGGATGATGCTTTCCTGTAAAAACACTTCATGTAGATGTGCTCAATGGTGAGAAGAGATTTACCTATGATGGTCTGGGCTGCATCTACTACTTTTTATAGGATTTTCTTTTCAAGGGCATTGGTGTTTCCATATCAAGGCTGTGATGCAACCAGTTAATCTACTCTCTACCACACATCTATACAAGTTTGTCAAGGTTTTAGATGTCATGCCAAATCTTTGCAAACTTCTAAGAAGTTAGTGGCTCTGCCATGCTTTATTTGTAGTTCCACTTAAGTGCTGGGCCCAGGAAAGATCCTCTGAAATTATTACACCAGGGAATCTAATGTTGCTGAACCCCTCCACCTCTGATCCTTTGATGAAGACTGGTTAATGGACCTCCAGCTTCCTCCTCCTGAAATCAATAATCATCGCCTTGGTCTTGCTGACACTGAGTGAGAGGTTGTTGTTGTGGCAGCACTCAGCCAGATATTCAAAATCCCTCCTATATGCTGATTCATTATCACCATTGATTTGGCCAATAACAATGGTGTCATGAGCAAAATTAAATATGGCATTGGAGCTGTGCTTAGCACTGCTCACAGCCACGAGTATAAAGTGAATAGACCAAGAAGGTAAACACACAGCCCTGAAGTGCAGTTGTGCTGATGAAGAGGATGTTGTTGCCAATCTGAACAGACTGCGGTCTACAATTGAGAAATCGCTTGACATACAGTTGTCATACAGTTTATCTCCTTTTGCACCCAATGTGCAAAAGGTACAGTGCAAATACAAAAAAAAATGCTGAATATTGAAAGCCAATGAAACAAAGGCAGAGAATGCTGGATGAACTGAGCTATCAAAATTCTCGTTTTCAGTTCAATATTCCTGCATTTATATTTGATTTCCATTTTGGATTCAGTGGATCTCAGTAAGCACAAAGACAATAGCTAAACAGGACCTTGTGCAGGTTAGAACATAGGCAGCAGCATTTTGTGTAACCTCATGTTTATAGATAGGTCCAGTGAGGAGTGTACTGGAATAGTTATGCTGGGAGTTTTGAATGAGTACTGTAGTGTGAGAAGAGCTCACACAGACTGAGGTAATGTTCCAGAGGTGCAAGAGTTGACAACACTGGTTCAGTTTTCCCAGGCTTTGCCTACAGCTAGTTCTGAATCAGCATGCTTCTGGTTTCTATCAGTCAGTTCTTGCAGAACAGCCTTCTGCTCCTGGGTGCAGCACTGATTAGAGTGGGCAGGAAAATGCTGTAAGAAGTGGAAATATGCTCCTCCATTGGGAGTCAAAGCATTTCTGTGATAATTTCTGGAAATGCTGTTGTCCTGGCTCCAAAAAAACCCCTGTGAGATGCTGAAGACAGGCTCTGCCAATACGTTGCCATCCTTTGTACTCTGCAAGAAGGACAATGCCTCGTGCGTTTTGTCACAGCGCAACAGTAACCTTCCCACCACAAGCATTATGAATTACTCCAGTCATTCTCCCATTCTGGCAAGCATCTGCAGGCAGAATACTCCTCTTCTAGTCTGTTGCTCCAGCTGACTAATGAAGGTAAATTTATCCTGGAAGTTGAAGGATAAAGGTATTTTCAAAATGTCCCATGAGATTGTTTCCCCACTTGAGTTGTCGTGATTGTGATGGTGATGTATGCTTTGACCTACGAGTTTCAGAGAAACTATGAGGCAAGCTTTCTTATTGGCAGTAATAGCCATCACATATAACCATATAACAATTACAGCACAGAAACAGGCCATCTCAGCCCTCCTAGTCCGTGCTGAACATCCAGACAAAAGAGACTGTATGTGTTGAAAATTCCTTATCTGAAAAAAGATAGAATTCAATGGTTTTGGAGAGGATGCAGATGAAGCTCATCAGGTTGATTCTGGAGATGATTTCTTTGGCTCTTAGGCATTCATAAATAGCGTCTGTTTCAATATGGTTGTTTACAGAGTTATCCATGCTTCTAAAAATTCTCTTGTTTGTTTTGTGTTTGCCTGCACCAGAGCCACCGCGGTATCCCTGTTAAAGCATTGTCCTTTTCAGTCTTCAGGTAGCGAGGTCTGCAACAGTGGCTCTTGTCTCCGTACCACCAGTTTGTCCTCCCTTATATGGGTTGAGAATTTATGTCTGGTCTGGCCGACAGAGTTCTTGTTGCAGTCTCCTGCACACCACAGTGGTTTTGTCACTTGTCTGTACTTGGCACCTTGATTCTTGAGACATGCTTTGTGAGCCACTGTGATGCCAATAGAATTCAAAGCTGGTGAAATGTCTGCAAGCTAACGGCCAAGATTGGCGAACACTGCAGCATCCAATGCCTCAAACCGAGCTATCATTATTCACCAACATGTCTGTGTGTGTGTGTGTGTGTGTGTGTGTGTGTGTGTGTGTGTGTGTGAGAGAGAGAGAGAGAGAGAGAGATGAGTGAATGGACGAGTTGCTGAGTAAGGTTAGTATTATTAACAATGTCCTGAGAAATGGCTGTCACTGTGAGACTGATGCCACAACTAAGAATTGAAGGATGTGCATTTTGCAGCTTCTTGCTTTTGGAGGTAGCATTGATGAAGTTCCTATCAGCAGGTCAGACCTTAATATCTGCTGGAAAGGTTATGTAATTTTCTTCTCAGCAGTGCTGCCAGGGGAAGACAACGATCCTTCTCTGGAGGGTAATCTCACTGGATTTCATCCATCGCTTACAGCTTTTCACCACTGTGGGATCCTCCAGAAATCTCTGGTGTGGAGAGGCTGCCAAGCTGTAGCAACGTGAATCTGAGTAGCGCGAGCATACTCGCCCTCCTACGCGCCTCCCTTGGAGCCACTTAAGGATATGCATTGAGAAATAATGCAGAGCCCTGACATGACTTAGTTCAGGAATGAGCCAGCGGCCAAGCCGCATTGAGACGTTAATTATCGGGACCTTGACATTTCAAACTGAAAGAGTGACATATGCACTTAAAACCTGTTTAGACATTTCCATCAGTATTGTGAACAAATACTATATCTGACTTTCTTCTGAATATAGAGATTCAGGTATTGTTTTCTGTGGTGAACTACGTGTGCCTGTCTGGACATGCCCCCTGCTGACTGCTCCTGTGGCTCCTCCCACAGACCCCTTTATAAAGGCGATCTGAGGCTTATGCTCTCTCTCAGTCTCCAGGACGTAGTATGATGGTCACTCACTCCTGGTTCCTTCTTCCAGTCAATAAAAGCCAATATCTCGCCTTATGTCTCAGAGTGAGTTATTGATGGTGCATCACTTTCTTATCTGTCTTATCTAAGTGTAGTCTAATTTCTAGGAACTCTGACAAACAGAAGAGAAATCCCAGTCAGCACTAGTCATAATGAATTAATAGATTATACACGCATATATCACTTAGAACTTTTATAATCTTATGAGTTAACTGATCAAAGTATAGCTACCTCAATTAATTTTAGTGCAAACAAGGCCAGAGAAAATTAAGTCTGCCAGGGTTTCAAGAACTAATCATTGTTCAGTTTGTGTGCAGTTGTGGAGTCCTAATGAATGAAAGGAAGAAGCTTCCTGGAATCTAGTTCCAAAATCAAGCTGTCTCCAATAATTAACCATCTTGACTGAGATAACACAAATCTGCCAGTGTTTTATGAATTAATACTCTTTCATGTGATAGTGCATGAAATGTAGTGTGCTAATGTTTATGGAATGTTGGGTGGGGAACTACTGTATCAAAAGCCATACGCTCTAGATATAGTAGATGCAAAGAATGGTGTTGCAATATTGCAGCAAATCAATTGCAGTTCATGTTGCCATCATAAAGAGATACACAATGCACTTGCATGATTATATTTCTGTGGCCTTAAGCAGGATTATAGACCACCACAATCTGTGACTTCCTGCCCAGCCCATCCTTCAAATGGTGACCACAATCGAAGTGGGACGTCACATCAGATTGTAAGTAGTGCCGGTGGGTGGATCAGAAGCAGTTTCAGGAACAACACAGAAGGAGATGAAAATCTTTATTATCACCCAGGATAACTAAAGTGATAAAGCATGACAACTACAAGCCTTGCACCGATGTAAGTTTTTTTTTCTCATTTAGCCAAAATGAGGAATACTCTACCTCATCCAGAATACTGGGGGATGATCAGCTAAGGACCAGAAGGACTAGGCTCCATAAAGTTTCCCACTCTCAAGGATGAATAACTAAGCAGCGACAAGGCTTAGGTGCTGGTGTGTAAAGGTGCAAAATTGATAATTCCAGTGGATCTTTCAGAAGCTCTTCTAACCAATGATATTGTACACAATAAATAATGAGATTGTGCTCTGAATATAGGAGAAGCAAAGCCTAACAACATCCCAACATGATGAAATGTGACATTTAGTTTCCCTAGAAAGACTGAAGTTGATTACATTCCTGGTGCAGAGAAGGTCAGAATTCTGAGAGGTGAGTCATTTCAGTCCCAGATCATCTTCTTCATTCTTTTGGGGAATATTCTTGGCCAAACCCTTTCCAAGTGGTTCAGTAATGCTTTTTTCTCCATCATTAGGCCAAAATTGCTGCTCAGGTCTACTCGTAACACTGATATTAAGCCAAATCTTGCAAATCAGAAACAGAACCTGATCATTGAGTCATATTAGTGATTTAGAGATAATATTTATGCAACATAAGGGTCAGGAAATGACCATGATGGAGAAAAGAATGGCCTGACAATTTGCTTGGACTTTTAGCTCTGGAGCCGTCTTCTATAGTCATTTGAAAAAGACTAGTTATATGAACACACAGACACAGACCACAATGTTATCACAAACGTCATAGAGTACAAGACTTCATTCTCTCTTTCACTATTTAGGGAGTCTGTGAGCAGGACAAGGGTTGATAATCACCAACAAAAAGGTCAAACCTGTTTTTTTTAAAAATCTCTACCATTGGGCAGGAATCAGTTCAGGAATGTGATAGACTATCATGACATGCCAAGTTGGATATCACCATAGCACCAAAGAATCTCTGACAGGATAATAGATTTGCTTCACATACCTGCCTTTGGACACAATATTTACAAACTAGAGACCTCTTGCAGAAACTTTCCAAGATTACAGTAAGTGAATCCTTGTCTTTATTACCTAGCGTACAAGAATAGTCTACTTTGTTGATCCACTATCACTACCGATCTGTATTTCAGGTCACACTGCCTATGCTAGTATACACAGTGCCATTCCTTCATAACTAATGGGTCAGAGTCTCAAAAAAGCAGGATCTCCAAGGTATTTATGAAATTCAGACACAAATTCTTCTGGTGTATGTTCTACTTGGTAATAGTCAACAATTGAACTCACTGAAGGAACCATATATCTTGGGGGTGGATATATCTATAAAACCATTAAATAGTTCTCAATTGCAGTGAAATAGGCTTTTGACCCCACAATATACCTTGTTACAAGACCATAACTCCATAAGGCGTAGGAGCAAAATTAGGCCTTTTGGTCCACTGAGTTTGCTCCAACATTCCATTAAGGCTGATTTATTATCCCTCTCAACCTCATTTTCCTGCCTTCTCCCCATAATTTTTGACACCCTGACTAAGTAAAAAACTATCAATCTCCACTTTAAACATAGCCAATGACTTGGCCTATGGCAATGAGTTCCACAGATTCACTACCCTCTAGCTAAAGAAATTCCTCCTCATGAGGAATGTCCTGTTCTAAATGGACATCCCTCTATTGTGAGGCTGTGCTCTCTGGTCCTAAACTCCTCCACTAAAGGAAAAATGCTCTCCACATCCACTTCACTGAAGTCTTTAACAATTTGGTAGATTTCAATTAGATCCCATCTCACTCTTCTAAAGTCCAGGGAGTACAAGCCTAGAGCCAACAAAAGTTAACTATTTCATTTCTGGAATAATTTTTGTGAACCTCCTCTTGACAATGTCAGTACACCTTTTCTTAAATAAGGGCCCAAAACTATTCACAATATTCCAAATGTGGTCCAACTCATGCCTTATAAACCCTCAGTATTACATCCTTGCTTTTATATTTAGTCCTCCTGAAACGAATGCTAACATTGCATTTGCCTTTCATAGCATCAACTCAACTTTGCAAGTTATCCTTTAGGGATTCCTGCACCCCTCTGATTTTTGAATTTTCTCCCCATTTAGAAAATAGTCTATGACTTTATTTCTTCTGCAAAGACTATACGCTTCCCTACACTATATCCCATCTGCCACTTCTTTGCCCATTCTCACAATTTGTCTAAATCTTTCTGCAGACTCCATGATTCCTTAACACTATATGTTTCTCCAACTACTTATGTATTACCTGCAAACTTATCCAAAAAGCCATCAACTCCGTGGCATATAATGTGAAAGCAAGCAGTCCCAACACTGACCTCTGCGAAGCATCATTAGTCACCGGTAGCCAACTGGAAAAGGACCACATTATTCCCCCTCTTTGCCTCCTGCCAGTCAGCCATTCTTCTATTCATGCTAGTGTCTTTCCTTTAATACCATGGGGTCTTATCAAGTTAAGCAGCCTTGTGTGTGTCACTTTGCCAACAGCCTTCTGAAAATCCAAGTAAACAGCATCTACTGACTCTTCTTTGACTACCCTGTTTTTGCTTCCTTGAAGAATTCCAATTGATTTGTCAGGCAAGATTTCCCCTTAAGGAAACCATGCTGATTTTGGCCTATTTTATCACGTGCCTCCACGTACCCTGAACCCTCATCCTTAATGATGAACTCCAACTTCTTCTCAAACTCTGAAGTCAGGCTAACTGGCCTATAACCTCTGTTCTTCTGCCTCCCTCTCTTCTGAAAGAATAGAGTTGCATTTTCAATTTCCAGTCCTTCAGAATCACTGCAGAATCTAATGATTGTTGGAAGATGACTACTAATGCCTCCCCTATTTCTTTAGCTACCTCTTTCAGACTCTGGTGTGTCATCCATCTGGTTAAGTAATGTATCTACCTTCAGACCTTTCATCTTTCTAAGCACTTTTGCCTTAGTATAAATAACGGCACTCATTTCTACACCCTTACACTCTCAAATTTATGATCTTGCACTTTATTGTTTACCCCACCCTACTTACTCTGTGTTAATCTTTATTCTACATTGTTATGGTTTTACCTTGTTCTATCTCAATACACTGTGTAATGAATCAATCTCTATGAGCAGTACGCAAAACTAGGCTTTCACCATATCTCAGTACGTATGACGATAATAAACCAATTTCAATTCCACATCCACTCTTTCAGTAAACCCGTGTTCTCCATGTTATACTAATCAATGTACTGAATAATAATAACTTTGAAAGGCTAACTGTTTGACAGCAACATATTCCTCTTCAAGCACTAATTGACTGATTATACAAGTGTTTTCACATTTTGATCATTTGCTGTCAGTTCTTTTTTTGATCTGATTTCATGGTGTTTCTTGAAAGATGAAACAGCAAGTGTTCCTACTTACCTTTTAGGAATCCCCCCCTAACTCATCATCAATCAGTTGTTGGACCTTTCACACTGAACCTAAACCAGAATTTTAAAATTGTCTTATTTACTTCCAAGATATTGTTTTGATTCCAACTATTTTTAAATCTCTCAACAATTCTTGTGTAATAGTTCAAGTATTTCTCAGATAAGAAAATGCTCTGGTGAGAGTCAATTATTCCTAACCTTGCCGTCGACCCATTTTCTATCTTGAACCAACTACACATTTCAGAGGTACAAAAACGCAAGGAATATATTGAGGTATTATCTCTCTTATCACTGAGTCAGAGTGTCAAACTTTATTCTCTTTGGAAAATATTCTGAACTTTGGTGACAGACTTTGCTCAACTGCACTCTCACCTCCAAAGCAGAAGGTTGAGGGTTTAAGCATCAAATCAGATGAGCATGTACAGTATGCAAAGTCAACTGATACTATTACATAGTACTGAAGAAATATTCTGTCTTTTGGCCCCAAATCCTATTGCAGTGCACTATTTTCAAAAAGGAAAGACAGACCTGCATTTTCACAATGCCTTCTGCGACCCTCTCAGAATATCTACAACCACTTCATAGGCAACAAAGTACTTTTGAGGTGGAGTCACTGATAAATTAATAAAATTCTGGTGGCTAATGTGTGCACAGCAATCTCTGGAAACAGCAAAGTGATATTGACCAGATGGACAGTTGCTTAAAGTTAAAACCAAGACACAATAAATACCTTTTCTTTTCTCTTTCAAAGTGCGCAGGCATATTTACACTGATTAGAGAATCAGAATCAGAATCAGGTTTATTATCACCAGCATGTGACGTAAAATTTGTCATGTAGACATGACAACGATTTACTATCTTAACATAAGTATTTTGAAGTGTCGGCCTAGATGTTTCTTCTTAACTCTCCAGAATAGGACATGAAGCTACAACGTTCTAATTGAGAGCTGAGTGCGGCATCAACATAGTCGAAACTGTCACTGAAGATACTGATGAGAAGAGGAAGAAGAAGATTTAGGCCAACTTTCTGTCAACCATTGTTTATTTACAAACATGAGAAAATCTGCAGATGCTGGAAATCCAAGGTAACACACACAAAATGCTGGAGGAACTTAGCAGGTCAGGTAGAATCCATGGAAATGAATAAACAGTCGACATTTTGGGCTGAGAATCTTCATCAGGGCTGCTTATTTATCTGTTTGTTATTGTTGGAAGCTTACAGTACACAAATTAATCTGCCATGTTTAGTTTGTTACAGCAGTATCCATAATTCAAAACTGACTATGAGCACATTTGGTAACAAAAGACATTATAGTTCAACCATTATCATTGCATCAATATTATACACTATACTTCTTTAATCTTTGCTCATTTACTTCCTAGACCAAAGTTAATTATTTTTCTTGTTGTTCTGTCTCACTAAATCCCACTGTGTGTCAAAAGCCTGCTTTTCTCTTGCCCTCATTTTTGCCTTGGATGTCTAATGCCTTTGTGTAAATTATATAGCATAGTGCAACCCACAAGCACAAAAAAAGGAAGATCCCACACTAGAAATGATGAGGCCTTTGATTGATAGCTCCTTGCACTGAATGCATGTAGTGGTTTATGTATAATGGCTAAAAAGGTACAAATCTATCCAATAAACTTCAGATCTTAAAGGTCCAAACTTGACATTACATTGCGACTCATTAATTATTCATTTCATCTATTCTTTTATCCCTTCGATCCTGGGATGCCCCAAGCCACGCTTTCCTTTGGGATGACCAGTTAAGCAATTGTTCACATCTTTTCTTTTCCTTTCATACCTTGTCTTTTCTAATGTTTCAGTCTAGAAATTCCATTGGCATGCATTGAGTTGTAGCAAAAAATAATTTGATGGACATGACTGGTTACTTAAACAGTTAATTATGTTTAAAATGTCTTCCAAGTCTTTCATGGATATAATGCATGAAGATGTTTGGATGTGCACAGTGTTAACCAACATGGTGCATTAGGATGATCATATGCTCAATTGATTACAAAATTTAATTTTGTAAGCATGACCCGCAGATGCCATTGGCCACGCATTCAGGTGCAGCTTTCACAATGAATGTGAAGTGTACTTCAGCAGGGGCAGTTCCCAACGTGTGGAAACTAAAGTTTGAATCTGACTAAGGGAGGTACCTTTAAGTTTAAAACTTCCTCATTATTGTAAGTCTCTCTTCCATCCCTAAACTCCAAAACCTCCTTTGTGCTGCTGATAACCTTGACTTCAACCTTCTCCAAAAGACCATTACTCCAAACATGCAGTATCGAATCATGACCTGCTCACCGAGCTCAATGATGACCCTACACCAGACATGGGCAAACTACGGCCCGCGGGCCATATGCGGCCCGTTAAGCTTTTTAATCCGACCCGCAGAACTTGATGAAATTATATTAATAAACCTTGTTAACATTTTCTCCCCGCAATTCTGGCGTCTTCCCAATAGATGACGCACTCTATATACATTGACCTTTGTTGAGGTGCAGCGTTTTACTCCACATTTGCACTTTACTTTGTGACCTTGTGGCGACCCATTTCCTGGCACATCCGAACCCGGCTCACAATTAGCCAGCGTTCCGGCTAAGGGAGATAGCCTGCGGGGATTTGCTAGCACAGAGCTCCGCATATTGGCGCGCTCTCACTGTTCTGTCATTGTGCGGGTCGTTGTTGAGTTTTGGCACAGGGGACAATTGAATAAGAAGGAGCAGGACAAGTAGACCTGCATCTCCTACCGTTTTTGAAATAAAGACAGTAAGGAGGAGAGTGATGATGATAATATCTTGAAGGATAACAGAATTTTCAGTGCTTTAAAATAATAACTGTTACTATTAAAAAAAGTTGTATTTTATTCATTTAATTTTCAGTGTTTTAAAAGACATTTCAATAAATAGCTAAATAGCATGGGACTTCAAAGACAGATATTTTGTTGTAATGCATTTGTTCATTTTCAATTGAAATTAAAGCACATGTTTTCTACATATCCCATGATATTTTATTTTCTCTTATGAGGTGTATTACCAAAACACTCCGTCCATCTGCTCCTGGTCCGGCCCCCCTGTCAAATTTTAGAACCCTTTGTGGCCCTCAAGTCAAAAAGTTTGTCCACCCCTGCCCTACACAGTTCTTTGGGTCTTGTGACCCCAGAAGCCCCTGCTCTATTCTATATTTTGAATATACGGTCTGCTGACTTCTTTGACTCACCCCATGGTAAGGAGTCAGTATAGGAAAAGTTTCTTCATGCATCCGATAAAATTAATTTTATTTGTCACATGTACATCAAAACATCAAAATATACAGTGAAATGTGCCAGTGGCATCAAATCAAATCAGCAAGGATTGTGGTGGGCAGCCCACACGTGTCACCGTGCTTCCTGTGCCAACATAACATGCCCACAATTCATTAGGCCTAACCGTATGACTTTGGATTATGGTAGGAAACAGGAGTGCCCAGAGGAAACCCACACGTTCACAGGGAGAATATATAAACTCCTTATAGGCAGAGATAAGAATTGAATTCTGATTGGTTCTACTGGTTCTATTGCACCTTGCCTTCATATCTAGTAGAATTTTGCAGCAGACAGACCTGGAATTTCTAGACCATGAAGTGTAGTAAGGTACAAACATCAGCAATTTAGCTGTAAATTATCACTTACAGACTGTAACATATTAGTTCTTGATTGCAATGTTTCTTGAATTTTTTATTGTTTGAAATCCTGAAATTATGATGCATTTAACAGATAGTTTTAATATAATGCAGCACTTTACTGTGTATTTGCTCAAACATTCCATTTATTCACTATGGCTCCAAAGTGCAAAAAAAACCTAGGCTTTCAAACAAAGCTGACTTTTTCTGTTATTAGGCTGACCATTGCACAAGCTTGAGTAACTTTTTAATAGTAAACAAACATCATTGCCTGTGAAATCACTGAGGACATCAATACACTGTCAATTAGCTTCTCTCCCCTAGTTTCCCATCCCCCAAACCAAAATCTAACTGTTCAGTGATGCAATACTGGTTATTCATTTTTTCCCTCATTGGCTCTTATTAAAATCATATTCTCATTACCTTAGTGAGACAGAACAAGGTCTGCTCAAACTATCTATAACAATCCCCCATGTGTGACTTCAATTGATTATTCAAATTTAAAATAGTCCTCAACTGATATGAAATACTTCTGTCATTTTTATCAGAAAATGAGTCTTTTGACATATTTGCATATGAATGCTTTTAATATTTTTAATCATGTGATTTAAAATGGAGTTTAATGTTAATTACTAATTTCAGAAAGTGAAGCTCATTAATATGCTAATGTATTTTATTTTTGGACACCATAAGGTGGCAAGTAGCAAAAGAGCACATTTTTCAGATATGATGTGACTGTATGAAGACAGTTTAGTGATTGTTCTCCCAAGGAACAGCTGCAGTCACAAGACATGCCTCGCAAAATGGAAGGTTATGGACTGTCAGATGCTGACATCCCTTTTCTACAAAGAGAGAGGCATTTGTAGTCGGTGTCACCAGAAATGAAAAATTAAGGCTTTCAGGATGTTGCACACTCACTTTTGTCTCCTCAATTGCTGCCGAGTTAATGTAAAACACAATCAGCTGGAAAGAAGGGAAGTAAGCGACAGAGGCCTGTGATTTATTCTTAATTAGACGCTGGCACTGCATCTTGTCAAACAAGGGTACAGAGTGTGTGCTGAAGCACACTGACACAAACAGACAACACCAGCTACAGAATACAAAGTGCATTTGGGTTGACATTGAAAGGATTTAGATAAGTCCTACATTAAAAAAACTACGTACTGTATATATCGATGTGGAAAAATAGCAAGAGAATGAAAACCTTGCTAGTACATGGATGTGTGCTTATTACTATTTATCAATCTCTGGAATTAGGCAGACTGATCCTGCTTAAGTGTCATATGCCTCCTTCCACCGATTAAAGGTCAAATCTTCGCAACAAGATGAAACAACATAAAACAAAGTCGAAAAATGAGATTGTATTTAATTTAGCTGTTTGAACTCTGAACGAAATGGGAAGAGTGTGACCATGGGTGGTGGAACATGAGTAATATTCTCTCTCTTACATTGGGATTCAGAGCTGGTTTTTTTTGGAGATGGAGCCTCCAGCAGCAAAGATCTGGCAATCAGCCAGCCAATCAAAGCATTTCTGTGAAGTTCTGATTCCATTTGTTTCTGTGGTGAATATTTGACTTCAAGTCAAATCCATATAGCTAGTTGTATTAACATCACCATGATCTGTAAAGATATTTCAGAGAGACTGGAAATTGATTTTATCTATGGCTCTAAAGTTGTAAAAGCTCAGGTAGGACACTAACTGTTGAGGAGAGCTTATACTTACTATCATTTGGCACTGTTCCTTTTCACTTGAGGACAGTTACTCATCCAGGAGACCAGGTGCAATATTTTCTTATCAAAAGGGGTGATGTTACCTTTTTTTTAAAAAGAGTGACATGTTGCAATTGTTGAAAGAAATTTTAATAATTATCCAATAGGTTGATAGGTTGTGACCAAGAAAAACTGTTTGGGATTACTTGATGGATTCATTAAGCAGATTTTCTGTCTGTTCTTTCTGAAACTGTTCTCCAGATCTCCTTGAATAACGTTTTGCCGTGCTGTTATTAGTAATAGATTTGCAAGATGTATGATGCATGCTTCAGATGTTGAATATAAAATGTGAGTATAGAGTAGGTAAAAAATGGGTGTACTTATAACTGGTTGACTGTAATACCTGATTGATATTGGAAGTATAATTCAGTGTGTTGAATGGGGTGAACATTTTTTTCTCATTCTCCTGTTTAGCTTTTCCATCTAACTTGGTGTTTTCTTTCTCCAGAACAGAGATTAATAATGATTCATAATTCCATAGGAGGCAGGAATTTCTTCTGATATTATCCTTCTTCCCTCAGTGAGTTAAGTTTTCTCTCCAGCTGCATTTGCCTCTCTTGGGCAATTTTACTGATCTCCTGTTATTTCACGCTTTCTCCATATTTATTTATTATCTTATCCAGCTATCAGCTCTTGAACCTCACAGTGGCATCTTCCTTCCATTGCCTCAATAACCAGTTCCCTGTCACCCTCTCCTGGTGTCCTTCTTCCTTCTTTTTCCCCCATGGTCTCCTCTCCTCTCCTATCAGGTTCCTTCTTCTTCAGCCCTTTTCAACCTATCACCTCTGAGCTTCTCACTTCATCTCCCCCCACCCTGCCACCACTCATCTGCTTCCCCCCTCAACTGTTTTCATCTAACACCTCTCGGCTTGTACACCTTCCCCTTCTCCACCTTTTTTATGCTGGCTTCTTCACCCTTCCTTTCCAGTCCTGATGAGGGTTTCAGCCCAAAACATCAAATGTTTATTTATTTCCATCAAGGCTGCCTGACTGCATTTTCTATGTGTTAGCCTTCCCACCTGTATATTGAGTACACCAAGACCAGCAAAGGAGATGCCCTCAGTTAAGCTCACTCTACTCCAACACCAACAGGTTGAGGGGAAGATAGGGGTTAATAGTGACAGTCAGCAGCAGGAGCATTGCACAGTTCCTTTTATTCCTTTGCTTTAAGGACATGAGGCTAATCATCGCCCTCCCCTCCATTACTGCTATCTTTAGTGATTTTAGACCAAATTGGATATTAACTTGTAATCTGTTTAGTCTACAGAATTCTTTTCTCATTGATTGGCAAATTTGACTGTTAAAATTTTTTTGTCAATATTTCTGTAAAGTATATTTTGTAGTTTAATTCAGCTTTTTTAGGATGTTTTCAGGACAGACCTCATTTTTTAAAATAATCTCTGGAATATGTAATGATTTTAGCTGGCTGGGAAATACCATGCATTGCTTTAGAGTTTCAATTACTCTGGCATCCCCATCGTGACTCAGATTTTATCATTTTAAGTCAATGGAACCATAGGATATAAATGAAATTGCAATATTAGTTTAAAAGTATTTACGAACAAATTAGACAACTGGGACTCCCATTCTTGACCATCTTTGTTCATGACTCTCCCGCTGCTAAATAGTTTGTTAATTCTTATTAATGGAGGCTCCCAGGACAGGATTTTAACAGACAATCTGTGTTCAAATCAGAATCCACGGAGATGTGCTTTGCTTAAAGTGACATTACTTAGGGTGCTTATTCCCTAACATGCATAGCAGGTTCTTTCTAGTTGCGGTTACAAGATTGATATCAATGGGTTATGTAATGTAATTGGTAAGATACTGTGGTGTTGGGTATAGCACCACTTAGTACCCTTTATATAAGTATTGCTGGTGTGTTATTGTACTGTTGTTATTAAGGCAAACTGACTGTTACTAATACTCTTAATTATCATTGATATATCAGTGAATTTTGGGAACCTCCACCTTCCTTTAGTTGCTCCTCTTCTTTTCCTCTGCCTTTTCCTCCTTACATACAAGTGGACTTTGAAACTCCAAAAACTTCCAATGTGAAAAATGTGAGCACTATGACATAACTCCCATGGAAGATGCTGCAACATTCATTGAGACCGTGTGATTAGATGGCATGTGGTCAGTTATTATTGTGGTTGGACATTCTTTATCCCAAAACCTCTGGGAATGCTTCTAATCAAGGTTTCTAATCCTGTGGTCTTTTACTTCCAAAGTATTGAAGACATGTGCTCGAGAACTAGATGTAGCTCTAGTTATGAAAATGACAATAGTAGTTTATCACAGCTGTAATTTTTAGTTCAAGAGTTTTTGTGTCCTGTCCTCAAAAATTGACAAAATCCAATCTATCTAAATCATGCCCATTAGTCTCCTCTGCCTTCAGCAAATTGCCAGCAGGTGTGATTAACAGAGTTATCAAGTAGCTATTTCTTCCTGATCACCTGCTTACTGATGTCCATATGCAAGTGTTTTCATTGGAGCATAAGTTTTGATTGATCCAGATATCAACAAAATCTGTCAAATGTGGACAAAGGAACTGAATTCGAAAGGTGAGGAGAGAGTGACTGCTGTGAAATTATTCCCCCAACCTCCAAAGCGTTAAACTAGGAAGAAATTTTTTGAATTAAAACATACAACTGTGGAAAGCTATTATTCCTGACTTTTCGGCTCTGTTGTAACACTTAAAAGACTATTTATAATTCACAAGGAAACGGTAGATCGGTAGATCTTGCTATCTCAGGCAAATTATTCTCATTGGGAAGCTAGGAAACAAAGTGAATAGGGCAACATTGAGGAGACAAAAAGCAGAACATCAGTCAGTAAGGGGAGCATGACCAAAGCAGCCAATCAGAAACTGATCCAGTGAATAATCATATACCTCTGACAGATAAAGGGCGAGAGGGGTAAATATCAAACTTCAGTCAGTGGAATCAGAGTCATCAGCCAAAGTACATTCAGCACAGGATAACTGTTTAAATGATTTGCATTGATATGTAGTGAGATTGCATGTCTCACTACATATTTATAACATACAATTTGTCTGAAGTTAGTTGGATAAAGGGCTTCAATCATCTGTCCTACCATAAGTTGCAGAAATTAAATTTTAAAGGAGACAAAAGGGTTAGAAGGACTTAATTACTACACCCCCCTCAGAAATCAAGGTAGTGTTTAACCACTGATAAAAGTGGTCAATGGGCATCAATGTACCAATTGGTGATGTCATACCATGTATAAAGAGAGATAGCAATAGTTGTAGGAAGTGCCATCCTCAGATACTACTATTAGACTTGCTCAAATCTGTATTCTACACCCAATCACCTGCAGTTGCTTCATCAGCCGTTTTCCTCCCATGATGAGAACTGGGGTGAGGATGTTACCTCATGATTGAACAGTGCTAAATTCCATTCACAACTCCTCAGAAAATGATAAGTCCACTTAGAACATAAGATGATAAGATATAGGAGCAGATTTAGGCCATTCGGGCCACTGAGTCTGCTCTGCCTTTTCATCATGGCTGATCCATTTTACCTCTCAGCCCCATCTCCTGCCTTCTCTCTGTATTGACTAATCAAGAATCTATCAACCTCTTCCTTAAATATACCCAGTGACTTGCTTCCACAGCTGACTGTGGCAATGAATTCCACTGATTCACCACTCTCTGGTTAAAGAAATTCCTCATCATCTCTGTTCTTCATGTTAGAGGAGCTAGATTGTATTCTGGTGTGGGATGATAAGTAACAGTTGCATCATAGGGGGACTAGGCAATGACTAACTATAACAGTAGAGAAACCATCCACTTTCCCTTGACGTTCCACAGTCTTGTCATCACTGAATTCACCCCCATTAAAAATATTGCAGAGTCATAAATTGACCAAAAACTCATTCCAGTTAGTCCCATTTATAGATGGCTATGGTGACTGTTCAGGGGCTACGTGCCACCCTGTGGCTCATCTTCTGATGATCTAAAGCCTTTCCACATCTACAAGACAGAAGTCAGGAGTTCGATGGTATATCCTCCATAAGCAGCTCCAACAACTCTCAAGAAGATCTACACAATCAGAGACAATTGCTTGATTGGTTCTCCAACCAACAATAAAGCATTTCTTCATGGTGACTATGAGTGTATTAAATACAAAATGCTCTGCAATTGCTCACCTAGATTTCTCACCATTACTTCTATCACCAAGAAGAAAAGGGCAGCAAAGGAACACCATTAGCTTTAGTTTCCCTGCTAACTCAGGACCTGGACGTTTGTCACTGTTTCTTCAATGTTGCTGGGTCTAAATCCTGAACACCTTCCCCAGCAACAGTCTGAGTGAGTCTTCACTGAAAGAATGGCAGCAAGTTAAAAGGTGACTGATCACCATCTTTTTCAAGGGCATTTGGGGCAGTTAGTGTCCACATCTATGTAAAGTGAATAAGTAAGCCAAAAATAATATGCAAAATCCATTAATGGACCCTCATCTTACAGTCTACTTAGACTGAGACTAAATCCACTCTGTGGTGCAGAGTAGCTGAAACTTCACTCTGGAGTTTGATCGACCTTTTCCTGACTTGTCCAAGCATGATGCCCTCACACTGATGAGGAAAGGGGGGCATTTCTGTGATCTCTTCAGAAAATCTCACCCATATGATCTGAGTAGCAGGGGAGTGAACTTGACTTGGTGGGTGGATACAAAATGTGAGATTAGAGAGATCAGACTGTGTTTCTGCTCCTGGGAGCTCCTGTATCCAATCACAGAGAAGCATCAAGCTTCACTTGAGTGAAGATTGTGATAGAAGTAAGTGCGCTACCTGGGAGATTAGGAATGACAAAGCCCCAAGAATGGATTTGTATGTTCTCCCTATGACTACATGACATACCTCTGGGTACTCTAGTTCAAAATTCAAAGTCGTTTTATTGAAGTATGAATGTGTCACAATATACTACCTTGAGATTTATGTTCTTGCAGGTATTCAAAGTAGAATATCACAATAGACAGTGGTGTCATCAGCAAACTTAAATACGACATCAGAGCTGCATTTAGTTGCATTGTCTTAAGTATAAAATGAGTAGAGTGGTGGGGGGCAGCTGACATACAGCCTCTTGAAGTGTGCCTCTGCTGATTGTGATGTAGGTTTATCCCACATGCCAAAGACATTTTTGTTGGTTGGTTAATCGGCTCTATAAAGTGCCCCAAGTGTAAACTTGTGGCAGGAGAATCATGGCGAGGGAGGGAGAGGAGAGAATTGATAGGGATGTCAGAGGAAAGGTGGGATTAGATTAGAAGGATGCTTGGTGTGGACACAATGGCTGAAGGACCTTTTTCCATGCCTAATGACTCCGTGGCTCTGTGTTCAGAAACCATTTTGCAGGTCATGCTGATAGATGACAAAAGCACATTGTCACTCAGGGAATCATGTCATACTGGTGCACATAAATGCATGAAAATAAACACATCGCAGTTATTCAGCATGTGGTGTGCATTGACAAGTTGACAGATGGAATATAATATGGGAAAATCTGACACCATCCACTTTGGAAGGAAAAAAAATGAAAAAGCAGATTATATTTAAACAGAGTGAGACTACAAAAAGACAATGCAGTACAAAGGGATCTGGGGTTCCTTATGCATGAGGCACAAAGCATTGGCATGCAGGTACAGCAGTAATTGAAGAAGCCTAATAAGAGGTATTGAGCATAACAGTGAGGAATATTATTGCCAGCTTATCAAATTCAAGTTCAAGTTTATTTTCACCTGCCTGTACATACAGGATATGCCACTAAATGAAACAATGTTCCTTTGGATCGTGGTACATCCACAAAACATGCATGAAAAACAGCACATAAAACTAAGATATTATCACAAATAAGCTAATTAATTATAATTCAAATTACATATAGTGCACACTGTAGGTAAACGGTAAACAACTCACTACCTAATAACTGGACCTTGGCAGTGGCAGGGTATTCATTAGTCCCACAGCCTGAAGGAAGAAGCTGTTACCCAGTCTGGCAGTCCTAGGGTTAATGTTCCTGTACCTCCTTCCCGACAATAATGGGTCAAGGAGGTTGTGGGGAAAATGGTAGCAATCCTCAGCTATGCTTTGGACCCTATGTACGCACTGCTCCTGGTATGTGTCACGAATGGGGAGGGGAGGGGTAGGGAGACCCAGATGATCCTTTCAGTGGATTTAACAATCCTCTTTTGGAGGAACTGTCCTGGGATAAGCATGTTAGTGTTATTGCAAAGACATGGCAACCCCTCAACTTTCTTAGATATTTGCACACATTCAGCATGTCATCTAAAACTTAGACAAACGTGTATAAATGTGCAATGGAGACTATCCTGACTGGTTGCATTGCACCCTGATAAGGAAACACCAAAACCCAAGAATGGAAAAGTAAGAATACAGCCCAGACCCTCACAGGACAAGATCTCCCCACCATTGAGCACATCTACATGGAGCACTGCCAAAAGAAAGCAGCATCCATCATCAAGGGCTCCCACCATCCAGGCATGCTCTCTGCTCACTGCTGCCATTGTGAAGGAGGTACAGGAGTTTTAGATCCCAGACCACCAGGTTCAGGAACAATTATCATCCTTCAACCATCACGCTCCTCAACCAGTATGGATAACTTACATCAACACTGAACTGATGGACTCACTTTAAAGGACTCTGGAACTTAGTTTCTCAGCATTTATTTATTTATTTGTTTATATATGTGTGTATTTATTTAATTATTTAGTACATATTTTCACGGTTTGTATCCTTTTGCACATTGGTTGCTTATCGATCTTTGTGTGTAGTTTTTCATTAATTCTACTGTATTTCTTTGTTCTACTTGGAATGCTTGCAAGGTAGTGAATCTCAGGGTAGTATATGGTGAGATACATTTAGAGTACTTTAATAATAATAAATTTACTTTTTACTTTTAGCTTATTGATATTATTGGATATTATTTCAGGAATAGCTCTTCCCCTCTGCCATTCGATTTCTAAATGGACATTCAACCCACAAAACTACCTCACATTTTTATTATTTCTGTTTTTTCACTGCCATTTTTATATTTAACTATTTAATATGCATATATATTCTTACTGTAACTCTTTTGTTTAAGATTTATTATGTATTGCATTGTAATACAGCTACAAAGTTAACAAATTTCACAACAAATGCCTGTGATGTTAAATCTAATTCTGTATTTCATATAGTTTTGATCATATTTAAGGAAGGATATAATGGCATTGGAGGCAGTATAGAGAAGATTCATCACGTTGATTGCTGAGTTGAAGGGATGAAAGATAGGTGGAGCATTTGGGCTCATTCACAACTGCAGTTAGATAATGCAAGGTGATCTTACTGAAATATAAAACTACTAAGGGTAGTTGTTGAAAGGCTGTTTGTCCCACTAAGAGTACTAGAACCATGGAGTATATTATTAGAATAGGGGTCACCCATTTAACATGAGAAAGAAACAGGTTTTTTTCTCTCAGGATGTTGGGACTCTACAGCTCTCTGGAGAGCTGCAGAGGCAAAGTCATTGAATACATTAACAGTGGAGACGAACCAT
The DNA here is from genome assembly GCF_030144855.1 of Hypanus sabinus. Taxonomy (NCBI): domain Eukaryota; kingdom Metazoa; phylum Chordata; class Chondrichthyes; order Myliobatiformes; family Dasyatidae; genus Hypanus; species Hypanus sabinus. The sequence goes on along the minus strand of NC_082710.1, from coordinate 32,033,204 downwards.
TTGTTGAACTACAAGGGAGGCAACGGATATGGTGGACAGTGGGAAAATGATACAAAAGCCAAAATTAGATTAGCCAAGATGTTATTGAATAGTCGGTTGGCCTACTCATGCACTCGTTTTTATGTTCTTTTGTATTAATGTTTCACAGGTTGCCAGGAAACAACACATTATTTGAAAGTTAAGTTCTAGTGTCACCTGAACCCTGGAAAGGAATTTCAATATTGGTCATCAGCAAATGTCCTGAGTAAATGCTGACTGCATATATATTCTGTGTATTTAAAGTCCAGTCCTTCGTAGTCTGTTGACTCAATGCCTCAGATATAGATATGTCAGCTGTTATTTCAAAGTTCAAAGTATATTTATTATTAAAGTACATATCTGTCACCATATACAATGCTGAGATTAAATTTATATGGTAACATATATTTACTTTGACAATAACTATTTGCATAAAGCTACAGTTCAGTCTTAACATATCCACATACTTACTAACCTTCAGGAGAAATCTGTTTCCCCAAAGAATAGATTGTTTGAATACATTGACAGTGTAGAGCTGAAATCAAATGAGGAAATCACTGTCAAATTAATTTTGTGGAATTGCAATTCACTGTGACCTTTCACTAGTCTGTTCTTCCTTTCCCCAACATATATATTTAATATAACCACCCTTAACAGACGTCGTGACTGGCAGAGAATAGGAATGGGTAGAATCCTGAAGGCCATTTGAGAATCCATTGGCCACGCTCCTTCTTCCCTGAAGTGTCTCTTTGTTATAATTACTGGATTGCCTCCCTGCCTCCAAAGCATTTCTTCATCTCTAAGATCTATATATATATTTAATAAAAATATTCAGAATTAAAAAGGTGAATGCTCTGAATCTATTTACAAGCCTTCAATAAAGAATTTACTTTCCATTTGTACATAATAAATGTTCTTTAACAGAATAAAGTCCAAGTCCATACATAATATCCATACAAATATTCATCCACCTTTCCTAGGCCAAACCCTCAATTTATGTTGTTTTTTGTCAAAATAGAACCCAATGGTGGCAAAACGTTTTGTGCGAAATACTTTTAATTTTTTCTTATCAGATTGGGTGATTACAAAGGAAATACAGCAATTATTATCCTGATCAACATTGTCATCCATGACTTGATGCAACCAATTCCGATTAAAATTATCAACCTTTTTTGAACAAGCACGATAGGGTGGGCTGAGTTTAATTTAGCATCCGATGTATTGAAATAATTTTTATACAGCATGCAGATCTGCTTTTCAGTTGTAAATTTACTAATATTTCTACATCTTGAATAACCATGGCAACAAACTTCTCCTTAAGCATATTATGATAATGAATAGGTTATTATTGTAATCCGCTGAATCCTGGCTATTTTAATCCTGTGACTAGAACATTATATCAACCAACTGCTTGAATTTCAAAAAGGTGGAGTGCATATTATTGTACTGCCTTAATATAATCTTTTATTCATTGAATACTGGTTTGAACATACACTTTTTTTTTAATTTCCTTGATCTATAATGAGTTAAGAGATACCAAAGCTTAATAGATTCTGTTTCAAGGATCAAAAATCCAATGAAAGAGATAAATATTTGCTAATGTAAGAGACATTGTGGGTTAATGGGTGGAAAGCAGAAAGATTCAGTCAACAATAAGAAAGGAAAGAGGCAAAAAACAAATTTAATAAGTAGAGGGACATGAATATGAATTTGCATAGATTGTATTAAATTGGAGACTAATACACATCATATTTGATAAGAATGTATTTTAATAACAAAAATAGTCTTTATTGAAATATGTTATTAAAATTCAATAGGATCCTTGGAAGTGTGATACATGAAACTATTGATAAAGGATGTTTTTTTCCAAGGTAAGATTTGAATAATATGACTATGACAGAAAAATCTTGCGTGGTTCTTTTGACTCTTTACTACTGTTGTTTGCAAAGCTGTGTGCCTTACATCTTGTTTATGCATAGGAGGGTTGTGATATAGAAGGTTCAATAGATCAGAAGTCATTTAATGTATGCAATATACATCTTGATATGTATATATCAATATACATTTTTCTTCTTCACAGACTTCGACAAAAACAGAAGAGTGCTCCAAAGAATGAGTGTCATTTAAAATGTTAAACTCTAAATCCCCCCACTCCCCCTACCCACAACCAGCAGCAAAGCAATGAGCCCCTCACCCCCACCCACTTCAGCAAAGAAGCATCAGCACCTCCACCCACCAAGCAAGCAATAGCAAAGCCCCCCAGAAAGACCATTATCTGCAGTACAACAAAAACTGATTGTTCACCTGACATTTAGACATACCACAGTGATTCTGTCTCCCTAGTAAAGTGAAAAAGAGGTGTCCCCTTTCACAGTGAGAAGGGAGACATAACAAAATAACTTTGCTGATTTGTGATGATAAAGTCTGTTGCACTGCTCTTTATTCTACATTTCCTGTAATGGTGTGGAAAGAGGATTTGAATAGGGAATTGAATAAATACGAGGAAAAATCATCTGCAGGTTTATGTGGAACAGCAGGAGAACATGGCTACATGGAATGGTGTACATAGAGCTATCATAAGAGAGATAGGCCAAACAGCTTCCTCCCTGTAACAACAATTCCATTGATCTGTGGCAAGAGGGATATTTATTGAGAAAAAAATGAAACTGAGAGATTGAGAGTGCAACAGGGAGACAGAGACAAGGAAAATGATGGAAAAAGAGAAGTAATTCAGTTGAGGGTGAAAAAAAAACACAGAACTCTGCAACAAACCAAGCCTTTACACTGAGTGTGAAATGTTTACTCCATAGCTGATTACTTCACGGGAACACAACTGAAGTCAGCAGAAATTGGAGACATTAAGATGGCAGATTTCAAGAAATACATTTCTGCTCAATGACTGCAGTCTGTTTAAACAGTTTACAAGATAATCCATCCAGTAAGCAGCTGGCCCTGACAGTTAATGTGTTCATTCTGCTGGATAACAAACGTAGTCTGATTGCAGCTCAGGCAGCCATTCCAAATGCAAGGAAGCATTGTTCCATCTCTGATTAAATGGGCAGCTGTAGATTGCAAAGAATGTAATTGCCTTGGCCACGCAACATCTTCACCTGTTATTTCAAGTATGCTAAATCATAGCAGAAATTATTAACAGCCACAGTTTCATAATAGTTTAATTTGAGGCAATGCACCGTTAGTGTAACACAGATGAATAGGTGTGTTGGACTTGACTTTAAATACGGCTGACATCCAATGAATATTTTCTAGCAATTGCACTGTAGGGAGCTTGTCAGTGCTTGCGTTTTCAGCCACAGAATTGCCAAGCGCAGAAGGGGAAAAATAGTCTTCAAGCACGGCTTGCACTCATAATCTTAACAATGATTGGAGCGTTTGACAGGTAAATCATTTTTCAATTAGGTTTATAAAGGATGTGAGCATATGCTGATGAGCTTTCCATGAAATATTTCAGTGCCGGCATGATCAGGGAATTCATTTACTGGTCATATTGGAAATGGTATTAAATTTTAATACACAGAATTCAGTTTCTCAGCAGTCTTCTTCTGATGCATTCTCCGAATGGCTGTGTGAATTGATTCAGTAATTGGCTGAAGCACATGGCCTTTCAGGCTCAGGATCCAATCCTGATCCAATCCATGCCAGGTGACTTAGCCAGAGTGTTGCTAGAGGAACCACATGGCTTCAGGATCTGCACATAGGGGAATGAGGGATCCCTCATTTTTATTCATCAGCTAAGTCCATTCTTCCAGCTGAAGGTACAATAGGTGGAATCTGATCATGAATTTAAAAAAGGGCATGCCTGTAATGTGTCTCAGACTGCATAACATTCCAATACTCTCAATTAAGATACATCCAAGAAATAGCCCTAAGTTAAGGGAAAATATTTGGAGAATGGAGGAAACATAAAATAAATTGTTCAATGGAACAATGGTCCCATTTAATATCAGCCAATATACAACCTGAAATTCTTATACATCACAGACATCCATAAAACAGAAGAAATGAATGACAGGAAAATATTAGAAACCAAAAAATAATCTTCTGAAAAGAGAAACAAATGCCAAACTGAGTAATATGAAAAGAAGGGGATTTCTCTTCTTTTTTGTGTCCCAAACGTAAAAGAGCTAATTTTAATTAACCCGGAAGGCCAAGTAATCCATGGAATCAGTTCATTTCAATTAAGAGTGGTATCAGGCAGGATCGAACACCAGCATTGCAATTGGTGCCATTAGTTTCCCGACTCATGAGCTAGAATGATATTACTGCTCAGTTATTAATTTCTTATTTATATTCCCATTGTATTTTTCTCCCTGAAAGCATTGCTGCTTCTTTCCTGAAATCTGCAGCTCATTTATGGCCAGAGTTCCAAAGGCTCCAAGAGCTCTCCCAATATGCCTGTGAAATCTTTGAAACAATATGAGACCACTGGAGAGTCACAATGGAAGGAGACAGGATTTACCCCTCTGAGGTACTGTTTCAGACATCAAGATGTTCCAAAGAACCTTAAAGCTAATTATGTACTTCAAAATTTTGGTGGTGTGCGTGGGGTCATTACTGCAATGTACAAAATTTGATTGCATTGATTGATTGAAACAGGAATGTTGTGTAATGATTTTTTTGAAGAGTTTTTCTGTAGCCAGAATGGCTGCAACAATTAGGCAATATTCCTTTTGTTGTTTTGGCTAAAATCAATAACTTCTCTACTTAACAATAGTAGTCTGACTTGGGCACTACGTGATCACATCTGATTCCATTACTTACTGCATAAACATGCTGAGCCACTGAACAAAACAGTCAGCACATACATTTTAAAATCTCACTATTGTGTTACACAAAGGGAAGATAGAAGAAAGCGAGTCAATTATTACATTGTCCACTGTATAGTTAAGTGTGATAGAACAGGTTTCCTATTCAGTTATTGAAAACAATTTGTTTCATCTTCCACTCTCTGGGCTATAGCTTCAAATTCACTTCTGAAGCAACACTGTAATTCAATCTATAAAGATGGAGTGCCTATTTCTGAACACAAATATTCCTACTTTTAGAGGTTGCTGGAAAAGAGCAGTGACTGGGCCTATTTATTCAAGAGTTTCCGCTAGCCTGTCTGCTTAAAGAAATTTCAATATTATCATTCTGTACCAGTGTAGAATCCATTTCCATATTCTTCTTTTCTAGATCGAACAAAAGAGAAATCCTAATTTAAAACAGCTGCTAATCTAATGAACAGACAATTATTAAAATAATGGTATGGTGTTTTGAAAAAACTCTTGCACAATATGTTGGCATTAGTAAGATTATTTTATTATCAATCGTCACTCTGGGCAGGTGCATAACAACTTGATTTCATCATTAATTTAATGAAATCTGTTGTATCAGACTGCAATTATCATGAGCAGTAAACTTAACTGTACTGGAATAATCTCATTAGAAGCTTACCCTATGGCTTTATTTGGATATTTTGGTGCTATTATTTATTAATCTATAAGCCAGCATTGAAGGAGACTTTATTTTCATTGACAGTGGTAAGGTTCCTTCTGCTGACTAATTAGATTTATTTTAAATAGTTTGTTTCATCTGGGTATTAAGAAAGATTTCAGCTTGATTTTTCAATTTATTTCAAATTCAGAATATGATGGATTGAACAGAGAGACCTGTTATATCTCTCACCCAGCAGCCACTCTCAAAAGCTTTTCTAAGATGCTGATCTCTGTGTGCAGTTGTCTTTATTGTCTCGCTGAGTCATCTTATTTATACAGGAAACAACTTTTTTCAAGCTGAGTGTACACTTTCTGATTTTTCCTCATATGTTGTGTGTACCTAATATGTGAATGGACCTAAAAGGTAAAACAAATATGATAAAAATCACCGTGAATAAAATATTCTGCTTAAACATCTGAAAGCAAACTAGTACTAGTACACAATCAGAGCATGTAATGCTTTTCTCAGCTGTTGCCATGATTACAAGTGTATGCCTTTTTTCAGCATATCATTCTCAGAAAGCATTGTGGTTTTGATCTTGATCATTGTTTTTTTGTTGGTCAGATCGATGGAGAATAATGAATCCATAAAGTGTCTGTCTGGTTCTGTGAATTCTGCTGTAGGCTTTGACCTTAAGCCATGATGTTAACTGAATGGAAGAAAATTAGCAGATCCTTTTCAGCTGATATTCTGGCCTTCAGGTGAAACAGCTCATTGGGTGAAGCGCGTGGGACACTTGCAATGATGCCAAAATGGAACATAAAACAATTTGGCCAAAAGGTTTAGGAGAGTACCACAATACTTTAGAGAACCAGGTGAATCAGTTCTGTCTAATTTAAATAACTCAATTCCCTAAATTCATTTGTTGTGCACGTATGCGCAAAAGCTACTGGACATGCGGAATTACGTCAATCAACATAAAATGTGCAATTGATGTCACTTATGTGAAGTTTTACCCCACGTTGACAGTTCACAGTGTGGAGTGTGTCTTGATCACTGGGGCAGGTGTTAAGCACAGGACTGAGGTCTACTTTGGAACTGGCTAAAAACCCTGCCTGAGTGGGGAGACCAATGCCCCAGGAAGTTCCTGATTAATTTTTCTGCCCTTTTTCCACCCACCATGATCAGTAACCATTCATTGCAAATGGATAAACACCTGCGTTCTCAATGATTTTCACCACATTTTGTTAGAACTTCTGATTCTTTTGGTAGTACTCCAAACCGCTGTCTGAGCTTATCCGTGGTTCACCTTCAACCCCTTGCTATACTCCTCACCTTCTCTCCAGGAGCTCTTTCAATTCCTTCCTCAACGTACTCCAGTCCTACCTGCATCTCTAACCTTCTTCCCCCCATCATCTCCAGTGCCCCATACCTACAGATTCCCCCTCCTTATCTTTTCCATCTGCAAAATTTACTCACTATTAGTCCACATGATGACAATGAATATGAAGAAAAAGACTTTAGTGCAGATTTATATGTGCAAGGCCAACTCCATGACACACGATGCTTTGACCGTTACATACAGTAGAGTACAGTGAGCAACTTCAAGACCATGCACCAAATTGGCACAATCACTCCAGATGCCATAGTTTCAAAGTGTGTAAACTGGTGCTAAAATAGTTCATGTTTGATGTATAGTATTCTGCGCTCAAAAGTGCAACCTGCACCCAAGTGTCAATTTGGAAAACTGCCTTTATTTTGGACTTTAACAGAATGCTTTTTAAGCACTTCTTTAGTGCGAGCAACACTTCCCACTTTGCAACTTGTGTATTCAAAGATATTCCACGTGTGCTTCACTGCCATGGTGGCACTCTAAATGCACTAGCTGTGCTGAGCGGAAAAAAAACATTAGCTGCTGCTCACTTATAATGTTTCAGTAGGGAGCCAAGGGAAGAATACATAGGAAATTCATTCAATATCCACTCAGCTGTTTTCTTTGTTCTGATGTCTTAACATTATTTGCTTTATTTTGTTCCTCTTGCTTTTTATTTTATTTGGGTCTCATGCATTGTGCTAAATTCAATTCTTTTTATTCTGTTTCTCCATTCTTTCTACTGGATGATTGTGGCAATGTAGTGCAGATTTTCTCCTGTTTATACAAAAAATACGTAAATTTTGTTTCAAAGTGGAGGAAAAATAAATGGCTGAAAGGCATTTAAAAAAATGTTGTGCTTAATGCATGTTGCCCCAGGTTGAGAGAGACTGTGTTCCCTGTAGCAGGCCATAGAGTGTTAAAGCTTCAATTTCTAAGGCTTTCATTCATTAGAATAGATGAGGGTGTGCCAGGCAGTTAGTTGGCTTTCTTTCGAAGAAATAGGACAGAAGCCTAAAGCCTTGCTTTTAAGAATGTTCGAGAAGGCCTTTTGGCTCTTTTTGACAGCATCACAATTTGATAATATCATGGCTGATTTTTTTTATTATATTAATGCTACTTTCTTTTTATTAACCCTTTATCTTTAAAATCTTGAATTTTTAAAACTATCATTTTCTGTCTACACTCAGTAAGTGAATCTTCTTGGCCTCTTTGGGAGAGAATTCCCAAGGTACACTACTGTTCACGTGAAGAAACTTCTCCTCGTGTCTGACCTTATGGTTAGATGGTGATCGTCTATTCCATGACATTACAGTCAGAGGAAACATCAGCCACAAATTTAACCTGCCAAGGCCCGAAAGGGGTTTGTACATTTCAATAAGATCAACGTTAATTCTTCTGAATTCAAGAGGGTGCAGAATCAGTCTGCTTAATCTTCTGTCATCTGACAAAAGCACTATCCCAAGAATCAGTGTTCTTTACACCACTTCCTCTATCGAAAGTATAAACTTCCTTTCTTTCCGTAGCTGAAAATTAATTTTCAGTTATTCATGCACAAGGACGCCAAGCTTCCTTTGAAGACTAAGATGTTTTATTCATTTACCATTTAAAATCTGCTCTTCCTTTCTCTGCTTTAACCAAAATAGAACAACAATTCTGACTTCTCAGTATCCAAGGTGTTGTTCCTACACTGGAAAGATGCTGAGGTAACACTAGACAGTTATTTTTCTTCCTTCAGGCAGTGTGTACTTGAGGAGGTCAGCTCATCACACATTTGAGGTTGTGGAATAGGTGGGAGGAGGAGAGAGGGATGGTTAATTAAAAAATCAGCACCTCCCTGCCTGATACATAGCATGAGAAAAATAAAGAGGCTGAAGATTAAATCTATAAATTTAACTGGGTTTTGCAGCTGCAACACTGGAATAATCAACCTTAGAAGGGAAAATACAAATGTAAATAAATCATGAACAGAATATAAGCAAGTGAGCCATTAATAACTCATTTGTACAATACCAGTATTGTTCAGGTCATGAACAAGCTCTGCCTGTATGAGCCTGCGAAGCGACCTTGTTCTGTGCAGCTAATTCTGTGCAGTAACCTTCCTCAGCAGAGCCAGCATGAAGAAAACTGTGCAGTATCGCAGAATTTATCAGTCCAGAGGGAGGCTGAGGAAATGACTTGTGACTGAGTGGATCTGACCCTGTGCATAATTTATAATCATTAGTTTAAGTGACAGTTGTATGATGTTTGTGTCACTGCTCTGAACCTTGCAGATTTCCAGGCAAACGGTCCAATCAGTGGTTGGGTTATGAACTACTCCCATTGAAAGGCATGACTGATAATAGTAGGGAATATTTGTTTAATGCTCTGTCTCAGTGCCTTGCCTAACAAAAACAGTCCTAGCCAAATGGAAAATGTGAAAGTGACTTAAGGAAAATGTTAGATTTAGTTATACCTAAGGTGACAGAGACTGAACATGACCTCCTTCACTGGGCCAATGAGGTTGATGAAAAGCAATTAGATTCCGGATAAACGGTGAGTGAAGAGGCACTTAAAATGAAACTAAAAATATTGGGAAGCACATAGTTTATGAGGATGAAGTAGTGATTTTAAACTAATTCATCTGGGGAGTTAAGTCAAATCGATTTCTCAGGCCCAGTTATTTTGCCCCTCCAGTCCACCAACTCTACAATCAACGGGGCTATATTTATAACTTGGTGTGAACAACAAGGGCATGTTATTTTCCTCCTTTGAGAAGACTGCCAGGATGGTTGAAATAACAACTTCTACCTCTAAACCAGTTCATAGGAAAGGCTCTGAGGCATCCATTTGTTACTAGGCTGTTTGGCCTGATAATTCAATGACACAATACATTTTCCTGGCAGAAAACTGGTCTCCCAGCATAGCAGGCAGGAATTACTTACTTCTCACAAGTTGGAAGTGAGCCTAATTATGATGTTGTGATTCTCCTGGTGTGAAGAACACTTATCAGAATTATTCTGAAAAGTTTCAAGGTATACTTATTATCAAAGTAAGTATGCAGTAGGCAACTCTGCAATTCATCTTCTCTAGACAGCCTTGGGAAAGTAAAACCATGGAGCCATTCAAAGAAAACATCTACCAGCCTTGTGCTTGGTGCTGATGGAGGAGGGTGCCCGTGTCTGACAGACCGCTCGCTTGCTGCTCCCGTGGGGGAAGGCCCCTGCGCGTTCGGGCTGGGGGTAGGGTGGAGGGTGGCGGATCTCTCACTCCCTCAAAGCAAGCTGTCAGAAGATGTCACGGAAGTTCTGGGTCTGAGATTTATGAATTGGACGCGCAAAAAAAAAGCGCACCGTGCAGACAGCGATGAGAACATCAACCCTCGTCGTGCGCAAGAAAAGCCGAATGCATAAGTAGCAACAAGAACATCAAACCTCAAATGCCCCTAGTGCAAAAACAAACAAATCATGCAAAAGCAACAAGAACATCAAGCCCCAACCCCACCTCATCCCATGCAAAAAAAAGCAACCAAATCACTCAAACGGAAACAAGAAAGAGCCGGCAAAAACACAGAATATAAAACACAAACTGAAAGAATCCAAGAGAACCACAGTCCAATGAATAAAACACTTTGGTATCATCTTCTGACAGCATCAAGGGAGAGAGAGAGAGAGAAAAACCACACTTCCCTCCCACCCCCACCCCCACCCCCACCCCCCCCGGACTCAGGGGCCTTCCCATGGGAGCAGCAAGCGATAGGATGGCTGACAGCACTGAACACTTGCTTGCCCCGATTTCTCAATCTTCCTTGACACTTTAACGGGCAAGATCAGCAAAAAAAGGCGTCAATCCTGGGCTCGCGCCCCATCTATAAGTTTCCAGGCCTTGTGGTCATTTGCCTTATGGAATCTTCACAGAGACAGCAAAGCACCGGGTCACGCAATCAATCTTCAAACTATAGATCTCAGGCTCCAACAGTACCAGAAATACATTTAAAATAAGAAAGAAGATGAAGAAGAAGTGAAGGAAACAGCTTTGCGGACTACCTGGAAAAAGTTGTCCAAGGTAGTGTTGTTTGCTGGTGCCATCTTGACACATACATATACTGAACTGAATACGTTATCAAAGTTGGAATCCTAGAAGAGATAAAAGACTTAAATGTGCCCTTGGAAAGTCTGTATCCAAGACTTAGGATGAAATGAACTTAGTTTGTGTGACAAACATGGCAGGACCATCTGCACTCTTCCAGAACATGATGCTGGCTAGTTGCTGGTTTCTTGTATCGGGCTCATGGTTGATTGCTGACTGTGTTGAAGCTGATGTTATCGCTCTGTAAAATTCACATTGCCTAATGTTCAAAGTAAATTTATTTTCAAAGTGCACATATTTCAGCCATGATCAGCCATGATCTCAGAATGGCGGTGCAGACTTGAGGGGCCGAATGGTCTACTTCTGCACCTATTGTCTATTGTCTATTTCACCAGAAATTATCCTGAGATTCATTTTCTTGCAGAAATTCATACAAAATAAACACAATGACTAGCAAACAACCAATGCTCAAAAAAAGACAATTAGTGCAAATACAAAAATAAAAAAAAATAATAATTAATAAATAAATAACATCGAAAACATGATTGTAGAATCAACAAAAGTGAGTCCATAGGTGGACTGTGACATAGCTGGCACAATATACTTTAGCGTCAATGGTTTGGTTCCATTCATGGAGCCAAGCATAAGAAATCACTTCCAGTCTTGGAGCCTATTTCTTATGTTCTTGTGGGCAATCTTATAGATCTGTTTCTAAACCAGAGGGCATGGAAGAGCAGAATGAATGTCAGCAGTGAGAAAGATCAGCTGCCAGAAGAGGCAGGAAAGGTTATCCGTGGAGTAGATTAGGCAGCATTCCTCCAAGTTATCTCTGCTGAGGAGCACTGCGTGAGTAACATTTCTCAAAGGAGGCTTTTCCCCAACAATATTGATGTCACATTTAAACATTTCAGGGCACAGGCAGCACTCTCTATTGCTTTCAAGAACCATTGAATGTTGATGGTTACTTGTAAGCTACCACAGATAACATCAGCGAATATTGCAATGTGCAATGCATCACTTCCCTATGTGGATCACTGAGGCTCCCAACATCAAGAGGAATTCTTTACTTCTCCTTCCTTGTAGAGTGTGGGAGAGCACGGTTTTTGCTTCTATGGCAGAAATGTAACTAGAGAGATTTATATTCTCACTTTTATCAGGAAGACATTTCTATCATTCTTCTGCAGTACCACTTACTGCATGCTTTTGATACATACATTCAAGACCCCTGTCATTGAAAAGAGCAGAAAAACAGAAATGAAGGAAAGCACAGATGTACAAAAAAGCTGGATGAACTCAGCAGGTCGGGCAGCATCCGTTGAAAGAAGCAGTCAACGTTTCGGGTCGAGACCCTTCGTCAGGACTAAAGAAAGAGGAGGCAGGGGCCCTATAAAGAAGGTGGGGGGGGAGGTTGGAAAACCAATCAGAGGAAAGATCAAGGGCTGGGGGAGGGGAAGCAGGGAGTGGATAGGCAGGAGAGGTGAAGAAGGAATCTAAGGGGAAAGCACTATGGGTAGTAGAAGAAGGCAGAGTCATGAGAGGTGATAGGCAGCTGGAGGAGGTGACAGAGTGAAGGTAAGATGGGCGTAAGGGAGAGGGAGGGAATTACCAGAAGTTGGAGAGTTCGATGTTCACTGCAAGGGGCTGGAGACTACCCAGATGGCATATGGGTATCCTGAAAGCAAAGGATAGGGACTTTCTGCAAGAAAATGGAGCTGTGGTAAAGGAGCGACCTTAATCTTATTGAATATCAAAGCAGGCTTGAGGGATTGGGTAGCCAACTCCCGCTTCTTATCAATACACAGCATCTGCAGATTTTCTCTTGTTCCTGCTTCTTACTGTCTCATTCTCACGTTCTTAGGAGCATTTGAATCTACTGTGTGTAACTTGCCCTCAAAGCCCAATGCCATCTGACTGGAAAATTTATCACCTTTCCTCCATAATCACAGGATCAAAAACCTGGAACCGCTGTGGGAGTACTTCACTAGAAGGACAGCACTGTTTCATAAAAGGCTCAGCACCACCTCAAGGGCAAGCAGGGAAAGGAAAAATTAATGCTCTCTGCAGCAAAGTTGACGTTGTGTGAGAATGAAAAAGAATAAAATAAGATTGTAGAAGTAGTTTGTGACCACAGCCAGTGCATCAAGGATGCCTGTGACTGATACTTTCATTCCACTGTTCCATGGTGTAACAGTTCTCTATGCCGCCTTGCTTTAAGAACGCCATTAAATTATGGAGTGGCTGTGGCATCAAATGTCATCCTTTCCAATACCTCGGGTTTTTTTAAAATAAAACTGATTCTCAGCTGTGTGGCTGACCTCTAATGTGATAAAAAACATAATAGCACAAACATTGGAATCAAGCATTGTAAGCAGACATGAGATAGGAGATGGACAAGACAACTCTGAATCTTTTCACTCTCGGAACAAGGATGCTCAGGTGGGAAGTATGGCCAAGTCTGAAGGGAAAGAAAAGTGGTCACTGTCTGTGCAAGCATACCCAATGCCAATTTTTTTTCTCGTCATTTTTTCATAGGGTGAGAATATATGCTATAAAATCATGTTGAATGTCAGGAATTATATAAGATATAAACGGGAAAAATTGGAACTGGTTAGCAGGCCAGGTAGCACATTTGGAAAGAAAAATTAGTTAGGATGATAACCTTGCATCAGAAGTGAGGAACATTGTTATTTTTTCTTTTTATCTCTTGTACAAAGGGTTCTAGATTAGATTTACAACCTTGCATCTGTATTGGCAGAGACACAAAAATGCAACAACTCACACAAATATTATATTTTTAATCATATACTGGGGGCTCATGCATGAAACAGAACAGGAACTTCTCTAAGATTACATATGGATTTGCTTAATTGGCTAAACTCTTGAGCAATTGAAGTCTTCTTCCCATTCAACTACAATTTGGTCAAGCCACTTGCAGTGATAAAAACATCGTGTCAAGCATTGCTTCCATATGGAAATGGACATCATAACCATGGGACCTGTGAAACATAAATAATCTCATAGTTAGAACATAGGACATAGAAATCTACTGCACAATACAGGCCCTTCAGCCCACAATGTTGTGCTGACCATGTAACCTACTTTAGAAGCTGCCCAGAATTTCCCTACTGCATAGCCCTCTATTTTTCTAAGCTCCATGTACCCTGTCCAGGAATCTCTTAAAAGACCTTATTGTAATCGCCTTCATCACCATCACTGGCATCCACCACTCTCTGTGTGAAAAACTTACCCCTGACATCCCCTCTGTCCCTACTTCCAAGCACCTTAAAACTGTGCCCCCTCGAGTTAGCCATTTCAGCCCTGGGAAAAAACATCTGGCTATCCACATGATCAATGCCTCTCATCACCTTATATACCTCTATCAGTTCACCTCTCATCCTCTGTTGCTCCAAGGAGAAAAGACAAAGTTCTCTCAAACTACTTTCTTTAGGCATGCCTTCTAATCCAGGCAACATGGAGACTACCTAAGGTCTTGTATAGCTGTAACATTATCTCACAGCTCTTGAAGTCAGTCCCATGGTTGATGAATGTCAACATACCATAAACCTTCTTAACAACACTGTCAGCCTACGCAGCAGCTTTGAGTGTCCTATGGACATGGACCCCATGATCTCTCTGATCCTCCACACTGCCAATAGTCTTAACATTACTATTATATTCTGTCTTCAAATTTTGATCTTCCAAACTGAACCATTTCATACTTATCTGGGTTGAAATCCCTTTGACACCCTTCCAGACTATCCACAACATCCCAACTTTTGTGTCATCAGCAAACTTACTAATCCACCTTTCTACTTTTTCTTACAAGTCTTTTATAAAAATCATGAGGAGAAGAGATCTCAGAACAGATCCCTGAGGCACACCACAGGTCACCAACCTCCATGCAGAATATGATCCATCTACGACTGCTCTTTGCCTTCTATGGGCAAGCCAATTCTGGATCCAGAAAGCAAGGTCCCCTTACTTTCTCAATAAGCCTTGCATGAAATCCATATACACTACATCTACTGCTCTACTTTCATCAATGTGTTTAGTCACATCCTCAGAAAATTCGATCAGGCTAGTAAGGCATGACCTGCCTTTGAGAAAGCCATGTTGACTATTCTTAATCATATTATACCTCTCCAAATGTTCATAAATCCTGCCTCTCAGGATCTTCTCCATCAACTTACCAACTACTGAAGTAAGACTCATTGGTCTATAATTTCCTGGGCTATCCCTACTCCCTTTGTTGAATAAGAGAACAACATCTGCAACCCTCCAATCCTCCGGAACCTCTCCTGTCCCCATTGTTGAGGCAAAGATCATGGATGAAAGGTCTTGACCCGAAACGTCGACTGTTTACTCTTTTCCTTAGATGCTGCCTGGCCTGCTGAGTTTCTCCAGCATTTTGTTTGAATTGCCTTTATCTGATAGCCATTTCCCTTTTTCTAAATTGATTTTAAAGCAATCTCCAGTGTTTTGCTTTTGTTTCAAAGTTTCCATTGTTAGTGATGTTTTAACATGTTTTTCCATCAGAACTAAACAATATAAATGTCATCATGTAGATTTGCCCTTGACATGAGAGTGCTGATTAAGAATGTTTTGTTAAAAAGAAACAAAGCAGTTATCAGGCAGTTGTCTTACAAGTAATTAAATAGCAGAGACACAGTGATAATTTTAAGCAATGCTTTAGAATCAGTGATTCAAATGGGATGTATAATTTACAGCTTTAAAATTGGTAGTGTCATACCCATTTCACAAGGTAATTACCCCATCATTATTTTCTCATCCTAAATTAATTATTTGTGTGGTATGCTATTATACTATGTATAGCTTTACCACTGCTGACTGTCATAATAAGTTGGAATAAAAATGACGGTACCTCAAAACTCCACTAGAGTTTTACTGCTTAACTTCGGGGGTTCAGTTAGTTCCATCGGACAGATTAGATTAATATGCGTCCCTATCTAGAGGCCAAATTGCAAAGGCAAGCGACAATGCCAGATGTACTTGTGATTGGTGTATTGTTATGTCAGTCATTTGTTCAGCCAATGATGGCAATTGCTGAGTCTTGGGGCTGGCAGTGCAATCTGCACCTTAAGCAGTAACACACTAAGAATATTGTTTCATTTCCCGGTATTAGAAACTACTCTGAATATTTTCCCAGTTTTGTGGGACACCGGTTCCATTAACATTCTTATGCCCCCATCCCACACGATTCTGGAGGTATTTGTTTTTTTACTAAAATTCTGAGTTGCAAGAATTCCTTTGAGTGTTATTTTATTGGCTGTGTTAATTTAGTTTATTCAAAGTGGGTTACCAACTGTATTTAAACTGCTTACCAACAGCCATATAAGATAGGAAAATATAGGACCCAGCAAATGTTTCTTTTTAAGCTTAATATTTTATTATATAGTATGCTTTACTATCAATGCAGGAGTGGAAATGTTCTCTTTTTAAAATGTATTTTACTACTGGTTGCTGTATGTCTGGTTGAAATAAGACAAATTACATGAAACTCAATGTCTTTCCCACCACAGATGAGATTAGTGGACGATAAATATGAATGGAGATCAGAGTGCATTTGTTCTTCTCCTCCAGCCCAAAGGGACTCAAAGTTCAAGGTAAATTTATTATTAAAGTACATATATGTCACCATATACAACCCTGAGATCTGTTTTCTTGCAAACATACACAGTAAATCCAAGAAGCACAACAGAATCAATGAAAGACCACATCCAGCAGGATGGACAAGCAACCGATGGCAAAAGACAACAAACAGTGCAAATACAAAAGAAATAAAAATAATAAATATATAAGCAATAAATATTGAGAACATGAGCTGAGGTCTATGAACATGAGTCCATAGGTTGTGGGAACAGTTCAGTGATGGGTTGAGTGAAGTTAAGTGATGCTATCCCCTCTGGTTCAAGAGCCTGACAGTTGAGGGGTAATAACTGTTCCTGAACCTGGCAGTGTGCATCCTGAAGCTCCTGTACCTTCTTCCTAATTGCAGCCACGATAAGGGAGCTTATCATGTTGTGGAATTCCTTGATGATGGATACTGCTTTCCTGACAGTGTTTCATGTAGATGTGCTTAAAGCTGGGGAGGGCCTTACCCATGATGGACTGGCCCATATCCACTACTTTTTGTAGGATTTCCTGTGCAAGGGCATTGTTGCTTCTATACCAAACTGTGTTGCAACACGATGCATGATTCAGGTCTATCACATCACCAGATTCAGCAATTTATGCAATTTTTCTGAGGGTTCATCTGATCTCCTGCTCAAGTTACAACTGAGGCAACTCCTGTGGGAATTCATGTCTGAAGTACTTAGCTATTGAGTCATCAATAGCTCTCTGGAGTTTGTCTTGACAATGGAGTTTTACTGTAAACATTGAATGATTAATAAAAATTAAATTGGGTGTTATGCTGCTGAACTGAATTTATACATTGCTTTATAAATACTCCTCATGAGAGATCTGATCATTACTCTTCAACCTTTCTTAAATTGCACAAATTTCTATTTGCTTTCATCATACAAACCACAAAAGAGATTCTCTGTTTTGATACTAATCTTGATCCCTATCGTTTTCCAAGCCAGGCCTGTGGTACAGAGCATTCCACCGCTGATTGGAAAAAAATAGTAATTGCAGATGGAGAAAGTGTGCTTTATTTCAATCTGTCCATGTTTCTTTTCATTCAGCTCAAGTTGCACTGCCAAAGCAACACATTTAGTTAATCCAGGGCTTTGCACCACCTAAAGAAACTCAGTCTGACAGTGTATTAAATATAAAAGTCAAAATACGAGCATGTTACTTCTTACAGTAAGGATTTACCCCATCTCCTGTTGGGGAAAGGGGTCATGATTTTCTCATTCATCAGCCAGGAAAGTCAGCAAGCTGAACGTTGTTTGTCCTGCTCATTTTTTTTCAAGCTGTGTATCCCTTACTTTCCCTATCCCAAAGCACAGGCAGGCATCCTGGCTGCTCCTAGTATATCACTCACTCTCACACACACACACACACACACACATCCTCCATCCCTTAAACCTACACTGCTGCAACCTGTGCTGGCAGATAGATGACTTTGATCTCCACTCAGATTGCGATTCAGTTATCACACCCATATCAAAATGCACAGTGAACTATGTCATTTGCGTTAGCAACCAAGGATGTGTTGAAGGCAGCCCTCAGGGGTCGCCACATATTCCGGCGCCAATATAACATGCCAATAATGTTTAATGAAACATATAACACAGAACAGCAAAGTTCAAAGTAAACTGATACATCACCATATATCAACCCATAGGTTCATTGTCTTGGAACGCTTGGAGCCTCTATTCACTGGAATTCAGAAGAATGAAGTGAACTTATTAAAACCTATCAAATGGCGGAAGGCCCTCACAGAGTCGATGTGGAGAGGATGTTTCCTGTGGTGGGAGAGTCTAAGACCAGAGGACAGTCTCAGAATTAGAGATGCACACTTCTAGAATGGAGAGGAAGAGGAATTTCTTCAGCCTGGAAGTGGTGAATCTGTGGAATTCTTTGTCACAGTCAGCTGTAGAGGCCAAGTCTTTATGAATATTTAAGGCAGAGGTTGACAGATTCTTGATTGGTCAGGGCATGAAGGGATATGGGGAGAAGGCAGGAAATGGGAGCTGAGATGAAAATTGGATCAGCCATGATGAAATGGTGGAATGGACTTGATGGGCCAAATGAGTAGTTCTGCTCCTATATCTTATGGTGCCGACTGGTTTTAAGTTGTGTTGCCTACAAACTGGATTGGGCTGACAGCTGCGAAGATAGGGCACTGAAGGGAATGGTCAGGACTGGCTTCACTCAGTAATTATATAAATGTGCTGGCACCACAATGTTGGCATCTCCTGTATTGGACGTAATGGGCATGGATGAATCAATCCTGATGCCTATTTTAGGCTTTCCATTTTAGTATTTCTATGTCCACAACACAGCTCAGATAAAGCCTTTAAAATATGCATATGCATTCTGGACATTAATCCATCTGGTACATAATGCGCTTTGAAGTGTATTAGAACTGTTTACTGTAAGTTGGGATAGGGGAACAGATGATGGCTGCTCTGTGTAGTCAGTTACAAGATTGTGGATGCTCTGGTTTGCTGTTTCTTCCAGCTTTAGTGAAAAAAATGACAAGATGTGCAAACCATCAGAGCCTGAACAATTAATTTGCAGAGGATCGTGCAACTGCATTTGGCTAATAGTTTGTAATCATTTATCACTGCTACTTCCATTGACAACAGCTAATAAGAATTCTACTTTCTTTTAAATAAACTACTTTGAATCCTCTTCTAATAATTTTAATTTCCCAACACAGTATTATTGTGGCGATTCTCAAAGGAGTGGGCATAAATTCAAAATTTGAAGAAATCACTGCCTAGAATTGCAGGCTTTATGATAGTGCAATAACTGTTTAACAAATCCCTCTTCATGTGTTAGATCCAAACTGGTTTTTGTATTGCCCTCATGCTATTCTGGTTCAATCCAGTTTTGATTTACTTATCTCGCACAGCCAATGGCAACAACAGACTTGTTGCTCTTGGACTAATAATGAACGGCACTAACTAGTCAGGCTATCTTGGTTTCGTGATGACCTCAGCTACTTGAGTCCTGCCCTCTGGAGACTGTAACTAGCAAAGGAGTTTTAAAAGCCATGCAGGACACTTTGTGTGACCTCAGCAGCTAGCCAACAGGGAGGACAGAACCCTCTGACAGCTTAATTCCTCAGGGAACTGATAAAAATCAGGAGGCAAGCACTTGTTAAAATATAAATAATGCTTCTCAAGCGAGGCACCAAAATTCAGGTAAATACTGTTTTGAAACAAAATAGCATATAAGGTTCCCTTCTTCTCTACATTGCTGTATATGTCAGTTCAAATTGGTCTGCTCTACTACCAGAAGGAACATTTCTTTCCATTTCAGAGAACCAACTCAGCTAACAGAACAACATGGAAGAAAGGAAGGAGCGTTTGAAATGAATGCTGCACTTGAGCAGACTGTATCCTTCATGGTTGCAGGCAGTGAGAACAGCAATCACTCAAATAGCTTGTTTGTCCATTTAGTGTTGCCTTCAGCATTCAGTACTCTGGCAAGGTACAGACTTGGCTGTAGGGAGAAAGCACTCCTCCTGGCATCCAGCAAAAGTATTCTCCCATGAAAGAGCTTGGAAGACAGCAAAAAGCTTTCTAATAATCATTTTGGGAGCATTTACCTTACTATTTCGCTAACCTAGACAAAAGGGGCAAAGCATAATCGTGGGTATACCATAAAATACTCATTAGTGCACTAGCATGCTATTACAGAGTTCAAAGTTCAAAGTAAATTTATTATCGAAGTACTTATACATCACCATATACAACCCTGAGATTTGTTTTTTTTTATTTACGGAAATAGAGTGCAGAGGAGGTCCTTCCGGCCCTTTGACTCAAGCTGCCCAATAACCTCCAATGTAACCCTAGCCTAATCATAGGACAATTTACAAAGACCGATTAACGTACCAGCCGTCTTAGAACTGTGTAAGGAATCCATAGCACCCAAAGAAAACCCACACAGTTACGGCAAGAATGGACAAACTCCTACAGTGGCAGCAATTGGTATTGCGAAGCTTTTGCGCTAACCACTACACGGACATATGCCCTAAATCAAAGGAACACATTGAAGCACCACACCCATCAGGATGGACAAACAACTAATGTGTGGAAAACAACAAACAGACAAATACAAAAGAAGAAAATAAGTAAATAAGCAACAAATATCGAGAACATGAAGAGTTTTTGGAAGTGAGTCTTTAGGTTGTGGGGACAGTTCAGTGATAGGACGTGTGAAGGTATACCCTCCGGTTCAAGAGCCTCAAAATTAAGCCTTGCTCTTTAGTCTTTGCTTGTATACAGGTAGGAGAAGGACAGTCAAGTGATAAGATTTCCCGAAATGTGGTCTAGGCATGGAACAGTAGGCATTCCTAACTGTAGTATAGCAGTGGCCGAGCGTGTTGGGACCCCTGGTGCTGCAGGTGGTATGCTGAAGGTAATTGGGCAGAGGTTGCTTGATACAATCCTGGCTGAAGTCCCTAACTATGATTTGAAATGATGGGGGGGATGGGTAGTTTTCTTTTTGGTGATGGCGGCACTCAATATCCCGAGTGCTTGATTAATGTCAGCTTTTGGCAATATGTAAGCTGTGGTTTGGACCACAAAGGAGAAGTCTCCTGGTAAGTTGGCACTTAATTGTTAGATGCTTCAGGTCAGGGGAACAAGAGTGTGACAAAAACCATTCTATCCGAGCACCTCAAAGAGTTTATCTTAAAACACAGAACCACCACCAGTTCTTCCAGTCATCCCCACTCTGCTGCCTTCTCCCCATACCCTTTGATGCTTTGGCTATTTGAGAACCTATCTATCTCTGCCTTAAATGCACCCAATGACTTGGCCTTCACAGCCGTTCGTGGCAACAAATTGCACAGACTTACTACCCTCTGAATGAAGTAATTTTTCCGCATCTCTGTTCTAAATGGACGTCCTTCAATCTTGAAGTCGTGCTCTCTTGTCCTGGACTCCCCTACCATGGGAAATAACTTTGGCATATCCAATCTGTTCAGGCCTTTTAACATTTGGAATGCTTCTATGAGATCCCCCCTCATTCTCCTGAACTCCAGGGAATACAGCCCAAGAGCTGCCAGACACTCCTCATACAGTAACCCTTTAATTCCTGTAATCATTCTCATGAATCTTCTCTGAACCCTCTCCAATGCCAGTATATCCTTTCTAAAATAAGGACCCCAAAACTGCACACAATACTCCGTGTGGTCTCACGAGTGCCCTACAGAACCTCAACATCACATCTCTGTTCTTACATTCTATACTTCTAGAAATGAATGCCAAATTTGCATTTGCCTTTTTCACCACCGACTCAACCTGGAGGTCAACCTTTAGAGTATCCTGCACAAAGACTCCCAAGTCCTTTGTATCTCTGTATTTTGGATTCTCTCCCCATCTAAATAATAGTCTGCATGTTTATTTCTTCCTCCAACGTGCATGACCATACACTTTCCAACATTGTATTTAATTTGCCATTTTGTTGCCCATTCCCCAAACTATCTAAGTCTCTCTGCAGGCTCTCTGTTTCCTCAACACTACCTGCTCCTCCACTTATCTTTGCATCATCAGCAAATTTAGCCGTAAATCCATTAATCCCATAGTCCAAATCATTGACATACATCATAAAAAACAGCGGTCCCACCACCGACCCCTGTGGAACTTCACTGGTAACCGGCAGCGAGCCAGAATAGGATCCCTTTATTCCCACTCTCTGTTTTCTGCCAATCAGCCAATGTTAGTAACTTCCCTGTAATTCCATGGGCTCTTATCTTGCTAAGCAGTGTCATGTGCAGCAGCTTGTAAAGGGCCTTCTGAAAATCCAAATCCACCACATCTACTGCAACTACTTTTCTAAGCTTGCTTGTAATTTCCTCAAAAAATTGCAGTAGCATAGTCAGGCAGGATTTTCCTTTCAGGAAACCATGCTGGCTTTGGCCTATCTTGTCATGTGCCTCCAGGTACTCCGTAACCTCATCCCTAACAATCGATTCCAACAACTTCCCTACCACTGAAGTCAAGCCAACAGGTCTATAGTTTCCTTTCTGCTGCCTCCCACCCTTGTTTAATAGTGGAGTAACATTTGCAATTTTCCAGTCATCCAGTACAATGCTAGAATCTATTGATTCTTGAAAGATCATTGTTGATACCTCTGCAATCTCTCCAGCTACTTCCTTCGGAACCTGAGGGTGCATTCCATCAGGTCCAGAAGATTTATCCACACTCAGACCATTAAGCTTCCTGAGCACCTCCTCAGTTGTAATTTTCACTGCACCTACTTCACTTCCCCGACACTCTTGAATTGTCTGGTATACCACAGATGTCTTTCACTGTGAAGACTGATGAAAAATACACACTCAGTTCCTCTGCCATCTCTGCATCTCTCATTACAAAATTTTCAGCGTCATTTTCTATTGGTCCTATATTTACCCTCAACCCCTTTTTATCCTTTACATACATAAACAAGCTTTTAGTATCTTCTTTGACACTAGTTGCCATCTTCCTTTCATAATTCATCTTTTCCTTCCTAATGACATTCTTATTTTCCTTCTGCAAGAGCTTCCCAATCCTCTATCTTCCCACTAGCTCTGGCTTCCTTGTATGCCCTCTCTTTTGCTTTTACTTTGTCTCTGACTTCACTTGTCAGCCACGGTAGTGTCCTTCTTCCATTCGAAAATTTCTTCTTACTTGGAATATATCTGCTTGCAGTTAGCTAATTTTTTGCAGAATCTCCAGCCATGCTGGACTGTTGTCCTTCCTGCTAGTGTCCCTTTCCAGTCAACCTTGGCCAGTTCTCCTCTCATGCCATTGTAATTTCCTTTATTCCACTGAAATACCGACACATTGGAATTTAGTTTCTCCTTCTCAAATTTCAAAGTGAACTCGATCATATTGTGATCACTGTTCCCTAAGGATTCCTTAACCTTAAGCTCTCTTATCACCTCTGGATCATTGTACAACACCCAATCCAGCACAACTGATCTCAACAACAAGCTGTTCTAAAAAGCCATCTCTTAGACTTTCTACAAATTCTCTCTCTTGCGGTCTAGTACTTGCCTGGTTTTCCCAATCCACTTTCATGTTAAAATTCTGAACGATTATCATGAAATTGCCCTTCTGACACGCCATATTCTGGCTGCTGTTTGGAGACCTGTACACAACTGCCTACTAACATATCTTTCTGATGCACCATATATCCTTGGACGTTCGGCTCCCAGCGGCAGCTGTCATGTAGCCAAGATTCAAAGATGGCCGCAACATCATACTTGCCAATCTGTAGCTGAACTTCAAGATCGTCCATGTTATTTCTTATTCTGTGTGCATTCATATATAACATTTTCAGTCCAGTCTTTGTCGTTTTCTGTTGTAAATCATCTCACTGGCTGTGATTATGCCTCACCCCCTACTTGTTCTTCCTATGATCTCTGTTTTATGCTATCTTTGATTTATTTCTGTTTTCTCCTTTCTCAGCCCTATCACTCCGATTCCCATCCCCCTGCCAAATTAGTTTAAGCCCTCCCTAACAGCTCTATTAAACCTGCCTACTAGGATACTAGACCCCTTTGCATTCAGGTGTAACCTGTCCTTTTTGTACGGGTTGTACCTCCAGTTAATATCACACATTAATAGTCACCACACATCAATGTGCCTGATCATGCTATTCTTGCGCTAATTAGCGTGTGGCACAGGCAGTAATCCTGAGATTACTTCCCAGGAGGTCCTGCTTTTCAGCTTCCTACTCAACTCCCTGAATTCTCTCTTCAGGACCTCCTCCCTCTTTCTACCTATGTTATTGGTAGCAATGTGTACCAAGACTTCCGGCTCTTCACCCTCTCCCTTCGGAATACTCTGCACCTGATCCGAGACACCCCATATCCTGGCACCTGGGAGGCAACACACCATGCGGCTATCTCTATCAGGCTGACAGAACCTCCTGCCTGTTCCTCTTACCATGGAATCCCCAATGACTACCGCATTCCTCATCTTCTTCTCTCCCTTCTGCACCACGGAACCAGACTCAGTGCCAGACACCCGATCGCCGCGGTCGTCCTCTGTCAGGTCGCCCCCTTCAACAGCATCCAAAACGAGATAGTGATTACTGAGGGGGACGGCCACAGGGGTGCTCTCTACTATCTGAGCTCTTCCCCTTCCTTCCCTGACAGTCACCCACTTACCTGACTCCTGCAGCCTCGGGGGCGACTAACCCCCTGTAGCTCCTATCTGTCTCCTGCTCGCGTTCCCTAATAATCTGTAGGTCATCAAGTCACAGCTCCAGATCCCTAACACAGTCTGTCAGGAACTGCATCTCGGTGCACCGGGTGCAGATGTGGCCATCTGGGAGACTGGAAGATTCCCAGGATTCCCACATGTGACATCCAGAACAAAGTACTAACAAAAACAGACATGCTCTCTAATCCTCAAAAAAATACAAGGAAAAAATTGAGCCATCTTACCCACCTACCTTGCTGAAACCTAAACGAGCCAAAGCCTTACCACTCTGACTCAGACCACTCCGTCGATGACTGCTCCACTAGGCACTGTCTCCCTTTTATACCTGAACCTTCCCTCCTCTCCAACACACGATCGGTTCTCTGGTTATAGTCGAGTTCCCGTGAAGCTTTCCCCTTTTAAACTTCACACCTGGACTTGAACATCACCTCCCCTCTCATATCTCTCCAACTCTCTATCGGTGTGCTGGTTATAGCCAAGTTCTGACAAAGCTTTACCCTTTGAAACTTCACATCCGGACCTTGGTCTACCTTAATGCACTGTTTTAATGAATTGATCTTTGTAAACAGTATACAAGATGAGATTTTCACAGCATTTTGGTACATGTTACAATAATAAACCAATTAAATTCCAATTCCTGTGGGAATCAGTAGGTTTGTAAAAGATCTTGGCAAATAATCTATCTTTGGAGTTGGAGGCAGGGAGTTCAAGAATGGGGAGAGTGGTATTGGATCTTCCAGGAAGATGGTGGCTCGTTCAAATCCAGTGGTCACTCCGGATCAACAGTTTTGTGTGAGCAGAACTTACAGTGCGACATAGAGTTTACATCGCTGGCGATCAGCTGGAGCTCGAGAAAAGCAGCTATGATCTGCGCAAAACTATCAGGGCTGCAAAACAGCAACACGGGGACAAGACTGAGTCAAGATTCACAACGACTAACACATGTGGTTTGTGGTGAGGGCTGCATACCATCGCATACGATCAAAGCCAAGCGTTGTGGTGCTGCCAACATCGCGGCCTCTCTCCCAGATGAGCTCAATTGCTTTTATGCTCGGTTTGATGTCGCTATCTCTGGGCCTCTGAGGAAAGACACAGCTACAACCTGCAACCTGGTCATCTCTGAGGGTGAGGTATGCAGATGTTTCCACCGAGTGGACAGTCGCAGGGCTGCAGGACTGGACGGCATCCCAGGCCGAGCACTCAGGATGTGCACAGCACAACTGGCAGGTGTGTTACAGACATTTTTAATCTCTCTCTCTCTCCCAGTGTAGAGTGCCCTCCTGCTTCAAATTATCCACCATTGTCCCTGTACCAAAAAAGACCAAGGTGACATGCCTGAATGACAGGCATCCTGTCGCACTCACCTCAATAATAGGAAAATGCTTTGAGAGACTGGTCAAGGATTACATCTGCAGCTTACCACCACCGAAAATGGACCTCCTACAATTCACCTACTGACACAACCAACTGACAGACGACATAGTAGCCACTGCTCTACACACCATCCTTACACATCTGGAGAAGGAGGGTGCTTATGTGAGAAAACTGTTCTTGGACTACAGTTCAGCATTCAACACTATAATTCCATCCAGGTTTGACGAGAAGCTCAAAGACTTCGGCCTTGACCCTGCCTTGTGTACCTGGATCCTGGACTTCCTGTCAGATCGCCGACAGGTGGTAAGTGGGCTCCCTCACCTCCACCCCTCTAACTCTCAATACAGGAGCCCCTCAGGGCTGTGTACTAAGTCCCCTCCTTTACTTCCTGGATTCCCATGACTGTATCACCACCCACAGCTCTGATCTGCTAATTAAATTTGCCGATGACACTACATTGATTGGCCTTATCTCAAACAATAATGAGGTGGCCTACAGGGAAGAAGTCATCACCTGGACACAGTGGTATCAGGAAAACAACCTTTCCCTCAATGGTGCAAAAACAAAGGAGCTGGTTGTGGACTACAGGAGGAATGGAGACCAGCTAACTCCTATTGACGTCAATGGATCTGGGGTTGAGAAGGTAAACAGCTTTAAGTTTCTCAGTATCCGCATCATGGAGGATCTCATGTGGTCTGTACACACCAGCTGTGTGGTGAAAAAGGCACAAAGGCGCCGCTTTCCCCTCAGACGGTTGAGGAAGTTTGGTAAGGGGCCCCCATCTGCTAAGAGCTTTCTACAGTGGCACAATTGAGAGCATCCTGACTGGCTGCATCACTGCCTGGTATGGGAACTGTATTTCCCTCAATTACAGGACTCTGCAGAGAGTGGTGCGGATAGCCCAGCGCATCTGTAGTTGTGAACTTCCCATGATTCAGGACATTTACAAAGACAGGTGTGTAAAAAGGGCCCAAAGGATCATTGGGGGCCCAGGTCACCCCAACCACAATCTATTCCAGCTGCTACCATCCGGGAAATTGTACCACAGCATAAAAGCCAGGACCAACAGGCTCTGGGACAGCTTCTTCCACCAGGTCATCAGATTGATTAACTCAGATTCAGATTCAGTTTATTTGTCATTTAGAAACCACAAATGCAATGCAGTTAAAAAATGAGACAACATTCCCCCAGAATGATATCAGCAAAGCTCATGACAAAACAGACTACACCAGAAAATCCACGAATGGCAATCCCCAATCCAGAGTCCGGAGAGGCTGCTGCGTATTAATATCACGCTACCGTCTCAGCACGATCCCCGGAAAGGAGCTCCAAAATCACTAGACAAAACAAGACCAAAAACTAAAGCTACAAGACCTGCGCAAAACCACATAGTTACAATATATAGTTACAACAGTGCAAACAATAGCATAATTGATAAAAAACAGACCATGGGCACAGTAAAAATAGTCCAAAGATGTTAAAAGACTATAAGTTCAAAAGAAATCACCACACAGTTTCCACAAGTTCCCAGGGTCCCGACAGACTCGCCATTCCATGCCGGTGGCAGAAGGGAATACCCCTGCTATGGATTTCCACGGCGCCGCCTGACTCAGCCTCGTAGACGCAGCACACAATGAAAGCTCCATTAAGCCCAGCCTCACAGACGCAGCACACACCAAAAGTGACCTGACCGCAGTGGACTCCGAGTCCGTCGAACCTCCGAGCCGACAACCATCCCCTCCGGCACAGCTTCTCCAAGGACCATCTTCTGCTGAGCATGTTAAGACGGCCCCACCAACAGCCATCGGCAACGCGACCCTAAGGTCTGGGGGCCTGTTCTTCCCAGCAGAGTCCTGGAACTCACAGCAGCAGCAGCAATGAAAAAGGTCTTCCTGGAGATTTCCTGGTGTTTCTCCATGCTCCCACGTCCGTTTTCAATCAATTATGGTTGCACACGGCACCCCACTTCACAAATAACAGATAATCAGCTCCGGAGTGGCTGCTGCAAGCTGCATCGTGCCGCCATCTTGGAATCATGCTGATTTGAATGTATTCTATGTTATATTGACTGTTCTATTTATTATAAATTGTGATAAATTACAATGATTGCACATTGCCCACTAGGCACCAGTGACCCCTGCTTCCATCCAAGGGGCCAGTGTGGACATGGTGGAGGATTACAAATACCTGGGGATACGAATGGACAATAAACTGGACTGGTCAAAGAACACTGAGGCTGTCTACAAGAAGGGTCAGAGCCGTCTCTATTTCCTGAGGAGACTGAGGTCCTTTAACATCTGCCGGACGATGCTGAGGATGTTCTACGAGTCTGTGGTGGCCAGTGCTATCATGTTTGCTGTTGTGTGCTGGGGCAGCAGGCTGAGGGTAGCAGACACCAACAGAATCAACAAACTCATTTGTAAGGCCAGTGATGTTGTGGGGGTTGAACTGGACTCTCTGATGGCGGTGTCTGAAAAGAGGATGCTGTCCAAGTTGCATGCCATCTTGGACATTGACTCTCATCCACTCCATAATGTACTGGTTAGGCACAGGAGTACATTCAGCCAGAGACTCATTCCACCGAGATGTAACACTGAGCGTCATAGGAAGTCATTCCTGCCTGTGGCCATCAAACTTTACAACTCCTCCCTCAGAGTGTCAGACACTCTGAGCCAATCGGCTGGTCCTGGACTTATTTCCACTTGGCATGATTTACTTATTATTATTTAATTATTTATGGTTTTATATTGCTATATTTCTACACTATTCTTGGTTGGTGCGGCTGTAATGAAACCCAATTTCCCTCGGGATCAATAAAGTATGTCTCTCCGTCTGTCTGTCTGTCTGTCTGTCTGTAGACGGAGAAATAAGGTCAATTCACTATTCAATTCACTTGAACCATTCACTCTGAGTCCAACCAAAGGGGTACTTGTTTATCCTTTACTTCTTTTTCATGATTGCAAGACACTGCTGCATATTAACAACATCAAGTACTGCAGGTCTACCTCATCAGTGAGTCACTCAGTGGAGGAAGAGCTGGAATTGCGGTAAAGCATGCTACTGCCTGCTACAGGAAGGCGTTGGAGTTGGTGCAGGTAGATGGTGTGCAGTCTTACAAATGGAGTGAACATAGAACATAGAACAGTACAGCATATTACAGGCCCTTTGGCCCACAATGTTGTGCCGACCCTCAAAACCTGCCTCTCATATAAATCCCCACCTTAACTTCCTCCATATACCTGTCTAGTAGTCACTTAAATTTCACTAGTGTATCTGCCTCCACCACTGACTCAGGCAGTGCATTCCCCATACCAACCACTCTCTGAGTGAAAAACCTTCCTCTACTATCCCCCTTGAACTTCCCTCACCTTACCTTAAAGTCATTTCCTCTTGTACTGAGCAGTGGCGCCCTGGGGAAGAGTCGCTGGCTGTCCGCTCTGTCTATTCCTCTTAATATCTTGTACACCTCTATCATGTCTCCTCTCATCCTCCTTCTCTCCAGAGAGTAAAGCCCTAGCTCCCTTAATCTCTGATCATAGTCCATACTCTCTAAACCAGGCAGTATCCTGGTAAATCTCCTCTGTACCCTTTCCAATGCTTCCACATCCTTTCTATAGTGAGACAACCAGAAATGGACACAGTACTCCAAGTGAATTGATGTCTTGGGCATTTTTCTTATGATTACAAAACCCTGTTGGACATCGGCAATGTAGAATGCTGCCAGTTCGGTTCACTGGCTCATTGGCAAGATTGATGGAGGGGGAGCTGCAAGGCCTTGGCTGCAGCACAAACTAGGCCCTCACGGTGCTGTATCACTTGGTGCAGTCGTCCAGGGGAGGAGACGCTGGAGGCAGTGCGACATAGCTGTCCATGCTGAGGTTTGGGCTGGCCCCTCCCATCAATGCAGCTCTCCAGTGTTCGCTCGGCAAAAGACAAGTTGGATTGCATTCATCAGCAGTTGCACTAGTGTGTAAGGATTGTTCTGCTGAGGGTTTATTCTTGCTGACAACACCCCGTGCACCATCAATCCACAGGGCATGATGCTTACAACAGTTTACTGTTATTATTATTATTATTATTGTTATTATTATTATTATATTTATTTGTGCTATATGAGCCTTGTGCTGTGTTGGTGCAGTGTTTTACCTCTTGGACTCGGAGGAGCCCTGTTTCATTTGGCTGTATTCATGGGTATTCACTTATCGTTGAATGACAATTAAACTTGAACTGGAGGTGGACCAAGTGCACTTGAGGGTAGGGGGGAAGTTGGTGATGAAGCTGATCAAGTTGACGAGATCTGCTTGGAGCTCCACAACAACATCTGATGCTGACACATTTTGTGCGCACTCTTCATGCAGACATGCAGTAATGTGGCTTTCAGAGGTGAAAGCAGTGAAAAATCATGCTGGGGTTGTCTAAATGGAGAATGGAGAAGGGGAAGGTGGGAGGTACAGCAGAGGAAAGGAGGAATGGAGACCCAGAAAACAAGGATTAAGCCTCAAATTCCACCCTGCTAACTCAGAGAAAGGTAACCATCTGGTGCTTTATTCCAAGAATTTTACTGCTACACTTATCCAGCATTTTTATGACTAGTATCCAGTTTCTAGTAAAACCAGAAGCCGAACAAATTCCTCAGCGTTTCCAGCCTAAGATTACAGTCAAGGATAAAGTGGACACATTTGTATGGATATCAGTAAACACATGAAGTACCCAAATGGAACAATGCACTTGTTATTTGTATTGGCTGAAAATGTTTCTGTTACGCTCCAAGAATAAGGATTAATTAGAACCTCATTAAATTTAATGTGTACAGATCTGAAGACTTCAATGCTGCTTTCATTTGCTGGAGGAAATCGATATGCTGCTTTATGTTTTGAAAGCTGCTCAATGCTTGAATGCAGTCAGATATCTCCAGTGCATAGGAAACCACGCTGTGCATGTGATCAACAAACAGTGGCTTGGGATTTTAATAGAACTGAATACTTAATAGCACTGAAACAGACAAAGTAAATCAAAAGGGAATGCTAATCAGGCATATTGGAAGAGAAAATGCTGTTTTGTTACACACTTTCTTGCATCTCTTTACAATAGAGAGAAACAGAAGAAGAAAAACACAACTTAATCCCAAGTATTTAAAGGTACTCAACAACATTTGATTATATTTGCTAGAATTTTAGGTTTATAGCTATGCACGTATTTGTGGCTTGCTCTATCAAAGTACTGCTGTCAGCTGTTTCATCTCGGTCTTCCTGAACCACTTCTATCTCTTTGGATTGAATCTGGTTATCGTTGCCAGGTAGTTCATGGAGAAAGGAAATATGATGCTACACCATCTGCAATATATGACAATAAAGACAGGCCTTTGCTGTTCTAACTGATCATCTTCTGTTAAATCCAATGCTTTTGCTAGATCAAATGTTGCTGAAACAATTTCAACCTTCCTTGTGGATTCTATCCCTTTCTGCTTGTTCCATCTGCTTAAGATTAACTCATCACGCTGTAATGCACTTCTGTAGTATTGTGGAACAAGTCCCTTTAGCTATTCACCCTGGCCTCTTAATTATCTTGACTGTCTGAACTGATGTTTTAAAATTTATTTAACATGTTCCATTCCCTTTATTTCTGGCTTTACTACAATGTACACAATTCCTTGTAAAGACCGCGGACCCATGTGGCCATAAGCCCGTGTTTTAGTTGTCTGCTACAAAACATATTGGCATTCATCAATTGTGCAGTCAGACTGCCTCTTCCTATTTGACGCAACTGAAAGGCAAAATCCCTTCTTGAAACTAATGATCTGTCCTTTAAAATAAATCCCTGATCTCCTCAATCTTTCCACTTGGTATGTTCTGCTGAATCTGTGCCAATAAGAGATGATTTACAGAGCTGTATGGATTAGAATTTTTGTTGGTTGCATCATTTACATTACCATTTTAAAATTCACATAAATCCCAAAGAAAGTTTTATAAATGCATTGGGACAGATCTTCCAGATTCGATGCCTTCTTCTTAGGCACTCTCTTGGAGTGGAAGATAACTACATTAAAGTTGTGTCTTCAGAAACCAAATTCAAACTGAAGATTACAGCAGCAGGCAGAACAAGGGCAGGGTAGCAACTGGGTAGAAAAGTATATGATTCAGTAAGTTTACTGTGAAACTCATGAATAATTTGTTACTTCTTGGAATGTCTACCTGAACAGCTCCAGAACATCTAGAAAAGAGACTGGAGATGGCACATGCACAGAAGAAGAACCTCAGAAACCCTAAAACATCAATTGTTTGTTCATTCCCCTCCATAAATGCCACCTGACTTGCTGAGTTCCTCGAACATTTTGCATGTTTGCTCAAGATTTCCAGCATCTGCAGACTTTCTTGCTTTTTTTTTGGAAGGTGTCCTCCAGTTTGCCCTGTGCTATGTTTAGGAGGAAGCTTTGTTATTGCTTCTCAAGAGCAGTGATGCCATAATTCAATGAACTGATAAAGTCATAAAGTAGCACACCGCCTCCCACGTGTCTGGGACACTGATGGACTCCTTTGTTTTAGAATAACAAGACTAAAGATACATAGATTTTGATAGTGAGGTGGCAGTGCTTGTAGGGATGAGAGAAGGTATCCACCCTCAAACCTACGATCTTACAGCATTTTTCCCCACTTTGCCTAAAAGCATTTACTTGCATGAACAATTCTAAATCACCTTCTTCCACTTTGACAAGCTGATATCTATATATTCAGAAGCCCAGCTCTCCAAAACTTCTTCCTAGATTCCAACAGCTTCGTCTTGTGTTCAGCAGAGATACTGTAAGCCAAAAGGCCTGTCCCTGTGCTGTACTGTTTTATGTCCTAGTTACTACTATCCTGCCATTCAGTCCTGTTGTGGGACAAATTTCAGGGGCTTGCCAGCGACTATATTTCATTAAGAGTTTGAGAAGGTTTGGTATGTCACCCAAGACTAGCAAATTTCTACAGGTGCACCATGGAAAGCATTCTGACTGGCAGCATCATCATTTGCTATTGAGGCCCCAGTGTACAGGACAAGAGCACTGGCCTACACCCCCTCCCCACCCCCACCCATCGAACACTCCTTCAATATGTGATGCCACAGGAAGGCAGTATCCATCATTGAGGACCCTCTCCATCCTGGCCCTGACCCCTTCTCATTAATAACATCAGGAAGGAGGTATAGGAGCTTGAAGACAGTTTGTCAATGCTTTAAGAATAGCTTCTTCCCCTCTGCCGTCAGAATTCTGAATAGACTGAACCCATGAACACTGCATCAGTTTTTGCTCACTTTTGCACTAGTGATTTTTTTTTTATTTGTAACTTATAGGAATTTTTTATATATTATTCTGTATTGCTGCCGTAAAACAACAGATTTTATGACATATGTTTGTGATGATAAAACTGATTCTGATTCTGAAACTTCCATGTTGTCTTAAAGCAGCAAAAAATCTGGATGGGCAATTGTAACTTCAAATGGCATCTTTATGACAAAGAGCAAGGGTTGAAAGTGATAAGGGAATGGGAAAGGGACATACAGATTTTGCTAAAGAAGAGAGCATAATTCTGCCATCAAGTTAGAGACCATGCAACTGCACAGGCATACCCATCATTCACTAAAAAGTCAACATGCTCATATGTTTTTTTAGCCTGTTTTTCCTGACGATCAATCATTACAAGGAGGGCAGAAAAGGTTGAAGTTGATTACAGTAAGGGAGAGATGACAGGCAATCACTCTTGATAACTGGAAGAAGGAGAGGAGATAAAAACTATGCCTATCCACATATCCTGGACTAAACTCCCTGCTTTATGATTCCGGGTCCACCAACTAATTTGCAGAACATAAGACAACAAGAAGAGTGCCATTAGGTGACGTTATATAACCTTCCCAGCAGAGGCTAGGGAAAATATTCCTGAAGGATTTGAAGTCATGGGACCCAGAATACATGGACACCAGACTAATAAAAAGAACATCGATGGAACATCATACTCACCACCATACAGCAACCTGCAATATCAATCCATAACTGATATGAATGACTGTAAGTTCTTTAACTTTCTTTTACATCAGTACTAGGAAACTTTTATTGTACTTACAACCATCAATGAAGTATGTGGCATTTTCATTGGAATCTGTGTCAATCATGTTCAAGCTTGTGTAACTACCAACAGAGTGTAAAGAGGAGTAGAGCATTTGCCTTAATTTCTGCTGCTCTTCAGAAGCAAGTTATGGATTATTGAAAATGCTTTAAGCCAGTTTTTTCAATGAATACTGCTAATGATATTCTTAACTTTCACGATACTGGATTTCCATTTCTTTTGTTTAACTTGTAAGT
Organism: Hypanus sabinus; assembly: GCF_030144855.1. Lineage (NCBI taxonomy): Eukaryota > Metazoa > Chordata > Chondrichthyes > Myliobatiformes > Dasyatidae > Hypanus > Hypanus sabinus. The sequence goes on along the minus strand of NC_082710.1, from coordinate 31,998,748 downwards.
TATACTTACATTAAATACTGAACATTGGTGAATTAATTGACCCTTTCCATTGACCCTTTCAGTCTCACTTAAGAATCTCATTTGCAATGTTGTAACACTACCTGTATAAGCTAACAGCATTATATTTTTCTTAACTATATAGAAAAATTTTTGCCTTCCTTTCCTAGAGGGTCTACAGGCTCCTTTCTGTTCTCTTTCGGTGTGTGTCAGAGTGTGTGGTGACACTTAGAGACAGTCCCAAATCCACTTGTGGGTGTATTGGTTGTTAACACAAACAATGCATTTCACTTTATAGTGTGATAAATGAATCTTGAATCTCCCTACCTTGTTTTAAATGGTCATTACTTTTGTATGAGATTGACAGTGAGAATGAGTGACCAATTCAACTGTTAGCTATGGTCACTTATTCCCCATATCTACAAGCGCTATAAGGAGAGTAGGATTAATTTAAGTTTACTTTACTGTACCTAAACTAAGGCCATTATTGGTAATTGTGGTAATTCTGTCAGAACCCTGCAAAAGCAGTGAATCAGTGTAATCATCAAAGTATTTTTGGCATACCAAAATAGGTTCACTGATTAGCGATGACAGATGACCAATTTTGATAGTCTTCGAATAACTTAGTCAAGACAAGACGTATGGAAAATAATTGGTAAATTTAGAAGGGCTAAATAATAAAGTTCTGATGCTGGGAATCTGAGATAGAAGCTGCAGAAATACTCAGCAGATAATTCAGTATTAGTGGAAAGAGAAATGGGTAAAAATTTGAAGATATCTTCTGATAAAAGTTTCTTGGACTGGAAACTCTGTTTCTCTTTTCACTACCTGTCTAGCTGAGTGTTCCCAGCCCTTTCTGTTTTTATAAGTAACTTGTAAATTCTTACAGGTATGCTTTTGCCCAGTACAATACAAATCTTGATTATCAAAGTTCCTTCAGGGATTCAGCTGTGATATCGATGGGGGTGAAGAACCGTTCAGGACTGTTTTCCAGCAGTACTAAGAAACTATTTTTCTAAACATCCACCAATGAGTATGTGGTAGTTTCGTTGGAATCTGTGTTCATCATGTTCAAGCTTGCTTTGCCACTAGTGTAAATGAAAACTTAGAGTGTAAAGGGGAGTGCAACATTTTTCTTCAACTCTACTGCTCTTCCCACACCACTTGTACATTTATGTGTCAGAATTAAGCCTGTAACAATCGAACTATGTGCAAGCAGGGTGGTAACATCTTTGAGAATGTGCAAGTTAATTGTTTGTCTCTATTGGATTGGGAGATAAATGCAAGATAACCAAAGGTAAGAAAGGGTCAGGGCAGTGGAGCATCTTTAACTGATTTTAAGAACAGTTAAATTAGCTAGTCAAAGTTTTTTTTAAACTTTAAATTCTACCAAATGGTGAAAGGCAAATGGCCAATCAAACTGATGCACCATCAATAACTCTGAGACATGGATTAAGGTAGGTTTTTGTTGGCTGGAAGAAAGCACAAGCAGCAAGTGACCATCACACAACATCCTGGAGACTGAGGAAGGGTCTGTGCCTCCAAACGCCTTTATACCAGGGTCTGTGGGAGGAGCCACAGGAGCAGTCAGTGGGGAGGGGGGGGGGTGCGTGTCCAGACAGGTATATGTAGTTCACCACACAAACTTTACTTCTGCAAAGCATATACATGTCTTCAACATCGGTGTTTTACTTCAGGAGAATTTCTCCAATGCTCCAATCTTTCATCATAGGTAAATCAATTTTAACAATGTCTATTTAACCTCAAGGAAGGAAAATAATGAAGAACTTGACCTCAAGTGTGTTTCATATTGCACAATGACTATGTGTGATTCAAATAAGTCAACACTTTTGTTCCAGGTGGTCCATGTATGTGGCATAATAATATGTGAATGTGTTAAGTCCTGCACAAGGACCTCATCAGTTAGTGCCCATCAGAAAGAAGCAGGTACAGCCTGTCTTTATACGGCTTATTGGCGACCAGTTTTACAGAGTCTGTGGCCATTGTGTCCAGTGGATAGTTCCTCTTGTAGATCAGCGCCTTGAAAATTGTAACGTATCTGTGATTTTCAGATTTCCCACTCTCTTGCTCGGCACATGCTTGGAGCACTTTAACACTGTGTCTTGGGCCAGTTGTGTCCCTAATCCCACAACCAATCATACCCCCAATGTTTGATGTCAAAACCTGACCTTAAAGCTCCTGACAACACTGAGTCAAATCATTTCACTTAACTTCACTCATCCCATCACTAAACTATCTCCCACTACCCACAGGGTCACTTTCAAGAACTCTTCATCTCATGTTCTCCGTATTTATTGCTAATTTATTGTTATTATTAATTTTTTTTCTTTTTTATTTTCATGGACTGTTGGTTTTTGCACGTTGGTTGTTTGCCCTATTGGCTGCAGTCTTTCACTGATTCAATTATGTTTCTCGGATTTACTGAGTATGCCCACAAGAAAACAAATTTCAGTGTTGTATACGGTGATATATACAGTATGTACTTAGATAATAAACTTACTTTGAACATGGAACTTTGAACAAGCCCCTTCATGCAGCAACTGAAGGCCTTTCTCTACCACCCTGCTGACGTCTCTTAGCACCAACTCCTACACGTGTGATCCAGAGAAGACTGCACAGCCTGCTGTGCCTGTAACCTCACAGCTTGTATGGAATAGAATACTGTTTGGGCTCAACGTGCCTCCGGAATTATTTCCAGGTAGCGGATGATTTCCTTCCACGTTGCTCTGATGTATTGGGAAATTGCATACTAGGCAAGTTACAGCAGTAGTTACTGCCAGGTGAGTTATTTTTAAGAAATCACTAGCTCTTAACAGGAGCCGGCTGGATTCAAACTCGGGACCTCTTGCCCCAAAGTCCAGCACTGCTGCCACTAAACAACCAGCGTGCATTAGTTTTCCATTAATCTCACTGCTTAATCTGCCTTTGGAGTGAGTGTTAGGGCCTTGCATTTATGTTGTGCCATTCACTACCTCAAGGAATAACTTTTATTTGCTAGTTAGACAGTTTTTCTTATGATCAACACTGAAGCCCTTTCTGCAATTAATGGTATTTGGGAATGAAAAATAACGTGATATGCCCGAATTAATGAAAAGCATAAGAAAGGGCAGAGACCATGAGGCCGTCCTGTTGTTCAATCATATCGTGCATGATCTAAATATTAATTCCATTTACTCTCCTTTGATCCACAGTCTATCAGAAATTATTTTGACATTGTGTGCAAAAAATTCAATAGATTCAGCATGCCCTGCTTATTTTGGAACTCTGTGTAGAGTTAAATGTTGCCTGAATTCTCTCCTAAATAGTTCAACTTAAGTTTTAAGATCATATCTATTCTTCTGGTTTCCCCAATCAAAGGAAATAATTATTTTCATAAGTCCTTTAAAATTCCTTTATCATTTAAGCAATTTAATTGGACCACCTGCCAACCTTCAAGGTTCAAAGAAACACCAACCAAGTTTATGCAAGATAACAACAGCCATTAGAATTTGTCAGCAGTGGACCAACTGGTGCACAATTTCAGCAAAGGGCTGATTTATGTTTATCCTGAAGTTGCTGATGAAGACATTCTGCACCACCTTTAACTTTTCAAAAATACCACTTCCTTTGACCTCGTCATTTAAATATATTGAAGCTGTTGTATTGGCAAGATAAAAATGGGCTAAGCTCATCCCATAATGCTAAATGTCATCATTTCAAGGGCAAATTCCCTTTATAATGGTGTGATTCCAATTATTCACAACCAGTCAAACTCCATATTAAAAGTTAACGATTACAAGTGTTATGTTCAACATTTCTGACATTAATTGATTTTGTAAATGCAAAATTTGAAATTTATATTTAAAAATGGCTTCTTATCACATTCTATTTTTACTTTATCTCTGTTTAATTTTTGGTTTTGAATTTGCATGAAATAATTTACACTTCTTACTCGGTCATCGATCTGATTTCTTCTTTATGTGTATATGTGGTTGCTTAAAGTATTCAAGTTTTTGTTAACTCCAAGTTTCCTCATTTCTCTCAGAGTGACATTGCCTGCTCACCCTTTCAGAAATTTGCCATACTAAAACGCTAACCTCCCAAACTTGGAGGAACAAATGTAATTAACAACAGACACTGTTGGATGTCCTGAAACAGCAATTATATTTGAAGAATCCTTGAAATTAGTCAGAATCTTTTTAACATTTTCAAGATGAGACAATATTTCAGTGATAATCATTGTTGAATGCACTATTCAGATGAAAAGCTCGTGCAGAGAATTTGATATTCTAAGAATTTCCACTTGTCCTGCTCAATCAAGTGGCTAGTCAAGCTGGAATTTATACAATGTCTGAGATGCAAGCCAAGATGTACTTTCTATGTGCTATGGTATCTGATTGAAGGAAAAGGCATGTCAAACGATGTTTTCCAAATTGACTCAAACCTGTGACTGAAAAAGATGGACAGATATAACACATAATGAATCGAAACACACCTATTGTCTTTTTTTCTCAGTGGCTGCCATGTCATTCAAAATGGTTTCAAAAGGTCTCAAGTACAAAATCACACAAACACACACACACATATATATATATATATATATATATATACTTATACATATTTACATAAAATACATCTATAGTTATTTTTTTTCTCTCTCCCGTTATAGGTGGTGTGTATCTCAGATCTCCTACCAGAAGCCTGGGAGCTTGAGGATTTAGCGCAGTAACTTTGCTGTTCCTAGTAGTGCGCTCTTCTGGACGTTGTTCCGGGATTTATTGGAGTTGGAGCCATCTCCCAATCCAGCTCTAAATGCTCCTATCACCACCCGGATTACCCTGACTTTAACCTTTCACATCCTTTCTATCTGGTCTTTCAAGCCCTGGTATTTGTCCAGCTTCTCATATTCTTTCTTCCTGATGTTATTGTCATTGGGATTGCCACATCTATTACTATGGCTTTCTTCAGTTCCTTGTGCAGTATTTCTATGTCTAGTTGGTTGGCAGGTACCTGCTCATCAGATGTATTTGGAAGTCCCACAGGATCTTGGTTCTGTCATTCTCCAGTACCTTCTTGTGTGTTTCCTACTTGGACAGCACAGATATTCCTGAACTCAGTTCCTGCAGCTTGAGTCTTGTCTGCTTTGATAGATCCATGCTTCTATTGCTCTTGTGGTCAGTTCCTGTTGTGCAGTGCCCCTGTGCTGCCCCTAACCCCTGCCATTTCCAGCCGTCTGTAGGACTTTCTTACATCAGCCACCTCTGATATCCGGTGATGGTACAACCCATGCAGGGGCTGGTCCTGCCATGGCCTCTGGGTCTCTGGCTCTGCTTCACCCGTTACCATTTTCCATATCCCCTGCCTGCTGTCTGAGGTATTCTCCGAGCAGGTTGTCCCCCTGACATGCTCATGGGTGTTTTGCATTTCTTCCAGGACTGTGGCCTTGACACTTCCAAGTCCCCATCCTCCTTTATTCTGGTGGGTGCACAGTCGCTCAACACCAGGCTTTGGTGGATAGAATCTTCCATGTATTGTTCATAGTTTCTGGGTCTTGATGTCAGCGGTTTCCAGCTCCTTCCTTGACGGCACACTATTGCGGTTGGGTATCTGATGACTGGTAGGGCGAATGTGTTGATGGCTCTGATCTTCTTCTTCCCATTCAGCTTGCTTTTTAGGAACTTGTCTCTCTCTTTGGAGGTACTTGGATGTTGCACCCTTCCTTGTGTCCTCATCATGGCTTCCATGCGCCTGCAGGAACTCCAGGTGTTTGCAGCTGTCTGTACATCCAGTACGTGGCCTTCAGGTAACTTGACTCCTTCAGCTTGATGAGTTTGCCTACTTTCACTACCATCATGCTGCACTTTTCCAGTTCAAATGACTTCTCGATGTCTCTGCTGTACACCCTCGTCAGGCGGATTAGTGAATCAATGCTTCTTTCATTTCCGGCACACAGCTTGATGTCGTCCATGTACAGCAGATGGCTGATGGTCATTCCACTCTTGAATCTGTACCTATTTCCACTCTTTGAGATGGTCTGGCTGAGGGGTTCAAGCCTATGTAGTACAGCATTGGGATAGTGCATCACCCTGGTATATTCCACATCTGATGGTCACTTGTGCTATCAGCTTTGAGTTAATTTCCAGCATTGTCCTCCAATGTCCCATTGAGTTCTTGATGAAGGTCTTTGGTGTCTTGTTGAACTTGTACAGAGACAGGCATTCCAGAAAGCATATGACCCAATATATGTATATATATATAGATTCTTGATTATTAAGGATGTTAAATGTTCTGAGTGCATTTATTATCATAGTGCGTATATATTATACAACCCTGAGATTCATCTCTTTACAGGCAGCCACAAAACAAGAAACCCAAAAGAAACCATTTTAAAAAATCCAAACTAACAGCCAATGGAGGGAGAGAGAGAGAGAGAGAGAGAAAAAAACCAAATCATGCAAACAATAAAAGCAAGCAAACACCATTTGGAACGAAAGCGAGTGCATGAGTGCATAGACATGAAGCCTGGTGCAGCTGGAGCAGCCCCCCAGCCTCAGTGCAGCAGGGAGCGGAGAAAATGTCACAGACCAGCGAGCGGAACCCGGCCGACCCTTGTCTCCAGTCCTGACACGCTGCCTTTTTAATCGACCTGGCACAGCGTTTAAATTGTTCAAACATTGTGTAGTTCCTCGCTTTAAGATGTACACATTGATACACCCCAGAATTTGACCCGCTGCCACATTCCAGACCATACCCAACCTTTTCAAATTGGCCTGGCACTTTGATTGATCAAACTTGCCTCCCGGTTTAGGTGGATGGGCTCCGAAACTCCTCCACTCCAACTTTTCTCCGCTGTACTCACTCTAACTCCATCTCAGACTCCAACCACTTCTCCTTGAGCATGCTCGACCTCACTCCGATCACTTCCCAAACGTACCTCGACCCTCATTGTTTGTGGTGATTGTTTACCATAATGCTTTACAGAATAAGTGTTATTAATGAAGAACTTAGTTGTAGTTCTTGCTTTATGAACCACCAGTAAGTTGTCGCCCACCTTCAGCAGCACTATCTTAAAGTGGAAGCTTATGGAGAAAGCAGGAGAATGGGGCTGAGAGGGATAATAAATTAGCTAAGATGGAATAGCAATGAAAACTTGATGGGTCAAATGGCCTAATTTTGCTCCTTTGTCTATTGGTCTTATGATATTTTCTTGTCTTCAAGATTGCTTCTCCCAGACTCCTAGGTCTGGGTTAAGTTCTTCTCTTTGCTGATCCTAGTTTTTCATAGTTGGAATGCCCCATTCTTCACGCTGCTGTTTCCACTTCAATGGACATGAGATGCATGGAATTCTGGGGTGAATGGGATGCTCTGCTCTCATTTTCCTGGAATTGGTGTACATTGCTGCACTGCTCCTGATTTCTCCAAAGTAAAGTCAGTCACCACTCTTGCAACATTTTGGTTCTTGTGTCATTTCTTCATTGCCTGGGTTGTTTATCAGTGTTTTTGCTTTTCCTAGCAAGGGGATTCCACGCTGAAGGCTGACAAGGATGCTTTATTTCCTTTCTCCTCAAGTCTGATGACTATTCCCTACTTTTCTAGGATATCATCAAACAAGTCATCTATGATACTTGTAGGGCAAAAATTATAGAGCTGTGCCATTTGCCAAAACAAATAGCTTTGTTCCTGAGGTGTATTGGCTTCAGCAGACTTCATTTTAAGTCACTTGATGTTCCAGGATATGCAGCAAGAACTGTGTGGAGCATATTGCCTTGGTGAAGTAAAAGCTCAGATGGCCAAGCAAAACACCCAATATGTTGGAGTCATGTCATCACAAACAAGAGAAAATCTGCAGATACTGGAAATCCAAGCAACACACACAAAGTGGTGGAGAAACTCAGCAGGCCAGACAGCATCTATGGATAAAAGCATTTCTCCATTTCTGCTGAAGGGTCTTGGCCCAAATCTTCAACTGTACTTTTTTCCATAGACACTGTCTGGCATATTGGAATAATTCAGCTTGTCAGGCAGCATCTATAGAGGAAAATAAACATATTGTCGATACAAAATTCCTAGCTGATAGCAAGAAAAGGTGAAGTGCTCTCTACATTTTACATGGGCCTATCCCTGCCCGTCCAGCACTACAGAAGTCAACTGAGTCATTTTCCAGTTTATCTGATTATCAATGAACTCGATCTTCAGAAACGTAATATACAAGTGTCTTTATCGATGCTCAGCCTAAACAGCTGCATAAAACTGAAATCTGCAATCTATAGGCTGTTCTCAGGGACGCACACTGAGCCAAACACCAATTGCTGCCGGAAGATTATCAGCTTGGTAAAAGACGCCATCCGGTCTGCTGAAAATTCACTAGTCTTCTAATCAGGGAGGGTCTATAATTGAATATTGCTGGCTTGTGCATTCCATGGTGCAGGACTACATTCTAAAGGACATGCTGAAGGCATTTGACAGGGTGCCACTTAAAAAGCTGGTGCATGAGAGAAGAGCTCATGGAATTTGATGAAGTGTGGTTGCATTAATTGAAGAGTAGTTATCACGTAAAGGACAGAGAGTCAGAATTAAAGAGCCTTTTTCAGGAGGCACCAGGATCAGTTGTTAGTCCTCAGTGATTTAATCTTTCTATTCATGATCTGAAGGAAGGGACAGAGTGTAAGCTATCCAGTTTGCTGTGACACTAAAATAAATGCTGAGAAGGCATGCTGCACATTCAATGGCTTTGAAGGAGAACGACAGATTGACAAGGATTAGTGGCATTCATGGTCATCAGGATAAGCTGGATGGGACAAGTGTTAGAAAGTATAGTCAGGCAGAAGGGTTTGATTTAGTGTTGTTGTAATGAACCCTCTGTCAGTTTTCTGTACAAGTTCTGATGCCAATATCAAAAAAGCCCATGAACATCACGAACTTTTTTCACAGTAGAGTACAAGTTCTGGAAGATAAATAGAAAACAGTCCTCTCAGTTGAGACAGACAATGTTGGGATCTTTGAAAAATTTTTTATCACTCCACATCATGCATGGATTCACAAGACACTGCAGATGCTGGAATCTAGAGTGAAAAATAAACTGCTGAACAAACGTGGTGGGTCAAGCAGCATCTGTGGAGGCAAAGAGATGTTTCAGATTATAAGACATAGGAGCTGAATCAGGCTATCTAGCCTATTGAATTAACTTTACTATTCAATCATACTGATTTAATATTGCCTCTCATCTTCTCCCCATCAAGAAAACATCAACCTCTGTTTTAAACATTGCCAATAATGTGGCCTCCACAGTTATCAGTCATAATTCAATTGACTTATTTGAACAATTTGGGGAAACAAAATCACATTGGATTTGATAGATAAGGTAGAAACTATTGCCTTTAGTAGAAGATTCCAGGAGATCCATAGATTCACAGTTCTGCTGTAAAGAAACAAGCTCTTTGGTCCAATGCCCTTGCTGATCAAATACCGTAAGACCATAAGGTATAGGAGCAGTATTAGGCCATTTGGCCCATCAATTCTGCTCCATCATTTCATCATTGTTGTTCCTTTCCATGCCTTGTGGTGCTTTGGGCTTCAACCTTGCCATTTCTTTAGTACTTTTGTCTACTTTTTATGAGTTGAGTTGCTAGCTTGATGTTCAACCCAGCACAGATGGAAAGTGTGCAAGGAGCTGGCCAGATTCAAACCAACGAACATTCACTTCAAAGTCTGGTACAGATACCACAACATCACCGGCCAGCTCATTTAATCATGACTGATCCATTTTTCCTCTCAGCCCCAGTCCCCTGCCTTCTCCCAGATCCCTTCATGCCCTAACCTGATCAAGAATCTATCAAACTCTGCTTGAAATATACTTGAATACCTGGCCTCCACAGTCACCTGTGGCAATGAATTCCACAGATTCACCACTCTCTGGCTAAAGAAATTTCTTCTTATCACTGTTCTAAAAGGATGGCCCTCCCTTTTGAGGGTAAGTCCTCTGGTCTTAGATTCTCCACCCATAAGAAACATCGTCTCCACATCCACTATATCAAGGCCTTTCAGTGCTAATCTACAATAATCTCACTTGCCTGTGCTTGGTCCACATCCTTCCCTCTACTCTTTCCTATCCATTGACCTGCTCACGTGTCTTTCAAATATTGTCATTGTAACTTCCTCGAGCACCTTGTTTGACAGCTATTTCCATGCACCCACCACCCTCTGCGTGTAAAAATATACCCTTCTTATCTCCTTCAATTCTCTCCATTCTTGCCTTAAACCTCTGCCTTCTACTTTTAGATATCCTTAACCAGGGGGGAAAAAATATTACATCCTTTATGACTTTATAAACCTCCATCAGGTTATTCACTACAGGGAAAACAGTCCCAACCTATTCATTCTGTCCTTATAACTCAAGCTTTTCAATATTCCTCTGAAGGGAAAAGGATCTGGAGCTTTCCCGACATAAATGATGAATGAACTCTTTCCGGACTTCCAGCTGGGTGTAGGTATCAATTTTAACTGCCATTCGATGACAAACTCTGCTATCTTAATCAGGGACGATGCCTGTGCATATCTTGTCCAGTGGTATTTATACCCCTGTCATCCCTCCCTTCTGATTGGTTACAATTACATTTAGGACCACCTGGTGAAGGAAGCCATTGAAATAAAACTAGAGGGAAATAATTTTAACAAAGATGAAGGTCTTGCTCGAAGTAAGAACTGGAATTCAATTGAAAAACAAGGTGGGACAGTGGAAACCTGAATGGACTAGGACTAACCAATCAGGAAGGATGGATGATGGGGGTACAAATACACCCGGACTAGGCATAACCAGATATCACCCATGATGAAGGTGGCAGAGTTTGTTATTGAAATGTTGGTTAAAATTGATACCTGTACCTGGCTGGAAGTCTGAGAAGAGCTTATTTGTTATTCCTGTGAATCTTTGCTGCACCCGCTCTGGCTTATTCATATTATTCCTATAAAATATGGCAAATAGAATTGAACACAGTATTCTAATTACATCTTAACCAACAACTTGTGCAAATGTGACGTGACATCCCACATCCTGTAGCTGATTTCTTAGTCACTGAATGCAAGCATACTATATACCGTCTTCACAATTCTGTTCACCTGTATCACCACATTCAGGAAACTATGTACAGGCACTGAAAAATCTTACTGTTCCATAAGATTCCCTGATGTCCTGCCATTCATTCTGGGTGTTTAACTACCAACAAAGCAGTACAACACTGCAGTGATTATCGCAATCTCTTTACAGTGTCAGCGATCACCGATCAGGGTTAGATTACTGCTGCTGTCTGTAAGGCATTTTTGCATTCTCTTCATTACTGTGTGTGTTTCCCCTGGGTCCTCCAATCTCCCCCCTTGTTCCAAAGACATACAGTTATGGTTAGTGTTGGTAAGTTGTGAGCATGCTAGGTTGGCATTGGAAGTGCAGCAATGCTTGCTGGCTGCCCGCATCACAGTCCTCATTGATTTGATTTGCCGCAAAGGGTGCATTTCTCTGTATGTTTTGATATATATTTGACAAATAATGTTAATCTTTATCTTTTATCTTTAAGGTCTCATTTCACAACGGTCCAAGTTAACTTCTGTTAGATGTTGCCTTGGCCACTTCTGCTATTAATTAGTTCCTGTTGCAACCTTTCTTCGCTGTTCATATACCACCAATTTTGATGCAAACCTATGAATCAAAATGAATGGAATGATCTTAAAATCAACTCAAGACTGAAGCATTTCTTAACAGCAATGGTATTAGAAATCAGGGGCAATATGAAGTAAGACGAAATGAGAATGACATGACAAAGATTGATCAAATTTCGTTGCATCAAGGGTCTGGATGCAGAATGGGTGGATGCACTTAAGGCATAACTTGGTTCTGACTGACTGACAGCAGCTGAATGAGCAACCCTTGTTTCTATGTTCTGGCTCTGACAACATTTTAATTTGAGATTTAAGTTAATTTTGGATAATAATTATTTACACCTGTTTCTCATTATTTTTCTATAGAATACATTCAATATCCAGAGCATTGATTTGTATCTCAATGTTGACACACATCAACAGTTGTTTAAATTAATCCATTGGATTAGTCTAAAATCTTAGCATTTATCATTTTATATTACTATTTCCAAATTGGTTAATAGACCAAAATAGATCATTATACTTGTTTACTTATTGATTAGATTTTATTGAAAAATATGGTGAAATTTTCATGTGGCCATTTAATAAAGATTATATATAAAATGGAATTTGTTTGATGACATGTACAGCTTACATGGATGTGAATCTGAACCAGATGTACCTGCGATAGTTATTAAAACATAATCCTTTTAAGCAAGTCTGCGCTACAATGAATGTCCCCTGTTAAATAGAAGATGAAAATTATTATTGGAAGTTCCACATATTTAAGGATTGAAAGTGTCATCAATTTTCAAAGTATCTTTTATAAAGGAAATTAACCAATGTAAGCAAGGCTACCAAAATATTTAATATTTGCCTTGCCACATCACGTGATTCTGTACACAAAGATGTTGGCTGACACAATGAGCACTGGAGACTAAGTAAGCAAGTAAAATTGTTCTTTTTCAGAGTGTAATTTGTTCTTCCATTATATTTTTCCATGAGACAATGATAAAATGTTATTCAATATAAAGACTGAAAACATATGTATTTCATTTCATCTAATGATGGTATATTAACCATAAATTATCTCTGTAGGAAATATATTTTTTTTGCATAAATACCTCTGACAGTGTAAGCAGCTGGTGCATGTTCCTAAAGAAAATGGCCCTTAATTAAACTTGTCCGTTCCCAAGAGGATGTGCCTGAGACTCACCGTAACGACCAGAGATAAATATGACCCTGTTGTAGGTAATATCATTATATCTTCATTATTACAAAACTATTCATTTCAATTGCAACCTAGAGATTTGCCACATTGCTTTACATCACTTTGCAACTGTATAATTCAAAGGTGTCAGTGGGATGTGTGAAAGTCCAGTGTTGGGACTGCAAATTCAGACAGTAGAAATGGGCTTGCCTGGTAATAATGTATAGTCCTTATGTGATTAGTCTTTAATACGTATTAAAATTGGTAATGTAATCTGTTGAACATTATTTGTATAGGTCAGATAAATAAGTGCAGCATTTGTGCTTTATATAAGGAGACACTCAATTTTGCTGTGGATATTTGTCAAATTACTAGTTAGTTGACAATCTAATTGCTCAAGCACTTCTCTCACAATGATTTTAAAATGCGGTAGTTTCAGATAATGGTGCTGCATCGCTTTCTCCCTTTCTTAAAAAGAAACCAAACCAAACCATTTGTTTGAACTGAGACTGCCTAGCAAAATGATCCATCTGAAATTACTATGCTCACTTCAGTGAACCTAAAATGGGGAAGAAAAACAGCTAGAGAGTAATTTTAAGACTTATTGCTAACATCTTCAGTGGAAATAATGAAATGTGAGTTGCATCTGTGAGGATCATTCTTATTATAAACACGGTCAATAATAATCAGCTGCAAAAATCAATAAGGGAACCAGGAAGAAAATTATTGTTCATCCAAAAGCCCGAATTTGCTTACAGTACCTGCGTTTCAAAGTGAATAGCTGTTTTATTTGCCAATTATTTGCATAATCAAAGAAACTAAAACTGATTTTTTAAGGAGGTGTTATTTGATATTCTATCGTACTCTAAAAAGGACTGTATGATCTGATCTGAAGGTTGCTATCGTGTTTGTGTTGTTTGTGCACAGGGATTTACAGCTGAGTTTGATGTGTATCTTAGGTGACATCCACACATGTGGACAAGACCAACGAATAAATCCTGGCAAGTTCTCCCCTTTTGCGCAAGCAAGAGAAACTGGAATGTTTAACATCATCCTGCCAGCTAACTAAACATGGACAAGGGATCCCAGAAGAACCTTTTTATCAACAAAGCTGCTTTACCTGTAATGCATTCAGCCTTTGTCTAAATTGCCCATCTTATTATTTTGACGTCAGAGCTCAAATCAATAATTTTTTATCTTCAAAATTTTCTGCATACAAATTTGAGAATAATTTCATAAATACAATAACTCAATAACCTTTCCCACAGAACTGCAGAAGAAAAATTCCATTTCCTTTTTAGAGGTTTAGATATAGTCACCATCCTCATTTTTGGAACTGATATAAAGTCTACATAGGAAATAGACATGAGATTAGATGTGGGGAGCAGTGAAATCCTTAGCATCTTTCACATGTTCTTGTTTTCTTACTCAAAAGGTTCTTGAAATCATAAGGATTCCAGAAATGTCAGTCATTAGTTGGGAGTGACTACAGCAAAATCAGGAATTAAAAGTGACTCTTGGGATATAAACAGATGGAAACAATTACATATGGTGGAAGAGGAAGTTCAACAGACCAGACTTAAGATGGCAATAAAGATCTTGCTATTAATGAAGCCTTTCATGGTCACTTAGTTATGTGATGAAATAAAAAGAGAAGCAGTACGTTATTACTCAACTTACTCAACTCCTCCGGGTGCTCCAAGTTGTTATCTATACCAACAAAATTTAAAAGCATGCTTAAATTTATGACTTTATCTTCTCTTTGAGTTACAAAATTCAGAATAGGTATTATCAGAGTCAACATTAATCATTAGAAATAAAAACAATAGTAGGTAATGAAGGCTATATTAGTGAAGAGAGAAATACTATTCATTTCCCTCCATAGATGTCTAACTTGCTAAGTTCCTCCAGTATTTTGTCTGTGTTACAAAAGAATTAACTTTCCAGGTTGTTCACTTTTCTTCATATGATTAATTAGATAGACTATTTCTTCCCCCAGGCCTTATACTAGAGGGCATGCATTTAAAGTGAAAGGGGATAAGTTCAAAGGAGATGTGTGGGACAAGCATTTCATGTGGAGTATTAAGTGCCTGGAATGTGCTGCCATGACTGATAGTGGAGGCAAATATGAAAGAAGCATTTAAATGACTTTTAGACAGCCATATGAGATTGGAGGGATATGCACATTATGAAGGCAGAAGGGTTAAGTTTAGTTAGGCATTTAATTACTAATTTACTTAGTTCAACACACAGTCAGCACATATGGCTTGATGTACTATTCTAGGTTCTAGAAGACTGATTATTTGTTGTTATTCTTCACAGTGCTCACAATCAGAAACCATGAGCTCTACTTTGTTACAGAATGATTACGAGTAAGAGGAAAAGGAAAACAATGGTAAATGCATAAGAACTATTTTTCAGCTGATAGTCTCAGTGTTATTTTTATTTGCGCAGTTTTGTATATACAGTTATATAGTCTTTGTTTATCTACAGTTTTTCATGCATTTCTTTTCTTTCTCTGTTAGCGCTATTCCCTGTAAATGCCTGCAAGAAAATGAATCTCAAAGTAGTATATGGCAACATAGACAAAGTTTGATAATAAATTTACTTTGGACTTTGAGCATTTTGATGATACAATAAATAATCAAGCACCATTTAACATCTCCTAATAATGATGACTAGGATTTTAAAAAAATGTATTCATTCAGAGGATATGACATTACTGGCAAGGCCGCCCTTAGCCGTTCATTCCAAGTTGCTTCTAAGACTATGGTCTTGTATTGCCATAGCCAATTCTATGGATGGGTTATTCAGCTTGTCCTCCATGTCTTTGATCATGGGCACTAGCCTCCCCAGTATTGAGAACATCTCCAAAAGGCGATGCCTCAGGAAGGCTGCATCCGTCATTAATGACTGCTATCAATCAGGACATGTGTTAGTTAAGCCTTTCATTCTTAAGATTATTGGCCTCATGTGTTACTTGAGAACCCAGAGAACCAAAATGGAAGCAAATAATCCTTGATCTTAAGGGATTCATGACCAAATGCTTTTAAATTGAAGCAAAAGGCGGAGAGGGAAGAAATAAAGGCATCTGGGAGAGAAGCCGCTTTTTCTTTAACTGATCAGGTTCAATAGGTCCTTCTGAACTCCACTGAGTATAGGTCAGAGAACCTCATGTGTTAGTTAAGGACGAGGTACAGGAGCCTGAAGACAAACATTCAATGTTTCAGGAACAGCTTCTTCCACTTCAACATCAGATTTCTGAATGGACAATGAACCCGTGTACACTGCCTCACTTTTTTTTTGTCTTTGTTTGCTTTCCTTTTCCACTACTTATTTTATATATATTATAGTTTTTTTATGATTATGTACTGTTGCTGCAAAACAACAAATTGCATGACATATGCCAGTGGTATTGCAGCTGATTCTGATTCATTAGCAATGACACTGAGGAGGAGTTGATTACATTCATCCCTAGCCTGAAATAGTTTTTGCCTCACACTAGTGATTGTGACTGCAGCAGTCACGTATTAGAATGGAAGCATACACACAAGTGGTAGAGCTTCAATTATTCCACTTATGCACTGCAAAATACTAATATCACTGCCCGTTATTTAGAGCAGTACAATTCTTAAATATGTGGAATAAATTATAGCCTAGAATTAACTTCCCTTGTTAGAGATTTATTTTGTTTTTTTTGTTTCCTTTACATTTTATCGTGGAAATTTATCCTCAGATTAAAAATCTTTAAGATCCGTTTAACCTTGTTAGGAGAAGTTCTTAGGGATTGATGTTTAGACAACTGGTGCTAATAACAGCAGATAAAGTCGTGACATACTGGATGTGTCATTAGTTCACTCCTTTTTTGTGGACAATGTTGGCTACTTAGAGATATTAAAAGCTTATTCCTGCTCCACTTCACACGTGTATTCTAGTTGTCCTCCAAGCATCCCTAATGGCCAGAGCTGTTTATTGTTCATGTTTTAAAATGCTTTTGTGGGATTACAGTGGGATGTTCAAGTTCATTTATTGTTACATTTTAGCCTGGGTTATACCGGTATTTGCATGTGTGTTTGTGGATCACTACGCCCGTAACTGGGGTGTGTAATAATCACCTCCCCTGTCTGTATGTGATTGTGGGTACACTCCCTGGATCTTAGCATCCAATCTGTTTTGGTGCCTGTCATAATAAAACCAGCAGTTGAGCAAAACAGACTTCTCTCGTCTGTCATCAAGGACCAACCGAATGCTCACCACAATACTTTAATTCGTAGCCTAACGCTGTTACAGAATTAGAACAAAGGTAAAGTATTGTAATCTAAAATTGGCTTGAAGCATTTTGACATTTTTGATAAATCATTCTAGAATGATTTTTGGATATTGAATAAAATTCTTACATGGATTTTGATCCTATTAAATGTGCTTTAACATCAGATATTCTGCAGAAGTTGATCTTCAGCTGAATATCAACTTGATATTCAAGTTGAGCTCACCTAGCTTGACTTTCATAGCAATTTGGAATAAAACTTACAGAAATGTATCTTTAACATTTGATTATCCTGATCCTTGCTGCTCCTCCTAAAGCATATGAAAGCATTTTCCCAATAATAGTTGCAGGCAATGATTATGATGGTTTAATGCACTATTGTTGACTCACTGCTCTGATCATGTGCACTGACTAAACTAAAACATGCACACAGTAAAGAAAGATGCACTTAAGGCAGGGATTGATAGAATATTGATTGGTAAAGGAGTTAAGTAGCACATGGAGGAGGCAGGAGAATGGGGTTAAAAAAATAAATCAGCCATGGTGGAGCAGACTGGAAGGGCTGAATGGCCTAGCTTCCTCACAGGTCATTATGAAGGAGATATTGGCAAGCTTCTGAATATTCCCCAGATGCAACATTTCTAAGAAGATTGCAGATTTCAATAGGATAGAAAATTTCACCTCTCTCTTCATCATCTCATTCTCTTGCTCTTTCTTTCACTTTCTTGCACATACCCTCTCTCTGCAGCATAAAGCTGGCTGACCCTCTGAGTGTTGCCAACATTTACTGTTTATGTTTAAGATCTTCTCACCTGGTGTTTGGAGATGTAGATCTGTCAAGTCTCTCATGACAGGACAAGTCTCCCCTCTTCCTTATTGCAGAGGCATTGTGACAAAGCTGCCCCCTCCAGACTGTGAGAACCCAGTGCCCATAAAACAGAATGAGAAGACAGGAGACTGTACTGAGTGACTCACTCAAAATCTGTCTGAAGGCTCTGCAAAAAAATCTACCAATGCAGATTATTTGTCAGTAATTTTTGCACAAAATAATAACTATCACTGAGAACATAATTGCACATTAATAGTAAACTGTATCAACACCACTTGTAGCATTGAAGGAAGTACATAAATGCCAGCTAGTCCCAATCCCTGCCCTCTCCCCATGTTCTGCACACATTCTTTGACAGTTTTTATTGGATTACATTGCCTTTGCAAACTGGAGCTTTTGAGATCCATTTGCTCCCTTCTATTTGTCTCATGGCTAAAAGCAACAACTTGCTTGATATGCTGAAATCTGAGTCTTCTCTTCAATTATTAGCTCACAGCTTTACATTTCTACAGATAATAGTGCAGATAGGAGCCCAGATTTATGACGTTCATTATTCCGCACAGTAAATACTTAGAACTGAAGTGTAAAATCATTAGGATAACCATGATGGACTCAACTTTTTAAAATGCAAAGTGGGCTGCTTCTTTTTATAGAATTGTTGACTTTAAGTTAGCACAATATGATTTTCAGTGCAAGTAATTTCTCTCAAGGAGCAATTGATCATGATTGTCAATTTCAAGTAGTTTTACAGAGGATTAAAAGTTGTAGAGGTCAATGATGGTTCATGAATAAGGTCATGCATATAGGAAAATCTAGTTTACCCACAATTGTCACACAAAAGTCTCTGCTTCAAATGTACAAAGCATTTCAAATGTCACCTGGCATTTGGTTTCCAGAATGAATGAGCAAGAGGAGGGGAACAATGGGTCAAAATATATTTTTGCTTCCTTCAGCAAGACAAAATGTCGACTGTTTATTCCCTTCCATAAATTCAGTTTAAGATTCAGATTTATTTATTTATCATGTGGAAAGCAAAACCTACAGTGAAATGCGTCGTTTCTGTTAACAACAAACGCAACCGAAGGACGTGCTGGAGAAATCCTGCAAGTTTTGCCACACATTTCGGAGCCAACATTGCATACCCACAATGTTCATCAGAACAACACAGGCAATAACAGCATAACAAGCAACAAAACAATGAAAACAAAACAAGGCCGTTTCCTCCCCCCCTCCCTTCCTCCTACCCATCCATGACGTAGACAGTGCTCCAATCCCAGGACAGGCCTCTGGACCTCCAGCCTCCAGTGGGCTCACGGACTCGCAGAAAACAGGCCTCTAACTTCCCCAGTAGGCTCTCAGATTCATAGACCCGCGGGGTTTGACTTCCAAATGTTCGATCAATCTTCAATGGTGTTTGACTCACTGAGTTCCTCCAGCATTTTGTGTGTGCGGGTGTGTGTGTGTGTGTTGCTCAAGATTACCAGTACCTGCAGAATATCTTGTTTTTTTTTGCTTTGTTGACTTTTTTATATGTCCATGCTATTTCTGTGCAATGTTACTTTTCAGTGAAATATTTCAAGTTCCCATTGTCAGAAGGAAGATCGACTCACTCAAGGGTTCATCTTGCTGGCAAGTCTCCCTCAGAAAATTCACCATTTTATTTTGTTGACAGGGATTGGACACAATAGAGAGCTCTTCAGAACATGTAATTCCCTGCAGACAGTGGTAGTTCAGGAGATTTCTATAGCAACAGACACCACCAAAAGATACTAAGGACCTCAGTGGCATCAGAAACGGCAATAACCAGCTTCAAGACTGTATTGACAGTCAGTTTGATCAGCTTTCATTAGCTGGGCCTTCAAGACTTCACTGGGATTCTTATCTGTTGAGGCACAATGGAGCAACAGCTAAGAGACTATGTCCTGTGTCAGTGAACTTCAAGAAGAGGTAATCACCCATTACACCAGGAACCAGGACAATTAAGATAAATAGTACTTTAAAAAAGCAGACAGAAGATAAGAAATAGCCGCAGATAACATGTGTGAAAGTGTTGCAATCTTTCTGATGAGCTTTGTCAAAACATTTATAAATTGAGCATAAACTGAATTATAATGTATATTAGAGGTTTGATAATGGGATGAAAGGCTGAGAATTTCAGTCTGTAAAGGAAACAAGTGAAAGAATCAGACAGCACAAGGTTTTGCAAAGTGACTGAGTGCTTTGGGAGTTAGCTTTTGGGATGAGTCATAGACCATCACAGACTGTGTGGCTCATCTAGTCTGTGCTGACCTGCTTTTCTGCCTAGTTACATTGACTCACACCCCGATAATAGTACTCCATACCCTTCCCATCCAAACATCTTGTAAATGTCTCAATTGACCCCACATTCACTTGTTCTACTGGCAGCCCATTCCACACATAATTCACCCTCAAGAAGATCCCACTCAAGTTTCCCCTTAACTATTTCACCTTTCAGCCTTAACCTATGATCTCTAGTTCTAGACTCATGCAACTTTAGGGGGATAAAACCTACAATAGAAGTTAGGACTGTGATATAGTTGGTAGAACCACTGTCTCACAATGCTAGAGAACTGCATTTAGTCTTGACCTCCAGAACAGTGTTTGTGTCTGTGTGTGGACTTTGCAAGTTGTCCCTGCAAACAGTCAGAAATTCATCCAGGTCTTCCGATTCATCCTCTGTTACTGTTCACTAAGGGCCTGGTAGAAAAAATGTGATACCCCCAAAACAGGCAGAGAAATCACAATATACTATTGACCTATTAGCACTGATTGCCATTCAGCCAACATCAACTCCATGTTGCCTCTCATTTCATTGATTTCATTATCTAGCCAGCATTATCACTACTTTCTTAGAAGTTTGTGAATATTCAGAATGTCTTCTTGAAATTACAATGCTGCAAGTCAAATGAAAATAAAGACTTTATTACGGTTAATAAGTCAGGTCAGACAATATTTTTGTTATTTAGATCATGTGTGAAACTGTAGTTGAATGTATAATCTAGAAGTTAACGAAGTTACAGATCCGAGATATGTCTTTCAGCATATTTTCTGATTACATTTGCCAAATATACAGCTCTTGATTTGGCAAATGGCTGTGTGGATTGAAGCACTGTTGTAATCTCCACACAACCATTATCTTATGAAGCCACCAAATTAATAAGTGTTGAATGTGCTTCAGAGGTGATTTTTAATGAGCAGAATTGCATCATTTGGTTTCCTCGAATGGAGCATTAAATGCTTTTGCATTCTCAACATTGTTGCAAGGTAGATTATTGAACTTAAAAAGATCTCTATCCTTTCTCTGACAGATGGAAATAATTTAAAGGTCTTATTAGCACCCCTATGGTTGCAGTTGTCTGCCTGATTGTGACTGTGCCACAATATCCCTTCTTTCTCCAGAATACTCATGCCTTCACTGTTTGCAGTCATAGCCAGCGTACTCTAACATGTTACAGACTATCAGACTAGAAAATGACTATTACCTGTCTTGTCTTCACTTTTACTCCAAAATCTCTCTCTCTCTCTCTCTCTCTCTCTCTCTCTCTCTCTCTCTCTCTCTCTCTCTCTTTTGTTTGGGGTAGTTTCATGCCGTTTTGCAGCTTTTATATCACAGGAAGAAAATCATGAGAATCCCATGAGGCACATGGACACATATGCTCTTTTGGAGATACAACAGTTCTTTAAATTCTATACTTGGTGTTGGTTCTTTCATAACTGAAGACCATCCATGTCTTCAGTTGGTTTATCTTGGGGTGGAACCTCCATGTCACTGGTAAGCTCTCTATATAGAATGTACAGGATACCAAGACCTTCAACAAAGGTATGTATTTTGTTAAGGACTAATGGTAAAGCACACATACATAGGTCATATATAATATCTATTAAAGTTCTTGTGTACTATAATCATGCGACTTATTTTCAATGATGCTCAGTACTCATAGATTCAAATTTATTTTTCACTTATATCTTCTTTCCATTCAGTTCTTCATGTATTTTCCCTTAATAAATACTTTGAATACGAAATAAGTGTCATAGTAGCGATAGAAATCATGGCAAATCTATTAAAGCATTTTATCGTTTCTTGAACACTTACTTTCAAGAGCCATATGAAATGAACTTCTTTTCAATCACTGATTCTGCTTTTTTTTGTAACTCTTGTAATTTTTTTCTGCTCAGCATCAATCATCTTTTTCTCTGTCCTGAAGAATGTTTTTATGTTGTGAGTACTATAGAGGCATAATTTGCTATTGATATTTTCTTGTTAAATTCAATGGCCAAAAGAAAATGTGACACCATGTTATAGAATGACATGGAAATCAGAAAGAAATGGATCATCAATCTAGGTAATATTTTCACTGGTGAAATTTTCATCTCTTCAAAATAAATCTTGTCATAAGAATACTAATACTGTGACTCATTCTGATTATTGCTCAGTTTCAGTTTAAACAACATCATTTATGATTGTTTAAAACAAAGGATGCTTAGCTTAAATTGGTGATTTACAAGTACAAAATATAAACCCATTTATTATTTAGCTCTTTGCAGTTTCTTTGAGTTGATCTTTGCTTATTTGATAGCTAATTATTTTTAAAATGGTGCAATTTAGTACAATGATATTTTGATGTAAAATCTTGCTTCTATCGGCAGACGAGGATTAGAAAAGGTATGTTAAACAGATGCTTTGGGAAGCTTGAATAGTAGGGGAAAATGTCTACTGCATCCCTTCTGCCTTCTCTCATTAGGAGGGCTATTTCACCCTGTTTATTTTCTGTGTGCGTGTGTGTGTCTGTCTATCTGTGTGTCTGTGTCTGTGTCTGTGAGCACAAGCAACAATCAAGTAGAGCTATTCTGGCTCCTGTCCAAGTGACATAAAGTGCAGTAATGCCAGTAATGTATTTTTTTCTCTCTCCTCAAAATTCAATTGCATCTGACACATCTGATGTAATTTCACAGCAGTACATCTCTCACTTCACCAAACAATAGCAAAGCGTGCAATGAATAACAAGATATTCGAATGCAGTGACTAGTCGGTGTGTCTTGAATACAGAGTTATTTTTTTTTAAAAAGAGATGTAGTGATTTTGTTTGAGGGTGTTTTTTTATTATTTAAGCAGAAGTAGCATATTATTTTGGCACAATCCAATGATCCTAACAATAGTATAAACTGTAAAATATGAACACAGCTTTAAATAATTAAGAATAAATTCGCAGCACTTGTCGATTAGCTCAGAGCCTCCTGCAACATTTTAGCAAGCGCTGTGTTAGAATGTTAATTGAGTTTGACATAAGCATGGATAAAAATGCATCATGCAGTTGAAATTACCAGCATTGAAGCTGATTACCAATTATAATCACTCCATATACTGTGACAACACACTGAGATGGAGATGCTGAGTTTCTCAGCTTGCAATATTCTCCAGATTGTTTAAAGTACTAGCTACAGTTTACGTCTGAACCTGGCTCAGGTACTTGGTATGCACACTGGACCTGACATCCTCTTTATATCATTTATTAATGTAGTTGTTTGATCTGTAGGTACAAGGAAAGAGAGAGGAAAAAAACTTTCCTAAATCCACCTTTCAAAGACATTACCTTAGCAGTATTGTCACTACAAAAGAACAAACTATTTTATTGTGGTAAACGTTACCATTTTATTAGAATACTTCATCTTAAAGTGCAGCTAGCCCACCAATGGCTTTCTCATGGGAGAAAAACAAGGTTTCCATTTAATCTTACCCGCCATCAGACTGAATATCTGGAAATGAAGATGGATGTGACACTGAGCACGAAAACCACAGTGTATGACATGGCTGTCATAACCTTCCTATTTGGTTTACAAATTGGTTTATGGTTCTGTCAGTACAGTTTCATCAGCAAGCACTATGCCAAACATAGTGCTGTTTGTCTGCTTAAAGCCCTGGCAAACAGGATACAGGAAATGACATAGTGACCTTACTAACAGAATAAGAAAACATCAATCTTAATTTAAAGCCTCCTGGCACCGAGGCACAGATAGCAAAAATAGTCACCTGCTTAGCAGAGACAGACCTTTTCTCCAGCTCACAGTAATAAAAAGAGACCGTTCTGAAAAATAAATTGTTGAGTCATTAATTTGATTCCCCCCTCATGAATAAAATCAGATATATTTAAAGAACAAAGCTATTTTATTTCTGTAAACAAAGAAGGCATATAAAAATTAGTAATAATATTACTGCTCCCTTCCCCAAAGCTGTGGCATAATACAGCAATTTTACATCCAGACTAATAAACTGAGGTCACATGCAAGCAAAGCCAATACAAGCAGAGCTTCAGGCATTTTGATGAAAACAATGTGGGCCCATCTCTCTCTGATTTTAATTATTTCCAGTACTCCCTGGATAATATAATCTACTGTGTGCTAAGCCTCCAGTAACCTAGAAAAACAACATGCTGTGAAATGTTCTTCAGGTCAGAAATGTCCCATGATCACCAAAGATTGAAATCTAATTTGATAAAGGGTTTTTTATGACATACATGCAACCGACTGAACCTAGGCTGCAAGGTCTCATATCTGCTCACAGCCAAAGATGCACTTTAAGTACATTTCTTGCGTTTAATAATCTCTTAATGCATGTACATGATCTCTACTGAAAGGTCGATTTCCACGCTTAAATGACAAAGAATACATCGGCTCATTTCCAAATTGTAAATGATCAAACTATAAAGGACCAGACATGCGTTTCATCATCCAGCTTCCAAAAAGCCATCAATAACTCCGAGAAAAAATACGATTCAGTGGTGTTGCATAAGAGAACTAGTATTAAGTTGCCGCTGAGCAGTTAACTGAGAAGAATAGACAACTTGAGTATTGCTTTCATGGACCAAGAAAGCAGCTGTAGTGGACACAGGAATATCTCTTGTGTCAAGATCCCTGAGGATCTAACCTGGACCCAATATATCAATGTTATAAAGAAGGCAAGACAGCGGCTATACTTTATTAGGAGTTTGAAGAGATTTGACATGTCAACAAATACACTCAAAAACTTCTATATTTGTACTGTGGAGAGCATTCTGACAGGCTGCATCACTGTCTGGTATGGAGGGGCTACTGCACAGGACCGAAAGAAGCTGCAGAAGGTTATAAATCTAGTCAGCTCCATCTTGGGTACTAATCTACAAAGTACCCAGGACATTTTTAGGTAGCAGTGTCTCAGAAAGGCAGCGTTCATTTTTAAGGACCTCCAGCACCCAGGGCATGGCCCTTTCTTACTGTTACCATCAGGTTGGAGGTACAGAAGCCTGAAGGCGCATACTCAGTGATTCAGGAACAACTTCTTCTCCTCTGCCATCTGATTTCTAAATGCACAGTGAAGCTTTGGACACTACTTCGCTTTTTAAAAAATATACAGTATTTCTGTTATTGCACATTTTTAAAAACATTCTATTTAATATATGTAATTGATTTACTTGTTTATTATTATTATGTTTTATTTTATTTTATATTTTTTCTCTCTGCTAGATTATATATTGCATTGAACTGCTGCTGCTAAGTTAACAAATTTCACGTCACATGCCGGTGATAATAAACCTGATTCTGATTCTCTATCACTCATCTAAACTTCAGTCTCCTTTTATCATCTTCTAATGATGCTACAAAGACTGGGTCCATCTATAATCCATCAATAGAATAGCAATTTAGCATGTTAATCAAAGTCTGCGAAAATTACAATGTCCTTGACATAGTTACACTCCATCAGTCACTTGGAATGCAGAAAATTGTGCCTATGGCCTTGTATCACTATCTCCAATTGTACAGTAAATTTACTGTGATATTCCCCATGATTAATATCCACTGGTAGATCCTGTGAGAATGAAAAATACCAGCAGTGCACAACCAATTTTGTGGAGGATACCAGAATGATCATCCAAATCATGTCTTAGGGCCACTTTTGCAAAAACAGGAAGATCAAACTGATCCTCATCTTTTGGGTTATACTCCACTTTTGGACTCCTTGTGGAGTTCAACTGTGAAACACTGATTTCCTGTTGTTGTTATGGTACGGTCCGGAGACCGTATTCCGGGTCTTGATCTGGTCTGCAGACTCCGGACCCTGGGTCTTGTAGCCATCCCTCCTTTCGCACTTGAGCCCAATCAGTCACACCTGTGGATCATCGTGGCTTGTTTGGGCTCAAGGAGGTGCACCTGATGCCCATTGGCTGGCGGTGTATATAGGGGGCTCTGGGACCAAGTGGAGCTGGGGGTTGCCCTGGCTAGGAGTTCTTTGAGTAAGTCTGGCAGTCACCCTGGACACAGTTCCCTTCCTATCCATTGCCTCTGTTGGGCAAGCCTAGCTGGACTGCTGTTGTCTGGTGGGGGACTCTGCCCCTTTCCATCCCTTGCTGCTGATGGGTTGTGCCTGCGAGGTCTGGGCCCTGCCTAGGAGTTAGGTGGCCTGCCCAGAGGCCTCTGCCCCTACCTGTCCCTTATTGTTGATGGGCTGTGCCCTGCTACATACCCAGGTGTCCTGTGACCTGCTCAGGCCCCTGTGTTCCTGCCTGGGAGGTCTGGGCCCTGCCCAGTGAACTTCAAGATCCTGCCTTGCCTGCACCCTGACTCTCCTGGAACCCCAGAATTGCCTTGAATGTCATGGTCACCACATCTTGTCTACTGTTTAGTTGTTCCTGTCCTGCCCCTAGTACTTCAGTGCCTGTGTCCTGCACGGGTCCAGCCTCCTGTCCCCTTATGACAGTTGTTTCCTTGAACTTATGCTTTTCTCTTGGTTATTAACTTCCCAGCTTACTTCTAGGGGATTGCCTTAACCTAAGTTTCCCAATATCTCATAATCTGGGATGGATTTTATGACTTTGTGGTAGGGGTCTTGATTCTAAGTCAGTTTATGACCCAGACTGGAAGACTTAATCATAACCAAATATTGCTACTTGCCAAGGGTGTATAAACAGGAAATAGTTACAGTTGGATTGTTATTTTCTTATTTGCTGTTTCCCATGAATATATATTGCAAATTCAGCTTTTCACAAGGTGAACATCAATGGGCTACATTACGGAGGAAAGAACTATAGATTAATGTACCTGTATGCAGGTGTACAGAAGATTGGGCAGATGAGTACAGAGTTGCATTGCTATTTTAATGTGATTTTATGTTATTGCATTTTCCTCTCCTTCTTCAAGACATTGTGTACTGTTGGGAGCACAGCCAACATCCCAGGTGTAGCAATGAAAAATCAATATTTTCATTATGGTCAGTGTGCTAAGCAATCAATTTATACAACTAATCACAGATATATGGGCTAGCGCAGTTGCATACCTTGCAATTATCAAACCATTACAGCACTGTGCATGATTAATAAGTGTGCTGAACCCATCTATAACCAGGAAAGTTACATTTGAACTTCTGTTTATGTAATCCCTCTAGGATTTTGACTCGCTTCGATGTGAGAACCGTAAAGACTTCCATGGAGGAGCCCAATGGATCAGGTGATGGGCAGTTTGAAGAGGTATGCTACTTCTGTTTCTTCTGCAGTGTCAAAGTCAAACTTACTGTCATACGGACAAGTATATGGATGCAAAACTGGAGTGAAAAACATGCTTGCATCAGCATCACAGCTACGATCCTTAATATAAATAACATCACAAGAAAGCATACAGTAAAATCAAAATAGAATTCTCCATAATTTTTGGAAGAGAACAAAAAGAAATGAAATCCAAAGTGCTCAAAGTATTCATAGTTCTGCTAACTTGTAGTGATTGGTGTTTTGCTGGTTCATTCAGGAACTGAATGGTTGAAGGGTAGAAACTTTTCCTGAACCCGGTGGTGTGTGCCTTCATATTTCTGTATTTTCTTCCTGCTTGATGGCAATGGAGAGTGGATGGAATGACCTGGATGGTGGGGATATTGATGATAGATATTGACATCTCAAGGCAGCATCTCTTGTAGATACTACCGATGGTGGGGAGCGGTGGAATCTACTCGTGATGTATTGGTTAGCATGCTATTCTCTACAGCTTATGCTCCTGAACATTTGAATTTCTGTGCCTGACCATGATGTAACCAGTTTTGATGTTTTCAACAATGCATCTGTAGAAGTTTGCTAGTGTACTTGGTGACAAGCTGAACCTCCTTAATCTCCAAAGAATGTAAAGAAACTGGGATGCTTTCCTTTTGATTACATGTATATGCAGGGCCCAGGTCAGGTAATATGATGAGATAAAACCCAGGAATTCAAAGCTAATGACTTTTTCTGCACCAATTTTCCCAAGTAGACTGGTATATGTTTGCTCTCCTTGCCCTTCCTGAAGCAAATGATCAGCTCTTTAGTTTTGCCTACGTTGAGTGAGTGTGTGTTTTGTGGCACCACTCAACCAGGTAACCTCTCACTCTGTCAAGCTGACTCAAAACTAACTGATACATCCAACGACAATACAGTTGTCAGCAACTTTGAGGTCACCACACCCTTCTACTGTATGCTTCCACGATTTCATTATTCAATTCATAAGACTGATTCTATTTGTTAGTGCTCACCTACTCCGTCTCTATGAAGTTCTCCACTTCTGATGTCAAACACAAGGAGAGCAATGGAACTGGGTGACAAGTTATGAAGCTATTTGTAGAAAGCAGCTTGGGAAGCTTTGATTTTATTGTTGTGTTGATGCACGTCCAACAAGTTCAGCTTTGATTAATAGATGTGCTAGATTAATTTAAATGTAACAAGGAACAATAGCAAAGATCTAACTCTAAATTCCACCTTAAAGCAAAGATGAACAGGGACGATGTTAAAGATCGTGGACCAGGTAAGGACAAGAATTGGTGGTACACTAAAACTGTCACCATAAACATTGGTATGGATGAGTTTTATTAGGTTAATGCAGATTACACAAAAACAATCATTGGTCTGATGGAGGTAGATCTATAAGGGCAAGAAATTTAGAGATGAAACTGGAATTGAATTCTGTGTAGTGTTTGAAGAGAGCACAGATCAAGTGCTTTGAGAATAGAGTGGTGAGTAGATTCTGAAGATTATACTCTGCATTGTGTAACAGCTACAGCTTTGCAACAGAAAAACAGTGTAATATTCTTGTCAGAATAAGGCAGTAGATTTAACTTGTAAGCAGTGCCACAGGAGATGTGTTAACTGTCGAATTTATTGATGGCACATCTAATAAACATTCTCAGCTTCTGTAAATTATCCCTATTCCTCTACATAATCAACTATTTCTGTCAAACAGACTCATTCAATACAAAAAAAATGGATTCCCATGACAGCTTGCAGCTTAAAGGAGTTGAACAGAAATAGTATCTTTGGCTTGACCTATTGTTAAAAGTTCCAAACTGTGAATTATACAGTATGTAGCAAAAAAGATCCAAAAATTCTTTAAGGAACTGATCAATTTCATTATTTAGGGTGTTCACATAGCCATATAATCAACCTAACAACTAACAGGGCTATAAAGACCAGGAGAGTGGAGCCTTATCTGTATTAGTTCTGTTAATCAATCAGAATAACCTATTCCAATTATGGGCTGAACCCAATTGCCTGTTTTACTCTTTCTGATTTACTTTATATCAAACTGAATGACTCTACCCTCTATTCAGTTTCTCTTTTCTGTTGTTTGCTTACAGAAATCTTTCCTGTGTCCACATAAATGCTATGTTCCAGGTTTATTTTAACCCCTTGGTTTTTATTTTCATTTTTAACTACGTTATTCTCAATGTCTTAATCCTAATTTTTTTGTCACATGAAGACAACTGCATTGATCCTTAATGGGATTAGCTCTCTCTCTCAAGGTATCATTTGGTCTTAATACACTTATAGAATATTTTGGGCTTCCACTTTACCCTATCCATCTATCTCATGTTCTTTATTTTTTAGTCTCAAAGAAGGGTCTTAGTCAAAAGCACAGGCTATTTATTCATTTCCACTGGTGCTGCCTGATCCGAGTTCCTCCAACATTTTGTGTTTGTTGCTTCTCTTTATTTTTCAATTCACATTTTTCTTTTGTGTGCTCCCACATCTCTTCTACTCTTCAAAGGATTCCCTTTGCCTATACCTGATATATGTCCCCCTCTTTCTCCAACCAGAACTACAATATTCCTCATTAGCTGGAGTTCCCTAATCCTATCAGCTTTGCCCTTCACAATAATATGAACTTACTGGCCCTGAGCTCTCCCTATCTCACTTTTACAGGACTAATTTGGATTTTACACCAGCAGAATATGTTCTAACAGCTCAGTTTTTCTGGGTGTGTTGCAAACTTCCGGTCTTGATGAAGCATCTCAGCCCAAAATGTTGGCTGTTTATTCCCCTCTATTGACACTACGGAACTTGCTGAGTTCCTCCAGTGTTACGTGTGGGTTGCTCAATTTCTATTTACAGACTCTCGTGCATTTCAGTCAATGCCCAGTTCTCCTCAAGGTAATTAGTCATTTTTTTTCTGTCTGCATCAGAACTGGCCTGTGAATTTTATACAACACATAAAATGCTGGAGGAACAATGGGTCAGGCAGCATCTGTGGAAATGAATAAACAGTTGGCATATTGGTTGAGACCCTTCTTCAGGACTTAAAAGGAAGTGGGTAGACGCCAGAATAAAAAGATGTGGGCAGGGGAAGGAGGATAGCTAGAAGGTGATTGGTGAAGCTGAGTGAGTAGGAAAGGTGAAAGACCAGAGAAGGAATTTGATAGTGGATTGTAGGAGAAAGGGAAGGAAGAAGGATCCAGAGGGATGTGATAGGTAAGTGAGACTAAGAGGACAGAATGGGAAATAGAGCAAGAGGGGAGGGGAGGGGAGGCACACAAGAAACATTTCGCAACAGGAATGGAATGAGAATTAAAATGTTTGGCCTCCAGGAAGTTCCGCCTTTTGGCAGATGGAGCAGAGGTGCTCGTTGAAGTGGTCCCCCAGTTTATGACGGGTCTCACCAATGTAGCGGGGTCTGCATCGGAAGCATCGGACACAATCAATGACCTCAGTAGATTCAGAGGTGAAGTGTTGGCTCACCTGGAAGGACTGTCTGGGGGCCTGAATGGAGATGTGGGAGGAGGTGTATGGGCAGGTGTAGCAGAGATAAGTGCCAGGGGAGAGATTAGTGGGAAGTACGAATGGATAATGGAATCACAAAGGGAGTGACCCTTGTGGAAAGTGGGGTGGGGGGGGGGAAATAAAGGTATGTTTGTTGGTAGCATCCCTATGGAGATGGCAGAAGTTGTGGAGGATAATGTACTGGATGCAGAGGCTGATGGAGTGGTACATAGGATAAGAGGGACTCTTATCAATGATAAGGCAGCAGGAAGATGGGTTGAGTGTGGATGGTGACAAAATGGAGGAGATGTGTGCGAGAGCAGCATCAATAGTAGAAGGAGGGATCCCTGTTTGAAGAAGCAGAGCCGGGTGTCAAAGTAGAGGAGGAGGGCTGAAGATGGGAGAATGGTTCATCAGTGTGGGACATGGAATTCTTGCCAAAGAAGTGGGCTTGGATATGGAGGTGATGGAAGAAGAGCTCGATGTCACGAGAGGCAAAGAACTCTGAGGTATGGGCGGAGGGGGACAAAGCTAAGGCCCCTGCTGAGGACAGGACATTCTGCCTCAGAGGGGAAGGCTGGAGGAAATGGTGAAGACAATGCAAGGATTAGAGCTGGGATCAGAGGGGGAAGAGTGCTGGTGGTGCCAGAGGAGAGAGGAGGGGTGCGGTGTTCAGGGAAGGTGGAGTGGGAGGAAGTTGGAGTTTCCGAGGACCCAGAGGTGACTGTGGGGCCTGAGAATCCACGCGGTAAGAGAATGCTGGTGGGGAATGAACACTGGGGGCCCAGTGGCAGCAAATAAACTCTTAGACAGGAAGTGCTGGTGACCAAGGTCCAGTCTGCAGCTGCAGCTAGAGGCTGCACAATTTTCAGCCTGAAGTTGTTCGGGGTTATAGGAACCAGCATTGGGGGTGGTGGAATCTGCCTTCTGGATCTGCTCAGGTTTCTTGGAACTGGTGTTAATAGTGTGCAATAATATTTGGTGATAATTTATCTGTTTTTCTACTTTCTTTAGAATAGTATGGATAGCAGGGCATATAGCACAGCTATGTTATTAGCAACAAGTAACAGACATTGTTTTCTCTCTTTCCCAGTTCTGACAAAGGGTGCTACACCTGAAACAACTCAGTTTCCATTTCCTCAGGTACTCCCTGACTACTAAGTGCTTTCAGCTTCTGTATTATTTGATTAAATTTTTGTGCTTTTATGCTACTTGGTCAAATTTTTACTTTCCGTACTTAATATCCTGTCTTCTCTTTTAATGATAAAGTACTTGGATAGAAATTTGTAAGAAGTAGTGTAGCAATGAAAGTTGGCATAATTCTCTGCAATTTCCACCATCTTCAACAGGACCCGACCACCAAACGCATTTTTATCCCAATCTCTCTCTCCCCCCCCCCACCCCCCACCTCTTAGCTTTCTGCAGGGATAACTCCCACCATGATCCCCTTGTCCATTTATCCCTCGCCAATAACCTCCCTCTTGGCACTTAACCCTACAAGCTGAAGAAATGCTACAACTGCCCATTCACCTCCTCCCTTGCCTCCATTCAGGGCCCCAAACAGTCCTTCCAGGTGAGCAGTACTTCAATACTTCACCTGTAAACCTGTCGGGGCTGTCTACTAAATCTGGTGGTCACCATGTGGAATCCTCTACATGGGTGAAGCCCTGCGTAGATTGGGGGACAATGTTTTGTGTAAATACATCTTTCTCATTTCTACGTTTGCTCCATCAGCAAAAAGCAGAATTTCCCATTGGCCAACCATTTCAATTCCAATCTCCATTGCCATTCTAACATGTCAGACTATGGCTCCTCTACTGCCATAACAAAGTCATCACCAGGTTGGAGGAGCAACACCTCATATTCCATATTTGGCAGCCTCTGATGGCATGAACATTGATTTCTCCAATTTCTGGTAATTTTCCCTCCTCCCCCTTCTCTCTTCTTCTATTCCCCACTCTAGACCCCTTTTACCTCTCTCTTCTCAGCTGCCTATCACCCTGGTCCCCCACAACCCTTTTCCCTTTCTTCCATGGTCCACTCTCCTCTCCTATGATTCATTCTTTTCCAGCACTTGACCTCTTCCATCTATCACATCCCAGCTTTACCCCCTCCCACACCCAACTGTTTTCACCAACCACCTTCTAGCTTGTACTCCTTCTTCTCCCCCACCTTCGTATTCTTGCTTCTTTCCCCTTTCTAGACCTGATAAAGAGTGTCAGCCTGAAACATTGTCTGTTTATTCATTTCCATCGATGCCGCTCGACCTGTTGAGTTCCTCTAGCACTTTATGTGTTGCTCTGGATTTCCAGCATCTGCAGAGCCTCTTGTGTTTTGAATTGGAGTTAAACACTGGCCCCTTGATGGTATGGGATGTATGTAAATCCACTAAATTGCGTCTGATTCTGCAGTTCTTATAGATTCAAAATGTAGTCCACAGAACAGTCGTTAGAAACGGGAGAAGAAATGTGGATGCCTTGTGTAACTACAGTTTTGTGCATTGTACAAGATACTGTATTGTACTTTAGTGTTTCAAACAGCTGCAGAAAATTATAATAAAACAGTCATAACATTATACAATGCAGAGGCCCACCATTTGCTTAAACAGTCAATTCAAATGAGGTGATGTTTGTTTTTCAGCATTTATTCCAGAGCTGCACATTTTAGTTTATAATCTGTCGCAGCAGATGGAACTGAAATGATCCAATGTATTGCATGTGCACAGAAGCATAACTATTTTAGATTGGTTCAATTGTGCAGACATATTGAATCTGTTTAAACGAGTTAAAAAACACAATCTGAAGTGGTTGCTTTGTCCGTCCCCATATAAAAACCTGGAAAGAATTATTTTGAAGCTCATCTATTTTTATTTGGCTGTTCATAACCGCTAATTCAAAGGGGAACAAAATCAAACCTCAATAAATCCCAAGGGGATTAGGAGAGCATTGCATAACCCAATGTCTAGGGGTAATGAACAGATCCCTCAAATGGGTTTTGTTAAATTTTTAGTCAGGATCCTCACCCTGATCACTTTTTATTGACATATCTGGAAGAGTGTAAAAGGTTGGATATAAATAAGGCCAATATTGATTATGCCTTAATGATCTGTAGTGGAAATCCTAATGATCTGTAGTGGAAATTCCACTTCTCTGTCTACTAGGTTAGTCTCTACTCTTTTAAATTAATGGATGGAAAATTATAAGCTGACAAGTACAGCCTGATAATTCCTGTTGATCTTTCAATATCTAGATTTGTGCAAAGAATGGTTTTATAAAAAGGTGCCTAAGCAACACACGCTTAACAACAAAAAATAAATGACTATTAAAAATTAAGGCCAGTGAAGTTTTAAATATTCATGCACTACAACCACTCCACTCCACCCCAACAAACTAATCTCAACACAACCGCCCGCATTTCACTTTTCGTGTCCAATTTAAAAGCAAATGTTAACATACCATATTTTCTCTGGTAAGTGATACTATGCCACAGGAAAGTGAGAATATACTGTAAATATTCCCAAAAAGAAAGCAGGCACAGTACCAAGGAATGTTTGTAATGGTGTCTCAGCAGCATGGAAGTGTTTCTGACTGTTCATGTTATGAAAAATCAGTGCTTAGAAAGAGTTCCAGATATTTTTAATTAAACTAAAGATGGGACTTCTGTTTTTTGTGTTCATCCAGTGAAATCTAAGCTCTTTCCATTTTCTGATGGCATTACAACATTTACATGTTGCCCGCAAACTGTGCATGGCTTGTCCTCCAGCAGGAGTGAACTTAATGTCTGTTAGATGGCCTTGAATAACACTAACCGAATTTGCCATGTCAGTGATTGACTGACTAGCCTGTGTGTGGATGTGGTTGATTCTTCCTGTGGGAAGAATATACACTTTCTGACAGTGGATGCTGCAATTTAATTCTGAATTCCCACGCCTCGAGCTGTTACAGTGTCGCACTAACCACTGTGCTACCATGGCAACCTTGGTGATGTGCAGATGACAGGAAGATTGGTAGAGTTGTAGATGGTGTAGAAGGCTGTCATAGTTTACAATGGGACATTGATAGGATGCAGATCTGGGCTGAAAAGTGGCAGATAGATCTCAACACGGGAAAGTGTGAGGTAATTCATTTTGGAAGGTTGAACTTGGAGACAGCGTATAAGGTTAATGGTATGAATCTTAGTAGTATGGAGGATCAGAAGGATCTTGGAGTTCACATCCATAGATTCCTCAGAGTTTCCATGCAATTTGATAGGGTGATTAAGAAGACATATAGTGTGTTAGCATTCATTCATCAGGGGATTGAGTCAAGAGCTGTGAGGTAATGTTGCAGTTCTTTAAAACTTTGGTTAGACCACACTTGGAGTATTTTGTTCAGTTCTGATCCCATCATTAAAGGAAGAATGTGGAAACTTTAGAGAAGGTGCAGAGGAGATATGTCAGGAAGCTACCTCAATTAGAGAGTATGTCTTAAGATGAAAGGTTGAGCGAGCTTGGTCTTTTCTCTTTGCAGAGAAGAAGGGTGAGAGGTGACTTGATGGAGGTGTATAAGGTAAGAGGCATTGGTAAGAGGCATAAGAGTGCTCAGCCAGTGTCTTTTCCCTAAGATTGTAATGGCTAATATGAGAGGCATAGCTTTAATGTGATTGGAGGAAATTATAAGGGAGATGTCAGAGGTAGATTTTTTTTACACTGAGTGGTGTGTGGTGGTGCCAGAGGTAGATACATTAGGGACATTGAAGAGATTCATAGATAGGCACATGGATGACAGAAAAATGGAGGACTATGTGAGGAGAGGTTAGATTAATCTTGGATTTGGTTGAAAGGTCATGGGGTGAAGGGCCTGTTCAGTGTTTTAATTTTCTATGTTCTGTATTCTTAAGACCTCTGCAGAACTCTAGGCACTTTTTTTTAAGCAGGTGACCAGCTGAGGTTATCCAGCAGCCTTTATTTACCATTTCCTTTCACCATGGCCAGCCATGAGTCTCTGGATTTCTGGTACGACCCCTCCTGCAAGGGTGTGCCAGATATTGATGTTCATCAGCTTAAGGCACACATTGACATTCCCCCAGTGGTCATTCAGCACCTGACCACCTTTTTGCCTTGATTTCTCATGAGAGGTGTAGTAAGCGACTTAAATTTCTATACTATTTATTGGGACTTCATTAGTGCAGGAAGCTTAAGTTGGGCAGAATTTGTTTGGTACATCCGAGAAAGTTCCTTGAAACAGCCAATAAATAGTTCAACCCGGGAAAGGTATAAACTAGGCCTTTTATTGGGAAAAGAGTCTGGCCAGATAATTGGGGTTTCAATGGGAGAGTATTGCTCAAACAGCAATCACAACTTATGTTTTCAGATAGTTAAGGACAAAGTTAAGTATGGACCTCAGGGAGAAGTGGAAAACTGGGGAAGGCAATTTATAACCTTATTAAGCAGGAGCCAGGCTCAGTAAATTGGGAGCAGGCATTAGTATGCACATTTGATTTGGACATGTGGGGATTGTTAAAAGACCAGCTGATAGGAATTCAGTATCTGAATATTCTTGCAAGGAAGAAAGACAAGGATGGAAAGGATGACAGGAAATATTGTAAATTTAGTGAAAAGGGAAAAGGAAGCCCACTTAAGGGTTAGTAAGCTGAAAACAGGCAGGGCCTTCAAGGAATATGAAGAAAGCAGGAGAGAATTACAAACAGGGAAATAGTAGGGGGCCTTGAAAGGTTGTTCATGAGTAGGGTTAAGGAAAATCCAAACACATTTTATACATATTTATATTGAAAACAAGGGTAACAAGGGAGAAGGTAGGACTGCTCAGGGACAAAGTAGAGAATCTATGTACAGAGGAAGTTGGCGAGATATAAAAGACCCTATCGTATCCGCCTCCACCACTGTTGCTGGCAACCCATTCCATGCACTCACCACTTTGAGTAAAAAATTACCCCTGACATTTCCTCTGTACTTACTCCCCAGCACCTTAAACCTGTGTCCTCTTGTGGCAACCATTTCAGCCCTGGGAAAAAGCTTCTGCCTATCCACACAATCAATGCCTCTCATCATCTTCTACACCTCTATCAGGTCACATTTCATTCTCCGTCGTTTGAAGGAGAAAAGGCCGAGTTCACTCAACCTATTCTCACAAGGCATGCTCCCCAATCTGGGCAACTTCCTTGTAAATCTCCTCTGCACCCTTTCTATGGCTTCCACATCCTTCCTGTGTGAAGCGACCAGAACTGAGCACAGTGCTCCAAGTGGGGTCTGACCAGGGTCCTATATAGCTGCAACATTACCTCTCAGGTTCCACAATTGATGAAGGCCAATGCACCATACGCCTTCTTAACCACAGAGTCAACCTGCACAGCTGCTTTGAGTGTCCTATGGACTCGGACTCCAAGATCCCTCTGATCCTCCACTCTGCCAAGAGTCTTATCATTAATACTATATTCTGCCATCATATTTGACCTACCAAAATGAACCACTTTACACTTATCTGGGTTGAACTCCATCTGCCACTTCTCAGCCCAGTTTTACATCCCATCAATGTCCCGCTGTAACCTCTGACAGCCCTCCACACTATCCACAACACCTCCAACCTTTGTGTCATCAGCAAACTTACTAACCCATCCCTCCACTTCCTCATCCAGGCTATTTACAAAAATCACGAAGAGTAAGGGTCCCAGAACAGATCCCTGAGGCACTCCACTGGTGACCAACCTCCATGCAGAATATGTCCTGTCTACAACCACTCTTTGCCTTCTGTGGCAAGCCAGTTCTGGATCCACAAAGCAAAGTCCCCTTGGATCCCATGCCTCCTTATTTTCCCAATAAGCCTTGCATGGGGTATCTTACCAAATGCCTTGCTGAAATCCTTATACACTACATCTACTGCTCTTCCTTCATCAATGTGTTTAGTCACATCCTCAAACAATTCAATCAGGCTCGTTAGGCACGACCTTCCCTTGACAAAGCCATGCTGACTATTCCTGATCAGATTATGCTTCTCCAAATGTTTATAAATCCTGCCTCTCAGGTTCTTCTCCATCAGCTTACCAACCACTGAAGTAAGACTCACTGGTCTACAATCTCCTGGGCTATCTCTACTCCCTTTCTTGAATAAAGGAATAACATCCGCAACCCTCCAATCCTCCGGAACCTCTCCCATCCCCATTGATGATGCAAAGATCATCGTCAGAGGCTTAGCAATCTCCTGCCTCACCTTCCACAGTAGCCTGGGGTACACCTCATCTGGTCCTGGCAACTTACTCAACTTGATACTTTTCAAAAGCTTCAGCACATCAGTTTTCTTAATATCTACATGCTCAAGCTTTTCAGTCTGCTGCAATTCATGACTACAATCACCAAGATCCTTTTCCATAGTGAATACTGAAGTAAAGTATTCATTAAGTTCCTCTGTTATTTCCTCAGGTTCCATATACACATTCCCACTGTCACACTTGATAGGTCCCATTTTTTCACGTCTTATCCTTTTGCTCTTCACATACTTGTAGAATGCCTTGGGGTTTTCCTTAATCCTGCCCCTTCTGGCTCTCCTAATTTCCTTCTTAAGCTCCTTCCTATTAGCCTTATAATCTTCTAGATCTCTAATATTTCTGAGCTCTCTGAACCTTTTGTAAGCTTTTCTTTTCTTCTTGCAGCCTTTTTTACACCACAGATCGTGTACCCTACCATAACTTCCCTGTCTCATTGGAATGTACCTATGCAGAACTCCACACAAATATCCCCTGAACATTTGCCACATTTCTTCCGTACTTTCCCTCGAGAATATCTGTTTCCAATTTAAGCTTCCAACCTCCTGCCTGATAGCCTCATAGTTCCCCTTATTCCAATTAAGCACTTCTCTAACTTGTTTGTTCCTACCTTTGTCCAATGCTATGGTAAAGGAGATAGAATTATGATCACTATCTCCAAAATGCTCTCCCACGGAGAGATCTGATATCTGACCAGGTTCATTTCCCAATACCAAATCAAGTACAACCTTTCTTCTTGTAGGCTTATCTACCTATTGTGTCAAGAAACCTTTCTGAACACACCTAACAAACTCCACCCCATCAAAAGTCCTTGCTCTAGGGAGATGCCAATCGATATTTGGGAAATTATGACAACTCTGTTGTTATTACACCTTTCCAGGATCTGTTTCCCTTTCTGCTCCTCAATATGCCTGTTACTATTGGGCGGCCTATAAAAAACACCTAGTAGAGTTAGTGACCCCTTCCTGTTCCTAACCTCTACCCACAGAGACTCCATAGGCAATTCCTCCATGGCGTCCACCTTTTCTGCAGCTATGACACTATCTCTGATCAACAGAGCCACACTCCAACCTCTTTTGCCTCCCTCCCTGTCCTTTCTGAAACATCTAAAACCCGGCACTTGAAGTAACCATTCCTGTTCCTGAGCCATCTAAGTCTCTGTAATGGCCACAACATCATAGCTCCAAGTACTGATTCATGCCCTAAGCTCATCCGCTTTGCTCACAACACTTCTTGCGATAAAATCGATGGTCTGTGTGCATCCCTTCTCTATCACCTGCCTATCCTCCCACTCACACTGTCTACAAGCTTTCTCTACTTGTGAGCCAACCTCCTCTTCCCCAGTCTCTTCAGTCTGGTTCCCACCCCCCAACAATTCTAGTTTAAACTCTCCCCAATGGCCTTGGCAAACCTCTCCGCCAGGTATATTGGTCCCCCCGGGATTCAAGTGCAACCTGTCCTTTTTGTACAGGTCACACCTGCCCCAAAGGGGTCCCAATGATTCAGAAATATGAAACCCTGCCCCCTGCTCCAATCCCTCAGCCACGTATTTATCCTCCACCTCATCCTATTCCTATTCTCACTGTTGTGTGGCACAGCCAGTAATCCCGAGATTACTACCTTTGTGGTCCTGTTTCTCAACTTCCTTCATAACTCCCTTTAGTCTGTTTTCAGGACCTCTTCCCTTTTCTACCTATCTCATTGGTACCAATATGTACCACAACCTCTGGCTGTTCTCCCTCCCACTGCAGGATATCTTGGACACAATCAGAGACATCCCGCAGCCTGAAACTTGACTGATTTTTTTGAGGGGTTACTGAAGATGCTTGATGAGGGCATGGCAGAGGGTGATTTCTACATGGACATTAGTAAGACATATGACAAGGTGTCTCATGGTAGGCAAATCCAGAAAATTAGGACAGATGAGATTCACAGTAATTTGGTAGACTGGATTGGCTGTAGAAGATGTAATGGTGAAAGGGTGTTTCTGACTGGAGATCTG
This sequence comes from Hypanus sabinus, assembly GCF_030144855.1. NCBI lineage: Eukaryota > Metazoa > Chordata > Chondrichthyes > Myliobatiformes > Dasyatidae > Hypanus > Hypanus sabinus. The sequence continues at coordinate 31,958,521 of NC_082710.1, read as the reverse complement.
TGACCAGTGCATTCCATGGGATGGTTGCTGGAACCTTTGTTGTTTGTGAGATCTTGTATATATATATATATCTACCTATGTAAAAATAACCTGGTCACATGTATAAATATTAAAAAAAAATATAAATATTATATATATATATATATATATATATATATATATAAATAATGAGAGAGAGAGAGAATGAATAAATGGGCTGGTTAGTAAATATACAGATCACATGGAAATTGGGGGATAGGGAAGAAGATTGTCAAAGGGTAAAACAGGATATAGATCATTTGGAGGAGTGCCAGATAGTTTATTTGCAACAAGGATGAGGTGTTGCACTCTGGAAAGTGAAATTTAATGAGAAAGTATACAACTAATGGCAGGACCTTTAATGTACAGTGGGATCAATGGATCCAAGTCAATAGCTCCCTGAAACCAACAACAGAAATAGGTAGGATGGTAAAAAAAAAGGTATATAGAATGCATGATGTCATCAGTCATATGGCACTGAGTCTTAAAGTCAGGAAATCATGTTGCAGCCAAATCAAACTTTGGTTAGGCAACTTTAGAGTAATGTGTGCAGTTCTGGTTACCCCATTACAGAAAGGATGTGTCGGATGTGGAGGGATTAGAGTGTATTAGCCTGAATACACATACTGAAAGCCTGAATGCATGCACCAGCAAGCTCAAGGACAGCTTCTATCATGCTGTTATCTGACTCTTGTAGAATAAGATGGACTCTGGACCTCTCAATCCAGATATCATAGACTGAAGGCCCTGTTCCTGTGCTGTACAGTTCTATGTTCTACAGTAAATGTAATAGGCTCTCTGGTTACTGACCCATGCAGTAAGGGTCAGGCAGTAGGACAATTGCTCCTCCTGTGTTCATTATTCTCATCAATGGATGTTCAAGGATTCACTGTGGTCTGTCCCAGCCTGTGACAAGGTTGGGCCTAGGGTTCCTGCCTGCCATCTCACCATTCCCCTTGGCCAGCTGCCACACAGAGGAAGGGAATATAATGAAGGAAAATGAGGCCCTGCTGTTGCCCACGACAGGACCTCTGCATCCCTGATATTGCAGGTTTCCTCTATTGTTTCCTACTTCCCTTCAACCTGCCCGCTGCCCAGTAAGTTTGAATTACAGAATCTGTTAAAGTATGGAGAGAGTTTGTGAAGTAAGCACTATATGGCATTCAGCTTCAGATTTTCTTGGTGATCATAAATATCAAAGAACTGTTTAATCTAAATACATTTAATCTAGGCAAAAGCTATTAATAATCTGGTAATGACCTTTGTACTATGCAGTACAAATTGATTTTGAAGACCTTTAGCTTCCAGATAATTAGGGCTCCGCCATGTATATTCATCAGCCACCTGTTGTCTGAGCTCACATGCAGTTAGTCTCCTGCTGCCTTCTCTTTACAGCTTGTTTATTGTTCTGCAGGACTTGCGTGCTTCACTTCCAGCTCATTCATCTGTTTGTGGTTTAGTGTCATCTGAAATTTCTTATCCCACGTTTGCTTGAAGCATGAAGTTCCTGTTGTCAGAATGCTGAGCAGGGTCCTACTGATTGATTCATCACCATGTTCAAGTTCATCTGTCTGCACATATATACAACCAAATGTTCCTCCAGACCACAGTGTTCCCACAAACACACAGCACGTAAACAAATACCATCAAAGGTAAGTTAGTAAAGTATAATTTAAAATGTCTGTAGTGCGTAGTGCAGGTAAACAGTAAACCCTGAACAGCTTGTTGTTCTAGTGATGGCTGCATTAGTCTCGGAGCCTGAGGGAAGAAGCCGTTATCCAGCCTGGTAGTCTTAGTACCTCCATCCTGATGATAGTGGGTCAAAGAGATTGTGTGATGGTTGGTAAGGACCCTCAACTATAATTCAGGCCCTTCGTATATAACGCTCCTGGTAAATGTCACAAGCACGATGGATGGAGCGCCAGTGAACCTCGGCAGTTTTTACTATTCTCTGTCCATCGCTTTGCAGCTTCTGTACCACACAATGGACATTTTTGATGGTGCTCGGCAGGACATTCCTGATGGTGCTCCTATAGAAATTTGTTAGAATAGGGGCAGGAAGTCTTGGTACCTTAGTCTCTTCAGACAGTGTAGATGCTGTTGTGCCTTCTTGACTAATGAGGATGTGTTGTGGGTCCAGGTTAGATCGTCTGTTATGTTATGTCTGTTAAAACTTCACACAAAGCATCCTCTGGCACAAGATCACATGATAATATAGATGACTATAACAACTTGGCCCATCTTAGCTCCAATTGTTTGTATTTCTCCTACTCAACATATTGTGAGCATATAACAAAGAATTTCCTAACATTAGTCTGAAGCCTGCTTTTTAGAAATCTGAATATGTGCCTTCCTGGCTCCTGAGACTAGTGCAGCTTGAAGTGATGTCCTAGATTGATCTATTAAATGTTATTTATTTTGTACACCCGGGAGGTTCCCAGTGAGCTGGTTTCTTTCGAAGCTGAAATACCAAAGCTTCTCCAACCTCTGTTTAGAGAGAACATTTAGATGAAAAATCTGTTATACACTTCATCTAATCATACATTTGTTATAAATTTGTCTCAGTCACAGATGGGGCATCTCCAATTTGCTTCATATTATTGTCCAGCCCCATCCACCCTCCTCCTCTCAACTCCACTTCCTTTTGATTTCACCCTTGGGAAAATAAAGTGTCTTAAATCAGCTGCATCAGCACTTCTAAGATTCATTTGCTTATTTTGGCAATCTTTATTTCCAATATTCCTGAAGCCAGTGATTGACTTAACTACATCCTCATCTTGAACTTTAAATTCTAAGTCTCTGTTTTTTAAAAAAAGAAGACTTACTCTTGCTTTGTTAACTTAAAGCTGCAAAATGGAATAGAATTAACCATCTGCACTAGAAGTGGCTGGACTCAAAAAGCACGGCTTGACCTTTGCATGCTAAGATTGCTTCGAGTTCTTGGATTGGTCTAGGATGCACAGTGAAGCAAGACTTGATTTCCCTTTTGTCAAATATCTTGATTTAACTTTTCCTCCTCTGTCTCTTCTACCATTGCCTCTATCAACTAGTGCATACATTTTTGGACACTCAGGTTAGGGTCATGAGGCCTACATCTTCCTGACCTTTGTTCTTCCCTCTAAGGCTCTCCCTATCCTATGCCCCCAATTCCCATCTTTCCTAACTTTCTTTCCATACTCCATTTCTGCCCATTTTCTAGCTGTTGAGTCTCATCTCCTGTTTCCACATGATTACTTCCATTGCACAGGTAAATAAATCCCTTTAATGTCATCAGGTTAGATATTATTACTCATTCATCATTTATTCTGGTGATGTCCAAATCAGTTTAACAGCTTGTTTTATTGCAACATTACTTGGATCCAAACTGGGTGGATTGAAAATGGACCTGGGAGCCATGTGGAACAAGGCAGAGGCAAAGACACATTCCAAGGAAGGATACGTGGTTGTGGGAGCAGGCCTGCATGTGTACATAGATGAAGAATCGAAGATTCGGGGGGCAGCAGAGATCACAGAGTAGCAGTCCAAGGGGGCTCACTGAACTCCCATCAAAGAGAAGATTTAAATTTCCTCAGGGTCTAGATCATTTTTCAGAGACTTTGCAGTAGAGCAACAAATCATAAACACAAGAGATTCTGCAGGTGCTGGAAATCAAAGCAATGTGCACAAAATGTGAAGCAACGTAGCAGGCTAGGCAGCTTCTATGAAAATGAATAAACAGTTGATGTTTCGGGACAAAACCTTTCTTCAGGACTGGAAAGTAAGGGGGAAATCGTCAGATTAAAAAGGTGTGGGGATGGGAAGGAGGACTGGCAAGAAGGTGATAAATAAAGGCGGGTGGGAAAGGTAAAGGGCTGGAGAAGAAGGAATTTGATAGGAAAAGAGAGAACCATTGGAGAGAGGGAAGGAGGGGCAGGAGGAGGTGATTGGCAGATGAAGAGAAGAGGTAGGAGGCCAGAGAGGGGAATAGAAGAAGAGAGACGAGGAAGTGAAAAAAAAATTACTGGAAGGAGACTTTGACAAGAACTGCAGGTATCTCCACATAGCGGGGAAGCTAGCACATAGAATTTGGAGGGAGAAGCAAGTCAATTGAACATAGGTACAAGGAATCCTCAATGGTTCCAAACTGGGAGGTCATCTATGGGTCCAAGTTCCTTCATCAGGTTTGGCCTTTTGGTAACATCAGTCCCATGTTAATGGTGAACTGAAATCATGTTTAAGTGTGGATAATCCCGAATGGTGTTGAAAAGAACACATACAGGACCAAATCAGGCAAACAACTAAGTCTTGGCTTGAAAAAAAAACACATCATCTGTCAGACAGTGCTCATATGCTTGAAGAGCAATGAGTTCCTTGATTTTATTCCTTTTTCTCCTTTACCATAATTTTCCAGAGCCTTGTCATTATTACTAAGCTATTCTCTGACTATGATCTATTGTACTACTTCTTGGTTGTTATGTAATGTTGTTTTCAAAAGTACCCTTAAGTGGTTTGCTCAGGTAATGATCCATTTCTTCCAGGATTCACTTCCTTATATTTATGCTGACCTCAGCTCATGATGGATGTGATGCTGGCTGATTGAAAGTTCTGCCGCTATTAGCAGTCAAAGCCTGCACCTGCAGATATTTATTTTATTTATTCATTCACAGGATGTAGATACAGCTGACAAGGTCAGCACTGATCGTCCATCTATCCCTACCTTGCTTAACATTTTCGGCTCGTTAGGCTCTTGCAGAAGTCAGTTATGAATCAATGACATTTCTACATGTTTGGAATTAAATTCACGCCAGATCATTTGAGGAAGTCGGGTATCCTTATCAAAAGGGACATTGTGAGCTTTGTGTATATGTAATAATCCAGTAGTTCCTTACCGGTTAGCTCCAGATGTAATTGACGTACATAATTTTAAACTCCCTAACTGCTATATAGGTAATTTATGTCATTGAGTGATTAGAGCTCGCCTCTGCATTGCTGGAAAGTAACCAGCATATCATCATGTCTTTGAATATATTAGAAAGACATTGATAGGTATCCATTGCCATGGAAACTACCAATAAGAAAATGGATAATTAACAGTGAATAAATAATGGAAAACATAAGCAATAAAAATGCACTCCACAGCTGCATAATGCACAATGAGAACTCTGGATTATTTTTGTTATCTATTCTCTGAATCCAGAGGTTTACAAGAAAATACATACTTTATTCCTTTTATTTTGTATATCCAGATACTATGGCAGGGCCAACAATATTGTCCATTCCTAAACGCCATGGAGAATGTAATGACAATTGTTTATAGAACTACTACAGTCTGGTGAAGGTACTCTTACAGTGCTGCTAAATGGGGAACTCCAAGACTTGGAGCCTGTGATGATAAGGAATTGCGGATATACAATGGGTCATTAATTAATTGGGTCATTGGTTAAGCAGGGCAGCCACTTGATTGGAACAATTCTTAAAAGACAAAAACTAATCAAGAAAATAGCCGGGATTCCCTTCATTTATTTGGGAACTATGCAGCTTCATTGGGGCTGGAGAGTGTTGCCGCTTCTAACTAGCGTTAGTCGTGTGCGTTTGCTTGGTCATTAGACACAACACAGTGCTTCGAGCAAACAGTTTTAAAATAGCATCAGTTGCATGTGTTTGTGTTCAAAAAGCAGTGATTTTTGTCACTGATAGTTGGTGATAAACAGTAAGACAATTCAGAACTGTTCTGCTAGGAACTAATACACAATTTTATATTATGTATTAGTATTGGTAGTGTTCTAATTTGTTCTATATTTCATTTAAATATACAATTTGTTACTCAATTTGCCTTTTTTAAACCTTTTACCTATTTCAGTAAAACTTCTGCAATTTGGACCAAATTGGACTTGTCCTGATGTGTTCCAATTAAATGCAATCCACTTTATTTCCAGCTCAGGATGCTAGGGTGTTCCCATTGAATCTACCACTCTTGTCCATCTTGTGTGGAAGTTAGGAAGTTGCTGCCACAGTCACCTAGGTAATGCATGTTGTGGCAGAAACACATATTGTTCTTTGCAATTTGATTGTGTTATCTTTCAAATTGAATAATTGATTTTGGCTATATATTTGCATTTAATATAGCAAGCTTCATAAATAATCCTTGAAAGATGAGTAGTCTATGTGAATCTTTGTCGGTAGATTGAAAACTTTTATGTTGTATGCAGTCCAAGGAGATGATAGGAAGTAGCAAATAACCAGTCAAGCTGATCAACGAGCTTGCAGATTGGTACTGACATCCTCTTGCTGACAATCAACAACAGTGTACCTCAAGTATGCATGCTTAGCCCACTGTTCTACTCTTTCTATATGCATGACTGTGTGGCTAGGCCAGCTCAAACGCTATCTATAAATTCTCCAAAAACACCACTGCTGTTGGCAGGATCACAAATGGTGACAAGGAGGCATGCAGGAGGAAGATTGATCTGCTGGTTGAGTGCTGTTGCAACAGCAACCTTGCACTCAACGTCAGTAAACCAAGAAATTGACCGTGGACGTCAAGAAGGAGAAGTCAGAAGAACACATACCAGTCCTCGTTGAAGGGTCAGCGGTGGAAAGGGTGAGCAGTTTCAGTTCCAGGGCATCAAAATCTCAGAGGATCTATTTTGGGTCCATTCCATTAATGCAGGAAGAAAGCACACCTGCTGCTGTACCTCATTAGCATTTTGAGGAGATTTAGTATGCTAGCAAAGACTCATGTAAATTTCTACAGATTTAACATGGAGAACATTCTGACTGATTGCATCAGTGGCTGATATGGAAGCTCCAATGTGCAGGATTGAATGAGGCTGCAGAGGATTATACAGCCAGCCAGTTCAATCATGGGAATAACCCACCATTGAGGACAGTTTCAAGAGACAGTGCTTCAGTGCCTCAACATTAAGGACCCTTATCACCCGAGCATGTCCTCTTCTACTTACTGCCATCAGAAAAAAGGTGCAGGAGGTTGGAGACTGACACACAACATCTTAGAAATAGCTTACACCTCTCCACCATCAGATTTCTGAATGGTCCATGAACCTATCAACACTATCTCACTATTCCACTTCACAACAATTACTTTGTTACTCCTTTTTTTTGCAATTGCTATGAGTTTGGGAGGTTATCGTATATGGATTATCATCATGAATGTATACTTAACCTATTAATTATGTACTTTCAAACTCTCTGAATTTATGTTTCATTTATGTTGTTTAAAATTAATTAAAAGATTTTTTAAAAAAACAACAATTACTTTGTTATTTAATGTAACTTCCAGTAATTATTATGTCTTGCTGCCACAAACAACATTTTTTTTGTAAATTCTGTTGTATTTTTTCCCTGTAAAAGCCTGCAAGAAAATTAATCTCAAAGTAGTATATGGTAACATACTATGTATGTACTTTGATAATAAATTTACTTTCAAAATTTAAACTTTGTGCAATTTTTGTTGTAACACATTACATTCTCAACACAACTGAACACATTTTCTAGGTTCTGATCTTTGTAACTAGCCATTCTTCAAGTCCTTTTGCTGTACAAACAGAAGTTATTGATAGTTTGTCTTTGAATGAAGGACATAGGCTTATGCAATAATTCATTTATATTGGAATTATAACTTCAAAAATATTTTTTTGGAATTTTATCTGTTGCCACAGCGCCACAGAATTTTAGACATTCATATTAGCAGCATACAGCTCTGTGGTAACAGTTCTGAGGGAAGTTTAGCATTTTTGTTTAATAACAATCAGCCCGAGGAATAAAAATAGAAAATGTTGGAAGTAATCAGTAGTCAGCATCTGCGGAAAGAGAAACAGAGTTCATAATTAAGAGTTAATGTTTCAGGTTGCAAATTATTTGTTTTTAAAACACTTCTAGCATTCTGTTTTTATCACAGATTTTCCACTTCCGTGAATTTTAAGTTTTCAGCAATCCCTGAGGGTGAGCCATTATAACTTTTTTGGCAGATATTGAGGATTAAAGTTGCACTCAGAATCCAGGCAAGAGGACAGCCATCATTTTGGCCCATGGTCTTGTAACATATAGTATTTAATGTAAGTGACAGGCATTAGCTAGACCCTTAAAGCTTCAATGAGCTGTGTGATTTTGTTTCAAGGTGGGGAGAGAGAGAAGGCTAGGAATGTGGAGAAGGGTTGGGGAGATGTTCCGTTTGAAGATCGGTAGGTGGGAAGGGGTAATGATTGCAGGGTGTTCTGGAAAAGGTTGGGAAGAGGCAACTTCCATTCACATATGCATGATTGGATTAGAATTTCCTTACATGCTCTTTACATACACCGTATAGAAATGAACTCAAGAGAGACTGCAGATGCTGGAAATCACTATTTCTGATAAAGGGTCTTGGATCAAAATGTTGATTGTTTGTTTTCCTCCATAGATGCTGCTCAGTTCCTCAAGGCAATGTGTGGGTTGTTCCAGTAATCAGGTTTTAGGTGCAATTCAATTGTATGGTATGTGGTATTCAATTGTGTAACTGTACTACAACACCTAACATTTTAAGTCAATATTTTTTCTTATGGGATTTTATTTCTGTGAACATTAAACCTTGTGAGCAAAATAACATTTTCAGTATTTTGTTTCGTTGAACCAATTTTCACAATTTTTTTGACTTTGCTACATTTTCATGTACATGATTCAAATGTTTATTTTACTGCCTGATTGGTGTGAAAGGAGTGTTATCGGAAGTGTGTTCTATTTGGTTGTTTTTGCCATGCAGAAGCAATCAGAAAAGAAAATAAGTATGTACCTGCAAATGAACAAAATCTGGTTCACATTTTCTCTGGTAGATTGAATGGTTTTCATGCTTTTTCTTCCTCATCTTAAATGCCTGTCAACAAAATGGAGGTGGGCAATTATTTCACGGTAGAATTTAACAAAGGGAAGGGTGGAGAGCCAGCCAATCAGCACTCACATGTAATGATGTTAGTTTCACACTTCATAATCTCCTAATTTGGCTGCTAATTTGTATAAATGCTATAATTTCGAAGTAGGCAGCTGTGGATTAAGAAGGAAAGAGTGAAAATATACAGCGATGGCCAACTGCCAAATTTTATGTCCAATTTACAAACTAGGATATATGATTAAAATTCATAGAGCAATAGATCGCAATGCTTTAAGATAATGACAGATAACCTGACATAGAACCTGCAGCAAACCAGTAGGCTTGGGATTCCGGTAAGATGACAAGGCAAGTACTGTGAAAATTTTGCAAGGGATAACTGATGCCATAACTGAATAAAAGCTTCAAGCAGCAAAGCCGCACTATCTGAGGAGCGAAACAACTTTTTTGCTGTGTTTGACAGGGACAGCAAAGAACCAATGGTGAAGGCCTTGACGCCTGAGGTGGATACAACGCTGACACTGAGCGCACGAGGTGAGACGTACTCTCTGCAGTATCAACACATGAAGAGCAGCTGGACCAGATGGCCTACCCGGGTGGGTTCTCAATGGCTGTCCTGACCAGCTGGTACAGGTGTTTACTGAGATCTATAACTTCTCTCTGTTCCTTGCTGTGGTCCCTGCATGCTTCAAAACATCAGCTATCATAGCAATCCCAAAGCAGTCAGCGGTAACATGCCTAAGCAATTACAGAATGGTTGCACTCACCCCCGTAGCCACCATGCCTGGAGAGACTAGTTATGTCCCACATTAAGAACATTTTCCTGGCTACTCTGGACCAGCTCAAGTTTGCCTACAGGGCAACCAGATCAGCCTAGGACGCCATCTCCATTACTCTCCATATCGTACTGGAACATTTGGTGCATAGGGACACCTATGCCAGAATGCTTTATCAGCTACAGTTCTGCCTTCAACACCATTCCCCCAAACAAGCTGACTGTTAAACCGTACAATCTGGAACTCAATACATCAATTTGCAACTGGATTCTGGACTTGCTTACCAATTGCACCCAGTCAGTCAGACCAGGCTAGTACATATCACACTCCCTGACCCTGAATACCGGTGCACTGCAGGAATGTGTACTGGGTCCACTCCTTTACACTCGTTTCACCCATGACTGTGCCCCTGCCTCTACCACCATCATCAAAACTGCAGACAGAGTCACAGCAATTAGATTAATTACACATAACATTGAAACAGCATACAGAGAGGAGGTGCAGAAACTCTGAATGGTGTAATAACCATAACCTTCCACACAGCATAAAGAAACAAAGAAATTATTATTGATTTCAGGAATTCAAGAAGCTATGAACAAGCTCTATGACTCATAAACAGTTATACAAGACAACAGCAGCTTCCAGGAAGTTAATTGGCTAAACATTAAAGTCCATCCATCAGTAGGAAGGGAAGTTGCTAATGAACAGTCATCCTAGGTACTATTCAAGTCTGACTCCATGATGTATTCCATTTCCATGTATGCTACACTATTATATTTTTAAGTAAATGTGGGGTTTAGACTGGAGTCATTGTGTGATGTGTGACACTCTGCATTTATGGTGCAGATTTCTGATCTCTGATAAAATAAAGACGCTTGCTATACTTTACATTAAGTTTACTCTGACACTAATCTTTCTAATGAAGGTAAAGAAAATCAGGTGGAATACCTACTACATCAGTAGAGAAAGATGCATTATCATTATTTTACAAACTTTTTGTTTGGAGTCAAGCATACAGCATATCTGTTGTAATCCTATTGTGTTTTGGGAAGCCTTGTAACTGTGATCAGTAGTCTTCCCGCTGTTGGCCTACTCAGTCATGATTTCTGCTGTGTCAGCACTGACAACTTGGTATTGGTTTAGTCTGTGGTCCTTCTTTCGTAATCCCGTAGGAAAGTGGAATATAAATTGGAAGGTCTGAGCACTTTTGGTTGTCAGATATTAGAACATTCTTTTTGGCCAGTCACTTGCCTTAATATAAATCATAAATAGTAGAATGTGGACTGAGTATAACATCCCAAACGTTACTGTCTACAGCCTTTCAAAAAAAAAATACTACCAGACAAAACCTCTTTTAATTAAACCCAGGCTTCTCCTAATACTAACACAGAGAAAATAACAAAGAGTAAGAAATGGATTTCACCATTCCTGCCAGATGAGAGAACATCTCTGCCTCACACGAAGATACAATTAAGATTAAAGGCATCAGTAGAAATAATAGAAATAAGAAAATACAAAATAGTATTTGGCATAGTCCATTCGGCCCCTTGGTCCTGCTCTGTAATGCAATATCATCAAGGGCGATCTTTTACCTCAGTGCCATTTTCCAGCAACTACCCTTTGATTCTGCAGTATCTCTAAGTTTATCAAAGATTCTCTGATATGTTCATTATCTGAAGCTTTACAACCCTTACAACCCCCTTCGATGGCAAACTCCAAATATCCCAATCTCTGCCCTGAATGGTGCACCCATTCTTTGAGGATGGCCATAGATTATCACTAAATTGCAGATAAATAAATGTTCAGCAATAACTGACACACCAAGTAATAGAAAGGTAATGCATAAAGTAAAATGAGAAAATGTTCAAAATGCTCTTCAACCAGGGGCAGAGAGAAATTCTTATCTCTATAATCTCATCAGTCTATAAAACTTGGAAAAAGACAAAATGCAAGTAGAACAATAATACGCGGGATTTAAATCATCATCTGACGTGTGTGAAAGTCAGCCTTTTCCAATAAGGGACAATGCTGTGCAAAAGATGGTTTAAAGATGCTGTGAAAGAAAGTTGCCATGATTGTTCTGGGTTCGAAACCTATCGTAGAACTGCCAAAAGAAAAACTTGATGCTCCAATCAATGTCAAAGGTTGAGAAATTAGATTGAAAAGCTTTGATATTGCAAGTTGCATTTTTGCTTGGCTAGACGTAGTGAGAATAAATAAAACACTTGAAAATATTGGTTGTTCTCCAGAATAACCTTTTTTGCTTGTACCTTGAGTTTGATTTCTACTTAATAAACCACATAATGAGAAACAACGATGGCCTGCTAAAACATCCCTTGGGAAAATTAAAAGTACTTGAAGTAAATAAAGTCACTAAGGTATAATCATTACTGAATGTCATTTTTGTTTTAAAGAAAGATCATTTGAAAATACCACCTCCCCCACAGAGTAATCTATGGGGAATGGTTGCATGTGAACAATGACTTATGCCTACATGAAAACACTTCCTAGTTGAGGTCACTAAGCTGCGGTCAGAAGTAGCATCTCCTTCGGATTTTTCCCTTCTCCAATCCTGGTATATACTGAGAGCAATTAAATGCTGTTCATCGGAGGACAACTAATTCAGTAAAGGTAAAAGCCAAAAGTTAGAACCTTCATGGTCTGTATGGTTCGATACTAGACTGGGTGCTGAATGTACTCACAACTTAAAATGTCACTTTGTCATGGTAATAACATGCTTAATTATTCACTACTATGAATGATAAAACCCTCCTTACTAAGAAGAGCAGTATTTGTTAATAGAAAACAGGCCCGTTGCATTCAGCTCCAGAAATAATAAGCAGGAACCTCAGTAATTAGACTTCAGTTTAATTTCTATTGTAGAATAAGCTGATAGTCAAATGTTACTGTGATCGCTTCTGCGAGAGTGGTATATTCATACTTCCAGCAATCGCAACTGGAAATTATGTTTAGCTTGGTACAAGCCATATTGTTCCAGTCAAAATGAAGCAGATCAGTTTTAAATGTGGTGCTGCTATGTATTAACAAAAATTATGTAGGGTTTACATTGGATAGCCCAATTGTTCCTTAAAGATGTAAGGAATTTATTCATTACAATTTCTCAGAAACATTATCCTACATTTAATCCTGTTAAGCTAAACAGCTTGTATAATCAATCTTTTAAATATAGAAGTAGTATAAATATAGGAATGTTTTGGGGGAGAAAGAATCCAAGATAATTAGGGGTCTTTTCATTAAAACTATTTGGCTATTTCATGAATTACTAGGCTACTTAAAATGACATGCATAATCTTCACAAGCTGCTCATGACATCATTGTCAGAAATCTACAATTTGTTCACTCCGCAGCATCTGAATAATGCTTGGATCTAACCAGATCAAACAGAAATGTCAGAAGCTCAGAGCGCTGTTTGTCATCAGCTCTTTATTCCCAGGCAGCTGAATAGTGAAATGCGAGCTTTTGCACATAACACATATACACACAGACAAGCTCTTGTTGGCAGGCTCTTGTTGCAGAATGAATGCATGCTGTGAATGTAGACCATTTGTCTGCTGATTACCAGAAACCCCAGGGGACTGGTGTTGGTTCTTATTTCTACCTTTAGCTGTATCTGCTTGCCGTGGGTACTTTTCTCCATAGCCAACTACCTCTACTTTCAAGAGTATGACACATCCGAATGTAATTGCAAATCTCCCTTTTATGGATACTATTGGATAATTGCCGCTCTGTATGAAAATGGAAAGGAATCTGTGACAGCCAGCATTGTGAAAGGGGCAATAAAATTACACACATAGGAAGAATTACTGTGCTTACATTTTGCAATATGCTATGATTTATTTGTTTGTTGCCCTTAATAGGCATGCTCAGCAGTCAGCATAAACTTCAGTCAAACTGAAAAACTGGGAATGAGATTCTAAGCGACTAAATGAAATAGGTCAGAGCTGCAAGTATAATCAATCAAGCATAGGCTAACTGAAACATTCTGCATCACAGTGGAACAAATCTGTCTCTGGGAACTGCCATATTTCTTCAGTGTTTTCTTCTGACAGCCTGTCTGTTTCAGGCTTCCTTAGATGGTTTAAAAACAATTAGTGCTGTAATATACGTATATGCAGTTTTATAAATGAAGACTCATCAAGATATATTTGCTGAAGAGATAAAGGGTTTGTGTACTTTGACACAAATATTGTTTTTCATATGCAGTTTGCAATATATTGATAGGGGAAATGAAATGTGACCCACTATTGAATGCACTCTAAGTGGACATAGCATTTTAATGAGCGAAAATCTGCTACATACTTTTTTACTTGCATTCTTATATGACTCATTAGTCAAAATGTCAGCAGGGCCTTTAGAGCTTTTTTTTCTGGGTACACTTTAGTAGGACTCACAAGGGTTCTTGTAACATTGAGATAGTTAAGTGCACCAGTAGTCTGTGCTTCTTTACAGTTGGTGGTAAATTGTAATAGGTAGAACATAATCTGACTATTGTGATCATTGTTATTTAGAAAAATGATTTGTCTGCCACAGTAATCCCTGTACAACCATTAATCAGATGGTTAATTTTGTTAAATTGACGAATGGAAGAGAAGCTGAGATTGTGGGAATGCATGTGTAGAGGAGTGTCTAAGACCTAATTATAGTCAAAGAAGTTTTAAGAGACATTACTCTGATGGAAATAGGAATATAAAAAAGACGTGAAGTAAGAACATATTATCTGTGGTGTAAGGATTGGGTTGCTGCCTGTAAATAGTTCCTTATTCATCTACAGATGAAGAATGGAAGGAACAAAAAGAGAGAAGAAAAAATATTTCTTGCACTTCAGATTCCATTTAAGCTTTAAACCTTTAATTTATTCAAAGGTGACTTTTAAAAAGAATCAATCATGTATGATCTCATTGTACTAATTGTAGAAAATTATGTTTATTAGGACCCCTGGTGTTCCTGAGAATGTGTTGATCATGTGATTAAAATGCAAAGTGTGATTGGCACCAATGTGCTTGAGTTCACAGTGAGCTTTATTTCGGAGTCTTGACCGTTACTGAAGATTTTTCTCGATATCTTTGTTTTTGTGTGTTTGCTCTTAGCAGTGATTGGTGTTTGCTAGCTGGCGTTACAAATTGAACTTTCTCCACACCAATATAACACAAAGTGTGAAAAAAGTCGATTAGCTAAACAAAATAGATATTTTATTATTTCACTTTACTCTCTTGTCCCTTTTTGTTTGTTGTCCTACTGAGCATGAGGACAGCTGTAGCTCTGCAGTGAATATTAACAAATTGTGGCTTAATCCATGCAAATTCAACCACAATAAAAATTTAATTACACATACAGAGGGCCCATTAATGTCTAAGAAATATTCTATAATTGGTGGCTGGGTTTAATTAAGCAAACTGCCTCTTGCAAACTGTCCTGTAGTCCTTCTTTCACAGAGACTAATTGCTTTGATGTAAGAAAGTGCATCTAATTTACATCCTGACTCTGTGAGAGCAAGGCCTAGGATTCAGGGCATTGTTAGAGGAACTCACTTAAAATACTGTGCATACCAAAGTTGCATTCAAAAGTAGTCTGCCTACCTGAGAAAACCTACAGCTACTTTATGCCAGGAGAAATGTGACATTCCTTCTATAACAGTAGTTTATACTTGTCAGGCATTTTCTTTTTCTGAAAATGCTGATACCTCTAGTTCCACAGGCATGAGCAACACTCCAGAACGTTTTCACAGAGTAATTCTTTGGCCCGTAAATTGGATCATGCACTATTTGTTTCAAAAATATTAAATTGTCACCCATTGATTCAATCCAATAAACATTACAATCAATGCCTTTCACCAAGTGACTACATCTTCAGCATTATGTTTCAGAGAATTTGTATCAGGGATCCTTCACAACTGCAAAATTGGTTAAGTTTATTCATTGCAATCTTTTCCTCAATAGCCAAATCAATGAATCTTAAATGGGGCTCTTAGCCCTGCTGTCCAGACTGGAAGCTTTAACTTTAGTCACTGTAACTGCAAGCCTGGGATCTAGTAATGACCTTAACTCAATTCTGCTACAGACCCCGGACATTATCTGAGTAAAATTGAATTTGCCCTGTCTGGTGTCATGACCAATAACCACAGTTCAGCAGTGGTGAACAAATGGTGCTGGTGACTGAATTGCTTGGCCTTGCCACCAGTCTGATTAAGTGCACCTGCAGCCCATACTGTAACATGATCCAATTTCTAGGCCTAGAAGCATAGTCTTGGACCGCTGATGAAATGTTATCTTCATGGCTGAATGATTAAAGTGACAGACTGCATTGCTAGCCCACTACAGAGCCTGAACTCATTGCTCATGTTCTATAACAAGCAAGCAATTTTTACACTACCATTCACCCACCCATTGAAAGTTATTCAACTGATCCAATGTCCATCTGTGTAATATTCACTGAGAGCAAGAGGAATGGGATAGTTAAGTTTACTTCCCCTTATTCTTACTCAGACTGTTGCTCTGATAATAGTATTAACCATGTATTAAATAGTATTAATTTTAGTCATCAACATTAGAGGAGCTTTCTCTTATTTTAATGTACTGTACTTCAATATCTCAATTTTTGAATAGTAGTGGAATTAAGGGTTATGGGGAAAAAGCAGGTAAGTGGAGATGAGTCCATGGCCAGATCAGCCATGATCTTATTGAATGGCGGAGCAGGATTGATGGGTGAGACGGCCTACTCCCGCTCCTATTTCTTATGTTTTTTCTAAACTGTTCTGAAACAATGCCATTACTCTAAAAGGATTGTATTTCTTTCTGTTCTACATAATAAGACACCTGTTTATACTATGATCTCCAAGTACGTAGCTTATTGTCTGAATGAGCTTGGAACAATAATTCCCTGAGCTCTTTTTGGTTTAATCTTGAATATTTTTCCTTCATTTTACTTGTCCTTCTGGAAGAGCACATACATAAATGATGTGGGTCACAGGTGAATATAACTACATCAAGTTTACTGAGCTAGATGGTCCATTCCCATTTGTTTTTGTTGCACGTTACTAAGCATGTGCAAATGTGGAAAAAAAATGCTCTTAAGAGCAGTAGAAATCCAACCAAAACTCTGATGTAGGCTCACCACACTGCTTGTGCACTAATTGAACTGTAGCAACCTTCAAATTTCTCTCATTCAATTTGAGATCCTCCTGATCATTTATTGCAACTCCACTTGTGAGAGTTTGCTATGCACAAACTGACTGCCGCACTTTCTGCATTATGTAAGTGACTGCACGTTAGAGACATAAACATTTTGATAAATCTTGAGGTCATGCAATGTGTTACATAGCTACATTTTTAGCACTCTAAGTTGCAAAAATCCAAAAGCAGTATCTTGCCTTGCTCGTATTAAATCTGCTACATAGGACCCATTCACTTAATTAATCTAAATCAATATATATCCGCACACAGCTGCATTCAAAGCCAAATATTATTCCCTGCCAAAAAGTATTCTCTGGGATTCTTAGAAATTGTACACAAGCTTTTATTAAGTAAGCAAAGAACATTCCAGAACTAGACATGATGCAATAAAATTACCAATTTATCAAAAAATTTGGCTGCATTTATTGTAAGTAAAATAACTTGCCAGAAACTGACCTTGCCTTTCTGGATGAATCTGAAAATCTGTAAGCAGCAATAATTGGGAATTAAAGTACTATATTTGAATTTTGATTACCTTACCTAATTTGATTTCCTTACTTATACTACATTTTTCTACTGTCTGAATATTTCTTTAAAAAAAGACAAAAAATATCTAACTCGGAGTAATTATAATTGGATAGCAACCTTCTTAAATGATAACAAGATTTTCACTAACAGAATAATCATGATGATCACCTTCACCCCAAATACATACTCTGATCTTGATTAAGCTAGCTATTAAATTGACAGAGACGATAAAACCTTATTATAAGGAGCAATCATTAATCTATTATTATTAACTATTTAACATGTCTCCTAGCTGAACATCATCAGATTGTATGTGTCAGTTTCACTAAAGATGAATAACACACTGAGGAGAGTTTAATGCAGAGCTCGAAACTGCACACAAGTCACAGTCTATGAAATGTACCTCCTTGGCAAATACTGAAGTAATGTGATCTTCTAAGTGGCAGATCTGTAATTTATTGCTTCATCCTGGCAAGGAAAGGAATTGTAATTGCTTTAGAATAGTGCCATATTCTTCCAACAATCGTTTTTATTTGTAATGATCATTTCATTTATTTGTAAAGTTCATTTCTCCCACCCAAGATTTACTTGAAAAGTCCCAGCAAAGTAGCAGTAGGTTTCTCACGAATGATGTGACTGAATAAACTCTTAACAATTGCTTTAAAATGTCATGTAGCTTAAATAACAGTCTAACAATAGTCTGTGCAACACTACAATTATCTATTGTTTATTATGAACATTTAAATTCAGTGTCAGGCTTTGCTAGTTGTGCGGCTGTAGTAAACATGGAATATCTGACATATCACAAGCATTAACTCTGGCTTTAGATAAAGAAGCTTTTCCATCATAAATTCCTTGACCTCTCAGGAACTTTTGGTTGTACTCTGAGCATCAGTATGTTCGACAAGCTATTGATTAGTCATATGCAGCTGACCCTAGTGACCTTTTTAACATTGCTTGCAAAATGCAGAACGAACCAATATTCAACAGATGGATTGCTAATTCTATTATAACATTGAAATTAGATCCAAACTTGTGCTTATAATTCTTAACTTTACATAATGAACAGATTTAAATAACCACATATATTAACTTTAGGCATTTTCTCATTATATGCAAATACATACTGTTATCTAAAACTGCTAGTTCTATAAGAATTTTTGTCATGTAATTTCATTATTTCCTATGGTTTTCCCTCAAGTTAAATCTTGAAGAAGCTAATGTTTCAGTTGCATGGTTAAGTCAAACCAAGAGCAAAATTTGCTCAAAAATCCATCCAGATCATCTGAAACTATGTTTCATATTTTTAAAGGTATGCAGGCCATGTGTGCAGCAGATCTGTGTGATGCTGGCTATTGCTGTGAATGGATCTGATTTCAACCTCAGTCTATCTTCAATAGACAATTGTGGTCAATGCTGATTCTTATGCTTACTGCAGATCCTCACCACAATCCTCGATTTGTGGTTTGGAAGTTTGTAATTAAACTTGGCCTCTTTTCAAACACTGCCTTTCGGAATCCAGTTTATTTTTATGAGATTATGTTTTTCTATACAATGCAATGAAGAAGAAATAGTTCAAATCTTTCTCAAGTAATACAAAAAAAATTGCAGGTAATTAAATCTGAAAGTCTAATTTCACATAAAGGAACTCGACTTCCCTTCACTTTTTAATCAGAAATGGTTTATTTGCCTGTACTCTTGCTGAGGTTTTTTTTAAATTTTAAGAATCGTCTTGATTTAATTTGCAATCTGCTTTCATTTTGGCTGGTTATCGGCCATCACTCAATTATGTCACACAGGGTATGCAGGGAATAATTGAATGTGCATTTGAAAAAAAAAGTCTATTGAAATCCTTCATATGCTGAATGTACAATTCCTCACGTGCAGAACAAAGAATCAAGGAATTCTCTCTGTGGGTTGGAATTCTAAATCTATTAAGAAAACAGCTGATTAGATTTGGAACGGGCTGGAGAAGAATCTCGGATGTGGTAAAAAAAAGGTGGTGGTATAGCTCTTGACGTAGAATAGCAACAACCTGTGCAGTATGCTAACATTGGTAACAAAGTTTTTTATTGTTTTAATGGTTGCTCATGATGTAGTCATATGCAAAACCTATTCTATATTTCCGTTTTCAATATAAGTTCTTATAAACCTGTAAAGTATGCCCATAAACAAGGGCCCCATCTTGGACACTTAAAAGGAAATACTTATTCATTAATTGAAATACAGCACGGAATATGTCTTTCCAGCCCTTTGAGCCATGCCGTCTAGCCACCCCCAATTTAACTCTAGCCTAATCACAGGACAACTTACAATGACTAATCGGTACATCTTTGGACTGTAGGAGGATTCCAGAGCGCCCAGGGGAAAACCCTGTGTTCTTTCGGGAGGATGTACAGAGGACACTGGAATTGAACTTTGAACTCCAGCGTCCGGAACTGTAATAGTGACAATCTAACCAGTATGCTACCGTGGTGTCCTTGTATATCTTTTAAAATGAAATATGTTTAGTAATGTGATTTTTGGTGAGTGCCCAAGTTTTACTGTGAACTTTAGGACTGACCAAAGCTGTCAAACAGTGCAGCTCAAACAGAACTGCTTTTGAAAGGACATCTGTAGTTTAAGATGATGTGAAAAGCAAGTGCTGGCTGAATCAGACACTAAAGCTGCAACATGATTGTATTTAATTTGACCAGTTATACTCCTTAACCTAATCTATTGCCACTGGTAATTTATGATCAAATTGTGGGGAGCTCAGTTTAGTTGTGCTGGCAAACTGCTGCTGGGGCATTAATGCAGTAATACCCCATGCCCCTTTTGACCAGATTCAGAATGACAAAATCTGTGCTGCATTCTCTCTAATATGAGTTCAGCAAATGAGCTGCATTAAGTATTCAGTTTATTGTCAGTGCAATTTGTGAGCCAGATAAAGTTCTCATCAGCTGGTATTGATTAAAACCCTTCCTGCCCCAGTTAAAGAAGCAGGGCCTTTTCACTGTAACTGTGTTAAAAATCATTCTTAGGCCCTTAGCAGTTGAGTGGAAAAGATCAGAGGACAGTTTATTTCATTGCAAGGAGTATAATGAGTTGGGGCAATGAACTCAGAGCATGGATCAGCACATGGAGCTATGATGTTGTGATAATCGCAGAGACCTGGTTGCAAGGGGCACTGGGCTGGCTGCAAAATGTTTTAGAAGAGGGAGGGAGGGTTGCATTAGTAGCCAAGGACAATATCACAGCTGCACACTGAGAGGGGGAATGGAGGGATCAACAACTGAGTTGATATGGGTAGAACTCAAAAATAAGAAAAGTCAGTCTGACGGGTTTATACTATAAACCCCTAAGTAGCCATAGTGTGGTGAACTATGTGCCTGTTGGGACACGCCCCTGCTGACTGCTCCTGTGGCTCCTCCCACAGGCCCCTGTATAAAGGAGACCTGCGGCCTGAAGATCGGCCTCATTCTCCAGGACCTTGTATGATAGACACTCACTCCTGGTTCCTTCTTCCAGTCAATAAAAGCCGATATCTCGCCTACGTCTCAGTGTGAGTTATTGATGGTGCATCAATTTTATTGACTGGAAGTTTTAAAACATGGAACCCGTTTTGCGTCCGGACCGGTTGGATTTGGACCCTCAAGACCCTGACGCAGCTCTCGCTTTTGAACACTGGCTTGCATGCTTCCAATCGTACTTGGCGGAGCTTCGTGCGACTGAACCCGCCGTTATGCACAGAATCCTACTCTCGAGGGTCTCCTCCAAAGTTTACTCCTTTATCCGGGACCTGCCGACCTACGAAGGGGCACTGGACGCCCTCAAACGACAGTACCTGCGGCCGGTGAACACCGTCTACGCAAGACATCGCTTAGCTACCCGGCAACAGCGGCCTGGCGAATCGTGCGCTGAGTTTCTCCGAGCACTACAGACACTCGTCCGAGCTTGCGACTGCAAGACGCTCACGGCAGAACAGCATGCGGAGCTGCTGGTGCGAGACGCCTTTGTGACGGGACTGAGGTCAGTGTACATGCGCCAGCGGCTGCTGGAGAACTCGGATCTTACCTTAAGCTCGGCGATAGAGAAGGCCAACGCTCTAGAAGCTGCGCGGCATAACGCCGACGCTGTCCAGTCGCGCGATTCCCCGCCGGTTTCGTGGACGCCTCAGACCCCGCCACCGCCGGCTCCCGGGAGCGAATTCGCCAACGCCGCCGCCAGTCGCCATTCCACGCGCTCCCCGACCCAGACCACGGCTGTGGCCCGTAAGCAACTCGTGCTTTGTTATTTCTGTGGCCAAAAGAAACATCCTCGACGACGCTGTCCAGCGCGAGAAGCGACCTGCTCCAGCTGCGGAAAGCGGGGCCACTTCACCAAGGTCTGTAAGTCTCAACCTCGAGCGGAGTGCAGCGCTGCGGGTGAAACGTGGGGGCCGCCATCTTGCATGCCGGGATGTGGGCGGCCATCTTTGTCGACGTCAGCACGCCCCGCCCCCGATCCTTGGATGCTGACCGGGTACCCCGGATGTGAGCGGCCATCTTTGTCGGCGTCAGCATGCCCCGCCCCCGACCCTCCGATGCTGACCGGGTACCCCGACGGCGATCCAACTCTGGCCACTGTGACTCTCGACCAAAGCGCCCCACACCAGCTTGCAAGGTCCATGATGGACATCCAGGTGCAGGGGCATTGGACTGGATGCCTGTTTGACACGGGCAGCACTGGGAGTTTTATTCACCCGGACACAGTGCAACGCTGCGGACTTGCTACGCGGCCGGTCAGTCGGAGGTTCCATTTGGCCTCTGGGTCGCAGTCCGCAGACATCCGGGCGGGTTGTGTAGCGACTTTGGTGGTGCAAGGCACAGTATATCGGGACTTTGAACTGCTGGTCATGCCTAATCTGTGTGCACCTGTGCTATTGGGGCTGGACTTCCAGAGCCATCTCGAAAGTGTGACTATGGTATACGACGGGCCCCTCCCACCACTCACTGTCAAGAATCCTCAGTTTTGTGGGACTTCTTCACATACCCCGCTACTGACCACACACACACACGGACACACACATCCCATCCAGAACCAGGCCAACAGCTGCGCTACCGACACTTGCAGCCTCTCCACTCTCAAGATCCCTCCCCCACCGCTGTTCGCCAACCTGACCCCCGACTGTAAACCTGTGGCAACCAAAAGCAGGAGGTACAGCGCGGGGGACCGGGCCTTCATTCGGTCGGAGGTGCAGCGGCTGCTCAGGGAGGGGATCATTGAGCCGAGCACAAGCCCTTGGAGGGCCCAGGTGGTTGTTGTTCGGACTGGGCAGAAAAATAGGATGGTGGTGGACTATAGTCAAACCATCAATAGGTTTACGCAGCTTGACGCATACCCCCTACCCCGCATCGCGGATATGGTCAACCAGATTGCTCAGTATAAGGTGTACTCGACAATAGATCTGAAATCCGCTTATCACCAGCTCCCCATCTGCCCAGCGGACCGCCCCTACACCGCCTTCGAGGCGGGCGGCCGGCTCTATCACTTCCTGCGCGTCCCTTTCGGTGTCACGAATGGTGTCTCTGTCTTCCAGAGGGAAATGGACCGGATGGTGGACCAGTACCAACTGCAGGCCACATTTCCCTATCTGGATAACATCACCATCTGTGGTCATGACAGGCCAGATCACGACGCCAACCTCCAACGGTTTCTCCAAGTGGCCGCAGCTCTGAACCTTACTTATAACAGGGACAAGTGTGTTTTTGGTACCACCCGCCTTGCTATACTTGGGTATGTCGTGGAAAACGGGGTTATTGGGCCTGATCCCGAACGTATGCGCCCCCTGTTAGAGCTCCCTCTTCCCACCACTCTCAAGGCCCTCAGACGGTGCCTGGGGTTTTTTTCCTATTACGCCCAATGGGTCCCCCATTACGCAGACAAGGCTCGCCCCCTGGTCAAGTCTACCTCGTTTCCCCTCTCTGCTGAGGCCTGCGCGGCCTTCAACTGCATTAAAGCGGACATTGCCAAAGCTACGATGCATGCAGTGGACGAGACCGCTCCCTTCCAAGTGGAGTGTGATGCCTCCGATTTCGCTCTGGCTGCTACCCTTAATCAGGAAGGCAGACCAGTAGCATTCTTTTCTCGCACCCTCCAAGGCTCTGAAATTCGGCACTCCGCGGTGGAGAAAGAAGCCCAGGCCATAGTGGAGGCTGTTAGGCACTGGAGGCACTATCTTGCTGGCAAAAGATTCACTGTGCTGACCGACCAGCGCTCGGTTGCGTTCCTGTTCAGCAACCAACAGCGGGGCAAGATCAAAAATGATAAGATTTTGCGGTGGAGGATAGAACTCTCCACCTACACCTATGATATCCTGTACCGGCCTGGCAGACTCAATGAGCCCCCTGATGCCCTATCCCGGGGAACATGTGCTAGCACACAGCTCGACCAGCTGTACGCCCTTCATGCTCAACTTTGCCATCCGGGGGTCACCCGATTTTACCATTTTGTGAAAGCTCGGAACCTGCCGTACTCCCTGGAGGACATCAGGACGATGACCAGGGACTGCCAAATTTGTGCCGAGTGCAAACCGCACTTCTACTGTCCTGACACGGCACAACTTGTCAAGGCCACCCGCCCTTTTGAACGCCTGAGTGTTGACTTTAAGGGCCCCCTTCCCTCCACTGACCGCAATGTCTATTTTCTCAGTGTTATTGACGAGTTCTCACGGTTCCCCTTTGCCATCCCCTGCCCCGACACCACTGCCACGTCCGTCATAAAAGCCCTGCGCCAGCTCTTCACTCTGTTCGGGTATCCCTGCTATATCCACAGTGATAGAGGGTCCTCCTTTATGAGTGAAGAGCTGCGCCAGTACTTGCTAGCTAGGGGCATTGCTACCAGTCGGACCACGAGTTATAATCCCCGGGGTAATGGCCAGGTAGAGCGGGAGAATGCCACAGTGTGGAAGGCCACACTTTTAGCCCTCAAGTCCAAAGGGTTGCCGGTCTCTCGATGGCAGGAGGTCCTCCCTGAGGCACTGCACTCTATCCGCTCTCTGTTATGTACGTCCACCAATGCCACCCCTCACGAACGCCTATTCTCTTTTCCCAGGAAGTCTGTCACTGGGACCACCCTACCAGTTTGGCTGACGTCCCCGGGGCCAGTGCTGCTCCGGAAACATGTGAGGAGCAATAAATACTCCCCGCTGGTAGAGAGGGTTCACCTTCTCCATGCGAACCCCCAGTATGCTTACGTGGTCTTACCTGATGGGCGGGAGGACACGGTCTCCATCCGCGACCTGGCACCCGCAGGTGCAGCAGACCACTACCCTGAAGGCTCTCCGGTAACTGTGAACCCTGCACCAGAGGTGACACCGTACTCACCAGGCCCTACACAGACTCCTCACGACACTTGTATACCGGGCGTTTCGTACGCATTTATACCAGGCGCCTCGCACATGCATGAGGGATCACCGGCGCCTAGTGGGCAAGAACACGCGCAACCCCCGTCCCCTGTGCAATCGCCAATGTTGCCGGCACCTATGCGGTCACAGCCGGTGCTACGTAGATCGCAGCGACAGATTCGACCGCCTGATCGGCTTGACTTGTAAGAACCTTCGCTACATGAGGACTTTTTCAAACGAAGGGGGGGTGAATGTGGTGAACTATGTGCCTGTTGGGACACGCCCCTGCTGACTGCTCCTGTGGCTCCTCCCACAGGCCCCTGTATAAAGGAGACCTGCGGCCTGAAGATCGGCCTCATTCTCCAGGACCTTGTATGATAGACACTCACTCCTGGTTCCTTCTTCCAGTCAATAAAAGCCGATATCTCGCCTACGTCTCAGTGTGAGTTATTGATGGTGCATCACATAGAATGGTGAGAAGCAACATGAGGAGATGATAGGAAGGAAAAAAAAACAATAGGGTTATCACTGTGGGTGACTGGGAACTCCGATGTTCAAAGGATTTCAATGTGTCAGAATTTGTTAGGTGTATCTAAGAGGGTTTCTTGAAGTCTTATGTGGATAGTCCATCTAGATGGGAGGCAATACTAGGTTTTGTTTTGAATGAGCCAGCCAGGTGACTGACCTTCCAGTGGATGAATATCTGGGGAAAAAATTATCTCATTAAGATAACTATGAATAAGGATAGGAATGTTATTTGCAGGAGAGTATTAATTTAGGGGAAATTATGAAGATATTAGACAGGAGCTCGAGAGAGTTAATTGGAATGTTTGTGGGCAAATCAACATCTAAAATGTAGAAGATGTGTAAAGACTGGCTGCTCAGAGCTCAAGACCAGTTTCTTCAGATATGAGGGAAAGACAAGGATGGCAAGAAATGCCGACGTGAGAGGTAGTTAACTTAGACTATAAAACTGTAAGGTATAGAAGTAGAATTAGGCCATTTCACCATTGTGTCTGCTCCACCATTTCATCACGGCTGATCGAATTGTTCTCTCAGCCCCAATTTCCTGCCTTCTCCTTGTATCCCTTCATGACCTGACTAATCAAGAATCTATCGGCCTGTCTTGGATATACATAAAGGCTTGGCCTCCTCAGCTGCATGTGGCAAAGACTTCCACAGATTCACCACTCTCTGGCGAAATAAATTCTTCCTCATCTCCATTGTAAAAGGATGCCAATCTGTGTTCTCTGGTCTTAGACTCTCCCACTGTCAGAAGCATCCTCTCTACATCCACTCTATCAAGGACTTCCACTATTCGATAGGTTTCAATGAGGTCAGCCCTCATTCTTCTGAATTCTAGTGATGGCCCAGATCCATCGATAAGTCTTCTTATGACAAGCCATTCAATCCTGGAATCTTTTTTATGAGCCCTCTTTGAACCCTCTCCAGTTTCAGCACCTATTCTCTATGATAAAGGGCTCAAATCTGCTCACAATTGCATCCTTGCTTTTGTATTCTAGTCCTCTTGAAATGAATGCTAACATTGTATTCGCCTTCCTCACCAGACCCAACCTGCAAATAAGTCCCAAATCCCTGTCACCTGAGTTTTTGGTGTTTCTTCTCCATTTAAAAAATAGTCAAGCCTTTCATTTCTTCAACCAAAGTATATGACCATGCACTTCCCAACACTACATTCTATCTGCCATTCCTTTGCCCATTCTTCAATCTGCCTAAGACCTTCTGTAGCCTCTCTACTTCCTCAAAACTAATTGACCCTCTACATTGTTTGCAAACTCTGCACCAAAGTCATCAATTCCATCATCTAAATCATTAACATATAATTTAAAAAGAGTCGGTCCCAACACAGACAACTGTGGAACACCACTAGTCACCAGCAGCCAGTCAGATAAGGCTCCCTTTATTTCCACTCTTTGCCTCATGCCAATCAGCCACTGCTTTATTCATGCTAGAGTTTTTCCTGTAATACCACAGTTTCATAGCTTGTTAAGCAGCCTCATGTGTGGCAACTTGTCAAAAGCCTTCTGAAAATCCAAGTACAGAACATCAAACAGTTCTCTTTTGTCTGTCCTGCTTGCTATTTCTTCAAAGAATTTCAACTTATTTGTCAGGCAAGATTTTCCCTCGAAACCATGCTGACTGTGGCCTACTATATCATGTGCCTGCAAGTACCCTGAGACCTCACCCTAAATAATCGGCTCCAACAGTTTCCTAACCATTGAGGTCAGACTAACTGGCTTATAGTTCCCTTTCTTCTGCTGTCTCTCTTCTTGAAGAGTGGAGTGACATTTGCAATTTTCCAGTCTTCCAGAAACATTCCAGAACTTAATGATTCTTGAAAGATCATTACTATTGTGTTGGCGCATGGCCTAGTGGATAAGGCATCGGTCTAGTGATCTGAAGGTCACAGGTTCGACCCTCAGCTGAGGCAACGTGTTGTGTCCTTGAGCAAGGCACTGAACAACACATTGCTCTGCAATGACATCGGTGCCAAGCTGCATGGGTCCTAGTGCCCTTCCCTCGGTGGCACGGAGAGGGGAAGGCTTGCAGCTTGGGCAACTGCCATTCTCCCATACAACCCTGCCCAGGCTTGCGCCCTGGAAACCTTCGAAGAGACTACCAGATGCCTAAATTTTTTAAAAATGCATCCACAATCTCTTCAGTTATCTCTTTCAGAACTCTGGGGTGTCCACCATCTGGTCCAGGTGACTTATCTAGCTTCAGACCTTTCAGTTTCCGAAGAACCTTCTGCCTAGTTATGGTAACTTCACACACTTCATGCCCCCTGACACCTGGAACCATACTGCTAATGTCTTCAACAGTGTTTCAGTTCAGTTCATCTGCCTCTCAGTGGTCCGATATCCAATCTTGACTCTCTTTTACACTTATGCATCTGAACAAACATCTGATATCCTCAATTATTATTAGCTAGCTATCGTATTCCATCTTTACCTTCCTAATGATTTAGTTGCCTTCTGTTGGTTTTTAAAAGCTTCCCAGTCCTCTAACTAACTACTAATTTTTGCTCTCTTATATGTCCTTCCTTTGGTTTTTATGTTGGCTTTGACTTCTCTTGTTAGCCATGGCTGTGTCATCTTTCCTTTAGAATAGTTTAAAATACTTCTTCCTCTTTGCAATGTATATATCCTGTGCCTTCTGAATTGCTTCCAGAAATTCCAGCCATTGGTGCTCTGCCATAATTCTTGCCAGTGTTCTTTTCCAATCATTTCTGGCTAACTCCTCTCTCATGCCCCTGTAACTGCATTTGTTCCACTGTAATTCTGATACATCTGAGTTTAGCTGAGCTTAGCTACTCCTTTTTAAACTTCAGGATGAATTCAAACATATAATGATCATTTTCCCCTAAGGGTTCCTTTACCTTAAGCTCTCTAATCAATTCTGGCTCACTGCAGAACACCCAATCCAGAATAGCTGGTCCTTTAATGGGCTCAACCATTGGCTGCTCTAAAAAGCCATCTTGTAGGCACTCTAGAAACTCTCCCTCCTGGATCACAACCCTGGAGGTCCTGCCCTTTAACTTAGCACCTAACTCTCTGAACTCCCTATGCTGAACCTCATTACTTGTCCTACCCGTGTTATTCGTAACCTCTTGGACCACAATTTCTGGTTGTTCACCTCACCCTCCCACTTAAGAATACTAAGGACTTGATCCGAGATACCCCACACCCTGACATCCGGGAGGCAACATGCTATCCAGGAATCTCATTCTCATCTATGGGAGCTCCTATCCATTACCCTAACTAAAGAATCCCCTATCACCACAGCATGCCTCTTTTTCCCCATCCCTTCTAAGTCAGAGAGGGAGACTCATTGCCTAAGAACCGAGCACTGTGACTTTTCTCTGTTAGGTCATTCCCCCCAACCCCCGACAATGTCCAAATTGATATAGCTATTGTTAAAGGGGGTGGCCACAGGAGTACTTGGCACTGACTCCGTAAACCATTTCCCCTTCCTGATTGTCACCCAGTTTCCTGTGTCATGCAACTTGGGTGTAACTACCTCTCTACATGTCCTATCTATCACTCGCTCAGCGTGCTGAATGAGTTGGAGTTCATCCAGTTCCAGCTCCAACTCCTTAACCCGGTTTGTTAGAACTGCAGTGGTTCTCGCAGTTGTAATGGTCAGGGATGCTGGAGTTCTCCCTGCCTTCCCACATCCTGCAAGAGGAGCATTGCATTATCCTGCCTGATTTCTCTACCTAGTTGAGCAAATTTAAAGAAGAAATTTCTTTAAATTTCTTTAAATTCTTTCCTTTCCTTTCTCTGAGCGAAGCCTCTCTTCACTGAAGTCTTGAAGAACTAAAGCCTTAAGACCACTGCTCTAACTATGTCCACTCAGATAGTGGCTGGTATGCTTGTCCCTGCCATGTCAAAGCTCCATTACACTGCAGCGAACCACTCCTGCTCTTTATCCTTAGGCTGTGGACCTGATTGAAGTCCCCTCCTTTCCAAACTTACGTTGCCTGATTGGCCTCTGGTCAAAGCTCTAATACGCTGTCACGAACCACTCTTTCCTTTTATCCTCGGGCAGTGGACCTTACTGTAGTACCCTCCTCTCCAAACTTCTGATGTCCGTATTTGGCCAGTTTAGTCAAGAAGAAGAAGGAAGCAAATGTAAGACTTATTGGAATTGAAGGGCTTATTGGAAGCTGGAATGGAACAGAGAATGTGAGGACTATACAGGGGTCATGGAGAGCTAGGAGAGGTCATGAAAATTCCTTGGTGAGTAAGATGAAAGTGAATCCCAAGACATTCTGCTTATGCATCAAGAGCACGAGGGTGACCCGGGAGAGGATAGGACCACAAGATAATAAAGGAAGGAATATGCTTAGAAATGGAGAGCAACATACACAAAAAGCTGGAGGAACTCCGCAGGTCAGGCAGCACCTATGGAAATGAATAAACAGTCAATGTTTTGGGCTGAGACCCTTCTTCAAGACTGGAGAATACGGCTGATATTCTAAATTAATACTTTAAATCAGTATTTGTTGAAGAGAGTGATGTAAGATCATAAGGCATTGGAGCAGAATTAGGCTATTTGGTCCCTCAAGCCTGCACCATCATTTAATCATGACTCATCCATTTTCCTCTCAATCCTATTTTCCTGCTTTCTCCCCATAACCTTTCATGTCCTGACTTATAAAGAATCTTTCAGCATCCGCCTTAATGATCTAGCCTCCACAGCCGCCTGTGGCATTAAATTCCACAGATTCACTACCCCCTGGCTAAAGATTCACTACCCCCCCGGCTTACTTCTCATCTCTGTTCTAAATGTACGTCCCTCTATTCTGATGTTGTGTCCCCTGATCCTAGACTCCCCCATTATAGGAAACAAGCTTTCTACATCCACTCAAGCTTGGCCTTTCAACACTCAATAGGTTTCTAGTGAGTAGTGAGGTCAGAGGGGAGCATACAATGATGTTAGGACATTTCATGATTTGGGAAGAAGTAGTGTTAGGTCTCATGAGAAACATTAAGGTGGATGTCCCCTAGTCCTAATGGATTTTACTCCAGGTTATTGAAAGAAGCCAGAGATGAGAATGCTGTGGTTTTGACCCAGGTCTTTGTACCTTTGTTAAACAAAAGGTGCAGTGCCAGAGGGCTGGCAGGTAGCTAATGTTGTTCTTTGTCCTGGATAATTCTGGAAATAATGGCCTGGCGAGGCTTACATCAGTGGTAAGGAAACAAATGGAGAGGATTCATAAGCGATAGAAATTATGACCATTTGGTGGAACAATCCATATGGCTTTGTGCAGGGCAGATCATGTCTGACTAATCTGTTTGAGAGTTTCAAGAAGGTGATGTATACATGGATTTCAAAAAGATATTGAATGAGGTTCCACATGCTGGGCTTATCCAGAAAATTAGCATGTATGGAATCCATTGTGACTTGGCTGATTGTATCTAAAAATTAGCTTCCCCATAGAAGACAGAGAGTAGTGGTGGATGGAATCTGTGATTAGTGGTGTTCCTCAGGGATCTGTACTGAGACCTCTGTTATTTGAGTGAGTAGGTTTGCAAATGACACAAAGGCTGGTAGCACTGTGGATTGCATAGAAGATTACCAAAGGATATGTCCAGCTATTGATCAGTTATAGATATGGATGGAGGAGTGGCATTCGGAGTTTAATACAGGCAAGTGTGAGGTATTCCACTTTGGAAAAATCACCATAAAGGGAG
The DNA here is from genome assembly GCF_030144855.1 of Hypanus sabinus. Lineage (NCBI taxonomy): Eukaryota > Metazoa > Chordata > Chondrichthyes > Myliobatiformes > Dasyatidae > Hypanus > Hypanus sabinus. The sequence continues at coordinate 31,927,565 of NC_082710.1, read as the reverse complement.
ATTATACAGTTAATAGCAGGATCTTTAACAACATTGATGAACAGAAGGATCTTGGAGACCAGGTAAATGGCTCCCTAAAAGTGGTCACACAAATTGATAGGTGGTAAAGAAGACATATGACGTCCTTGTCTTCATTGGTTGAGCAGCCAGGAGGGTTGAACTCTACTCTATAACCATCAACAGAATTTACTGTCTATTGTATGTTTAATCACTGGCTCAGGCAAGGTTGCTGGAAGCATCTGAGCCAAATTTAATCACATAGATGACATTGTGATGTACCAGAAGGAACTTTCTGTCAAGGCTTTTCCTCATATATCTTTTGCTGATCATTATCCTTAGACATAGTTTGTCCTCCTTTAATACATAAACTTAAAATATTGATGAAATGGTCAATATTCATGTTAGATGGAAACCTGACTAAGCCTTGGATCATTCTAAGAATTAACTGGAGCTCAGAAAAGTTTTCAGGTTTTCTACTTCCGATGATGGGTTCAGTATTTTTTTTACCTCACTGCATCTTGTCTGCATTTATTTGCAGACCGAAATAACCACTTCCTTTTTTTTATTAAAGCTTGACATTGTATTGATGAAGTCTCCCAAGCATGCCTCAAGTATCCAAAGCTTTTCATCCACAATGTTGATTGCAATCAGAGTGTCATTGTGATTGCACAAACAATATTGGACCCCCTGCAGCAAATAAGTACACTGTCATCTGGAATGGGTCTGGTGATGATTTTATCCTTGTACCATCTGAATACAGTTCCTTGCAGCTGTTACTTGTTACAGAGTATTGGTTTTCTTTGTTTACATAAGAACAACCCTCTTACTGGTTTCCCTTCAAGTTGCACACAATCCATGCGAGGAAGTATATCACCATGTTCCTTTGTCATTAGGTCTAAATCCTGGAACTGCTTCCCTAACAGCACCATGGGAGTGTACTCAGCAGGAGGATCATGGTAAGTCACATGCTCTATCTACCCCAGTATTCCTGAAAATACTGTATCTTCAACCAGTATATTTCCAATTTATGATACTTTACTAATCTTCTGGGCATATGCATCCCTTCCCACAGTGGTAAAGTCAGCAACTGTGTCAATATTCATAATGATATTTTGATTATTAATAGTTAATTTTGAAGTCATCTCTTTTATTTCACTATGAGTTGAATATGTGCTTTTTCTTATCTCATTGGCACAGAAGGCAGCATTGAGCCCTTTGAGTCCAGCCTGACTCCCAGAGGAGTAAACTTAACGATGATGTTTCTCTTCTCCCATTTTCCCATGTAACTTATTCTCTCTCATGTGTCCATCAACTCTCCTTTGATAGCTATTATCTACTGTCCATCATTCCTTGTTGAGTTGCTTCTGCGGTTGTTTTCCTTCCATTACAAGCACCTATTTTAGTTGCAGTTTTAGGAGGTTTCTATCAGACTGGCTTTCTGCACCACTGATGCCTGAATTTAATGTTAGAGCTCCTTACACTGCTCTTCTGTAGGTCACATACCTCATTACCAGCACAATATTATGCTGACTGAAATTATTTTAGCCAGGGAGTAGTAAATCTGTGGAATGCTCTGCCACAGACTGCGGTGGAGGCCAAGCCTGTGTATATAGTTAAGGTGGAAGTTGATCATTTTCTGATCGGTCAGGGCATCAAAGGATATGGCGAGAAGGCAGATGTATGGGGTTGAGTGGGATCCAGGATCAGCCATGATGGAATGGCAGAGCAGACCCGATGGGCTGCATGGCCTAATTCTTCTTCTATGTCTTATGGTGTGTACATTTTGGAACATTTCAAGCTCTCAGACATTCGTCTCTGAATATTTGGTCTGGCATATCAACAACTTGGACTGGATCTATACCCACAAATCTTGCATTGCAGTGTTTGATCCAAAAACTTACCACTGCTGCAATGATGTGATAAGATTTTTAGAACAACTATAAATGCACCAGCATACCTCCCGATATCTACTAATTTCATAATCTTCCCAAATCTCTTGGGTTGAATTATTTTTGTATCTTTTCAATTACTTTGTTAAATTGGTGTTTTGTTTGCTGTCCTATCGTAGGATCTTGTAGCTTTGCAATCCAAAGAATGAGGCATAAAACTTATTTATAGCATTTATTAATTGTTGTAGGAACGAGAACGAACAGAGAAAAAGACCAAGAATGAAAATCACCCACGCTCGGTCCGCCAGAGAATGCAGGATCTCCCAGTGGCCACGCATTTTAATTCTACGTCCCATTCTCATTCTGAAATGTCTTTCCATGGCCTCCTCTACTGTCAAGATGAAGCCACACTCAGGTTGGAGGAACAACATCTGGGTAGTCTCCAACCTGATGGCATGAATATTGACATCTCTAACTTCCGTTAATGCCCCTCCTCCTCTTCTTAGCCCATCCCTGATATATTTGGTTGTGTGGCGACCCACTTCCTAGCGCACTCGGACCGGCTCACAAATAGCCAGCGCGCCGGCACAAAGGCCAGTCCCAAAAGGGCGCCAGGTCTGCTTCACCAACAAAGGGAAAAGCCCGCGCGGGACTGTGAATACGTGCCACCTACAGCTTCCACACCTGCGGAGCGCGGGATCAGGGAGGCTTTAAAGCGAGGCCGTGAAGTTCGAATACAGTTTACCGACTCCGTGTCGTTATTTCAGCGCTGCGTGTAGCACACCGCTACAGTTGTTTGTTTTTTTTTCTCTCTCTCTCTGCCCTTCACTCTGCCTGTTCTCCATCTCCCTCTGGTGCTCCCCCCTCCCTCTTTCTTTCTCCTGAGGCCTCCCATCCCGTTCCCTTCTCCAGCTCTGTATCACTTTCGCCAATCACCTTTTCATCCCATCCCCTCCGGTCTTCTCCTATCATTTCGCATATCCCCTCCCCCACTACTATCAAATCTCTTAGTATCCTTCCTTTCAGTTAGTCCCGACGAAGGGTCTCGGCCCGAAACGTTGACAGTGCTTCTCCTTATAGATGCTGCCTGGCCTGCTGTGTTCCACCAGCATTTTGTGTGTGTTGTTTGAATTTCCAGCATCTGCAGATTTCCTCCTGTTTGCCCCAAGAACGGAATAGCCATTATTGTCTTATGACAAAACCTAGCTCAGACTAGTTAAATAACAAGACATTCCAGAGAGAACATTAACCTATGAAATAGTTGTTCAGTGGCAAGACACCTGCAGCACAGAAACTTCTAGAAAAATACAGAATCAGCCAAACTACAATTACTGCAAAATTCACTGAACAATAATACATCCGAGGGGTGATTGATAAGTTCATGGCCCAAGGTAGGCGATTACTTATACAGCTCTCGTTCGTTACATGCACATGCAATTCAACTCTGAGTGAAAATGCAGAAAGTTTGAAGTTAATAACTCATCTCCTTCTACCTTAGGCCACAAACGCATCATTCACCCCTCGTATATAGGTGATGACATAAAAATTCAAGTAAGCATAGGAAAAGTCAAACTATGAGGAAATTAATATTGCATCTAATCCAACACTGCCCTTTGATAGGAACATACTTGTTTTGTATTCTTGTCTGGCTCATTCAGAGCATTTTCATCCTCAACAAATATTTTGATGACTTATTTTCCCTGAATCATACCTTTGCATCTGTTCATTATTCTATTAAAGTTTGTTTAGCTGTATACATGTGTCAGATCTGTATGTGAAACTTACCATAACTTTCCAGAAGAAAGACAGGTTATTTTATTGAAACATGTAATATCCTTACTGGGTAGGGTAGATTTTGAGATGTTTTCCCTACAGGAAGACTTCTGAATCGGAATCATAGTTACAAAATGTGGGTGCAGTCATTTAAAATTGTGGTTGATGGGAACACCTTTTCACAGAGAGTGATGATATCTGGAACTCTCTACCCTAGAGGTTTGTGGAGATTAGATCACTGCGGGATACTCAGAAAGGAAGTACATAGATAAATTTTGAAAGATCAGGGAATCGAGGGCTCTAGGGAACTGGCACAGAACAGGAGGAGAGGCCTGGACCAAGTAAGAAATGATCAGCTGGAAAGGCAGGCAGGCTTGAGGGGGTGCATATTCCTATTTCCTTATCTTTTTAATTTTTCAAACTTATACTACTAATGCAGTCCAGCACTCACCAATATCCTTGGTGACAATGTCACTTTTGATGGTTGTCATTCTTTGCTGTGTTAACCTTATTGCCAGTGTACAGTGTGTATAACTTGTTAGTTCCAACAATCTCTAGTATAGATTACATAAATGTATACATATGAGAGCAGCTGGAAGACAAGTTATAAACACTTTACTCAAAATTTGTATTCAGATTAATCGTGCATATTGTAATACACAGGTGACATATTATGTCATATATGGCTTAACACATTTACATATATTACTTCTGGCAGCAACAAGTTTAAGCTAAATTTTAAATTCACGACTTATCATATTCAAATATTATTCAAATTTCAAGCACCAGCAAATTTTCACTGCCAACTCTTCTTCAAACTAATCATTGACTAAAACTGTCAAGGATCTGCCTAATTTGCATAAATTGAGATGCCGTTAGAGACATTGCATATTGGTTGTTTGCTAGTCTTTGTTTATGTATAGTTTTTTCGTAATTTCTACTCTATTTCTTTGTTTTCCTGTAATTGCCTTCAAGAAAATAAATCTCAAAGTAGTATATAGTGGTATTAAGTATACTCTGATAATGAACTTACTTTGACTTTTGAAAAATTAACATAGCACAGGACATTACTTGGAGTATTGAGGTCCAATTTGATGGGTAGGAAAAAGAAAATGACCACATTGCATCAGAGACATTGGAAAACAGAGCTCAAGATGGACTGTGGTGGAGAACTGAATTAGTGGCACATATCTGGCAAGCACCTAGCAAAAATTGTAGGCTTGGATAATGTGGACGTGACAAGGATGTTTCTTGTAGTGAGGGAGTCTCGGACCAGAACAAAAAGGACATCTCTTTAGAACAGAGAAGAGGAAGAATTTCCTTGGCCAGAGAGTGGTGAATCTGTAGAACCTACTACCTCAGACATCTGTGGTGGTCATATCAAAGGATGCACTTGAGTGGAGGTTGATAGATTCTTGATTAGCAAGGGTGTCTAAAGTTTCAGGGAGAAGGTAGAAGAATGGGGTTGAGGGAGTAGTAAGTCAGCTATAATTGAATGTTGGAACTGACTTGATGGGCTGAATGGCCTTGTCGTGCTCCTATGTCTTATGCGCTTTTAGTTGTGGTAGGGATAGAGTTCCCAAGATGGAACATCTACTACATTGATTGTTCTGCTTCTGATTGGATCCAATTTTTTGTTTGATGAAAATGCTAAGCTCCTTCTTTTGACCGTTGTTGGAAGTGTATTCTTGTGTGTTCACAGAAGGTGAGTGCATATTCTTCACTTGACTGATCTTAAATAAACAGCTATTACTTATGAACTAAGCTTCAGCAATATTCCATGGCAGATGTATGAAAAGGCAATTACTGTCCTTAAGACCTCATGTAAATGAGGGATCAGCCAATGTCATAGAGTTTTAGAGCCATAGATTCATAGAACCATATAGCACAGGCATGGGCCTTATGATCCACTACGTTCATGCTGAACCCTTTTGCCCATATCAAAACTCTCATTTGTCTGCATTGGGCCCAAACCTTTTCCCTATTCAGGTTTCTGTCTAAATGCCTCTTATACATGGTGATTGTATCTAATTCTACTACCTCCTCTGACAATGCATTCACTATATTGAAGGTGGGCATGCAGGTACAGCAGGCGGTGAAAAAGGCAAATGGTACCTTGGCATTCATAGCAAAAGGATTTGAGTACAGGAGCAGGGAGGTTCTACTGCAGTTGTACAAGGCCTTGGTGAGACCGCACCTAGAGCATTGTGTGCAGTTTTGGTCCCCTAATCTGAGGAAAGACACTCTTGCCATAGAGGGAGTACAGAGAAGATTCACTGGATTGATTCCTGGGATGGCAGGACTTTCATATGAAGAAAGACTGGATCGACTAGGCTTATACTCACTGGAATTTAGAAGACTGAGGGGGGATCTTATTGAAAAGTGTAAAATTCTAAAGGAATTGGACAGACTAGATGCAGGAAGATTGTTTCCGATGTTGGGGAAGTCCAGAACGAGGGGTCACAGTTTAAGGATAAAGGGGAAGCCTTTTAGGACTGAGATGAGGAAAAATTTCTTCACACAGAGAGTGGTGAATCTGTGGAATTCTCTGCCACAGGAAACAGTTGAGGCCGGTTCATTGGCTATATTTAAGAGGAAGTTAGATATGGCCCTTGTGGCTAAGGGGGTATGGAGAGAAAGCAGGTACAGGGTTCTGAGTTGGATGATCAGCCATGATCATACTGAATGACGGTGCAGGCTCGAAGGGCTGAATGGCCTACTCCTGCTCCTATTTTCTATGTTTCCATGATATCAATCCACTATTTCAAATGTAACTTTGTTTCTCCTACAGTGTGTGACTAAAATTCTGTGTAGATTAACTACTGGTTTGTAAACTTGAACATAACATCCCAATGTTTATATTCAATGCTCTGAAGACTAGCCTTCTTCACCACTCTGTCTACAGTACCTATGGCACCACTTTTAGGGAACTATGGATTTGAACCCCATGGTCCCTCTCTTTATCAACATTTCTTAGCACCAGACTATTTACTCTATACAGCTCACCCTATTTAATTCCCTAAAATGAACTACTTCTCACTTGACAGGATTAAATTCCATCTTCCAATGCTTTGCCTAACATTTCATCTGATCTGTATACTACTGTAGCCTTGGACAACCTTTCTCTTAGTCTACAACACCATCAACTTTTACATCATCCACAGACCTAGTAGTCATTCCACTTCAGGTTTATTTATCAGATGTGCATCAAAACTTACAGTGAAATGCATCATTTGCGTTAACAGGCAACACACCCAAAGATATGCTGGGGCAGCCCGGAGGTGTCACCACCCATTCTGGTTTCAGCATTGTGTGCCCACAACGCTCAGCAGAACATATGCATCATACCTTCTTCGTTCAGGTACAAGTCATTAATATTTACAATGACCCAAAAGTTTCAGCACCATGCATGGTTTTGGCAGCATTGGCTTTTCATGCAGAAGAACTCCTTCGCAGTGATTGACATACATTTCAGCCAAGCTTAAAGGAAACAAACACTTCTTCTGACCTATCACTATTCATGAGACCTGTCCTTCCGTGTGTCATTGTTTTCATTTGAAATAGGGAGCTAGTTGGATTTTTGAGTCCGTGCTGGTCTGCAGAACATTCCCAATGGAGTCACATTCTCATTTATTTCAATGGGACCTATTCTCTTTTACATTTCTGTTAATTCGCCCAGTTCTTCTGCCGTCTTATACTTGGCACAATTAGCAGGAGCCATTAATTTGCCTTTGAGATGTGGAGAAAGCCGAATAATGGGGGAAACCTGTGCAAGCGTAGCAGAATTGTGTAAACTTCACAGAGACAAATCCTGGTCAAAACTGAAACTGGATGATAGGAGCCAATGTGGCAGCAGCAATCCATGCTGACCTACTGTGTCACCCAGACAATTGACCCCACACTCCCTAGCTCATAGCTGTTTTCCATCAGCTACAGAACATCGGCCCATCAAGTCCACTCCAATCACCAAGCACCCGATTTTAGGATCAGAACTATCCTTAAACACAGCAAATAATTTTTATGTAATCATTTTAATCACAAAAATTACCAAGCCAAAATGTTGAATATAGAAAACTCCTTTTACTCATCTGTCATTTGAAATATCAAATTGAATGTAGTGGGGAATAAAATTACCCCTGTTGTCAGCCCCTTTATGGTGTCAAACCTTAAGATGGGACAGGATGCTGAAAGGAGGAGTTGGTCTAGATAACTTTAACTTGAGAGAGTCCTATTGTATTTTCAGAAAGACGAAAGTGCTGACTACAACAGCTGGCCAAGGTGCTTATCTTGGTGAACCTCCCACCTGTAGTGCAAAGCTGTGTGTCGAGACAAAGAAAGACCATTGTTCACATCTGGTTTCTGTGCTAACAGGCCGAAAGGCAAATGAAATCAGTTAACTGACCAATTAAATGCCATAAATGAGCAATGTCTGTCATTTTAGCAACAGAACTAAGTGATTTCAAAACTGTCATGTTTTTGTGTGAAGGTTTAACCTCAGGCAGCGAGGTACAATTTCTAGATCCCAGCTGATGCTGCAGTTGCTGATTTTGCATTGCAGCATAAGGTTTGCACCTGGAATTTGAACAGAAACCAAACAACTGAATCCAGGTCCTATTGTATTCAAAAGCCATTCTTTTTCATATTTTCTAAAATGCGCAAATATAGCCTATATTTTCCAAAGTTCATTCATTTTTACACATTTTTGTCTTTCATTAGTTTCCTCCATTCTTCCCACCACCCCACCCTCCACCCGCCTCACCTTCCCTGAAGGTGAAAGTTATTACTTCACAGCTTCTGTTTGTGTCAAAAGGTCCCCAGCAGTTAATTTAACAGTCAAATAACGATTATGTGGTAAGCTGTCTCTACCAGACAATTTCTCCTTGCAGGGACTTGGTCAAAGATTGTGGAGATCGTACCATTAATACCTTGTTCTTTTTCCCACTTCCTTTGATGTAAAAATGAAAAGCTTACGCATGACAACAAACAGCACCAACAATCACAGATCTGTTCTGTGCTGATTCTGATCGATCCATTCATACGGAACAACAGAGTACAAAAAGACCCTGACTACTGTTTTGTTTCTTGTTGATACAAAGCAATTCACTGTTTCTGTTAACTTCACAATTCTATGTAATTGATATCAATCTTATCTTCACTAGCAATTATGATTGTTTTTTTAGTAAGGTGGAGCTGAGTACGTCTGGTGAATAGGACAATTGTGCAACTGTGCATCCTGTCTGACTGGCTTGGGAGAAGCAATTGCTTCACTCTGCAAGATTTGGCATAGTTAGACACGGGTAGAAACCAAACTGATGTGCAAATAAGGTAATAACATACATACACTATATAAAAAGTGAATGATGGAATTCATTCATCTGGGAACCTGCATACATGATACTGGTAATTCTGTCGTGTGTTGAAAGTACACTCGGGGTGGCATGGTGGTGCACTTCTTGGCAGAACACTTTACAGTACAGGCAACTGTGGTTAATTTCCTGCCGCTGCCTGTAAGGGGTTTGTACCTTCTCCCCATATCTTCATGGTCCCCCCCCCACCCCATAGTCCAAAGACCTACAGGTAGATAGAAACCTACAGAATATTACAGGCCCTTCGTCCCACAATGTTGTGCTGACCATGTAACCTACTCTAGAAGCTGCCTAGAATTTCTTTTCTACACAGCCCTCTATTTTACTAAGCTCCATGTACCTATCTAAGAGTCTCTTAAAAGACCCTATTGTATCCACCCCACTTACCTTTGCTGGCAGTGTGTTTCACACACCCACGCCTCTCTGTGTGAAAAGCTTACCTCTGACATTCCCCTTGTACCTATCTTAAAACTATGCCCCCTCATGTTAGCCATTTCAGCCCTGGGAAAAAGCCTCTGAGTAGCCACATGATCAATGCCTTTCATCATCTTGTACACCACTATCAGGTCACCTCTCATCCTTCGTCACTCCAAGGAGAAAAGGCTGAGTTCACTCAACCTATTCTCATAAGGCATGCCCTCTAATCCAGGCAACAGCCTTGCAGGTTAATTGGTCATTGTAAATTGTTCAATAACCACTCCGGGGTTAAATTGGGAGATTGCTCAGGGCCGCGGCTTGAAGGACCAGAAGGGCCTATTCCACATTGCAGCTCAATAAATAAATAATTCCTTAAGTCCCACATGGTGTTGTTGGAAATTGAAAACAATTTTCAAATCTGTCTGCCATATTTACTACCCTTTGTGCTTGTGTGCCATGGCCTTTTGCCAATGTTATCAGTCTTTAGAATAGTTTCAATTGAGTCATTGTCCCGCTTTCTCAGACCTGCCCTGTAGCGCTGACCTTGCCATGGGAGTAGACTCCTTGGAAGGTTTCATACCTCAAACATTTGCCTAGCATGGTTGTGTTGAAAGAAACATTGGTTGATGCTACACAGCCCAACATCAGCAGTGTTTAGAAATCCTAAACTTATAGTCCTCTTCAGCTTACAAACACGTAAATTGTGTACAGCTCAATACAGGTGAATGAGCAGTTGGAGATTGCAAAGATGGATTTGCCAGATTATTCGGGATTCCAGACATCTTCTGCTGCCCAGGAGCTCAGTTCATGGCTTCTGAAGTGTCTGTGTTACAATCAGTTCACAGGAGCAGAACCCTGCCATAACCTAGGCAGTACCTGTGTAGTATTTTTCAAAAGCAGAGCAGATACAGCTGAAAAATGTCAATGTAGTACTGCAATTGTTAGTCCATTTCTGGTACTTGTATGCTGATATAGGCAATAGGGAAGCATCACCATTAATATATCAACAGATGCCCAAAATTGGCACTGGCTTTGGAAAGATGGACATTAATCGTTGAATAATATTGAATTCATGGTGCATGCTTTCTAGATAGTGAAACCTGTCCAATATCTTGACAGAAGGTGGAATGGAGCTGAGATTAATTTGTTCAAAAATACAACCTCAGTTTTTTTTTCTGAATGATTGATTTTCCACCAAAGCCATTTTGTGGCTCTAATGAAAAGATCGGGTAGTCCTTGCTCATCGATGACTCCGTGTACTTTCAGAGACCTGTAAAGAATTTTCAGTGAAGCCCACATTGTTGTAGTCAGTATCTTAATTTTGGCACTAGCTAGAAAAGACCAAACATATTACATATATTTTCATTTTAGGCAATAATAGCAATATTAATAATATTATTTTGATTAGTAATAATGCCAACATACATAACTGCACTAAGAACTGAACAGATATTACAAGCATTCTTCACTTTCACCAATATATTTTGGTGAAGTGAGTCCAAGAAGATTTTGAGCTTGCTAAGACAGTCCACTTACTTGAGCACCATTCATAACCCAGACTTGATGACAGAATTAGATTCCTTGGTTATGTGAATAAAATAGTTAGCGTATTGATGAGAGGAACTGACGCAGGAGGCTCAGGGTTTTGTTACTGTGTGTGTGTGTGTGTGTGTGTGTGTGTGTGTGTGTGTGTGTGTGTGTGTGTGTGTGTGTGTGTGTGTGTGTGTGTGTGTGTGTGTGTGTGTGTGTGTGTGTGTGTGTGTAAGCAGAACATAAAGCAATGATAATTTCCTGTGTATTCAGTATACTCATACCTAAAGGAAGTCAGTTTGTACTCAGTTACTTGAACTGCTTTTGCTCAAAGACCTGAATTTAAAACTGAAGGAATGTGCACAGCAACGTAAATATTATATCATACGTAAATGTATGAAAGCCATATTAGTAAATCAAAAACGGTACTAGTAAGTTCAATCCAGCACCCTGTGGTACTTATATCATTGCAGATGTATTGACCATTTCTGCTGAAAGAACAAGAAATGTATCAATGCAGGCTGAAGCTTACAGGTGCCTTGAATTTGGTCTCGGTATGCCTGGAATTAGCTTTTCCAACTATGTCATTACTGACAGTTGGCCAATGGTCTGTACTTGAAAAAAAATTGAATGAATTTTGGCTGAAGGCATGAAAATAGCCAGAGTCAAATATCCTGCTACTGTTCAAAGATATTGTGCAATTTTGACCATCTGCATATCATGATTCTAGTACAGTAGGGAAACATGCACGATTAAAAATATACAAGGGGCGATTTAAGCAAATAGATGAAAAATCATATATGTTAGGCCTGTAACTTCCGAGAACATATTCCTTACAAACAGTATTTGGAAACACTCCGTCCATCCATTTAGCATTAAAATCTCATTCAGATCATTGTGGAACTAATATTGCAGCACTCCATAGTCAGTGCTGGAGTAGAAACTGAATGCATAGCCTTTTGATTAGAAAACAAAATACCACCAAATGACATTCAGAAACAGCCAGATTTACCTCAGTAATTAACTGACAAATTGCTTTGCGGACTGATATAATGCACTGACTTGTTTTCGAGTGAATGTGTATGCAGTCGATAATGCATTAAGCAAAATTGTAACAACAAGTACAAATTGTTGATCATACTGAGACAATTTCTATTTCTAGCCTCTTTCCCCACCCTCCCCTTCCCTTTTATTCTGGCATCTTCCTTCTTCCTTCTCAGTCCTGATGAAGGGCCTCAAACCGAAATGTCGATTGTTTACTCTTTTCTGTAAATGCTGCCTGACCTGCTGAGTTCCTCCAGTGTTCTGTTTGTGTTGCCTTGGATCTCCAACATCTGCAAAATCTTGCATGTTTGAAAATTTCTATTTTGTTTGCTTTCTGTTTTCCCTTCCCTTTAATACTCTGTTGAGTTGCAAATATGAAAAAAATCTGTTGTGACAATATAAACAAATGTGGTTTCTTTTTAAACCTCTATATAGTATGAAACAAAATTAAACAAGATTCAGATTATATTATAACCTCTGAGAAAGGAATACATAATTTAACAGTTCTGTTCAAAATGGACATTCTGTTGTTTTAGTTACAATTTGAATAATCAAAACAGGACCACTTTTGTTCTGTACCTCAAACTTCCTGAGCAATAATGTTCAGAGTTCACACTTAAAATGAATTCTTCCTTCTTTACACACTGTTGCTGATGTTAGATTGCTCACCCTGAAAGATCCAATACAGGATGCTACCATCAGCAGCTTAAAATAGCAAACTTGCCTTAGACCAGAACATTTTAATCCATGCAAAAGGAAATGTTATAATAAATATTATCATAGAGGAGGCTGTTAACTTGTTGATTTAAATTTGGAGCGGATTCTGCTTTAACCAGTTCTGCAGTGATCAGTCAATAGAGATCAGGAGCCGGAGTTCAGATGTTTGTTCTCTTGCCTAATCCAAGTCAATTGCAATGACCTCGGTATTAACCTGGCTGAGACTTGCTAACATCGTACAGACTGGAGATTAAGTTTAGGACCTTCACATTGCATTTACCCACAAACCATCAAAGGAGCTTTCCATAACAATATGATCATTGTACTGTAAGGGTGGGGGTTGGAGAGCAATGAACAATTAACCAGCTATACTCAGCTCATGGGTTTAGGTCTCAGCTGATCCTTGAACGCAAAAAGCTTCACTCTGTAATTAGTTAATTCTCAAGGGTGCCAACTGAGATGCAAGCATGGTTCTTTGTGGGAAATTAGTACAAGTACATTGAGGTTATTTTTGTAATTCTGTGAGGAACTCTGAACATATTACATACACATATACATAATGGTACTATTGGGGTGTATTTTGCTCTGCATGCAATTTTATAGAGAAATTACTTGACTGAAGAGTAATTATCAATCAATGGTCATTACTGGAGTACTTAATTTTCAACTTTACAAACAGAGGAAAATGTATTGTGTCATGTTCACCCCCCAGTCATTTCTTAGTCAATAAATAAATACCAAAATAACAATGATTTCCCAGGCAAAACATTACCAGGCAGAATTTTAATTAGCTTTCTTCATTTGATTCCATGTTGACTATATTTGTCAGTTGCCCGGGGAATTGTGATGATTTAATTTTCTCTTTAGTAAATAGAATTTTTTTATATGTGTGTTTGTGTGTGTGTGTGTGTGTTTTATATACAGTATGTTTGTATATATATATGTAATTTTTATCTATACAAATCAGGAGAAAGCACAGTTCAAAACTGATGCTGTAAATAAAACAATCTGTTTTCTTTTGCCACAGCTTATCTCAATTAATTCACTTCATCTTTAAACCCTATTAAAGCTAAATGCAGCTTTGTACATTTACAGCATTACACATGACCTCCATGTGACACAAAAAAGCTGTTAAATTCTATTTATAATAAATTTCAATTTCGGGAAGACTCAATATAAACTCAGATTCTTAGTGAAGATAAAAGGCAGAAATTTGTGATTGATTTACTGGGTAAAATAGATCTTAGCAGAAGTCGAGATACTTCAGATGGTTTGGGAAAAGAAAGAATTTTGGCAGGTTCTTGTTCCTAATTGTTATCCATGGAGATCTGGTGAAAGGGTTTCTTATGGACATCAGGCTTGTCCATAAAACTGACTGCTAGCGTTCGTTATCTAATCTCATGCTGGAAGAAAGTTTTCTTGGAGCAGGGCAGACACTTAAGGTATCAAAGCCAGAATTCGGGTCAAATAAGGAAGTGTGAAATCTTTAATAAAAGTCTGGCAGGTGGAGAAAGTCCGAACACAAATTTGACACTAATCTGTCATTATTACAATGGCAAAAGTGACTTAAGTACACAGTAACTTTAGGAATGTTGGTATTTCTCCAGATAATCAGTGATTTTATTCAGATATCAATGGAGTATGATTTGTTCTTAGAGAGGTGAGTAAAAAATGTACAATTTAAGTCTCCCCACGCAACGAGGGTGAAGCAATTCAGAATAAGAAGTCTCAGGTTTGTCCTTCAGGAGTGAAATTCAATTAAATAGTACAAATAGGAAGAGTGAGGTACTGTTCATGGGGTTATGGACCATTTGGAAATCTGATGGCCAAGGGGAAGAAGCTGTTCTTAGAGTATTGAGTGTGGGTCTTCAGGTTCCTGTATCTTTGCGCTGATGTTTGTAGTGAAAAAGAGAGCATGACCCACGCGGTGAGGATCTGGCTTAAGAGGATGTCCTTAATGGTGGAAACACTTGTATGATAGAGCTGTCCGAATCTACAGCTCTCTGCTGCTTCTTTTGATCCGGTTCATTGGAACCTCCATGCCAGGTAGTGTTGTAACCAGTCAGAGTCCTCTGCAAGATAGTGAGTCTCCTCAGACTCCAAATGAAATGTAGCTGCTGCATGATCGCGTCAATGTGTTGTGCCCAGGAACATTCCATTTATTCTTTTATTCCTCCCACTACCCAGCAACTTCAAGATGGATGATTATTTTTAAATTTTTCTTGAGGTTATCTCCTGAAACGTTAACCCTGCCTGGACTGAAACACACACAAAATGCTGGAGGAGCTCAGCAGGCCAGACAGCGTGTATGGAGGAAAGTACAGTTGACGTTTCGGGCCGAGAACCTGGGCCCTCCCAGCATCTGGAAGATTTTCTCTTGTTTGTACTGCCTGAACTGCTGCGGGTTTTCATTCATTTTCTGAATATCTGCAGTTTTGCCTTGTAGTCTCCAAACAAAAAAAAATCTTGTGATTCCACGGCATTCAAGAATAGAATGACAAACAATTTTGTCCAGCATATCATTTATTGGCAAATCCTTGATTACATTGATAAAAGACTTTTACAATTGGATAAGTGGAGTGATAATCAGTAACAACATTTTTGAAAGTTTGTGATATCAACAAGAGAATATAAGATAGTGTTAGAGAATTTTGCAGGATTAGTTTTCATTGTGGGGTGGAACGATGCCAATATGTGCATTACTGATAACACCAACCTGATTTGTGAAATGCCAGAAGAGCTTTGTGAATTTCTAGAAATAGCTTAAAGAGAAATATGTTGGAAGTAGCTCGATGGGAATGTTGTGAGAGCCATCAGAGATCTGAGGACCAAACAATCCTCCGCCCATGTTGTAAGAAAATATGAAAACATGTGAAACCCAGGACAAAATACAAAAAAAAATGCTAGACTGAAAAAGCAAAATGATGCTGATCTTGAAGATTATTATCAGCAATGTTTATGCGTAGATCAGTAAAGAAGACATTTTATGTAACTATGCTAAGCTTAAACATTATTGCAGCTCAGCTAAAAATTTAAAAAAAACAAGACTAGAACTTACATTAGGTGCTGAGAACTGAGAAAGTAAATGAATATCTAGATAAGTAACAAAATACTGTTGAAGGTTCAGGTTCTGCTCATGTGTATCATCTTGTGTGACCATGAGCTAGGGATGCATAACAAAATGTTGGAGAACAGTAATGAAACATTTGAAGTGAGCTCCTTCAGGAGACCCCTATGTGCCTTGTATATTTTGCATTAGCTGTGAGAAAAAATCTAGAAATTATAATCTGTGAACTAAGGTTGTGCAATGAAGGAAAATCTAATAGACCCTTAGTATTCCAGGCTGGGAGAACCATAGACAACAACCTTTCTTCCCAAAGCTTTTGCAGTGGCTGTTCCAAGTTTCAGTTTGTCCCTGAGCACATAGTCCTGCGCCATAGAATGTGCCTCTTGATAGCATTTACTTTCAAACATCTTTCACTGGAAGATCAACAAGGTTCAACGTTGTCAGTGGATGTCAATGCGATTCAAGAATCTGAGAAGTTGGTGGGTTACAAGTGGAGCACAATTCTTACATGACAGTATTAACATCTATTTGATTGCTTTTTTTTTGTAAACCTTCCAAGGGGTATATGGTATCTAGGGAGGTGTAGTATCTCTGGTGAAGAAGCTTATCATGCCCAGTCTGGGGCAGCTCATTCACCTTTGGTCTCTTCAGATACTCAGCTCTCACCTGTGACTTCGAGTAGCTGTTTACATGCGACGGCAGCCACATCCTGGTACACTGTTTCGGCAAGTGAGGGTAGCTGGTGGCCTCATACCCCAGTGAGATAGCGACGTGCCTGTCCTAGTATCCGAAGACAGCTCCAGTGGACTGGGCAGATGAGATTTACATTGAGATCCAAAGGACAGGGAAGTGGTTCTGTGAAGCTTCGTGGAGAGCAAAGGGCATGATAAGGCCCAGAAAAAGTCATGGTCATCCACTGCAACCAAGGAACACTCCAGTTTATGACACTTGCTCGTACAATTGGACCTGGACTTCTGAAGTCAAGAGAATGGAACTGCTGCAAGTGCAATACCTTTTCTACTTCAAAAACTCTCCCACTCAGGCTTCCAGTCATTGTCGGACATGATGGACAAACACCCACAAAACTTCCAAAAATAATCTCCCCAGTAAGGTCCAAGATCTATTGGTTAAAGTCAGCTAACTGAGCACAGACCGGGGTTTATGCCCATTACCATTCCAGTCCAATGAGTCAGGCATTCATAGCTTGGAGCAAGCTCAGTATCAAGAAAGTCAGCATTAAATCAAGATTAATCTTGTTCTGATATTAAACTGTAACTTTGACATAGTTTCAAATCTATGTTTCCGTAGTCTTTCTCCATTAAAGCTGAGTTAAAATTAAAAACATGTTCTGTGACAAGTAGGCCGATTGACTTGATCCATGGAGCTTTTGAAAATTAAACAGCAAGGCATTTAGTGTGTTATTCCTTCTGCTATAGGCCTATTTAGATTAAACTAAATGACAGGGATGGGAAAATAATAGCCAGGACACAGTAAGCCTGTTATGATTTCAGCTCTGTCAAAGAGGACTTGCGACAAGATCAGCCCGCTTGTTTTGTTTTGTCATTGCTACACTTGCATAAAAATGGGCTTAACCTTTGTGATCTTTTCTGTGCGTTGAATACTGCTGTATATTAACCACGTATATGTGCAATGTGCTCAGTACCCCTATCTGCCCATTATCATCATGTCACTCTTCCAGATGTTATTTTATAGTCAGAAGAACTGCATTTTTGATTTAGCAGAGACTAAAATCACTGAATATCTTGCAGCGGAGAGGTCAAGTTACGCTTGTCAATCACTCGGGCTCGATTTGCTGGACTCAACGAGTAAATAAGCAAATGATTTGATGTAGAATGAACAATTCTCAGCCTGTTTTACTCTGCTTTATGAAGGGTAAAATCAGTGAGCAAAACGTAGAAGGAATTAACTATTAGTTGGATGCAGTACTTACGTTCCCCGACAAGAAGTAGTCTGGCAGTCAGTTGTTCAAATAATAAATATGTTATCTTGCATACAGTGACATTTCTATGTGTGCAGTATTTTCAGAGAGCTATTAAGTTTAAAAAAAATAAATCAGTTAATCTCTAGGAATTGGGTAATTGTAGTGCTGGATATAGCTAGCTCTTTTGTTTCTTTTCCTGAGTTACCGTGGGCAACAGATGTTTGCTGATTAGGATCTCTAGGTGCTATGGTAGCAATAAACCTGCACAATTAACTAGAGAGCAACTGTTTTCTGGCTTCAGTGGCAGAATGAATCATTTAAAAACCCTGTAGTATTGTCAGCATTGTACTGAATGTCCTGGAGCCAAAATAAACTCCAGTTATATAAATGAGGAAAGTTTACAAGTCAGCAGGGTTTAACTTAAGGACGAAGGGGGAAAAACAACTTTTATGTTTTTCTTCACTTCCAGAAATACAGCAATCTTGATGTTACCATGGCCAAAAGAATCTCACTGATGTGGGTATATGATTTTTACAACAAAGTTCGAACAGAGATGCAATGAAGCCAAATAAATCAAAACAACATTCTCCCACTAAATATTTATAGAAGGTAGCAAATTTTGCCCCTGTTGGTTGGGAACTAGCAAATTGAATATCCCAGCGTGTTGTAAAAATCAGGTATTAAGTGTAGCAATTCTTGGCACCTGTAGTAAAGTTCCTTGTTTTCCACCAGGATATGTCAATTCTAATTGGAGCTGTGCCATAAACTGATTCTTCATTCTTTGCTGTGCATGTTTTAGCTGCTGCTGCACGCTCCAGCCAGTAACTTCTATTTTTTTTGCCTCTTGGATCTTTTTTCCTTGTTTGTTCAGTCAATTCAACATTTTTTCTCCTTCAGGGAATTTTCCTTTCCTCCACCCCCGCACCCATTCTCTATCCTTGTGCGTGGCTATTCCTCCATCTGTTTCTTTTGCTTCCATCATCTTCAGTTTCAACCATATCCCTAAATTTCTTCCTGGTCCCTTGTCCTTGATTTTTCATGAGCTCCCACAGCCCTATAACCCAGCTCAGTAATTCAGATTTCTATTAACCCACTGTATATCCCCAATTTCCTTTGTCTCAACATTACCACCTTTGCCTTTAGCCTTCTCTCATGGTTGCTTTCAAAACCCTATATATCTTTCCATTCCCCCTTCTTGTAAGATTTCCTCCTTTTATCTCTGACCTTTCATCTCTTTTTAGCACCTCGGGACATTTTTCTAAATTAAAGAATCTATTGTGGTGAGCATTTGGTCCATAATAACAGTCAAGGAGGCTTGTCAAATGCAATATTGTGAGAAACACAAAGACAAACTGGGTGCTATGACCCAGGGAGGGAACCCCTTCAGTCACATACAGAAGGGCGAGGTGACCATCACAAACACCAGTTACAGTCAGGGTGACCCACAAATACACAAGCTAAAATGTAACAATAAATTAACTTGAACTTCCCACCGTAATCCCACAAAAGCATTTCACCACAAGGGTTCTCTGCCCTCTGCAACCTCAGAGCCCATAACAAAGTCCAAAAGTTCTGATGGTGGTTGACACTGCCGCTTAGGCAACTGTACCTGATATACAACATCGGAGATGCATTTGAGCACCTCTCCCAGCCCTTCTAGTGGCTTCCCAGCTTGG
This sequence comes from Hypanus sabinus, assembly GCF_030144855.1. Taxonomy (NCBI): domain Eukaryota; kingdom Metazoa; phylum Chordata; class Chondrichthyes; order Myliobatiformes; family Dasyatidae; genus Hypanus; species Hypanus sabinus. The sequence goes on along the minus strand of NC_082710.1, from coordinate 31,908,144 downwards.
GAGCTAGACCCTTTTTCTGGAAGGGGCAGTAGACCTACACTTGGTCCCCCCACCCACCCTCCGGTGAAGTTCAGTCCCCTGCTGCGGGCATCATAAACTCGCTTTTGATGTCCACTGGCTGCACTTTGGTTCTGCTCAACCACATCAAGAACATCCAGTAGGAACCCTCTGAGGTGCCTCAGAAAATCAAGCCGGCCTCCCCAGGAATCTCTGGCCTGGAACAAGGCCCAAACACCAGATCCACCAGTGTGCTCAGCTCCCGCCCATAGATGAGCACAGCTGGCATACACCTGGCCCTTTCTTGAACAGCTGCCCAGTGTGCCAACCATACTAAGGATAGGTGGTGATCCCAATCATGCTTGCGCTGGTTGCCGAGGATGCGGTTGAAGCGTTCCACCAGCCCATCATTTTGCAGACGAAAAGGAGGTGGTCCATGTTTTGGTGATTCCCAGACACTTGCAGACTTCACCAAACACGGCACCAAGTTTCACCACTGGTCATTGTGGAGTTTCTCAAGGGTGCCGAAAAGCAGAAGATCTCCTCCACAAGTCTCTCAGCAGCGGTGATGGCACTCTGGTCTGGGACCGCATACTCTCTGGCAGCAGTAATCCATGGCCGCAGGTGGTTCCTGGTGTCAGTGTGGGTGAAAGGGCCTGGGATGCCCACCCCCACATGCTCCACTGGGGCCTCAACCACGTACAGCTGCATTGGCGCCCTAGACTGGCGGCCCAGCCCCTACTAGGACGTGCAAGCGATGCAGCAGTGCGTGAACAGCTCCACGTCCTGCCTGCACCCAGGCCAAATGAATTGATGAATTGTTCGCGCAACCCTGAAATGGCCGCCCCCCCCCCCCCCCCCAGCTCGTGTACCCACTGGAGCACCATGGCACGCAGCCCCCAGGGAAGCACCAGCAGTAGCAGATGTCTGTCGCTATCGGGCAACTCCCACCGCCGGACCAGCAGTCCATTGAGCATCTCCAGCTTGCCCCGCTGACAGTATAGGGTTTTTGGCCTCCACTCACTCCAGCCGTCATCCCATGCTCAGCCATCCCTTTATCCGGGCCAGACCAAATCGCTGAGTGGCTGCTGGAGATCCATGGTGGGGAGGTCTACCTTGCTGCCAGCTTCCACCTGAAGTGCTTGCCCCTGGTTCCGCTGTGTTGTGTTGGCCCACAGGTCTTCTCCCTTCAGTATCTGGGCAAGGTGCACCACCATCTTGGTGGGGCTCCACACATTGTGCCATGCGGCAAGTTCGAGTTGTACTAAGTAAGCCTCCAGGCGGCCACTACCGTTGTATCTGGGGAGCTCCAGGGTGGACCTTGTGGCGCTAATCGCCAAGACCTGTTGGTCTTCCTCTTCCTCTGGCGGCATCTGCGGTTGTGCCCATCCTTCCAAGGCCGAGGCATCTTGAGTTCCCCAGTGGGGGCCAAAAGGGAGGCGGGTGATATGCTCCACCATGTCCTCTGGGTTGGGGAGCCAGCGTATGCTCATCCCATCAGGATTTCCTGGAAAGTCACGATGCTCAGTTCCCAGATCCTCTCCCTAAGTCTTAAGCTCTTCCATCTCGCTGTCAATTTCTGATCACACTCCTGACACCAGTGTGATGAGCATTTGGTCCATAATGACAGACGAGGAAGTTTGTTAAAGTCAACAACTGTTTTTATTGCAATAAACACAAAAACAGTCCGGGCACCATGACCCGAAGAGAGAACTCATGCAGTCACATACAGATGGGGGTGGTGACCATCACACACCATGGTTATAGTCAGGGTGGCCCATAAATATACAAGCCAATAACTGTATTACCGGAGCACAAATGTAACAATAAATGAACTTCCCTCTATAATACCGCAAAAGCATTTGAACATGAACAATAAACTGTGCTGTTCATTAGAAATGCGGGGGTGGGGGGAGCTGTCAACCACATTCCCCCCCCCCCACCAGAGCATCACGATACATAAATACAATTTATTGCTATTGATGTTGTGTATTTAATATTTCAGTAATATTTGAGTGATATTGTAAATATAGTGTTGATTAAGCATTATTTGTTCATTTAAGTAATTAATTACAGGTTGTTTGTAAAAATATGTGAATGGCATATGCCATTATATCACTACATCATAAGTGTGTGCCTCACTGGAAAAAAAAATGAAACCCTGATAGCCACCTCCTAGCTCCATGATTTTTCTTTCAATTAGTTTTATGTTTTGGAGTTAAGCATAACAGTTTTGACAAGTAAGATTTAAACAAGCCTGAGGTGACTACCTACATGTTGAAGTGCAGTGAGGTGCTTGAGTTTAAAAAAAGGCAGAGAGTGTTTGAATTCACAGGTTCATAAGCAGCAAGCACCTGGTAATGATAATCAAAAGTAAAGAAAAAGAGCAAAAATGGCTGGCTATATCAGAAAGATAGAGATGTTTAATTGCACAGTGGATAACTGGCTGATGTATACTGAGTGAACTGAGAAGTATTTTGAAGCAAATGTAATAGTCAAGGAGAAACAAGTGCGAGTTTTGCTGAGTGTTATTGGTGGAAGACCATACAGTTTGCTTCGCCTGCTCAAACCGAATCAGCCAGAATGAGATTTGTTGGTGTTGCGAAAATAATACAGGACCGCTTGGAACCAAAACCATTGTTTATTACAGAACACTTTGGGTTACAAAAGCGGAATCAGAAGGAAGGGAGCCCATTCCAGCTTACCTGGTTGAATTGAAGAGATTGTCTAGTATTGTCAGTTCATTGATAGGTTTAATGATGCACAGAGAGATCATTCAGTTTGTGAACACTTACAAGAGAGCATTCAAAAACAGTTCCCAACTGAGGCAGAGCTCACTTTTAAAAGAGCGGTTGAAATTGCTGTATCAATGGAAATCACAGCCAGAGATGCACTTGAGTTGCAGCCAGGAGTGAAAGTGACTGAGTGTGAACAAAATTTCAATGCCTGAACAGAAACCTGTCTGGAACAATAAATTGTGCTATTGTGACAGTGGCTCACACAGACCAAAGCAGATTGTAGATTGCAGATCGTCCACAAAGTAGGACACATAGAGAGAGTAAGTTGTTCAGACAGAAACCAAATGCACTGCGCAGGGAAGAGAAAAAGATAAAAAGTCAAGTTCCAGTTTTTAAAGGAGCATGGATCTGCAATAGTTCAATAGTTTAATTTAACATTAGAGAAGTGCATACAAAAAAAATCCTGAAATTCTTGTTCTTCTCAGACATCCACCAAAATAGAAAAGTGCGCCAAAGAATGAGTGACAGTGAAAACATCAGATCTCCTCCACCCCATCGCCATGCACAAGCAGCAGCAAAGCTATGACCATCCCCCCCCACTTACTTCAGCAAAAAAAGCGTCAGCACCCTCCTCCCACCAAGCATGCAGTAGCAAAGCCCCAATAAAGACCACGACCTGCAGTTCAGCAAACTTAGGTGTTCACCTGAAACGTCGTCACTACCTTCTCCTATAGATGCTGTCTGGCCTGCTGAGTTCTGCCAGCATTTTGTGTTTTTATTTATTTCCAGCATCTGCAGATTCACTCGTGTTGCCTTTGAATCAAGTTGTAGTTGTCTCAGCTAATCATGCCCCACAATGCTGGCCCTCCTGTTTTTACCACATACGAGCTCACGCTGGCTTATTGGTTGTTGTATTTCACTGTTACAAATATCATTCCCAAATGAATGATCTTTTCTCCAATATAAGTTCTTAGTTGGATATCTATTTTTTATTTATTCAGATACAGCACAGAATAGGCCCTTCAAGCCAAGCCACCCAGCAATCCTCCCAAATTAATCCTAGCCGAATCACAGACACTTTGCAACAAACAATTCACCTCTGAACCTGTTGATCTTTGGACTGTGGGACAAAACCCATACAGTCACGGAAAGAACATACAAACTCCTTACAGGCAGCAGGAATTGAAGCCAGGTCACCTATACTGCAAATCGTTGTGCTAACCACTATACTCCCGTGCCACCCCTTCTGCAGGCTTCAGTTCAGTATCTTTGAAAAACCATTCAAGCTCATCTTGTGGAATGACTGCAGCAGCTGAGCCAGTGTCCAATTCCATTTTAACTAATTTTACAATATGGTGTAAGCCATATTGCTTATCTCTTGTTATTTGTCACATTGTAAATCTCAAAGCTACCTAGTCCTGTGTCTCTCTCATCATTATCAGATTGTTCACTAACAGGGAGTGGAGCTACAATGGGGATGGGGTGGAGCTTCAATGGTGCTTAACAGCAACTCCTTCAAACTAATCTGCAGAAACAGCTTAATTTCTACCTTTGATTTTCTCTCTTTCCTTTTCAATGTGGATGGGGTTTTATTGAAGGCCCTGACCTGGAGTTACTATTACAAGGGAGTGTTGAGAGTGGACCCAAGTGAAGAACACAGACACAGAGGTAGTATAAACAGAACAGTGTTTATTGATAGTTACTAGGAAGGCCAGGGAGCGAGGACAAAAATGTCAACCTGGACGTAAATGTTGGATAACAAACCGGTAAAACCTGGGCTAGGATTTGGACTCAGACTCGGAACTTGACTGGGACTCAGTCTAGAATTTGAACACGAAGCCTGGAACTGGAACACAGCCTAGAGCTTGGAACAGGAACATGGCTTGGAGCCTGGACTTGGACACAGACCACGAGCCTAGACTTAGAGGACTTGGACAACAAGGAGACAGACTACCCAACTCAGAGTAGCAGCCAATGGCCAGACCTACTCAGCTGGAAGGGCTAGATCAACAGGCTCCCGATTCGACCCAGGAACTGCACACGGCAGGCTCCCGATTCGACCCAGGAACTGCACACGGCAGGCTCCCGATTTGACCCAGGAACTGTACATGGCAGGCTCCCGATTCGACCCAGGAACTGCACACGGCAGGCTCCCGATTCGACCCAGGAACTGCACACGGCAGGCTCCCGATTCGACCCAGGAACTGCACACGGCAGGCTCCCGATTCGACCCAGGAACTGCACACGGCAGGCTCCTGATTCGACCCAGTCTCAGCCGACCATGAAAACGACAGAATTCGTATCTTACTTGGAGTAGCGGCAAAACTCAGCTGGACACAAATATGACTGAATTCACTGAGCGGCCATGGCACTGAAGCAACCAGAGTCCATGATTCTCGGCGGCCCCGAGAATCGCCTTGCTGAGATGACTGGCTTCTGGTGACTGGTTACCGGTGATGAACTTCTGATGACGGTCCAGCAAGCCAGTAGCTGTAACCCAGAACCCTTTTGTGTTGTCAGTGTGAAATGAAGATCAGGTGCCTTAATCAAGGTGCCCAACGGAACATGGGGAAAAGGCAATAACTGGAATGAGGAATTTATGGACCAGACCTTGACTGTTACATTCAGATCCGCGTCTTTGTGGAGGTCAGACCCACTCCCAGGAGCTCACGACCAGCTGCTGTTCAAAATCCCAAGAATGCAGCCTTCAAGGTACACTTCGTCAGTGACAATGGACCATAGTTCATTGTGGAACAGTTTCAGTATTCCATATTACCTCTGCACTGTACCACTCCGTTCCAAATGGCTTGGGGGAAACATTTGTCCAGAGTCTAAAGAGTGCGCTGTGAGCAACGCCAGTAGGGCACTCTACACTGACACTGAATCGGAAGCTCACCAATTTCCTCCTTGCATACCACAATGAAGCAGACTCCACAACCACCAATCCACCAGCAATGCTGTTCCTTGGTCATTCCCTGCGTTCAGCTCGGATCTCCTCAAACCCAGTCTCAGAAGGAGTATGCAGGACAACCAGCTGAAACAAATTAAGGACTCCTCAAACATGGAGTTTCGATTTTTTCATTCCTGTGCAAGCAGTCCTGGCAAGAGACTACAGAGGTGATCAAAAGTGGGCACTTGGAAAGATTAAGGTCAGAACTGGACCACTTTCCTACACAGTGGAGATTGTGTCTGATGTCTTCTGGAGATGACACATTGATCAGTTGTGGAGAGCAGAGTCAATTGTTAGAGAGAATAGGTGTCCAGACTTCTCTGAACCATTTCCTGCTGTCCCAGAGTCAACCCCTACAACCACCATGTAGGAGGCCCCAGAACCTGAGGTTGTTTCACAGCCTCAGGTCTCAGCTGCCAAGAAGAATGACCTCCTCCCACCACCTCAGAAAAGGCGTTATCCCACAGGAGTAAGAAATCCTCCACAGCAATTAAATCTTTAGGCCTGAATGGGACAATTTCAAACTTACTCTCCTGTGGATGTCTGTATAATAGTTGTACTGTAGAATGCTGTGTGTGTGTGTATATATCCATGTTAAGCTGGAGTTTATAGCTAAGCAAGGAGGAGTGTTGTGTATTTAATATTTCAGAATATTTGAGTGACATTGTAAATCTATTGCTGTTTAAGCATTCTTTGCTTATTTAAATAGTTCATTACAGTTTATATGCAAAAGTACATGAATGTCATACGTCATTACGGCACCCCACCATAACTACACGCTTCGTTGAAAATAAAACAAAAATAAGATATGCATCTCCTGACTTGATATTTTTCTTTCAATTGGTTTTATGTTTTGGAGTTGCAAACATAACAATTGCCTTTCGTTTTATGTTTGTTCAAGATGTTACAATTGTGTGGGGAAATTGTGTGAAGGTCGGATGTGTAGAAAAATCATTCCCTAAAGGAGTAAATATCTCCTGTTGAGGCAGCAATTCTGGACTTAATAGCCTGCAACACAAATGAAGCAGACTAGCTTTAGGGTTCAGTGATTCTTAAAAGCCTTGTCTGCCTTTCAGCAGCTTATTGACCGGCGTACAAAAGACCCCAATGAGATCTGATTTATACTGCGGCCTTTGCATGGTTTTGTCTGTATGGAAACAAAACATGGAATATTAGGTGAGTGAAAGCCAAGGCAGGTTTACGCTGAAAATGACTGAAAATCTTCTGGTTAATGCTTACCTCCTGATCGGAATATCTCCAGCTTTAGCTCGACATAAACAGGTCACATAGTGCCAACCTGCTATTTTCTTCTGTCAGAGCTTATCTTGTTTTGCTATCTAATTGAGTACAAACTGTGCAGCCCCCTACTAATTGCATGCCATGTAAAGAATTCCAGTACTGCTTTGGTACCCTGTCAGGCAGCCAACTGCTATGCCTTTACAACTGTCAGCATGGTAGCTGCTGTTATTGTAGAGAAGAAAGGGTTTCCTGTTTTCAGACCCTCTCTCTCCCACAGTGTGCAATGTGTATCACCTGACAAGATTGATAGCAAAAAATGCTGGGAATGTGCTGTAAATGGTGGTCAGTGAAACCACAAGAGCTTAAGTGTGGAAGTGAGCTAACATCTGATCTCTTCAGTAAAAGACATTATTCTTTTAGCCAGGCCACATTTGTTGGCTTGCACCAAGCAAGCTATCCTAGATCAAGGGGAAAAATACTTTGGCACTTGGGCAGAAAAAAAATGTGGCTGATGTTTTTAGAATTCAAAACACGACACAGTAGGTTTTGATGTGGTTCTTAAATAGCATAGTTCATCCATCAAAGCAAACAAATGCAGACATGAAAGAAACCTAATCTTCTGCTTTACATGATGTCTAAAGACTTTATTAAGTTGTGCTAATCATTGGTCCTGCTTAATATTGTCCAGTACGACTTTAAAATGTATTCTCCTCTAAGACGGATGTCAAGGGTGAAGGATAAATTTTTAAAAGAATTACTTTAATACTGAGTGAAAGAAAACTTCATCTGCTTTTAATAGGAAACTGCCAGTTTGTGCTCCCTTGTGCGTGGTAATATGTTCAACAGCAAAACGTCAGTGTTGAGTTCTGCCATCCACAAAAGAGCTGCAAGATAGTTTGTGAAGTTTTGCTATTCTTCTGTTGAAGGACCAAAGATGACAGAGAGCCCTTGAATTTTTAATCATGGAACAGGTTGAGTTTGGATTTTAAAGCTAACTATAGGTTATGAATCACCTCAGTATTGAATGTAAGATTGAAGCCATTGAATGCTAAAGAATTTAGAACTTTAAGGTAAGATGATTCCATAACCTTAATTTTGCCTATGATTTTCACAGAACTGTGACTCGAAGCAGTATGGCCATGTAGCACAAGTAACACAGACATGGATCAGTCCTGAACTCTGACCTAATTTTTTTTGTCAAACACTGTGCTGCATGTATTAACTTAGATACGAAGGGAGTCTTACTCTGGCATGTCCTGTCCCTCATTTGTTTTTCACTAAAAGAGGCACACAAATCCTTCAAATTAGCCTCAGATGTCCCTCAAATAAACTGTTGGAGGTTGGCCTGTCTGGATCAGTCAGTGCTGTAAATATGAAGTGTTTCAGTACTTAAGGAAGACAACATTATAAGCACCATTCTCTCTAATGCCGTTGAGAAACCAAATGCTGAGAAAATGTATCCTTTGTTTTGAATCATGGAATTTTTTTTCCCTAGTGTATACCCAGGTCGGGATCATCAATCTTATCACTGACTTCTCTCAGGAAGTAACAGCAATGTGCGGATTATGTTCCATGTGGATCCTTGTTAAAGCCATAAAACACAGAAGCAGAACCGGGCCATTCGGCCCATCAAACAGCTCTACCATTTGATCATGACTGATTATTTTCACTCTCATCCCAGTCACCTGTGTCCTCCCCACAACCTTTAACACCCTTACTAATCAAAAAACGATGAAGCTCCACTCTAAAGATACCCAATGACTCACCCTCCTCAGCTGCCTGTGGCAATGGATTCCATAGACTCGCCAAAATCCTCCTCCCCTCTGTTCTAAAGGGACATCCTTCTATTCTGAGGCTTTGCCCCATGGTCCTGTAGCCTCCTACTACAGGAAACATCTTCAATTTTCTTACAAGTTTCTACGTGCTTTATTCTAGCACAAAGTCTAAGAGATTTCAGGTTTGATGGACTGTCCTTTCCAACTGTTTGCAATTTTTCATGGTCCTGATGTTGTTGTGATGTTCAGGGTCAACAGCTTAGCTGGTGTTTCCACTGGAATCTCCATTTCTGCCTCAGGGAAATGAGCCCTTCAGCGGCCCTCTTCAGGCAGTGAATTCTTCAGCATTCAATCCCTTCCACTGTCATGAGCTTCTGACATTTGGAGTACAAGGTTTGCCAGTTCACCAACACCAAACTTTTCCAACATCCATTGTCAGTCTGACATGATCGCAAACTTCAGTGTAATCCTATTGTACACGAAGTGCACACGATTGGCTTTTAACTACAATGATGAGAAATATAGGTTGTTACATTGAAATGTCAGTCTGTGCATTTACACCACTATCATTAATTACTGCAATGTACTGTAATTCAGTGGGTGAAAATTTGGAAAAAAACTGCAGATGCTAGAAAAATTACATGAAAGCAGAAAGTACTGGAAATGGTCAGTAGGTAAGGGAGTATCTGTGGAAAGAGGAACAGTGTTGACATTTTAGGTTAAGGAACTGGGACAGGGGAAAGGAAGTTTTCTATAAATTACGTTGCAGATGGTGTGAACGAGGGAGGAGTAGGACAAAGGGAATATGTGTGATAGGGTGAAGCCTGGGTTTTAGAGGGCATCTTGTTGATGGGTTAATAGGTGCTGTAGCAGAGAGAGAAAATAAACAAAAGCTGAGAAATAAAGCCTTTAGAGAATGAAAATGCAAACAAAGGAATGTAAAAGACATGACATACAAAACTATAGAAGATGACCAGCAGATTAGGCTATGCGAATGTGGAGTGAGAAAAAGTGAGGCAGTATCACTGGGTATAAGTGTAGGTCATCCATCTCTGCCATGTGTTATTGATGCAATTTTGGTACCATGTGTTCAATGAGATACAATAACATCCTTACTTTTATCTATTCCGTTATAATCTGTTATAACTAGCTCAATAAACAGCGGGGACTCCTGCTTCACCTCTCTGCATATGTTGCACAAGATACTTTACTGAAAATCCATCAACACCAGCAGCTTCATTGTTTCATTATGTATTCTCGCAACTGATTTGCAAAGTTCACTATCTCTTGGGAAAAGTTCATATGCTATCTCAGTTGCTATCCCCAATGTTCGATTTTTAATGTATACATGGTACATAATTTTAATAATTTCACAACCAGCAGTTTTCTCTCAGTTTTTCCCTTACTTTCTCTCTAATTGGAAATAGTCAGTAATTTAAACTATCTACAACAGTGCTTCATTCATGAAGCAACTACAAAGTCAGCAAATATGCTCATAGTTGATTTCATTCCCAGAATATCTTGAAAGCATTTGTATACAAGCTCTACTGCAACCAAAGAAGCAACCACTGAAATACTCCTTCAAGGAGAGACACTATTAAAAGAGTAATTATTGTTTATGGACTGATATTATACATAGTTACCAGAAACATACAGAATATTGTAATATAACAACAGATGTGGCTGATTTGTACACAGTAAGTTCTAAGAACTGTGTAATAGACAAATGTTTGTTATTTTAGTAGTAAGGCATTTTTCTTAGAAAGAAACATTAACTTTATTTGTCATACATACATTGAAACATACAGTGAAATGCGTTGCTTGCATCAATGATGAACACAGTCCAAGGGCAGCCCAGAAGTGTCACCATGCTTTTAGTCCATTCCGACAACTCACTAACCCTAACCTTAACCTTTTGGGAGGAAATGGGAGCACCCAGAAGAAACCCAGATGGTTACAGGGAGAACATACAAACTCCTTACAGGCAGCAGCAGGAATTGAACCTCAATCCTGATCGCTAGTGCCGTAAGGCCTTGCTTTAAAATATTATTTATGTTCAGGGAAGGCTTCAATGTTCCTTTACAATCTGGAATTCACTGGAATTTGAAGAACAAGGTGACCTCATTGAAACCTCTCAACTGGTGAAAGGCATTGATAGAGTGGATGAGGAGAGGATGCTTCCTATTGTGGGAGAGTCTAAGACCAGAGGATACAAGGTCAGGATAGAGGGGTGTTTTTTAGAATGGAGATGAGGAGGAATTTCTTTAGCCAGAGAGCAGAAAAGCTGTGGAGGCCAAGCCTATATTTCAGGCAAAGTTGATAGTTTTTTGATTGGTCAGGGAATGAAGCGATATGGGGAGAAAGAAGCCAGGAGAACAGGGCTGAGAGGAAAGTTGAATCAGCCATGATGAAATGGCAGAGCAGATTTGATGGGCCAAATGCCCTAATTCTGCTCCTATATCTTATGGTCTTGAGTTCTTATACACTGTAATTGCTTATGTTGGATTTTACGTGATTAGAAAGTGTGAAAATGTTTGTGTGCTGAAAATATTTGAACATAGTTAAAAAAACTGCCGTGTTAAAAAAACTGACCAAGAAAATTCATGTATTCATGAGACTCTGATATGTTTGTATAGATGCGGCAGAGAGGGCCTCAAGGTGGCTGTGGCTTGAGGGGGGAGCCATGGAGCCACCTGGACACAAGCTGGGGTCTGATCAGCCCCGACTGGGTCACCTGGAGGAGGGTGTATGATGCTGAAAGACCCGAAACACCCGATGATTCCGGGAACATCACTGATGATGCGTCCAGAAGCATCAGTAGATGTATGCACACAACAGTATCTTCCATCATTATTCTGACTGGTGTCTTACGAATAGTCACAGTATCCCTTTCCAACATAGGGATAAAACTTACCGTAGCTTGGATTGTCTGGAAGGAAAGTTAAATGTTATTAGACAATATTTGGAAGCAGAAATAAGCTTTATAAAATGGCACTATTCAGTTGATTAAAACACCAGTACTAATGCTCAGAGATGCAGAAGAGTCAACAGCATCCATAAGCAAACGTTGTGAAGTTATAAAAACAGAGGAAAAAATAATGCGGTTAAGATATTATATTTTCATACATATCAGTTACTAAATTGCTGTTGGTTGATAAAATAAACTTCTCAGACAATTTTTGATATGACTGCTACATTAGCAGGAGAAAATATTAACAGTGTGTGACTTCCCGCAGTTTTGGAACAAGTTCTACTTTGACATGTAATATAAAGGTGTTAACACCAGATTTTATCTGCAATGACATTCATTTTAGGAGTTGGGTGTTATTCCATTTACTGCAACCATTCCATTTCATTCGTATTTAATTTGCAATTGCTGATATGGTGGGGAAATAGCTTAGCCTGAAGCTTTTGAAACAACTAAAATGAATTGGTGACAAAAAAACCCAGAAAAATCCCAGAAGCTCTCAATAGGTCAGGCAGCTGTGGGGGGAGGGAGAGAAACACAGCTGACATTTGGAATCAAAGAACCTTCATCAGAACTGTTAAGGTGAGAAGTCAGGTGCCTTTTTTTAAGTTGCAAAGTAAGAAAAGGATGCAGAGAACAGTGGGAATGTCTGTGCTTGATTGGGACCAAATGTAAAGATTCAAAGGTTCATTTGTTATCAAAGTATGTATGCAGTTTACAACTCTGAGATTCCTCTCCTCCAGATAGCCATGAGACAAAGAAAACTATGGAAGTCAGTTCAGAGAGAAACATCAAACCCACCAACATGATCTTCAGCCCTCCAAACTCCCTCCTCCATATGAAACGCAACAAGAACATTGACTATTACTTTAAGAAACAGCAGTAAATGGTAGAAATAACTAATGAAATAAATTGAGAAGAAACATGCAGCCACATCAATGGAGAAAGTGAGAAAGGGTTACATGAGACTGTTAAGTCCCAATGACCATAACACACTCAGATAAAAGATGTTCCTGAAGCTTACAATGGGACAGTGCAGGTGGTCAAAGACAGAGAGGTCAGAATGAGAGTGAATTGGAGAATAAAAATTACAAGACACTGGAAGTTCAAGGTTGTCCTTGAGGAGTGAACAATGTGTGTTTGGTTTGTCTATTTGAGAGCAGACTTCATCGTGAACACCGAATGCAATATGTTAACTTAGAAGCACACCTATAAAAGGCCACCTGTGCCCATGCATAATTTCCATTTAATTTAGCTTTAATTGATATTTAATTTACTACTAGTGGAACCTTGATTATAAAATCTCTTGCTGCAACCAGATGGTACATTGATAGAGTCACAGAGTTATAGACTATGGAAACAGGCCCTTTAGCTCCCCCACTTCCCCACCTTCCATGCTGATTAGCAAGCACCTAGTTATAAAGATTCTCTACAAATCTCAATTTATTGTACTATTCACCTACAATGGAGGGGAAATTTAGAATAGCCAATTAAATTATTAATCCATACATCTTTGGTATGTCAAAGAAAGCCACAGTACTCAGGATAGTCAGAAAAAATGGTGATTCACAATGTCCAATTAATGGGGACTGTGCTCACATGTTGTTGATCTACTGTGTATTTTCAGTTTTAAAATTTCTGGCTCAGAGTTGCAGCACCTGCATCATTTTGCTTTTGTGTCTTTGCTGATGTGGAGTATTGGTAACGTTACCATATTAAGGCAGGGCTCTAATGGTTCAGAGACTACATTTCAAAATCATTCAAAGCTCAAGTTGTAAAAGTTGTAAATATCAGGTAAGTGTAACAGGCACACAATTTCAAAGAGGAGAATTCTCCCAATCCCCCTCAAGCAACATCAAAAAGCAGATTACTTAATCACTCAATTCAATTAAAGTTTTATTGTCATTCAATCAGACATGAAGATCCTCAAATACAGCCAAATGAGCCAGCATTTCTGCAGGACCACAGTAAAAAACATAGTACCAACAGCCATTCAGCACAAAGAATGCATAGCACATATAAAATTGCATGTATATAAAGGTATCAGTAAGGTACAATCATGCTAAAAATCATAGTCCAGACCAGAGCCATAAATGCTGCAAAAATCTGTAATGGACCACGATATAGCATTGCTGAAGGTTTTAGGCCTGAGATGTCGACTGTACTTTTTTCAATAGATGCTGCCTGGCCTGCTGAGTTTCTCCAGCATTTTGTGTGTGTCACTCAGATTTCCAGCATCTGCAGCTTTTCTTGTTTGTCACAGTATAGGTTCTCTTTTGCCGAGCAAACACCAGGAAGGTGGGCAGCACTGACTTCAGCCTGGACACTGTGCCACATGACCCCTGGGTCACCGGCTCCAACCACCTCTCTCCTCATGACTGTAAACAGATGACATCATGGCTTGAGGCCCGGCAGCTCCCCCACCATCCAGCCCTGCTCTCTGCCAATAAAAGAGTGACTTCATGTGCCAGCCATAATCCTGTTCCCAAGTCTTCCACTAGCTTTGTTCCCTTTCCTGCTCATTTTATCTCTGAGATTATGTTGTCAATGAGTCCCACTTCTTACTCCCTTGAACCTATTTCAATCATAGTGTTGATCATTCTATTGTTTTAACCTTGCCCCACATTAGGTAATAATGCATATGTTTTCTACTCCTCATGTAGTGTTCATTTTTCATCAAAAATATTGTCCTCTTCATCAAAAGAAACATCCATAATAGCCCCACAAACTGCACCTCAATCCCTAACACTCTTTGAACACACTGCATATTTGCTTCCAAATTCTGCTCCCACTTTTCCTGACTCTCATTGTCTTGCCACTAAATTCATATTGTCCTTACCAAAGTCACCTGTAGCATGCTCCGAATCTATGTTTACATTTATTTCCTCCCTCGGCTTCTTGTCTTTCCGCAAGCTTTGACATATTGGATATATTTCTGAAGGCTCTCCCACTTTTGCTACACGTAGAAATTTGGTTTGGCTCATCTGCAGCTTCTTCCAGTGAAGGATAACAAGACTAAAACTATGATCTTTAAATTTTGGCACTAAGTAGATGTTCTTTCTACCTTGAGCACAGAACCAAACAATTTACAATCTCAGCATCCAATTTCAGAATCAGAATCAAGTTTTTTTTAATCACTGATATACTTCGTGAAATTTGTTGTTTTGTGGCAGCAGTACTGTGAAAAAGTACTGTAAGTTACAATAAAATAATCGTGTAAAAGAGGAATAACAAGGTAGTATTCAAAGGTTCATGGGCCATTCAGAAATCTAATGGAAGAGGAGAGGAACCCGTTCCTAAGTCATTGAGTATGGGTCTCCAAGCTCCTGTACCTCATTCCTTTTTTTTCCTTCTTACTGCACCTAGTCCAGTAAATGGCCATTGTGTGCTCTTCATGCTGGTTGTTGGAGTCCTGGAAGACCCAGAGTCTCCCAGGGAATTACATCTGCGTGAAGTGCATCCAGCTGCAGCTCCTTGAAGACTGTGTTCAGGATCTGGAGCAGCTGTTGGATGACTTTTGGCTTGTACGGGAGAGTTAATTGATTAGAGTTACCCCTAGGGAAGCAGTCACCCCTATGTTGCTGGGTGACTGTCAGGAGAAATGGAATTGTGAATAGGCAATTAGCACGAAGCCCCCCTGTGGCCATTCTCCTCAATAATAAGTATACTGTTTTGGATATTGTTGTTGCATTCCCAAGGGAATGCCATGGAGACCAGGTTACTGGCACTGAGCATGGATCCATGGTGCAGAAAGGAAAGAGGGGAGTGGTAGTGATAAGGGACTCAGTAATCAGGGGAACAGACAGGAGATTCAGTGAACATTAATGGGACACCTGAATGGTATGTTGCCTCCCAGCTGCCAGGGTCAGGGACATCTCAGATCGTGTCCACAGCATTTTGGAGTGGGAGGAAGAGCAGCCAAGTGTCTTGGTACATATTGGTACCAATGACACAGGAAGGAAAAGCAATGAGGTCCTGAAGAGAGAATTTAGAGAGCTAGGCAGACAGCTAGGACCTCCAGGATAGTAGTTTCTGGATTGCTACCTGTGTCATGCACTAGTGAGGGTAGAAACAGGATGATTTGACAGAGTAATGAGTGGCTGAGAACCTGGTGCAGGGAGAAGGTTCTCGGATCATTGTGATCTTGTCTGGGGTAGGTAGGACCTGTACAAAAGTGACAGGTTGTATCTGAACCCGAGGGGGACCAATATACTCATGGGCAGGTTTGTTAGCGCTGTTGGGGAGGGTTTAAGCTAATTTGGCAGGGGTTTGGGAACCTGAGTGAAGGGACTCTGGCTAGGACAGATGGTAAAAAAGCAAAGATGGCATGCAGTCAGACTCTTAGGAAGGACAGGCAGATGACAGGACAAAATTGCAGCCAGCAAGGTGAGTATCAGTGCATTAGGAATGCAGAATCTAAAAAGGTAGCAAATACAGCACTCAAAGCGTTATATGTCAGTGCATGGAGTATAAGAAATAAGGTGAATGATCTTGTTGACCGATAGCAGATTGTTAAGTATGATGTTGTGGCCATCACTGAATTGTGGCCAAAGGATGACTGTAGTTGGGAGCTGAATGTCCAATGTTACACGTTGTTTTGGAGGGATAGGAATGGATAGGAAGGTAGGCTGAGGGCATGGAGTGGCTCTGCTGGTAAAAAATGGCATCAAATCAGTAAACAGATGTAACATAAGATCAGAAGATGTTGAATCCTTGTGGATTGAGTTAAGAAACTGCAAGGGTAAAAGGACCCTGGTGGCAGTTATATACAGTAGCTGGGATGTGGTCCACAGATTACAAAGGGAAATAGAAAAGGTGTGTCAAAAAGGGCAATGTTATGATAGCCATGAGAGATTTCAACATGCAGTTTGATTGGGAAAGTTAGGTTGGTAATGTATCTTAAGAGACTGAGTTTATTAGAGGAGTTTATTAGAGGCATATAGAGGCATATAGAGGCATATTAGAGGAGTTTGTTGTTGAGACTACTAGGGGATTAGTTATATTGGATTGGGTGTTATGTAATGAACTGGAGGTGATCAGGGAGCTGAAGGTAAAATAACCCTTAGGAGGCAGCGATCACAATATGATTGAGTTCTTGAAATTTGATAGGGAGAAGGTAAAGTCTGATGTAGCAGTATTTCAGTGGAATAAAGGAAATTACAGTGATATGAGAGAAGAGTAAATTGGAAGGAGATACTGGCAGGGTTGACAGCAGAGCAGCAATGGTGTGAGTTTCTGGGAAAAATGAGGAAGGTGCAGGATAACTGTATTCCAAAAATGAAGAAATACTTAAATGGCAATATAGTACAATCGTGGCTAACAAGGGAAGTCAAAGCTAACAAAAGAGAGGGCATAAAACAAAGCAAAGATTAGTGGAATATAGAGAATTGGGAAGCTTTTAAAACCCTACAGAGAGCAACTAAAAGAATCATTAGGAGATAAAAGATGAAATATGAAAGTAAGTTAGTAAACAATATCAAAATGGATAGTAAAAACTTTTTTCAAGTATGTAAAAAATAAAAGAGAGATGAGAGTGGATATAGGACCACTAGAAAATGATGCCAGAGAAATAATAATGGGGGACAATGAGATGGCAGATGAACTAAGTGATTATTTTGCTTTGGTCTTCACTGTAGAAAATACTAGCAGTAGGCCAGATGTTGAAGAGTGTGAGGGAAGAAAAGTGAGTGCAGTTACTATTACGAGGGAGAAGGTGCTCAAAAAGTTGGTCCAGGTGAACTGCACCCTATGGTTCTGAAAGAGGTAGTGGTAGAAATTATGGAGGCATTCGAAATTATCTTTCAAAAATCATTGGACATTGGCATAGTGCCAGATGAATGAAAAATTTCATATGTCACTCCACTCTTAAAGAAAGGAGGAAGGCAGCAGAAAGGACCTTATAGACTAGTTAGCCTGACCTCAGTGGTTGGGAAGATGTTGGAGTCAATTGTTAAGGATGAGGTTACGGAGTACTTGGTGACACAGTACAAGATAGGACAAAGTCAGCATGGTTTCCTCAAGGGAAAATCTTGCCTGATGAACCTGTTGGAATTCCTTAAGGAGATTACAGATAGGATAGATAAAGGGGATGTAGTGGATGTTGTATATTTGGACTTTCAGAAGGCCTTTGATAAGGTGCCACACATGAGGCTGCTTGCCAAGTTAAGAGGCCATGTTATTACAGAAAAGTTACTGACATGGTTAGAGCATTGGCTGATCGGTAGGAGGCAGTGAGTGAGGATAAAAGGATCCTATTCTCATTGGCTGCCAGTGGCTAGTGGTGTTCCACAGGAGCTGTTGTTGGAACTGCTTCTCTTTATGCTCCAGATCAATGATTTAGAGAATGGAATAGATTGCTTTGTTGCCAAGCTTGCAGATGATACGAAAACTGGTGAGGGACAGGTAGTGTTTGGAAACAGGAAGGCTGCAGGACAGATTAGGAAAATAGGCAAGAAAGTGCTAATCAAATACAATGTTGGAAAATGCATGGTCATGCACTTTCTTAGTAAAAATAGAAGTGCAGACTATTTTCCAAACAGGGAGAAAATCCAAACATGTGACATGCAAAGTGACTTGGTAGTCCTTGTGCAAAACACCCTAAAGGTTATCTTGCAGGTTTAGTTGGTGGTGAGGAAAGCAAATACAATATTAAAATTCATTTCAAGAGGTCTTGAATACAAGAGCAGGGATGTGATGCTGAGGCTTTATAAGGCACTGGTGAGGTCTCACCTTGAGTATTGTGAACAGTTTTGGGCTCCTCATCTAAGAAAAGATGTGCTGGCATTGGAGAGCATTCAGAGGAGGTTAACAAGGATGATTTTGGGAATTAACGGTTTATCATATGAGGAACGTATGATAGCTCTGGGTCTGCACTCGCTGGAATTTAGAAGGATGGGGAGGAGGGTCTCATTGAAACCTTTCAAATGTTGAATGGCCTAGACCAGGGGTCAGCAACCTTTACCACTGAAAGAGCCACTTGGACCCGTTTCCCACAGAAAAGAAAACACTGGGAGCCGCAAAACCCGTTTGACATTTAAAATGAAATAACACTGCATACAACGTTTTGTTTTGCCTTTATGCTATGTATAAACAAACTATAATGTGTTGCATTTATGAAATTGATGAACTCCTGCAGAGAAAACGAAATTACATTTCTGCATGCAACAAAAACATTTTGAACTCCGAAAAAAAGATGTTGGGTTGAAGGTTACTTTTAAGTAAAATACTCAACGTCTATTTGAGTCCTTCTTGTATTTATGAAAAATGCCAAACTTAAATTTGCCGTCAGCAGCAAACGAAAAATAACGTCAGCCAGCTGTCAACCTGAAAAGTAAAAGGACTATTTCACTGAACAATGAAAACATATGAATATACGTAAAATAATAGGCAATTAAAATATTTATCATACTTGGTCAGGTTGACTCACATCTGACAATGCAGTCGTATTCAGTAGGGATGGATCGATGCTTAGGGGAGTGACCGGGAAGGATAATGTGTTTTTTTCCTCTCTGAACTCACAGAAGCGTTTCCCAAACGATGTTTGCATTGCGATGATTGCAGAATGTAAATACTCCGAATTTATCATGTCGTGACATTGTTTGAACTCTCTCAAATTGGGCAAGTGAGACAATGTGCCTTTCTGTAAATCTCTGGCAAGCAACGTCAACTTGCGCTCGAATGCCAAAACATCCTCCAACATGTGCAGGGCTGTACGTCCTTACCCCGTTGAAGAGCTGTGTTCAGCATGTTCAGGTGCGCTGTCATGTCTACCATGAAGTGTAGCTTTTCCAGCCACTCTGGCTGTTCCAGCTCAGGAAAGGTGAGCCCTTTGCTGCCCAGGAAAGTTTTCACTTCTTCCAGACACGCGACAAAGCGTTTCAGCACCTTCCGTCTGGACAGCCAGCGATAAAAACACGTTGTAGCGGTGTCAGTAAACTGCAGTCAAAGATAGCTTTATTCGAACTAAACAGCCTTGCTTTTAAGCCTCCCTCAACCCGCCCCCCATGGACGCAGATGCTGCAAAAGACGCGTACTCACAAACCCCCGTAGGCTATCTCCCTTAGCCGGAATGCTGGCTAATTGTTTCGGATGTGGCAGGAAATGTGTCGCCACACTTAGATTGTACAAGATCACCATAATCTTCAAATTTAGAATTACATTTCAAAAGCTAACAAACTAACATAAAATACATTTTAATTAAATACTGATCAATTATTTCCCAAAGCCACAGGGAGCCGCAGCACAGAGGTGAAAGAGCCACAAATGGCTCGGGAGCCGCAGGTTGCCGACCCCCGGCCTAGACAGAGTAGATGCCTCAATTCTACTTCTTCACAAAGACAGCTCACATTCACTGTTATAACATCAAATGTTTCTTTATATTCCTCTGGCTATCTCTTGCTGAAATCTTTAGCCTTGACTTTATTTCCTCAGCTCTCACCAGTTCCAACACTTCCTCACCATTCTGGACACATTTAAAATATCTTCTAATTCAATATTTTCTGTCTTCCGCTTACCCCTTCTTTTGCTCACATACCATTCCCATCCCAGTCCTCAGTTCCCAAAATATCATTCTGAACTTCTTGTGTTTGTGTGTATGCTTTCAATGGCTTGATCCTAAATTATACCTGCACTCTCTGCCATTCCTACACCATCTCATACTCTTCTAGAACCAAGGGTTCCCAAACTTTTTTATGCTACGGACCCTTACCATTAACAGAAGGGTCTGTGGAGCCCAGGGTGGGAAACCCTGGTCTAAGTCATTCACTTTTTCCTTAAACCATTACAGGACTCAACACTTCTTCTGTTAAGGTCCTCCTTAACATACAATCTGAAGACCTTTATAATTTCAAAGGGTTTCAGCCCAAAACATGAACATAGTCTTTTCCTAGATGCTGCCTGGCCTGCTGAGTTCCTCCAACATTTTGTGTGTGTTGTTTGGATTTCCAGCACCTGCAGATTTTCTCTTGTTTGATACCCTTATAATTCCTTTGTCTCAGGAGCCTTTTTGACTAAGTGTAAATTGTCGACCACATTTCAACTAACAAAAAATAATCCAGTGATATTTTGCCTTGACTTGTATTATAATAATTACATCAAGTAACAGGAATCATAATGATTGTTTCTTAGACGACAGTCTGTTAAGAATTTTTGGAGGACAGCTTCTTTTCATGCCCCTATCAGGTTTCTATTGCACTTCCAATGAAATTACATCAAGCAGCTTCGGTATGAATTTCCAAGCAATAGTTGGACCCGTGTATCCTGATCAGCTTGACCTTTCATAACGGAGTAAACATTTCCAGTCATCTATTTTCAAGTCCTGAAGTGAGATTTTCTAATCCCTAGTTTCAGTTAATTAATCAAGAAACAAGATCTAAATTATTCAGTGGAGTTACAAACTGAATCACCAGGGAAAGTCAAACTAGTGCAGGTTTGTGCTTTTATTTGGACTAATTTGCATGAATTGTCAGAAGATCTTTGCAAGCAATGAGCCCTGAGAACATAAGTCAGCAGATGGTTTGCTCCTGGTATTAGCATTCCCTCCTTTCTAATATATATGATCCCATTACATCTCTGTAACTGCTACCCAGGTTACTGCTAAATTACTCTGAAAGGCAGGGCAATAAGTAACCCATCTCACATGTAACCAAGCAGCAACATTTTCCCGTTCGCTGAACTTTTCATCCCACCTGTGCCTGTGCATAAATGCAAAACTAATAGCTCCTAAAATAATTGTAGCTGACTTGAGAGTTCCATGATGGAAGTGGCATCTGCATCACATAACCAGGAGGCGGATGGCAAAATTTGCCCTTGCTTAGAAAACAAGTTATATCAGGCATTTTCCAAAGCATTTACATTCAAGGATTGTGACACAAACAGTTGTATCAGCAAGTTAAGCTTCGGTAACTTTACTTGTGATGACAGCTGCTTGTTGGAACTTGGCAAAAGGGGATTTTTAAAAATGTAGCCACTGCACCAAATAGTTTGGTTGCATGAGTAATCTACAGTGTTATTTGAGGGAGGTAATTAAAGGGAATAGTTACAAATGTCAAAATTGAAAGTTCAAAGTAAATTTATTATCAAAGTACACATATGTAACCATATATAACAGGAGATTCATTTTCCCGTGGGAATGCTTAGAAAATACCGAAATGCAATTGAATGAATGAAAGACTGCACTAACAGAATGGGCAAACAATCAATGTGCAAAGGTGCAAACCTAAAAAGAAAGAAAAAACAGAAATAATAATAAATAAATAATCAATAAATACCAAGAACATGAGATGAATAGTGTTTGAAAGTGAGCCCATAGATTGTGGGAATAGTTCAAAGATGGGACGAGAGGAGTTAGTGAATTTATCCCCCCTGCTTCAAAAGGATGATGGTTGAGGAGTAATAACTATTCCTGACCTCGAGGCTCCTGTACCTTCTTGCTAATGGCATCAGTGAGAAGAAAGCATGGCCGGGATGGTGGTGGTTTTTGATGATGGATGCCACTCTCCTGTGACAGAACTCTGTGTAGATGCGCTCAGTAGTGGGGACAGCTTTGCCTGTGATGAACTGGGCCGTATCCACTACTTTTTGTAGGTTTTTCCATTCAACAAATCCATTGTTGTTTCCATTCCAGGCTGTGATGCGATCAGTTAATATACCCTTCACCACACATGTGTAGAAATTTATCAGTGTTTTATATGACATGCCAAATCTTTGCAAACTTCTCAGAAAGCAGGGGTGCAGCCGTGCTTTCTTCATAATGGCACCTACGTGCTGGACCCAGGCTAGATCCTCGGAAGTAATAACATCCAAGGAATTTAAAGTTACTGACCTTCTCCACCTCTGATCCCCAGAATCAGAATCAGAGCTAGCATTCATGGGTTTAATGTCCATTCAGAAATCTGATGGTGGAGGGGACGAAATTATTCCTGAATCATTGAGTGTGTACCTTCAGATTCCTACACCTTCTCCCTGATGGTAGCAATGGGTGTGTCCTGGGCAATGAGGGTCCTTAATGATGGACACCACCTTTTTGAGACTTTGCTCCTTGAAAATGTCCTGGATGCTGGGGAGGCTAATGCCCATGATGGAACTGACTGAGTTTGCAAATTTCTGTAGCTTACTTTGATCCTGTGCAGTGGCCTCCCCCCACCAAACCAAATGGTGATGCAGCCCGTTAGAATGCTCTCCACGGTACATCTGTAGAAATTTGCAAGCGTCTTTGCTGACACACCAAATTTCCTCAAACTCCAAATGAAATATAGCCCCATTGTATCTTCTTTCTAACTGTATTGATATTTTGGGGCCAGGATAGATCCTCAGAGATGATGACACCAAGGAACTTTAAACAGCTCACTCTTTCCACTTGGTGAGGGCTGGTGTGCTTTCTTTCAGCTTACCCTTTCTGAAGTTTGCAATCAATTCTTTGGTCTTCCTGATGTTGAGTGTGTGTTGTCACTGCCCATTCAACAAGCTGATCTGTCTTGCTCCTGTACACCTTCTTGTCACTATCTGAAATTCTACCAGCGGTAGTTGAGTTGTCAGCAAGTTTAGCGAAGACATTTGACCTGTGCCTAGTCATGAGTGTGTAGAGAATAGAGCAGTGAGCTAAGCACATATCATTGAGGTGCACCAGTGTTGATTATCAGCAAGGTGGAGACGTTATTTCTGATCCACACAGACTGTGGTCTTCTGGTGAGGAAGTCAAGGATTCAATTGCAGAGGGAGGTACAGAGGTCCAGGTTTTGGAGCTTTTTTGATTAGAACTATAGGAATAATTGTGTTAAACACTGAGCTTTCATCAATAAACAGCACCCTGACACAGGTATTTTTATTGTCTATGTGATCCAAGACCACATGAAGAGCCAATGAGAATGAAGTCACTGTAGACCTATTGTGGTGATAGGGAAACTGCAGTGGGTCCAGTTCCTTGCTTTGGCAGGAGTTGATGACCAACCTCTCAAAGCAATTCATCACCGTAGATGTGAGTGTCACCTTGTGAGGGTTCTCAAACTTGAAAAACATTAGCCTCCAAAATGGAGGTCACAGGCCTACCAGACCCTGCAGGGATCCTCATAGCTGGGGTTTTATTCTCCCTTTCAAAGTGAGCATAAAAGGCATTGAGCTCATCTGGGAGTGAAGCATCACTGTCATTCATGATGTTAGGTTTCCCTTTGTAGGTAGCAATGGCCTGCAAGCCCTGCCAGAGATGACGTGTGCCCGAAACCACCTCTAACCTCAATCAGAATTGATTTTTTGCTCTTGGGATATCTCTCCTTAAATCTACCTTGCCTTCTTGTCTAGTCTTGGATCACAAGACTTAAGTGCCATAGATCTAGCCGTCAGCAGCCTACAAATTTCCTGGTTCATCCACATCTTTTGATTTGGTTATGTATGGTATGTTCTCATAGGTACACACTCATCCACACAGGTTTTAATGAAATCAGTGACAACTGTGGAGTATTCATTCAGACTTGAAGATTTATCGCTGAATATTATCCAGTCCATCTACTCAAAACAGCCCTGTAAGTGGTCCTCTTCCTTCCTTGTCCATACCTTCTTGTTCCTCTCTACTGTTGCTAGTCTTCAGTCTCTGCACCTGCTCAGGGAGTAGAAGTACAGTCAGGTGATCAAACTTTCCAAAGTGTGGGTGTGGGATGGCACAGTAAGTGTTCATGGTAGTGGTATAACAGTGGCCCAGTGTGTTGGTTCCTCTGGTTCCACAAGTGATACATTGGTGATAATTATTTAGAGACATGTTCAAGCGGTGCGGTTAAAATCCCACAAAATGATGGGGTAGTCATCAGGATTTGTTGTTTCATGCCAGTTGGTCGTGTTGCTTCGTTTGTCTAGAATCTGTTTGACACAGGCCTGAGGTGGAATGTACATTGCTCCTAGATGATGGCTGAAAACTCCCGCTGCAGATAAAATGGATGACACTTGATCGCTGGGTATTCCAGTTTGGATGAGCAGGACTGGGACAGAACCTCAACATTTGTGCACTATGAGGAATTAATCATAAAGCATACTCCACCTCCTCTGCCTCTGACAGACTCAGCTGTCCTAACTTGGCAGTGAATTATGAATCCAGTAAGTTGTATCACTGCATCCAGAATGGCGGGGGATAGCAATGCCTTCATTAAAGACTTATGAGAACTGGCTCATGGACCTCTGGTTTCCACCTCCTGATGTCAATAATCAGCTCTTTGGTCTTGCTGACATTGAGTGAGAGTGTTATTTGAGCAGCACTCCACTAGATTTACAATCTCTCTCTTGTATGCTGATTTGTCACCACCTATGATTTGGCCAATGACAATGATCAGCAAACTTAAATATGGCATTGGAGCTGTGCTTAGCATTACCATCATAAGTATAAAGCATGTAGAGCAGGGAGTTAAGCATACATCCTTGTGGTGCATCTGTGCAGATGGAGATTTAAGAGGAGCTGTTGTTGCCAATCAAAATAGACTGGGATCTGCAAGTAAGGAAATTGAGGATCCATTTGCACAAGGAGGTACTGAGGCCTAGATCTTAAAGCTCATTGATTATTTTTGAGTGGATAATAGAATTGAATGCTCTCCATCAAAAAAATATACCTTCCATCAAAACTGAGGACAAGTTAGTGCCATTTAAGCAAAGCAATAAAAAGAAAAGCAATTGGTCTCCCTATCTCTCCCTATCTCAACATACACACACACATACACACACACACACACACACACACACACACACACACACACACACACACACACACACATGTATTTTGTCCATATCCTTGTCTACCTTCAGCTAGACTTCTGGTTGTAACTGGAAACAAAAATGGTGCATTCATGAAATTGCAGAGTATATGTAGGTTACAGGTAAACACAGGTCCTAAGGCCACTGATTCAACTGATTCATGCAGGAGCAGACCAATTTTCCTGAACTGCACTTTAACACTGTTTAATTCTTTGTCAGCTACAGTGTGGGATAAGTCGGTTAGAAAACCTCCTGGTGGGTATGCCTCCAGCCTTTTCAAAGATATCCATTTATATGTGCAGAATGCACCAGGCAAGTTAACTTTGACTGTTTACCCATGTTCACAACTTTACTACCTGGCTGTGTAGCCATGGAAACATTGCAAGGTAATAATTGCCATTTCTTTGGCTAACTGTGACCAGTGGGCATCATGCAGTATATAAAAGTCAGTGTTTTTTTCAGCTCCAGCTGAGTGGAAGTGGATACTAAGCTTGGATACTAAGTAAAATAAAGTAGAAAATAAACTACTTTTTAAAGTTAGCCTCTCCAGGTAAAAGAGATAATAGTGGACATACATGGATTTATGTGCACTACATGGATTTTGTTGGTGTAGAGAAGAACTCAATCCTAAAACATTCTGAAAAGCTTAGTCAGCAAAGTCCTATACTCAGCTTTGTGGGTTATCAATGGTGCAAGGTGCTTGTAAATATCTCTGTATGCTTATAACCTTCAGTAACATTTAATTACTGTTACATTTCATAATTTAGGAATGAAAACACAGGAAACAGCATGTGCTGGAATCTGGAGCAATGAACTCACCAGGTTGAGCAGCATCTGTGAGGGGGAAGGAATTATCAGCATTTTGGGTTTAAACTCTGTGTCAGGATTCATGGAGGACTGTGTTTTTTAAAGTGGTTAGGACCCAAAAAACACACGTATAATTCAAGATGTTAAACTGAATCGGAATAAGTTTAACGATAAGAAAGTCAAATTCCCTTTTCTATTTCCTTTTGAAGCTGCTGTGGATCTGTTTTGCTAGACTCTACATGGAGTCCGTCAGAGGAGATAACTGACCAACTAAGCATTCTGCATCCATCCATAAGTTCAGCAATTTGCACATGGAAGTGTGAGATTTGCTCTCAATGATAAAGCAAGATCTGATCAGAGGAGCATACCAGTAATTTTTTTTTTGCAGAGCAAAATCCCAAATGTCCTAAAGTCCTAAAACTGTAAGGCTTCACTGTTCTTAATCTCTAGTAAATCATTCATCCTGAAATATGGGTTGATTTAACAATTGAAACAGAAATGATATCATTCCTATGTCCCAAAACAGCAATGAGATAAATGACTGGAGTTTTTCCAAACATTTTGTTTAAAGGATGAGTATTGACCATGGTATTGGGATGATTGCTTTGCTCTCCCTATAATAGTCTGGGAGATCATTTTACATCCACCAGAGTTGGTGGATTTGGGCTTTAAAGATTCATCTGAAAACTGTTACCTCTGAGAGTGAAGCACTATCTTAGCCTAGACTCATTAGCTTAGGTTCTGAGCTTAGTGTTCAGTAAATAGAAGTTTTGAAAGAGGGATGTTCGATTAAACATGTTTGTCTGTCATGTCAAAATACAAAGCACAAGAGACCAGAAATATCTAAGAGTGCACAAATCACTGAATGTAGGAGGGGTAGATAAGCTTGCCAGAAGGGCATACATGATTTTATCAATGGAAGCACCATAGATGAGCAGAGAGGTTATATTAGAACTGATTAGACCTTGGTTGGGATATCATGTGTAGCTATGGTCGTACTGTCACCAGACTACGGGAAAGATGCAAATGGGTTGAAGTGGATACCTGTTTTACCAGGGCTGGAGAATTATGGTGACAAGGAGGGACTCAGCAGAGGCAGTCTTTTTTTTGGATTTGTCGATGTTTAATCAAGATATGTAGCATGTGTAGACGGGCACATTTAGGAATTACTGCCTGAAAGGGCACTGGCAGCATAAACTCTCACCATGCTAAGAAAGTATCTGGTTGATGATCTGAAAATCCATAAGCCAGCAGGCTGGAGGTAGTGGATTCGTCCATCTTGGCTCCATGGACGCAATTGGATGAATATTCTCCTTCAATAAGTTGAATTTCTGCATTTCAGTGAAAGACATGAGTCAAGCGAATTATACATGTTTGCTGTGTTAAGGGAGAAGTTTACAGTGCCTAATTTATTTCACCATCCATAACCTCTAGTGAATGCATCCATCCTGACATGAGATAAGGGTCCACTTAACAGATGAGCCAGAAATGATGTGGATGTGGCAAAGAGTTAAGCAGTCTGACCTTTCTTCATATCAAAGCAATCCAATATTTTTTTCATCTGTATTCTACCATGTTACCTCCCTCTCAAGGGGTTTGATGTTCCTAGTATTCTGGGTATTTCAGTACAGCCTGCTCCTACTACAACGTTAATTGGAAATAAATAGAAGGAAGGAGAAATGAGGAAGGGAAACAAAACACACAACTAGAAATATTCTTCTGGACATTATTCTTTTGAGACAGTACTTTTTCCACATTTCTCAATGCTTTGAATTTTTACCTATAGTGCTTACACAAGCTTGAAATTAATTAGCTAATAAAGGATTAATTAGGCTACTTTTAAAATTCTAAGCAGGACAGCTCTGTAGATGTGCTGACGGGAGCTTCTTTTTTTTCCCTGGATGAGTGAGAGCATACTGGTATAAATAAGGCAGTCATGCTGGGTCATAAAACTAATTGTGTTCCTTGGTGGTGAAAATTCTCAATTTCCAAATGCAGGCGCTGCTGAATGATAGATGAATGTTAGAAATGCAGCACCTTCATCTCTGTCAGCGAATGTTTATTCTTACTGAGCCTCTAAATTATTAATTTTCTTTCTAGGCAATCAGTATTAAGGTTCTGATGTGCATTGTGACATTTTTAGTCACACTTATGTTTAACTGGCTGTGAATAAAGGTCACTTGGTTACTCCCTGCTGCTTTTAAGGCCCTTTCCTAATTAATTCTCAACACGGCTTCCACATGTGATTATCAGTTGCATCCAAGAACAGCAATTAATTGCACTCTGTCTTTGATTCGTTTCAACCAGCTGCATGAATGATTTACATTTGATTGTTTAACACTGTTGAAAATTAAAGACTGTAGGCAAAGCGGCGTGTGTGTGTGTGTGTGTGTGTGTGTGTGTGTGTGTGTGTGTGTATCAAATTCCATTACTTGACTTAAAAATGATAAAACATGTCTCCACAAGTCGTTCCCCAAATACTCGCCTTTCAATGCCGTGTTGTAATGAGTTTGATTTTGTTTCCGCATATTGCTTCAACGCTCTGTGACGGGAATAGTCATTAATATTAGACTGTGTAACTTGCTGTCTTCTCCCCTGATGCCCAAGCAGCAAATGGAAAGAACTTTATTAGTGGTGCATATTAATTTTCTGGCAGGAAATATACCGATAAAAATATAAAGATCATTTGTTGCTACTAGCTTTCTAATTGTAGCATAATTCTGAAGGCCATTACTCAGCTACAGTTCATTTATTGATTTATTTCTTATTTATTTAACGAGACAGCGAAGAGTAGGTCCTTCCTGCCCTTCAAGACATGCTGCCCCAGCAACCTCGGACAAACCCAATTAATCCTAACCTCATCATGGGACAATTTACAATGACCAACCTGGTACAGTCGGCCCTCCTCATCCGCAAATTCCACATGCGCAAATTCAACCAACCACGAATCATGAAAACCCGGAAGTGCTCTTCCAGTACTTGTCGTTCGAGCATGTACAGACTTTTTTTTCTTGTCAATATTCCCTAAACAACGCAGTATAGCAACTATTTTACATAGCGTTTACATTGTATTAGGTATTATAAGTAATCTAGAGATGATTTAATGAATACGGGGGGGGGGGGAGTGCGTGGGTTATCGTAATTCGGGATCGAAAAATTTGGAAGTTCTCTTACTAAGTAAGTCTGAACAGATACATCCGGTATTATTTAGCATCAGTCAGTCAAATGTTTGCCTTAGTATATAGGATATATTTTACCTTTCTATGCATATAAAATGCTTAAGAATGTGTGTTTCAGCGCCGGGCTCGGGAATGGAAGTTTGCAAGTTCGATCCAGCGACAGACCGCTCCCGAGTGCGCTCTCCACCGTGTCAGGTTGATGTGGAGGATCAAAAACCCAAAACCCAGTAATTAAACCACTGCATTGCTTAGTAATAATTGCAGCTTTCATCGGGCAGGGCCTTTCTCACTTTATCCTTTAAAATTGTTCCGATCATTGACCGACGTAGCCTAACGCTTTTCCATTGACAGATGGTATTTCACCTCTTTTCTGATGGCTTTATTATTTCCACTTTATTTTCAATTGTGATCGTGATTATTTTCATGAACAGAAACATTGAGGATTCAGAGCTCCGTCGCCGGGTTCTAATGTCCATCAGACTGAGACAGGTTAAATAAGGTCTGGGTTTCCATTGGGTCCTAAGGTCCACCGCATCGAGACAGGTTGAATAAGGGACTTGAGCATCCACATTTTTTTGGTATCCGCGAGGGGTCCCGGAACCAATCCCTCGCGGATAAGGAGGGCCGACTGTACATCCTAGGACTGTGGGAGGAAACCTGAGAACCCAGAAAAAACCAACGCATTCCAAGGAAATTCTATCCTTAATTCTGTCCTTACCGAACAGCACCAGAATTGAACTCTGAACTCCAGGGCACCCTGAGTTGCAATAGCATTGCACTAACCACTTGCTACTGAGATTTACATCAGGACCCTGTTTCTAGAACCGTCATACATACATTTTTTTTGTATATCCTAGTCAACACTTTAAATTAAAACATGGGGGCCTTTTTATTTAGAAGTTTCTATCTGTCCCACAAATTTACTTATGAAATACAATCCATAAACTTTAAATATTTATTAAAATATCAGGCAATGCATTAGTTATTTAATTTAGTATTTTTGTCTATAATTTTCATTTTCTTTTTTGTTCCTTTCTAAATATTCTGAATTGAAAAGGTTAACAAATGTAGTTCACCATTTTCCAAATCTGTACATAATTAATTTTCTCATAAATAATTCAAATTCTACCTATTTAATCTTATATGGTATCATGTTTCTTAATTATACATGACTGCATTTGAAGAAGAAAATCTGCTCTTGATGGGCCATATTCCTCTTGAACTGATTCAACAGTTGACAGAGTTCACATCAGTGCAAACGTTCCAATGTCTCGCAGAATGAGATGAGTTTACATATGATGGTCATTCAGCTCAGGAAATGGCAGCTAGACCCCAACTTGATTCTTGATCTATAGAGAAATCACCAGAAACTCAGAATGTGGCAAAATACTACATGGAAAATTAATTATACTGTAATGTTTTGGAAACTCTGCTCCTGTCATTGGTCTTGGCTGAATGATATCATCTTTGCTCATGGGTTCAAGGTACATTCCTGAGATAATGTCTCAGATCTTACTGGTAATGGTCTTCCCATTCCTCTATACATCTGTCCCCATCAGTTCTTAACTGGGCAGCATGCAGAGGTCCATTTTGGCTGACCCAAGGTAGCCCGGACTGTAGCAATGTAGCTAAAATGGCAACAGTCTTCAACCAATGCAGTAAGGAAGTCTTGTCCTTGGAAATATCCTGAAAATTTTATAGTCGACAATGCTGGTGGCAAGGCTTCTCTGGATGTCAAAGTTTTCAAGTGCAGAGGTAACAATAGGGAGGTGTAGAATATTGATTCAGGAACCCCACTGCATTTCTGGTCAGGAGGGACTATGTACTATGAGATTTGTGGGCCAATGTGGTAAGCCATAGAGCTTTGGGTTTCTAGATTTCTCTAGCACTTTTATATATACTAATTGTTGTCTTAACTAAAGTTGTTAAGCCCTTGTGTTTTCTATTTAATCCTGTCAATTTAATTGTGACTGGCATGGGTTCTCTGCATTCTGTGATTATTTAAAGTAGTCTCCTGATTAGCACACATTGCAGGGTCCTTATGTTGCGAATGATTTGTCTCATGGTACTGCTTGGTCGTGGCACTGACGTCCTGTTGGAATTCCTATGTTTAAACTCTTGTTTCCATCTTGGTTCCTCTGCACCAGGGTTCGGTCATTGCCAGCACTCACTCTGCCACTATGGCTTGGATGGGAACTGAGTGGCTGCTCTTCTTGTCTCAAGGTGTTGTTTGGTCATGGTGGAAGTACTGAGAAATTTCACTATTCGTAGCAAGGAGTCACCGCAACATTGCCCTTAATCCAACATTTAAAATAATCATCATGAACCAAATGATTATGCACTGAACAATCAGAGTCCGGAGTAATGAGATGGTATTAATTTTGCATGTTACACAAATTTTGACTGGTATTTTAACCTGTCCTAAATTTGCTCTTACAGAATAAAATGCCAGAGGTTAATTAAAATGCCAGAATAGATTTACCAAAGCAGTCTGTTTTTCAGAAGTCAAAGAAAAGCTGTAAATGATGGAAATAAAATTTAAAAAATGAAATGCTGGAGATATTCAACAAATCTGGCAATACTTGTGGAAAAAGAAACACAGTTAAAGTTTCAGTTTGTTGACTTTTCATTGGAACCATTGTTAGACTTTCCACATTTTCAGGATTGTACATTGTTATTAACATTGTTTATTCCTGTTAAGGAAATACGTTTACTTCAAGGAAGTCTGTTTTTTTTCTCAATGTCCTTGGGATATTCCGAAGTGTCTTAGAGCCAATGAAGTTCTTTCGAAGTGTAATCTTTGCATCTCTTTTTGACCCAGCAAGTTTCCAAAAATAATAACATGAAAATATTCTATCTTTCCAGCATTAACTTTTCTACTCTCTTTCAAAGTGCATGAAAATTGCTTTTTGATTATCTGCCCAGCATATTTGTATGGCTCAGTGTCAAATGTTAAATTACAGCACTCCAGAGAGGTGGCTTTTAATGTTTTGCTATGTTAGGAATCTTGTATGTACAAGTTGCTGCAGTTATTAGATTGTACCGCAGTCCCAAAATACCCACAGTTGGGACTGTAGTAAAAGAGTCAAAGGTTTATATCTTTCATTTTGGTTCTGTTCACTTCTATTGTGCCCCATGCAGCTCCCAGTTGAGAAAGCCGTTTTTAGTGTTCTCAGTTAAAGCTGAATTGGAAATTTGCCCACAGTATAGCTGACCTTCTATAGGGCCATACGACATAAGAGCAAAATGAGGTCATTTGGCCCACTGAGTCTACGCTGCCATTCACAATGGCTAATTTATTTTCCATCTCAACCCCATTCTCCTGCCTTCTCCCCGTAACCTTTGACACTTTGACTAATCAAGAATTTATCAATCTCTGCTTTAAATATACCTTATGATTTGGCCACAACTATTCGTGGTGATGGATTCTACAGATTCACTATCCTCTAGCTAAACAAATTCTTCCTAATATGGGTAAATGATCATTTATCATGCAGCTGGTTCACATAACAGTGAATTTATGCTGTAAGCTTATGTGAAATTTTGGTATATGCCAACAATAATTGGAGAAATAGAACTGATAAAATCAGGTATGAAATTGACTGGGTCCATTCCTATTCTGGCAGATTTAGATAACATCAGGTTTTAAATATTTAATTATGAGAAGGATTTTACTGAAAATGTATCAAATTTCAAATTTTAAAGTAAATTTATTGTCACCAAATACAATTCTGAGATTGATTTCCTTGCAGGCATTCACTGGAAACAGAAGAACCACAATAGAATCAATGAAAGACCACCACAGCAGGACAAATAAACAATCAGTTTGCAAAAGACAACAAATACAAAAAGAAAGAAAATAATAATAATAATAATAATAATAATACTAAACGCCACTAAAATAGTCTGAAAGTTCCTAGCAATTGACAAATGCTTTGTGCTTGGCTTTGTCCATACCTCAACATGAGGTGAGAAAAAAATAAATATAAGTAATAATAAATAAGCAGCAACTATCGAGAACATGAGAGAAAGAGTCCCTGAAAGCGCGTCCATAGATTGTTCTATTTATTGAAACAGTTCAGTGACGGGCGAATGAAGTTCAGTGAAATTATACCCTCTAGTTCAAGAGCCTGATGGTTGAGGGGTAGTAACTGTTCCTGAAGCTGGTGGTGTGGGTCCTGAGGCTCCTGTACCTTCTTCCTAATAGTGGAAGCAAGAGGGAGCATGGCCTGGATGGTGGAAAGCCTTGATGATGGATGCTGCTTTCCTGTGATAGCACTTTGTGTAGATGTGCTCTATGGTGAAGATGGCTTTACCTGTGATGGACTGGGCCACATCCAATACTTTTTGTAGACTTTTCCATTGAAAGGTATTGGTGTTTCCATCCTAGTCTGTGATGCAGCCAGTCAATATACTCTTCTCCACAAATCTCATTTGACATGCCAGATCTTTGCAAACATCTAAGTAAGTAGATGCTCTGCCATGCTTTCTTCATAATGGCGCCTACCTGCCGGACCCAGGACAGATCCAGTGCAGTGACAACACCAAAGTATTTATAGTTGCTGACCCTTTCCACCTCTGATCCTCCAATTTCAGCTGTTTCCTGGACCTCTTCTTTCTTCCTCCTGAAGTCTATAATCAGCTCTTTGGTTTTGCTGAGATTAAATGAGAGGTTGTTGTGGTGGCCAGATTTTCAATCTCTCTTCTATATGCTGATTTGTCATCACCTATGTTTTAGCCAATGACAGTGCTAATTTAAATATGGTGTTGGAGCTGTTCTTAACCTCACAGTCATGAGTATAAAGTGAGTAGAGCAGGTGGCTAAGCACACAGACTCGTGCTGCATCTGTACTGATGCAGATTGTGTTGTTGTCAATTCGAACTAACTGAGGTCCAGCTCCAATTTCACGAAGAAGAATTGATTCCTAGGTATTGAAGCATATTGATTAGGTTTGAGGGGATGATAGTATTGAATGACGAGCTGTAGTCAATGAAGAGCATCCTGATGTAATCATCTTCACTGTCTAGATGTTCTAGGGTTAAATAAAGAGACAAAGAAAGGGCATCTGCTGTTGATCTGTTGTGACGGGAGGCAAATTGGAATGGATCTAAGTCACCTCTCAGGCAGGAGTTGGTATGTTTCATAACCAACTTCTCAAAGCCGTTCATCACAGTGGATGCAAGTGCTACTGGAGAATAGCCACTGAGGCAGGTTACCATGTTCTTCTTAAGCACCAGTATAATTGAAGCAGGTGAGTACCTCAGACTGCTGAAGTGAAAGTTAAAGATCTCAGTGAACACTCCAACCACTTGATCAGCACATATGTTTAGTACTTGGCCAGGTACCCCATTTGAGCCGTTTGCTTTTCGTGGGTTCACTCTCCTGAAGGCTGCCCACACTTTTGCCTCAAAGACTGAAATCGCAGGGTCATCAGGGGCTGTAGGAGTTCCTGATAATTTCCATGCTTTGACAGTCAAAGTGAGCATAGAAGGCATTGAGCTCATCTGGAAGCGAAGCCCTGCCGTTGTCTATGTCGCTTGATTTTGCTTCATAAGAGGTGATAGCATTCAAGCTGTACCACAATTGTCAAGTATCCTTCACTGATTGAATTTAGTCCGGAATTGCCAAATTTGCCTGTGAGATGGCTTTCTGGATATCATACCTGGACCTCATGTAACTTTCTTAGTCACCAACTATGAATGCCTCCGATCTGGCCCTCAGCAGATGCAGATCTCGTGGTTCATCCAGGGCTTCTAGTTGCGGAGGACTCTGAATGATTTTGTGGGGACACACTCATCTACAAATGTTTTTATAAAGTCTGTGACAGCTATGATGTATTCATTCATATCCACAGATGAGTCCTTGTTCACAGCCCAGTCCACTGACTCGAAGAAATCCCATAGCTGCTCCTCTGCTTCCTGTGACTGTGGGATGTACTACAGGTCTGCAGTACATCGCCGTGGTTCAACGGCATCATCTTGCTAAATAGCAACATGTACAACACGCTGGAGGAACTCAGTAGGTCGGGCAGCATCCGTGGAATCGAACAGTCAATGTTTCGGGCTGAGACACTTCGTCAGGACTGAAGATGGAGGAGGCTGGGGCCCTCTAAAGAAGGTGGGGGAAGGTGTGAAGGAGAAGGCTGGTAGGTGCCAGGTGAAAAACCGAAGGATCTCGGCCCAAAACATTGACTGCTGGTTTCCATGGATGCTGCCTGACCTGCTGAGTTCCTCCAGCGTGTTGTACGTGTTGCTTTGACCCCCAGCATCTGCAGTGTACTTTGTGTTTATTATCTTGCTAAATAGGTTGTGACTGCAAAATAAAATTTTTGTCTTTGTGAGTAGAAATCATGAAGGATATCACTTGATATTATTCTTTTGCCAATCACCTTTCCAGCTCTTAGCTTCACCCCACCCCCTTCTGCCTTCTCCTATCATTTTTGTATTTTCCCCTCCCCCTCCTACTTTCAAATCTCTTACTATCTTTTCTTTCAGTTAGTCCTGACAAAGGGTCTCTGCTCGAAACGTTGACAATGCTTCTTCTTATAGATGCTGCCTGGCCTGCTGTGGTCCACCAGCATTTTGTGTGTGTTGCTTGAATTTCCAGCATCTGCAGATTTCCTCGTGTTTATGATACTATTCTTGTCGGATCTAGAATTTTTCAGCTTCAGGTCACTGAGAATAATGTAGAAACATACAGTTCTTCCAAAACAAAATCATAGAGAGAAAGGCATTGAGCAATACAATCTTCTGGCCCAAAGAATCTCCTCTGACCATCAGGTACCAAATTTTAAACTAATTCTACCTTAAGCCATTTTACTTTCCCATATTTCACTAAAATCCCCTCTCCACGGAAACGCCCACTCATCTAAACACTAAAGGCAATTTCTAGTTTCCAGTTAATCTACCAACCAATGCCTATATGGGATGTGTGAGGAACCTAGAGAACCTGGAGGATTCTGTGCAGTCACAAATAAAATTCTGTGCAGACAGTGAGGTCAGGAATCTGAAATGCAGTAACAATCCAGCACAAGTCCTGAGTGTGTCTATCCTAGGGGATGAAATTATTAAATTATAAAGGAAGGCTGCCTGAACTAGATTTAAGTCAGGGACACAGCAACTAATCTTCACTCCACCATGTTTGTGCTGGGATCAAGTATCTGTCTGAGACCTCCTATACTGTTAAGGCGAAGTTCACTACTAGCCTTAGGAATGGCACTTTGTCTTCCAGCTGGAAATGTCTCTGCTTTCTGGACTTTATATTGAATTCTGAACCTTCAGATAACTTGATTCTGCGGTCTGTATCTGTTGCACATCTGTGATATTGGGGTAGCTCATTTGATTTCTCTCCCATGTTTTGCCTCCAGAAATGAAGGATCAGGCCACCTAACCTTTGCAATCCTCCATTCTTTGATCTATGTTCTTACCCTTTAACAGATCCATTCACTCATTGACCAGATAATCTTGTTTATAATTTATCCCGTGCTACCCCGGCTTTATCTTATTGGAGGCATTTTCTGTTGCCCACCCTACCCTGTCGTTTAACAAGCTTCCTTTCTGATGATGGGTCGTCAAACTGAAACACTAACTCCTTGCACTTCTCACAGATGTGGCCTGATTGGATGAGTAGTCTCAGCATTTTCTGTCTTTATTTTAGATTTTCAGAATCTTTATTTATTTTTTTTTATTTTCAAGTGCCTGACAAGTCCCATTGAGAACACTTGGTTTACAGCCTAGCATGCCTTGGTGAAATCATCCAGTGTCAGGCAAAACCAAACACAAGGTAGAATAATTACAGAAACAAGCACACAATGTTGAGGCATCGCATTAATGAAAAAAATCATCGCAGAATATTGGGGCTCCTATATTTATACATACGCTATTGACACCCTATCTGGCTGTCTATGTGGTAATCCCCTGACTGCTAACTGTAAAACTTGAAAATAGTGACTGTAATGGATCGGAATCTGCTTTGTTCATAGATGAATGCAGGCTGATACGTTGTTTAAACTCACTATTGTGGGCCTTCACAGGATGAAGATTAAGCCAGCTTGATGTGAATCATTTTTCTCTGCCCTATGTGCATACAGATAAATTGGTTTCAAACCTCTTGTGTGTATTGTGCAGTATACTAACTGCTGAAACTAACCATGCATTCCATAGGACTAGCTAATAGTTTCCATTTCTTTCCTCTCTATTATAGGAAGTGGAAAGCTTGGTTGCTCAGGCTCACTGGGGACATGACAGATTTCTCAAATTACTATCTGTCTTTCAACAGCCACAGCAGAGAACACATCTCACTGCCAGAGAGAGAGAGAGAAAAAACCATGTGTTTATATGCAATGATTTTCAGCTGGGCTATGATAGGTCACTCATTTCTTAATTAATACTTGGAATTGAAGGAGTGCTGAATAACAGGAAAGCATATCTTGGTCACAGAACCTTCTAATAAAGCATTCCTCGGAGAACTTTATAAAAAAAACCGGGCCACTCCTTTGTGAACTTTCCACTCCCTCTTAGGCTTTCCTCTGCATTTTTTTGTCTTCGCTGAACCGGTTGATGCAAATACTTGCCCTTTATTGCACTGTGTCAACCAAACCTGCATATGTTTTTCTAAGGCTCAATACACAAATGAGTCATTAACCTGAGTCCTGGCCTTCGTCAGCTGAGTTATTGCAAACTCAGGCAACCTCAAACGCTTGGTAAAATAAACCAATTGCCTGCAGAAACACTTAGCATGAGAGAAACATTTTGTGTCTGATTACTTTGGTTAAGAAACACTTGACCTTCAGATGTGTCCAGAATCCATATTAAATAAAACCTTGACATTATATTTAGTTTAATAGATTTTACGTGCAACATTAAAACAGTTATGTGAAATGAGGAAAACACCGCTGCATCCTTCCTAAAGGATCCCTTACTTAGTTATTTCACGAATATGCATTTTGGTTGTTCAAGTTTAGGGGGTAAAGTTTGGTTCATCATTTAAATAAGTTATTCTGTCACTTGAAAATGAATGCACGAGTTCATAGTCTTTCTACGTCTTCCAGGTGCTAGGATGCATGTGATGGAAGATTACTAGATGCCCTATTTGAATAGCCCAGAAATTGCTGTGTTGTTATCCTGAATCAGCAGCTCCAATAAGTTGAAAACAAGTTTATGCTGACTGCTAATTGACATTATTACAGCATCCAGTCAGTGCTAATCATGGAGTTCATTGTGTCTGCATCAGCAGGGATCAACACTTGCCGGGCTGACTTGGACACAGACTGCTGTCTGGAATCACGGTCCCCAGAATCTGCCTGCCCGAGTTTATCTTTGCAGGATTTATAGATTTGATTAATCTGTATTTGAGGCACATTGGCTTCTGATCCATATCAAATAATTGGTTATCAGGGACATCTACAAATAAAATAAAACTTAAAATTACAAATTAAAACATTTAAGGTTTTGAAAAGGATAATTAAAATACCTTAAGGTGCCAAGATATAGTTAAAAGGATTAAAACAAGTTGGATTAAATTAAGGAGAAATAAATAATCTCCTGGAGGAACTCATCAGGTAAAACTTCTGGTAAGAGAAGAAATAAATTAAATGTTTGCTTAAATCTCCGAAGTGAATCATCAAATATTCCAGTTTTGGATTAGTATAGCTGAAATACACAATCACAGCCATGGGTACTTCAGTATGCAGCACCATTTTAAGACAACTTAAAAATCTATTGATAGTCAAAATTGTCAGATCTCGGATGGCAGACTCAGGTTGTGAGTGCAGTTCCCCTTTAAGAAAAATGAAGTGGGGACAGGTATGATGGAAATGCAGTAGCCTTAGACCTCCACTCCTGACTATTCTGCTGGCAAATTACTGTTCCTGCAAAGTAAAATTGAAGACCTCAGAACCAGTTTGTTGGACCAGAAGGACGTCAGGGCTTGTTGTGTACTTTGCTTCCAGGAAACATGGTTACCCCCCACCATTTCAAACAGAGCACTGCAATTTGATGGCTTCACCATTCTCTGCAAAGATCGGACAGCAGTGTCTTTCAAAGTCAGAGGAGGTGGAGTGTGCTTTATGACGTGGCTGTTCTGTCTCAGTCCTGCTCACCTGACCTGGAACATCTAGCAGTCAGATGGAGTCCATTTTATCTGCCAAGAGTAGTATCTGCCATTATCCTGGTAGCAGTGTACATTTCACCTCAGGCCAATGTCAGGCACACACTGGAGTAGTTGAGCAACGTAATCACCAGGCATGAAACTGCACCACCTGATGCCTTCCCTGTCATTGTGGGAATTTCAACCAGGCCAGCTTGAAGAAATCTCTGAATAACTCCCACCAACCATCACACTTGACCACTGTGATGCCACCATCAATAATGCCCACAACCACATATTGGCAAGTTCAATCAGCTGGCTGTACTTCTATTCCCAGCATATAGGCAGAGACTAAAGACCGCAGCATCAGTGGTGAGGACCAGGAGGACACGTCCTCTTCTCATTGCTACCATCAAAGAGAAGGTACAGGTTCCTGAAGACACACACACAATGCTTCAGAGCAGCTTCTTCCCCTCTGCCATCAGATTGCTGAATGGGCAATGAACCCATCAACACTATTTCAGTATCTTATTTCCCTCCCTTATTACACTACTTATTTAATTTACTTCTCTTTTTTATACATATTTCTTATTGTAATTTATAGTTTTATTATTATGTATAGCAGTATACTCCTGACACAAAACAGCAAATTTCATGAGATATGCCAGCCTTATTAAACCTGATTCTGATTCAAGCAGCATCTGTGGAAGGAAAGGAATTGTCAACATTTCAGGTTGAAATTCTGCATCAGGACTGGTTGCTGATCAGGACCAGAAACAAATTCAATTAACACAAGCTCCGATCTGTACTTATTTATGGCCCAGTGTAAGCAATCTCATTCAAGTAGCTCAGACTGTGATCCATATGCTTACTGTCCTTAGTTGAGGGGTAGGATGCAAAGTGCATCTGGTATCTCTCAGAACATCATAGTTTGCCCACTAGTGTTGGTGGTGAGTATACAAAGGAAGGACGAGCACATCAAAAGTTTGAGCTGAGCTGAACAGCAATGGCTGATACCAGAACTGCCATCTAACAGACAGTTTCATTTGGCCCATTGTGAATTATTGTTACCTCTTGTTAAAACTATGCTACTAAAATTTATTCAATATGTCTTAAAGGGAAATTTATTCAATATGTCTTGAAGGGAAATAAAAAAAGCAGAAAATGCCAGAAAAACTCAGTAGGTTAGTCAGTATCTGTGAAAAGTGAAACAGGGTTAATGCCTCAGTTCAGGATTTCTTTGATAGGAATGGCAGTGAGAAAAAGTTTTTAAAGAAATGCTTAATGAACACTGAAATGCATTTCAGTTAGTGAATGCACATTAAGGCTTCCTGTCTTGGATTCAAAGCTTTCCAAAGAACCTGGAGGATAAAGCTACCAGAAGGAAAAACCATTCCACTTGATAAACTCCAATATGAAGCTGTTTCAAAGTTCAAAGTAAACTAAGTATGTATATGTCACTATGTACTATCCCAAAATTCATTTTATTGTAGGCATTCTCAGTAGAACAAAGAAATACAACAGTATCAATGAATAACTATGCACAAAGACTGACAATATGCAAAAGAAGCCAAATTATGCAAATACAAAAATAACAAATAATAAATGAAAAAAAATGTATGTAATAGTATATGAGTTGTAGAATCCTTGAAAGTGAGTTCATAGATAGTGGAATCAGTTCAGTCTTTAGGTGAGTGAAGTTATTCTTGCTTGTTCAGGAGTCTGATGGTTGAAGGGTAATAACTCTTCCTGAATCTGATGGGGAGGGACCTAGGGGTCTTGCACTACCTTCCCAATGGCAGCAGTGAGAAGAGAGCATGACCTGGATGGTGGGGTCTGTCATGATTGATGCTGAAGTCCAGTGATAAATGTTAACTCACAGTGAAGTCGGCAGCCATCCAATGCCCAACAGCTCAGCTGCTCTGGAAGCTCAAGGTTACCCTTGTACCAGTTCACACGCAGTTATGCAAGTTCATCTTCTGCCATCATGCCTGTGGATTACAACAAGCAGAAGAGCTTGCTAGGTGTCTTGTAGCCAGAAATTCATCCTCCAATTGATAACCAAGATTACGAAGCATTACTCCTGGGAAGTGGTAGTGGCTACATGAGGCACAAACCTGCTGCCCCTCTTGGAAGAATATTGCCTGGCCTTCCATCCAAGATATCACCACCAGTATTCTGTCAGTGGTATGCCTGTGTGTTTTTGCAGATGCCGGAGGTGTATGAGTGCATCTTCCAAAAATACTTGCAGTCTCGCTTTAAATAATGTCACAAAGTCACGCTGCAGCTACTACTGCAATACTGCATTGCACCTCAGGACAGTCAAAAGCTCAACAAATCATTGAATCATAATATAACAAGAGGAGGACATTTGGCCCATCAATTCTATACAAAGAAAACAAGAACTAAGAGGAAGCAGAAGCATGTTAATTAAGTTCTGTGTTTACTGTTGACAATAACTTATTTGCATGCTTGGTTTGAAATTATTTTGGCTAAACAGTTTCCATGATGCTCAATACCAGAAGTCATGGACAATTGGTGAATGTGGGATTGTGACTGCCCTTACTGGTATTGCTCTCAACCAGACTGTTCAGGTAGAAAGCAAATGTTTGTGTTCCCACCTCCTGCTCATCTTACTTCCCTGATTCCCTCTTGCTTCTACTGTTCAGTTACCTTTTCTGGCCGTTTGTATAGATTCTGCTGTCATGGCATCAAGGCTGAGTGGAACATAGCAAACTACAACGGACCTTGACATCTGCATGGTTCCTTAAGAGCAGTCCAGAAAGGGAACAGCTACTTCAGCACCAGTGATCTCATCTGATGTTCCTTGCTTGGCAACGTGGCTGTCACTCCATGCATGCAAGACACCCGTGCATGGGCTATAAACCAAAGTCCTTGCAGGCAGCATTCAGTTGACTGCAGATGGCACAGGAGACCACCATGTAAAAAGGACATCATGCTATCCACCAAGATGCTGGTTACATTATTCTCTATGATAACTCGCAGGCTGAATTCTAAGGGGAAACAAGCCCTTTCTCCTCAGTATAGAGCAGATTTAACATTTCAGTTTATTTGCAAAGCCTGCAGAGTAAGCCACAGTAGTGTAGTTGTTAGCACAACACTATTACAGCTTGGGATGTTGGAGTTCAATCCTGGCATCTTCTATAAGAAATCTGCCCATCCTTCCTGTGGAATGTGTGAGTTTCTTCCAGGTCCTCCGGTTTCCTTCCACAGTCCAGACATACTGGGTAGGCTAAATGGGCATTTTAAATTGTCCCGTGATTAGATTGGGGTTAAATCGGTGTTGTTGGGGATTGCGGGGCTCGACGGCCCCGAAGGACCTATTCTGCACTGTATCTCGAAGTATAAATAAATGAAGGCAAGTACTCACCTGCCAAAGAGAATGGGATGTTGTTAGCTTAGCTCGAGTAAAGTACCTCAGAGATTTCCCTTGACCTCAACATATGACAAATTGCAAGAAGTTGCAAAAACTTTGCATTAATATTCATTAACACAAGAGATTCAGCAGATGGTGGAAATCTTGAGCAACATTCACAAAATGCTGGAGGAACTCAGCAAGCCAGGCAGTGGATATGAAGGTGAATAAACAAGTCAGTTGACGTTTTGGGTTGAGACCCTTCATTAGGACTGGAAAGGAAGGGGGCAAAAGACGGAATAAGAAGATGGGGGGGAGGAGTACAAGCTGGCAGGTGAATTATGTAAGAGATAAAGGGCTGATAAAGAAGGAGTCTAATAGAACACGGAACAAGTTCAAGTTCATTGTCATTTGAAATTATTTAAATTTAAATCTTACATCCATCCCACAACGTGAGGGAATAA
The DNA here is from genome assembly GCF_030144855.1 of Hypanus sabinus. NCBI lineage: Eukaryota > Metazoa > Chordata > Chondrichthyes > Myliobatiformes > Dasyatidae > Hypanus > Hypanus sabinus. The sequence continues at coordinate 31,864,836 of NC_082710.1, read as the reverse complement.
AAATCTGCGTTATGACCCCCATCGCAATATACAGAGTGAATTTCTAAGTCTAATGGCTTGACGAAAGAAGCTGTCCGATGGCCTGTTGGTCCTGGCTTTAATGCTGCAGTAACACTTGCCAAATGGATGCAGGTGAAGTAGTTTATGGTTGGGGTGACTGGTGTCCCCAATGATCTTCCAGGCCTCCTTTCTGCATCTACTGCTGTAAATGTCCTCAATGGAAAGAAGTTCACATCCACAGATGTGCTGCGCTGTCCGTACCACTCACTGCAGTGCCCAGTGATCAAGGCTGGTGCAGTTCCTGTACCAGGCAGGATATAACCAGTCAGGATGCTGTGCAGATATACAACCAACATTCCTCTGAACCACAGGACACCCACAACACATATATCACACACAGCACATGAAACAAAATAAGTTACTGAAATATAAAGTAAAATGTATGTTGTTTGATGCACAGCTAAACAATAGACAGAATGCAACCACCAGCTCACTGTCCTAGTGACAATGCTTTGGTAGTGGCAAGGTATTTATTAGTCCAGCAGTCCTAATTTTGATGCTCCTGTACCTCCTTCCTGGTGGAAGTAGGTCTAAGAGGTTGTGGGATGGGTGGTCGGGATCTTTAATGATTCTTTGGGCCCTTCAACTACCATGCTCTCAGTAAATGTCACAATTAGAGGCAAGGAAGCAAGTGATCCTTTTGGTGGATTTTACCATCTCTGAACGGTCTTGCAGACTGATGTCTTTCAGCTTCATTACCACACAATAATGCAGCCAAACAGCACATTCTCAATGCGGTTTTTGTAGGAAGTTGTTAGAGTAGGGGAGGGGAGCCTTGCCACAGCTCAGTCTCCTCAGAAAGTGTAGATGTCGTTGTGCCTACTTGATTAACGATGAAGTGTAGTCGCTCCAGGTTACATGATCTGTCATGTGCACACCAAGGAGAGGTCAGTGGACCATGAACGAGAAGGAAGGAGGTGGGCAAAGGGAGGTGACGAGCAATTTAGGGTAACTAGAATGAGGAATGGAAAAGCAAAGAAGGAGGCAGAGGTGGGGAAGAAATGCTGGAATTTAGGTAACTTGATGTTCATGCCATTAGGCTGGAGGCTACTGAGACGGAATATGAGGTGTTGCTCCTCCGCCCTGAGTTTGGCCTCATCATGGCAGTAGAGGAGGCCCCAGAGAAAGACACTGGAAAGAATGTTGCCTTTGATTTGTCCTAAGCCAAGAAGTGTGTCTGTAGAAGGAGTTGGAATTTAGTGAAGATATACTGTGCAGGGTCAAATCCAAATAAACAGTTCCTTGCCGGGAAGCAGAAATTGTTTCCTGAACACTGTTGGCCACCCGCTGAAAGTCTGGAGTCTTTCTTTGTCTTCAGGCACCTGTGTGCCCTCTCCTGATTCTCCTGGTCATGTTGTATTCCAAGGAATTTGTTTACTAATGTATTCATGCCCAGGGCAAATGATTGTTAGCACAACTCATTGCAGACTTCAACAGAGAAAAAACAATAGAAATCATCATGTACTAGCAGCAACATAGCAGAAAGCAACTTGCAACCACCTTTTGAAGAAATTGATGATGTTTTTTAAATTGCACCGTGGACCATTTTTGGCCCATAATACATCTTCAATTGTGATTTTACTCCTCATTGAGTATGATGATGAGACATTATTTTGAGTGGCCTGGTGGCTCGGCAAATTTAATTATTTGGCAGTTCAGCAATCTGAGCTAAACCCTAATACAGTATCTGGTGCTCTTAGTGCGGAGTTTGCACATTCTCCCTGTGACCTTTTGGTGGTACCGCTTTATTCCATATTCTAAAGGCATCAGGTTTGTAGATCAATTATCCATTGAAAATTGAGCTAAATTTGTTAGTGTGAGATAGAATGTTGCTGGTAGATGGAAATGGAATTGAAAATGTTTTATTATTGTCACAGATACCCAGATAGTTTTGCAAATATCCTTATAGACCATTTTAAAACATAAGTCCATTGAGGTAGTCAAAGGAAAAGTCAGAATATAGTGTTACAGCTGCAGTGACAGCAAAGGTGTAGGTCATGTGGTTAAAAAGGTGCAAGCTCCATGACAAGATAGATTGTGAGGTCAAAAGTTCATCTTTAACATTCAATTCAAGTTTTCTAACAATGAGATAGAAGCTGTTCATGAGCCTGGTGGTGTGTGTTTTCAGTCTTTTGTCGGTTCTGGCATATGGAAGAAGAAAAATCTCTGGATTGGCACTAGCCATCAATTCCATCATCCAAATCATTGACATATAATGCGAAAAGGAGCAGTCCCCACACAGATCCCTGGGGAACAGAGCTAGTCATTGGTAGCCAGCTAGAAAAGGCCCCTTTATTCCCACATTTTGCCTCCTGCCAGTCAGCCAATCTTCTATCCATGCTAATAACTTTCCGGTAATACCATGGACTCTTAACTAGTTAAACAGCCTCATTGTGTCAAAGGGCCTTCTCAAAGGCCTCTATGCACACCATTATGGTAACATCTGGTTACTTGAGTTATTGTCGCCTTCCTGTCTGCCATTCTCTACTGACTTCACAGAACTGTCACTCACTGGATTTTTTTAAATTTTCCGCATCTTTTTCTGTGAACTCTACAGACTGTTGTGTGTGAAAATTCCAGAATATCACCAGCTTCCAGATACTCAAACCACCCAGTCTGGCACCAGCTATCAACCATCAGTCAAAGCCACTGAGATCACATTTCTTCCCCATTTTGATGTTTGGTCTGAACCTCTTGGCCAGGTCTACATGCTTTTGTGAATTGGGTTTCTGCTATATGATTGGCCAATTCGATATTTGCATTACCGAGCAGGTGTACAGTATACCTCATAAAGTGGCCACCGACTGTAGATAACAAGTTGTGATGCACCTGAATATTTGTTGGGAATGTGGAAAGAATAAAATGGGTTAAGGCAGGATTAAAGTATAAAATGGATGTTGAATAATCCATTCCGAATCAGTGCGTCAAAGGTCCTGTTTCCATGCTGTATCTCTGTGTGACTTGCTAGGACTCTTTGGATAGCAAATGAAAAGGACTTCTGATCAGATCTTGCTTCATTCATTCTGCCGATTCCTGGTTTAAATTGTAAATGACTACTTTATGAGAGGAGTGGTCTTTTAATTAAATCTACCAAAGGAAAAATAATTGCTAGGAAGCCATATAGAGGAAAGAATGTAGTTTCATTTGTCACTTTATGTTTTGTTGTTGATAGCTATCTTGTACTTTACAGTGCTATTTATGGTGAGAATATATAGGTAAAGGGAATTGATTATTTGAATCTTGTAATTTGAGGTCAATAGGAGCTATTGTTGCTTGAAGGCAGTAGTATGTAATTGTAATGCTAGAATCAAAGATTCTGTTTATATTACTCAAGTAAGGAACTTGAAAATTGTATCAAATCATATGTAAGTTAAATACTAGCTTATGACTACATATTTAGAATTGAAAAAGGAAATTAAATGGAAAAATATATATCACTTTCATTTGAGCAAAATGGAATTTTAAGTGCTGCTGTTGATTTATCCTGCATAGTTTTACCATTTAGTAAAATATTGAAAACAGTGAAAAAATGTTAAAAGATGGTTCTTCTCCCTTGGAACAATCTTTGCATCATTCACTTTGATTACTTTTTTAGTGTTTCTTAATGGTTACAAAAAAGAAAATAAAGAGTAAGCTTTGAGTAACCCATCAATTGACTGGCAATTTTTATGTAATGTGCAGTATGTTGTATAACCAGAGTTTTTACAGAACTAACCAGTACACTGGTGGGTGGTCATGATATCTTCATTATGCATTTATTACACCATTCATATTGCAGCAGTTCTGCCATATGATCTAATTTCTGTTGTGTCAGATTTGATCTGTTCATGCTCTGGGAAAAATTCAGCAACACTGGGATAAAATTTGTGCACAAGCAGACTTGTCAGGGGAATTGCTCTTACAAGCTAGTGATGTATAAATCACATTTCTGGCCTAAACGGGATAGAAAAGGGGCTAACATTTAATGACATCCCCAAGAGTAGACTATGTAGGAGACATCTATCTTTGCTGTGGAAATATATTAACCCTGGAAATAAGATCTTTTTCAGGCAGTGTATCATTGATTTTGTGATGGAATTCAGGAAGTTTATGCAAGTTTGTAAATGATGTAAACATTTAGCTACAATAAATAATTCAGAAGAGTGAAATATATTCCAGTGGTGGAATTGGATATTTATCATGAACTGTAAAGTGGAAACTTCTGAACTGGAAAAGATCCAAGTGAGAGCAATGAAGTTGCTGAGCTATAGGAAGGAGATAATTGGGAATTCAGATCAATAAGGCACTAAAAATACCATAAGTGGACTGCGGTGGCATAAAGTTATTACAGTATACTCAGAAATATATGAATAGGAACAAGCTATTCAATTAAATCATGATTTATTTGTATCATAAGCATGGTTCAATTCCCATTGAAAATGATCAAATGAACTAAACCCTAAGTTTAGAAATTGTTTCCAACGGCTATTTTTGGGGGAGGAACTTCCAGAATTTTACCACACCTAGTGTGAAAGATTGCCTCTTAATACTAACCTCAAAATCTAATTTTATGTTTATGCCCCATTTTTCTAGACCTTCACACCAGTGAGGACACCTGCATTTTATGTACGCTTATCAAATCTATTATTCATCTTAAACATTCCAAATAGTGGATGGATGTAAAAGTCAAAAAGAATTGTAGGTTTAAATAAAATCTATAGTAGTCAATAGTAAGACAATAACTAGAAGGAGAATTCTACCTTGAGGCATGAGCACTGAATGCATGCAAGGTTATGTATGTACTGAGCTCAGCATATTCACTTTGAATGAAGTCCTTGCTGGCAAATATTTGGCAAAGGGTACAATTTACATCAAGAACCAGATATGAATTTCTCCATCTTTCAAAACCGTCTATGGTTCTGAACAAACACTCTTAAGGGAAGCTATTCTATATGATGAAGAATCACTTAGACATTCCCTGATTTCAGCAAGTGAAAATACAAATGGAGGAGGTCTATTAAAAATCTAATCTAATTATGAGGGGATGGGGCAGGAAAGATTGACATAGATAATAATTGAGCATTTTGGAATAAAATATAAGGGTAGGTACTGTATGGCTTTGTGTTAATGATTGGAGCAGATATTGAGGTGGCATTAAAGAAATTGCTGAGAGACTGTTGCTCCTGAGAAGAATAATTGCTGATCCTAGATGTGAGGAGAGCTGGTTTCTATGTCTGGCAAAGCTGGGTAAGTGTGGACACCAGAAGAAACCCTATTCACGTGTCTGCACTGAAAAAACAACTACAGTATAAATTGGAGACAGCCTGAATACAAAGAGAGCACTTTGTCGGCTGGATGATGGAAAAGTAGACTGTTTATGAAATAAAACATAATGGCCTAGAAATTCAGTCAGGTAGTATATGCTTTTAGCACAGCACATAATTGAATTGAAGTATAAGATTGATGCCTGAATGCGGTTGAAGTCTGCAGGTCACATAGGACCTGAACCCACTGCAATTTGCTTATTGCCACAATAGGCCTGTAACAGATGCAATCTCAGTGGCTCTTCACATACCCCTAGATCACCTGGACAATACAAACACATATGTCAGGATGCTGTTCATCGACTATAGTTCAGCATTTAACACCTTCATTCCTGTAGTTCTGAACGATAAACTACAGAACCTAGGTCTCTGTACCTCCCTCTGCAATTGGATCCTCGACTCCCCAACTGGAAGTCTACGATATGTGTGGATTGGTAATAATACCCTCTTCCTCACTGATGATCAACACTGATGCACCTCAGCGATGTGTGCTTAGCCCACTCTCTACTCTCTATACCCATGACTGTGTGGGAAGGTATAGCTCAAATGCCATCTATAAATTTGCTGATGATATAACCATTGTTAGCAGGCTCTCAGATGGGGATGAGAGAGCACACAGGAGTGAGATATAGCAGCTAGCTGAGTAGTATCACAGCAACAACCTTGCACTCAACATCAGTAAGACGGAAGAGCCGATTATTCGAGAAAAATTCTTCTTCTCCAGAGAGCCATGAAACCAGGAAAGGAAAGAATAGCAGCACGATCATCAACTACTCAAATCCATCCTCCACGCCCAACCCCCCTCCCCCCCAAAAATAGAACAGGCATATCAACCCCAAAATTCCCCTCCCCCCGTACACAAAAAACAAGTAAAACTGGATGAAAAACACAGAATATAAAAACTATTAGCCTTAAAAAAAGTCTCTAGTCCAAGTCCAAATCCAACCTGTAGAAAACCTAGGTAACATTCTCTGGGCGCAGCAGCAGACTCTTCCCTCTCCGACAGCAGACCGATCCCACCAGTGTTCAAAAGGCAGGTGGCCCATGCTCACCTTTCAGCATTTGCCACGATGTCTCAATCTCCCTCGTCACTTTAATTGGTGAAATGGAGTCAAACATTGGCTCGCAACCTGTCCTGCAGCCAGCTCGCCACAAGGTTTACTCACGCTGCCTCTGCCTCCCGGAATCCTCTCTGGGCCTGCAGAGTGCTGAAACACCCAAACAATCTCTAATCTGCAAATCACAGGATCCAGCAGTTCCAGAATCACATTCAAGATGAAAAGCAAATGTAAAGGACACAAAAGAAGTGAAATATATGGTTTGATGATCTATCCAGAAGTTGTTGACCGAAGGAGTGTGTGTGCAGGTGTTATCTTGACTGGAGGCCTCATTGATTGTGGATTTCAGGAAGGGTAAGATGAGGGAACATGAACCAATCCTCAGAGAGATCAGAAGTGAAGAGAGTGAGCAATTTCATGTTCCTGTGCCAATATCTCTGAGGATCTAACCTGGACCCAACATATCAATGCAGCTATAAAGACAGCAAGATAGCAGCTATATTTCTTTTGGAGTTTGAGGAGATTTGGTTTGTCACCTAAAATACTTGAAAACTTCTACCGATGTTCTGTTTAGAGCATTCTGACAGGCTGCATCACCGTCTGGTACAGGGTGGGTGGAGGAATGGGGTGTCACTACTACACAGGATCAAAATAAGCTAGAGAAAGTTGTAAAACTAGTAATCTCCATCTTGGGTACTAGCCTCTGCAGTAACCAGGACATCTTCAAGGAATGGTGCCTGAGAAAGTTGGCGTCCATTATTAAGGAACCCTCTTCTCATTGTTAACACCAGGAAGGAGGTACGGAAGCCTGAAGGCACACACTCAGTGATTCAGGAATTGCTTCTTCCCCTCTCCCATATGATTCCTAAATAGACGTTGACCCATGAAGACTATCTCACAATTTCTGTTTTTGCACTATTTTTAGCTATTAATATACATAGATACTTACAGTAACTTATTTATTTATTATATGTTACCATGTATTGCCTTGTACCGCTACCGCTACGTTAACAAGTTTCACAACATATGCCAGTGATATTAAACCTGATTCTGATTCTGATGTAGTAGGAATAGGAATTTCATACCTCTGGATATGACCCACCCAATACTGAAGGCCGTTGACTGTGTAGCAATGATGTTAGTGTTGTCACTTTTACTGTAACATATACACAGTTGATGTCTCTGCAGCAATAAAAAAAATTGTAGATATGGGATTCAATATGCCTCCTTCATAAAACTATAATGCTTTGGAGCAGAATTAGGCCATTTGATCCATCAGGTCTGCACCGCCATTTGATCATTACTGATTTATTATCCCTCCCAACCCTGTTCTCCTTCTTTCTCCCTATAATCTTTGATGCCCTTACTAATCAAGAATCTATCAACGGCTGCTTTAAATATACCCAATAACTTGGCCTCCCCAGCCATCTGTGGCAATAAATTACACAGATGTTCCATCATTTGGCTAAAGGTGATCCTCCTCATCTCTGTTCTAAAGGGAGGTCTTTCTATATCTCTGCACCCTCTCCCACAACTGGAAACACCGTCTCTACATCCACTCTATTCAGGCCTTTTAATATCTGCTAGATTTCTATGAGATCAATCCCCCCCTCTGCCCACCAATCCTTGTAAAGTCCAGTGAGTACAAACCCAGAGCCTTTAAATGCTCCTAATATATTAACCTCTCATCCTTTGGATCTCCGTCATGAACCTCCTCTGGATCCTCTCCAGCACCAGCACATTCCAGGAAAGGAAAAGGAAGAAGGGATACTCCAGCATTTTATAAAGGAAAGACCTGGCCAGAAGCTGCTGTTTGGGAGTTGGTTGCTAAAGAAATCAAAATAATCTCCATTATAACTATAGATCATACGTAGTAGCATTCTGCGTTGAGGGCTTTCTCGGGAGAATCAGCCACTCTAAACCTCTCCTTCAACTTCTCTTCTGCTCTCAGGATGTCTACTCAAGCAGAAGAAAATGGAACACCATTCCTGTCTGTCATGACAGCAGATGAAATGAATTCTCCTGCTATTTCCAGTTGCGTGCTTCCTGACAACTGTCACTTCAACAGCTACTCCCATCAGAGTCAAACATTGTAGAGGTAAGATTTTATTTCTCATTGGATTCCTGAAATTATACTCAGCTACACTGCAGAATCACGTGAAGGGGTTGTGGGGGGGGGGGGGGGTGGGAAGGGCAGCATGTGTTTCACAATCTCCTGCATATCACATGCATTCTAAGTCCACTCTTCCTTAGCCTGAATGAATCTGGTGTGAATGCCCCTAACTGCTGGATTTTAGATGCAGTGTTGCAAGAACAACCTTTCACTCAATTCAGAAAGACCAAGAGACTGATTGCAAACTTCAGGAAGGGGAAGTAGGGAGAACACACACCAGTCTTCAATTTCCTGGGTGTTAACATCTCAGAAGATCTATCCCTGGCGCTACAGGTTGATGCAATCCTGAAAAAGACATGCCAGCAGATCTACTTCATTAGGAGTTTGTAGAGATTTGGAACATCACCAAAGACTTGCAAATTTCTATAGCTATCTGGTGGAGACCATTCTGACTGATAGCATCACGGCCTGGTATGGAGGCATAAATAAATGCAAGAGGATACAGGGTGTTGTAGACTCAATTAGCTCCATTGCAATACCCTCACCACCATTAACGACATCTTTAAGAGATGGTGAGTCAAGGAGGCAACATCCTTTCCTAAAGACCTTTGCCATCCGGGATATGTCCTCTTATCATTTCTCCATTGGGGAGAAGGAACAGGAGTCGGAAAATCCACACTCAGCTGCTTCCTTGCTTCTGCCATCAGATTTCTGAATGATCCCTGAACCCATGAACACCACTTCATTATTCAATTTTTTGGCATTTTTTATTCATTTTGTAATTTATAATAATTTTATTTGTCAGAACATATAAGTCAGTGATAATAACCCTGATTCTGATTGTGATTTTATATTTGTTATACAGCATAATTTTAAGCTATTATGTAAATACCACAATTTGAAAGAAAACTAATAAATAATTTTCCAACAATAATTTCAGTTATCTCTTTTAAATCTGCCTTTACTGAAGCTGTGAGGTGATTTTCATGCGGCACCAGGAAACTAAAATGAACTGAGAGGTAAACAATTATCTTGAGAAGAAACCACTCCTCCAAGACAGAGCTTCTTGCAGCGAAAGTCATGGAAGCATAGAAGGGCAACATTTCTAAAATTCATGATATTCTGATCATCCAGCGATTCCTCCATGTGCCAAATCGAATTATTTTAAATTTTGAAGTCATAATGAATCATTCTCCAGGACAAAGATGCATGCAAATGAGAAAATATTTTCTTTCTGCCGTTGTGTATTTTTCCTATAAGTTACAATAATAAAAATCATTGTATCTAGCTTCCATTTCCAAAGTCAATGCATAGAGATTTTCCAGAAGGACAATGATCAGAAAAGGAACTCTTTTTTTCTATCCTGACCTTTGCATTCTTACACATTTTGACTATAAACTGATTATTAAGAAGTTACCCGTTGCTAAGTGTGGTCTGTTTTATGAGTGGAGTGACTTGCCTTTCATAAGCACATTAGTTTCATTTAACTATTATTGTAAATGCCATTCTAAGTTGAAAAAATTTATCCTGTATCTGTGTCTCACCCATTGTATTAACCTTTAAAGAATAATTAGAAGCATTAGAAACAAATGGCAAAGGAAAAGAAATATAACTGCACACAAGCTCTGTTTTGACCAGAGAAATCGTTAGCTGTATGTTAAAACTGAGGAGTGTGTGCGAGCTTAGCGCAAAAGGTCAGACGTTCTGTAAATAATTTAGAAGTTCAATAAATGTTGTCTATTTAAGTTTCTCTGGGGTCTTGTGCTGATGTTTTCCACCAACTCACCATCCAGCTGGTGTCCCAAAGGAGATGAAGCATTAGTAGCTGGATCTTGTGCTCTCATGTATATCAATTATATGAAAATGATGGATTAAAGTTTGTCATAGATAGAAAATCTGCACAAAAGTGGTACTTAGTGATGCTTCATTTAAATAATAATGATCAAAGAAGTTTAGCGATAAACATTGCTTCAATGAATCAATGCACTCTTTTCATTCATGTATGGCTTCATATATAAATCATCAAACAACATCCAGAAGTTCTTGGCTCTCTGAAAATCTTATATTGTTGTTCAGAAATACTTTTACTTGGAATGGCCATTTTTAACACTGTGTAAATGGAAATGGGTTCCTTGCAGAGTGGGTTGTGATTGTGAGACTTCTCCAGTGAATTATACAAGACAGGAAATTAGACTGGGGCAGGTTCACACATATTACCTGTTTGTTGTACACAACACACATGCAATAACATTAATTCCTGAGTGATGCTCATTTGCTAGGAGAAATTGAGTCATGTTGTTCCAATTTAGACTATTCATTAGAACTTCCTGCAGAACTTCCTTTTCCTTTGTGTTGCATTCTGAGACACAGTGTACTGAAATGCCATTCTTCACAAAACCTCCACAGTCTGATTCATAATGGGGGATCCATTCTGATCTTGAAACATGATCTACTGACTGCATGGAAGTCTGCTGTCATTGTCATATATAATAGGTATTCCAGGAGGAGCTGGTGGAAGTGCTGCACTAGCTGAAGCAGCACGGCTGGCATCAGAGGCTGGCCAGGCATGTAAGAGAATCACAAAGCGTAAGGCCATCCAAGCCCCTTCTCTGCAGACCCTTTCCCCTGTGGTGATATTGCTCCAGAGGTTCTTCAGAACTCAAGAATGGGGCATTAAACTTGATGGTTGTGACCATTTTGTTAAGCCTTACAAGATCAAAGAATGAATAAGGAATGAAAAAGGAAAAAGAGATTGTGGTCATCTCATACTCAGACTAGAAATGAAGCACATTCCATTGATAAAATGTAACCTATGAAATAGCCAGATTCATGTGATGTCACTTGCTGCAGAACAAGCTAAGAAGCTTTGTTATAATTACTCACTGAACTCACTCATGTACATTAGTGATCATATAAAATTTCTAAGCAAGCATAGGAAAGGTTAACTGCAAGAAAATAACAATTCTATGCCCTGATCAGCTCCCAGAATGGATATGGATGGATATGGGCCTTCTACTCCTTCCTTTGTTTCTGACTGTGGTCCACGGAGTGTAGCTGAGCAACACTGTGACAAATGACAAAGCACCAGCAGGAGTCCAGATGAAAATATGTCCAGGATGCAGTTTTCATGTTTGTACTACAAGGAGGAGTTGGAAATCTGCTGGGGGACAAGGCATCTTCCGATAGCACTCATCAGATTCGGTTGCATTCACTGTCAAAATCAGTTATCTCCTTTCCAACAAGAGAGCTCATCCTCTCCTTGAAGGACTCCAGGTGGAGGAGAAGTAGGAGAAAGAAGCAAAGCGGTAGAGGAGACAATGGATAAGTTGGAAAAGTCTTGCACATCAAAAGCTACAGGATAATTGTTTTTTACAAAAGGAAAGTCCTTTTGTATATTTGTGTGTACACAGCTGTGTATGCATACCTGCTCTTGCACATGTCTCTATGCATGATTTGTTTCTGAGCAAGTCTTTAATACTGCAGCTGAAGACAGCAAACGTGAGTTGCAGATACATTTCGAAGTGTAAGAGCACTTATCTGATGAGCTCACTGAGTAGCTCTCAGCACTGCTTCAACATTCTCGAGGAGACATTTGTTAGAAGAAATTCTATCACCATCCCTAACCCCTAACCCACTTCCTGCCTGGGTGGTCTTCAAATCCTGTAGAATAACATGGAGGCTGTGAATGGAGAAATGAGAATCCACATTATTGCCTTTCCTCTTCTTCTGTCTGCCGTTCCAATATGTGAATGATCAGGACACATCATTCTTGGTAGTACAATTGCTTGTGACAGAGTGCCCTTTAAAAGTTGGGAACATTACATCATTTAGCATCCTAAAATGCTCACAGTTGCACTAAATTCATACTGAATTCATGCTAAATTCATTCAGAGTTCATAATGCCTGACACATGCCAGTGAAATCAAGCTTGCATTTTTGCATCAAAACTTACAACATTTTTACTTCATGTTCCTATCAGGAGCAAAAAGTTCCCTTATAATTTACCGATGCAAATTTGTAAATCCAGAAGTCCACGGGACCAATATGTGCTGGTCAATATGTCCTGGTTAATGATCTCAATCTTAACTTAGCTAAAGGGTCAGATAGGAACCAGTCACTTTAGTATTATAACTTCCTCTTGCCTCCTGCCTCACAAGCTGAGCACAGACCAGACAGGAGCACTCAGTATTGCTGCCTAAAGCAGACCTCTCTGGCACCTCCAGTACCTGAACCCTCCCGACAGGAAAAGTTACAGTGTCTTCAGGACTTTTCAAAAGAACAAGGAAAACCCTTTCTCAGCGAGAGGAAAGTTTGACAGTTTGTGTTAATATGACAGAGTCCACAGCATTGTTTTTTATTCTGAGATTCCTGACTCGAGATTCAGCACCAAACTCTCGCTCCATCGAGAGGAAGTCAGTGACCACTTAATGACAGACTCCATCCATACATCCACTGTAGCAAAAGCCTGATGTTTCATCTTGATGCACCATCAATAACTCTGAGGCGTGGGTTAAGGTAGGCTTTTATTGGCTGGAAGAAAGCACAAGCAGCAAGTGACCATCACACAACATCCTGGAGACTGAAGAAGGGTCTGTGGCTCCAATCGGCTTTATACCGGGGTCTGTGGGAGGAGCCACAGGAGCAGTTAGTTGGGGGGGGGGGGGTGTCCAGACAGGTGTATGTAGTTCACACACATCTGCCGCGAGGCCTCAGTCAGCAATACCAGCCAGGAATTGGTCATCCACAGCGCCATGGATAGCCAGCAAGATCCAGGAAGGGGAACTCATCCACCGTAAAAAAAACAACACAGTTTGAGTGTCACTTGCAGATCAAGACTTCGAAAGAATGCCAACCACCAAGAAAAGGAAAATAAAAGAGACAGAAAAGGGAGGAATTCAGATGTGCTCAAAGAGGCAACCACTTGGCATCATCTTAATCAAGAACCTATCAATCCCTGCTTCAAATATACACAATGACTTGGCCTACGCAGCTGTCTGTGGCAATGCATTCCACGGATTCACCATCCTCTGGCTAAAGAAATATTTCCTCATCTCTGTTCTAAATGAACATTTCGCAGTACTGAGGCTGTGCCCTCAGGTCCTGGATAGCCCCACTATAGGAAGCATCCTCTCTACATCCACTCTATCTAGGCTTTTCAATATCTGATAGGTTTCAATGAGATCCCCTTTATTCTTCTAAACTCCGAGAAGTACCGGCCCAAAGCCATCAAGTATTTGCATGTTAACACTTTCATTCCTGGGATCACACTCGTGAACCTCCTCTTGACCTCTCCAATCCCAGTACATTTTTTTCTTAGCTCAGCAGCCTTTAGCTGCTCAGAATACTCCAAACGCAGTCTGTCCAATGATTTATAAATCCTCAGCATTTCACCCTCGTTTTTGTATCCTCCGGAAATGAATCCTGTCATTGAGTCTGCCTTCCTTATGAATGACTTAACCTGTAAGTTAACTTTCAGGGAATTCTGCATGAGGGCACCCAAGTCTCCCCATACCTCTGGTTTGTGAATTTTTTCCCCATTTAGATAATAGGCCACATCTTTATCCCTCTGTCAAAGTGCGTATTCATGCAATTCCTGACACTAAATTCCAACTGCCACATCTTTACTCATCCCCCCAACACTACCTGCCCCTTTGTGGTGAACTGTGCCTGTCGGGACACGCCCCCCTGCTGACTGCTCCTGTGGCTCCTCCCACAGGCCCCTGTATAAAGGAGATCTGAGGCCTGACGCTCGGCCTCAGTCTCCAGGACATTGTATGATAGACACTCACTCCTGGTTCCTTCTTCCAGTCAATAAACGCCGATATCTCGCCTTACGTCTCAGTGTGAGTTATTGATGGTGCATCACCCTTCACTTATCTTTATGTCATTTGCAAACTTGCCACAAAGTCACAATCCCTTCATCCATATTATTGACATATCATGTGAAAAGAAGCAGGCCTAACTGTGAGCCTTGTGGCACACCCCTAGTCACTGGCAGCCAACCAGAAAAGGCCTCCTTTATTCCCATTCTTTTACTTCTGCCTGTCAGCCAATTTTCCGTCCATGCCAATACATTTCTTGTAATACCATCATGTTTACCCTGTCAAGCAGCCTCATGTACAGCAAGTTGTCAAAGGCCTTCTGAAAATCCAAATAAACAGCATCCACTGACTCTCCTTTGTCTATGCTGCCTGTTGTTTCCTCAGAGAATTCCAAGAGAAAACCATGCAAATTTTGGCCTATTTTATCACATGCCTTCAGGTACTCTGAAGCATCATGCAAATGAAAGGAAGATAGGCACAAACCAAGTGGCCATTGTCAGAGTGTACCAGACATTGGCTTATCAGGCTTCAACGTGAACAGGCGGAAGCACAGTTAAGTAGAGGTAAACCTTTTTTTAATACAGAGTAGTGAGGGTGGAATGCTCCTTCTGCCAGTGGTGGGAATTCAGGATACCTGAATGTTTGCCAACAACTGCATCTGCAGGAGGTAAAACCAACTTCAATGCTTGTAACAGACCGGGTCAAGGAGCTGGAGCTGGAGTTGGATGCACTCAGGATCATTCAGGAGGCTGAAGATATTATAGATCAAATTTTTGAAGAGGTGGTCACACCCAGAGTATATGTTTTAGTTGGTTGGCCACAAGGAGAGGTAAGGGGATTAAGAAATCAGTGCAAGGTTACCTTGTGGCCAGTCTCCTCAGGAACAAATATACCCTTTTGGATACTGCTGGGGGAGTGACCCATCAGGGCACAACCACAGCAGTTAGGCTGGTGGTGTGGTGGCTGGCTCTGATGCTCAACAGGGAAGGGTCAAGTCAGACAGCATGATTGTTGTAGAACACTTGATAGTTAGGGGAACAGAAATGAGATTCTGCGGCTGAAAAAGAGATAGTAGGATGGTGTGTTGTCTCCTGGGTGCTAGAGTCCATTATGTATCAGAGCAGCTGCAGGATATTCTCATGGAGGAGGGGGAGCAGCCAAAGGTTGTGGTGCATGTTGGCACCAATGCCAAAAGGATAAGAGGTCCAACGCAGTGAGTATATAGAGTTAGGAAAGAGGCTGAAGAGAAGGACCTCTAAGGTAGTAATCTCTGGATTACTAGCATTGCCACGGTCTAGTGCCGGTAGGAATGGGGTGATAGCACGGATGAATGAGTGGCAGAGGAGATGGTGCAAGGGACAGGCTTTCAAGTTCTTAGATCATTGGAACTTTTTCTGGGGAAGGGGGACGGGTAGCACCTGAACTGGAGGGGAACCAGGGGAACAGGATGTCTACTGATGCTCATTGGGAGAGTTTGAACTAGTTTTGTAGGGGGTTGGTAACTAGAGCACCAGATCAGATCTGATTACCAGCCCCCTACAAAATTAGTTTAAACTCTCCCTATGAAGGATCGGAAGGTAGATGTCAGGGAAAGTATTGAAAGGCAAAATCGAAATAACAGGTATAATGGGTCAGATAGTTTGATGTGTGTATTTTATGCTAGGAGTGGTGCGTAGCCAAGTGAATAAGGCATCGGTCTAGTGATCTGAAGGTCGCTAGTTCAAGCCTTAGCTGAGGCAGCATATTGTGTCCTTGAGCAAGGCACTTAACCACACATTACCTTGCGACAACACCGGTACCAAGCTGTATGGGTCCTAATGCCCTTTCTTTGGACAACATCAGTGGCGTGGAGAGGGGAGACTTGCAGCATGGGCAACCTTGCCCAGGCCTCAGTCATCATCAAAAATTGACAGACAGCCGAAGAAGATGAATGCTAGGAGTACAATGGGTAACGGTGATGAACTTAGAGCATGGATTAGTACGTGGACCTATGATGTACCATTACTGAAGCTTGGTTGATAGGAGGGCAGAAATGGGTGATTAATATAACAGATTTTTGACATTTTCAGAAAGATAGAGGAGGAGATAAAAGGAGTGCCGGGGATTGGGTAGTTGCTCTACTAATCAGGGACGATATCGCAGCTACAAGGGTGGGGGTCAGACACTGAATTCATTTGGGTAGAACTCAGGAATAGGAAAGGGGCAGTCATATTGATGGGATTATACTGCATACCCCCCAATAGCCACTGGGACATTGAGAGACAGATATATAATCAGATTAAGGAAATGTATGAAAATAATATGCTTGCTGTCATGGGAGATATCAATTTCCCTAATAAAAGTTGGGACCTTCTTAGCGCAAAACGTTTAGCTGGGGCAGAATTTGTTAAGGGTATCCAGGCAGGTTTCTTAAATCAATATGTGGACGGTCCAACAAGAGGAGGGCCGTACTGTACCTGGTGTTGTGTAACGAGCCTGGCCAGGTGACTGACCCTTCAGTGGGTGAGCAGTTAAAAAGTAACCACAATTCTTTAACATTCAGGATAGCTATAGATAAAGAAAGGTATGGTCATTGTGAGGGAAGTTTTAAATTGGAGTAAGGCAAATTATGAGAGCATTAGGCAGGAACTAAGAAGAGAACTAAGAACACCTATTTTTTCTGGCAGGTCCACATCAAACACTTAAAGGATGTTTAAAGATCAATTGCACAGAGTACGAGAAAGGTGTTAGAAGGAAGGATGGGGATGGAAATATAAGAGAACCCAGATGTCCAGAGAGGAGGTGAATTCAGTCATGAAGAAAAAGAGAAAGTAAGTAAAGCTTCTGAAATTAGGATGAAAGGAAACACATGAGAAATATAAAGAAGCCTAAAAAGAACGAAAGAGGGGAATTAGGAATGCCAGGAGGGGCCATGATACATCCTTGGCAAGTCGGATCAAGGTGAATCCCAAGGCATTCATTACATACATCAAGAGCAAGAGCATAATTAGGGAGATAGTGGAACAACTCAAGGACAACTCATGAATGCAGAGAATGTAAGTGAGGTACTCTGTTTCATTATTTACCAAGGAAAAGGATATGGAGGACCAGGAGATCAGTGCTGAGCATTTATAGGTCAAAGAGAAGGAAGCGTTGGGTCTCCTAATGAGTATTAAAGTGGGTAAGTCCTCACGGCCTGATGGGATTTACCCCAGTTTATTGGAGGAATAAGAGATTGGAGTGATGGAGGTCAAGAGGTGACCTGATAGAGGTGTAAAAGATGATGAGAGACGTTGTTCGTGTGGACAGCCAGAGGCTTTTTCCCAGGGCTGAAGTAGCTAAAAAAGGGGGCATAGTTTTACGGTGTTTGGAAGTAGGTACAAGGGGTGTCAGAGGTAAGTTTTTGGGTGCGTGGAATGCAATGCCAGAGAAGGTGGTAGAGGTGGATTCAATAGGATCTTTTAAGAGACTCTTAGATAGGTACATGGAGCCTGGAAAAATAGAGGGCTATGTGGTAGGGAAAGTCCAGGCAATTCTGGAGTAGGTTACATGGTTGGCACAGTACTGTGAGCTGAAGGGCCTGTAATGTGTTGTAGATTTTTCGATGTTTCTGTGCTTCTGTTGCTGGGCCCTTGACCAGTATCTTCGTGTCCTCTCTAGCCACAGAAGTTCCAGAGGACTGGGGAGTGGCTAATGTTGTGCCTCTATAAAGGAACAATGGAAGATCAGGGAACTACAGATCAGTCTCACATCAGTTGTAGGGAAAATTCATAGGGATAGGATATATGAACATTTAGAAACCAAAGCCTAATTAGAGAGAGCCAGTATGGCTTTGTGCAGGGTAGGTAATGTCTTATCAACTTGATTTAAGTTTTTGATAAGATGATGAGAGAGATTGATGAGGGTAGGGCAGTGGATGTTGTCTGCATGGATTTTAGAGAGGCATTTTACAAAGTCTCTCATGGGAAGCTAATCCAGAAGATTAAGATGCATGGCATCTGTGGTAAATTGGCTGTTTGAATTCAGAACTGACTTGTGTATAGAAGACAGAGGGTAATAGTTGAAAGGATGTATTCAAGCTGGAGGTCTGTAATTAATGGAATTCCACAAAGATCTGTGCCGGGACCTCTGCTGTTTGTAACATATACAAACATCTGTATAAACAACCTGGTTGAAAATGGAGACAAGTGGGCTAGTAAGTTTGCGGACGACAACAAGATTGGTGGAGTTGTGGACACTGTGGAAGACTAACAAAGAATATAGTGTGATAGAGATCAATTGTAGATTCTGGGCAGAGAAATAGCAGATGGAGTTTAACCCAGATAGATGTGAGGTATTGCACCTTGATAGGGTAAAAGCAAGGAGACAGTATCTTGTTAAGGACAAGTTTCTTAAGAGTGTTGCTGAGGAGAGAGATCTTGGGATCCAAGTTCATAGCTCCTTGAAAGTGGATGCACAGGTCAATAAGGTGGTTAAGAAGGCTTATAGAATGCTTGCTTTTATTAGTTGAGGCATTGTGTTCAGAAGTCAAGAGGTTATGTTGCAACTTTATAAAACTCTGGCTAGGCCACATCTGGAGTAGATAGATAGATAGATAGACAGATACTTTATTCATCCCCAAGGGGAAATTCAACATTTTTCCAGAGTCCCATACACTTATTGTAGCAAAACTAATTACATAAGTATTTAACTCAATATAAATATGATATGCATCTAAAATCACCCTCCCAAAAAGCATTAATAAATAGCTTTTAAAAAGTTCTTAAATAGTTACTAAAGTGCATTGAATGGTAACTTAAGCTCAGTCCTAACCCCGGCACTTTAACATGTCTTGCCCCTGGTGGTTGAATTGTAGAGCCGAATGGCATTGGGGAGTAATGATCTCTTCATCCTGTCTGAGGAGCATTGCATTGACAGCAACCTGCCGCTGAAGCTGCTTCTCTGTCTCTGGATGGTGCTGTGCAGAGGATGTTCAGGGTTTTCCATGATTGACTGTAGCCTACTCAGCACCCTCCGCTCTGCCACCAAAGTCATACTCTCCAGTTCTGTGCCCACAACAGAGCCCACCTTCCTTACCAGCTTATTGCATTGCATACAGTATACATATAGTATTGCATACAGTGCAGGTTGCCCTCCATAGGTAGGATGTTGAGGCTTTGGAGAGGGTGCAGAAGAACTTACCAGGATGCTGCCTGGTTTAGAGGGCATGTGCTATCATGAGAGTTGGATAAACTTGGGTTGTTTTCTCTGGAGTGGTAGGGGCTGAGGGGGAGATCTGCTAGAGGTTTACAAGATTGTTATAAGAGGCATAGATGGAGTAGGCAGGGAGTATCTGTTTCCCAGGGTTGAAATGTCTACTACCAGAGGACATGCATTGAAGCCAAGCGGGGACAGGTTCAAGGGGGATATAAGTTTTTTACTCAGAGATTTGTGGATATTGAGAATGCACTGTCTGGCATACTGGTAGAGGCAAATACAGACATTTGGATATACACATGGATGTGAGGAAGATGGAGGGATAGGGACATTATGTAGGTAGGAGTGATTAGTGTTTGGGTGTTTTTTATTTGGTTTTAGCTGGTTTGGTACAACATTGTGGGCCAAATAGCCTTCTCCTGTGCTGTGCTGTTCTGTTCTATAGAATATCCCCTTTGCTGATCCTCCATCGATTTCCCTGGGCTTCGTCGATCCCCGGCCCTACTCCGTCCACTCCTACGACTTCTCCTCTCCGGCATCTTCACTCTTCATCTCCCGCCAAACAAAAGACCCTAACACTCTGGTGTCACGCACACGGCACAAACACACACTCCTGTCATTGGACGGCTGACGTTCCAAGGCACCCGTTATCTCTAACCATAACTCAAACACTGCTTCTACAGAAAGACCATTACGTTAGCAGTGAAACATTCCCCAGGGTGTAAAAATAGACTCCAATATCCTTCCAATCACTGAAGTTAGGCTAACTGGCCTATAATTTCCTTTCTTCTGCTCCCTCCCATCTTAAGAAGTGGAGTGACATCCGTTATTTTCCTGTCATCAGGAACCATTCCAGAATCTAATGATTCTTGATAGATCATTACTAATGTCTCCACAATCTCTTTAGCCACCTCCTTCACCCTGGTGTATGGTCTATCTGGTCCAGGTGATTTATGTATCTTCAAACTTTTCAGCTTCTCAGGAACCTTCTCCTTAGTAATAGCAATGACACTTACTACTTTTGCATATCTGGGATTCTGCTAATGACTTCTACCATAAAGGCTGATGCTTATTCAGTTCAACCACTATTTCTTTGTCCTCCATTACTACCTCTCCAGTCTTATTTTCCAGCAGTCTGATATCAATTCTTGTCTTTCTTTTATTCTTCATGTAGCATCCGTGCCCCCAATTTACCCCCTTTAGCCTAGGGTAAACTACCATCGCCCCACCAACAGTACAATACTTTGGTGTAAATACAGTGTAATGCCCCCCACCAACCAGTACAAGCTCGCAACACAAATATCAGACAATACAATATCAGGCAAGTAAATAATTACAACTTTATAGTTATTTCTTAGTGATGGGTTAGTAGAAACAGATGACCTAAAGACACCAAATCAGTAAGTTTATCAGTTTGTGCACATAATATTTTAATATGTTGGAGCTCACACCTCCGGTTCCATCCACAACGACCTTCCGAGCCTTCGGCCACCGTCCGAACCGCTGACGTCCAGTATCCACCACCCTGGAACCGCTGTCCGCTCCTCATACGTCCATCCTTCTCGCTCACCTCCCGAAAAAGACCGCAAGCTCCCACTCAGCTCACACGTACAAGATAGCATAACAATTCTCCATTGGTTTGTTCCCCCCTTATAAACCAAACATTCCAGCTACAGAAATCCATTACAGCATTAAGTAACATCACAGAGAAGCCATTTCATTATAACAATACAGAGAAACCATTTTGTTAGCCTGAACAGTTAACACCACAGTTAATGATACTGAGAGCCCAACATTCATATATCTGAAAAACACTTTTTGCCTCTTTTATATTATTGGCTGGTTTCATAAGTTTACCTTCATATTTAATATTTTCTTTCCATATGGCTGTTTTTAGTGGTCTTCTGTTGGTTTTTAAGGGCTTCTGAATCCTCTAACTTCCCACTAATTTTTGCTATATTATATGGCCTATTGAGCTTTTATGCCGCCTTTGATTTCCCCATCAGCCATGGTTGCCTCATCCTCCGTTTAGAATGCCTCTTCATTCTTGGGATGTATTTTGCTCTGCACCTTCCAGACTTTTCCCAGAAACACCAGCCATTGCTGTTTTTCTGTCATCTCTGCTGGTGTCTCCTTCCAGTCAACTTTGGCCAGCTCCTCTCTCATGCCTCTTTAATTCCCTTTACTCCCCTGTAATACTGATATATCCAATTTTAGCCTCTCCTCCTCAAACTACAGGATGAATTCTATCATATTATGATCACAGTCTCATAAGGCTCCTTGACCTTAAGCTCTCTAATCAAATCTGGATCATTTCATAACACTCAATCCAGAAATACCATTTTCCTTGAGAGCTGAGCCACAAGCTCCTCTAAAAGCCATCTCTGAGGCATTCTACAAATTCCTTCTCTTGGGATCCAGCACCAACCTGATTTTCCCAATCTACCTCCATATTGAAATCCTCCATGTTTATTGTAGCATTACCCTTTTCACATGCCTTTTCTATCTTCCCTTGTAATTTGCAGCCCACATCCTGGGTACTGTTCAGCGGAAAGTATATAACACCCATTTTGGGGCCTTTTATCCTTGCAGTTTCTTAACTCTACTCAGAAGGATTCTACATCTTCTGTTCCTATGTTACTTCTTTCTGAGGATTTGATTTCATTTTTAACCAACAGAGCCACCCTTCTGCCAACCTGCCTGACCTTTTGATACAATGTGTATCCTTCAATGTTGAGCTCTCAGTAATGATTTTCTTTGAACCATGACTGAGTGATTACCCACATCACACCTATCAATCTTGAACTCTGCTACAAGATCATCTACATCATTCCATATACTGCATGCATTCAAATATAACACCTTCAGTCCTGTATTGATAACCCTTTTTGATTTTGCCTGCTGACTGCAATTTTGCCCTATCATCTGTTTGTCCTTCCTCACTGTAACACTGCACATTGCATCTAATTGTATACCAACTGCTCTATCCTCAGTCCTATCGCTCTGGTTCCCATCCCCCTGCCAAGTTAGCTTAAACCCTCTTGAACAGCTCTAGCAAACCTGCCCGCAAGAATATTGGTCCCCCTTGGGTTCACGTGTAACCTGTCCTTTTTGAATGTCGGCAGGAAATAGTGACATATATGTATTTTGATTATACATTGGCTTTGAATTTTGTACTTTGAACCAAAGATCCCTTTTTGAAGGCAGGGAAGTTTCAGTTAATCCTGCAGAAACTACCACAACGATGTTTTGGAAGTGTGGCTACTTGGTTCAATTTTCAATGTTACACTTGCATGATAGGCATTCCAGATTTTAAACAGTAATAAATTATTACAAGCCTTATAGATATATATAATTATACAATATTAATTTACATACATGAAATTATACCATTTACTAAGTATTTATGAAATAATTTTATATACAGTTATAATTGTGACCAATTAAAATACATGTATAATGAAAACAAAAAATACTCAGCAGGTGAGTCAGTATCCCTGATGATGGTATGATGGTGGCATGGGTGTCCAGGAGCAACTCAAAGGCCAGGACTATCTTAGATACCTTTGATGAAAGCACTCAGAGGCCAAATAAAATTGGCAGAAGGAGCAAAGATCCTCCAGGACAATCCACACAAGCACCTTCCATCTCACCTGGAATAAAGACCAGCATTCTGCAGAGGCCTCATCAACCACCTCAGAACCCACAGAAAATAAATGAAAGCAAGCCATTCTCATTTGTGAGAAACTTCCAATAAAGAGGGTAGAGGAGGCAAAATTCTTGCAAACTTTGGATGCTGCAATTGGGATATTTTAGAATATTCCTGGAGAGATAAAATTGAAATGCATATTCCGTGTCCATATGCGGAATGTCCATGTAAACCAATTTAAAATAAATAGGCTGTTGCTAGTGTTGACATGACTCTAACTGAAATGTCGATGCTGCGACAATTAATATACATAGATTTATGAAAATATTGTAGCTGAGTACAAATATGACAGGAAGTATTCATTTGTTGGAAATTTCTAAACATGTTCTTAATAAAAAGGATTTTACTGGAAATAACACTTCTTAAGTTTAACACAAAAGCAGCATTTATACAGTACTACAAATTGCATAATATATTTTTTCAGAAGGGTATGATACAGATTAAATTTGATCTCTTTCTGTGATTTACTTAGGTGCTGCCCTGAACCAGTTCATGGTATTAAATTACTTGCTTGTTATGTTCACTGAATTCCCTTTAGCTGCAGAAATGATGGCAAAGTCATTGTGACATACTGTAATGCAAATACTTTCCAGCCAAGTACATTTTCAAGAGCACAAAGCTGTCTTTACTTACAATGATTTGTCACTATTTAAGCCATAGGCTTCGTGCCCATCTGTGTGCTAAGTAGTTGTCCATACCAAAAGCAGAAGATAATTCACTAACAAGAGAAATTCTGCAGATCCAACCAACACACACAAAATGTTGAAGGAACTCAGCAGGCCAGGCTGCATCTATGGAAAAAATTAAACTGTTGACTTTTTTGGGATGAGACTCTTCATCAGATAATTCACAACTATCAAATGTTACTCAATGTGGGGAAAAGCAAAGAAAATTATTGACTTCCCTTCATCTAGTCAACTAGATTTGCTTTAAGAAGAATCTATTGTTATTAGGGTTTCAAATTTTCTTATTTTTACACCAAACGGCAGGATTTACACCAAACAAAATATCTCAATTTTCCAAAATACTTTCCTATCCCAAATTGATACAATATATTTCTTGTGTCCAAAACATAAGTTTCCGAATTTCTTGATCTCTGTCTTTCTCACTGTAGATTTACTGATCAATAGCTTTATACTTCTTTTGATTTGATTGTCTATTGCATCTCAACACAATTAGTTCTAAAACTCCTTAGGCCGCAAGTGTGCTCTATTGACCAATTACATGTAGTAAGAGAGAAGCCAGCATTTGAATACCATTTCAGACCAGGCTTTGTAATGTGTCCTGTTTATATTTAAAATAGTTACAAGTGCAAATCATCCTGGATTATAGTAACAACTTCCAGTGCTTCTCCTCTGAGACTAATCAGAGGAGAAATTTATTTGGCTGTAGTCATTTCCTGTTGACTTCAATGGAATATTTAGTGGTCTGTGACTGATATTTCACATGTCTTATTCCAAACAACCAAAAACAAATTCCTTTTCTGCTATCTCTTCCAACATAACTTCTCCATCTTATTGGTCCAACCTCATTCACAAAGTGCATACAGTTCTTGTACCTTTCATGCGTAACATCAGAGAAGAACAATCATACATCTTTACTAACTTCTCAGGTTTTCCAGTGTTCTCCATTTACCTGAGTTTTCAAGTTGCATTCCTCCGGATAAAGTCTTGCACAAGTATTCTGTGGAATCTTTTCAATGTAGCATTTAGTCATGTGATTTCTTTATTTCCTTAACAAAAGTCCTCATTAGCTCTATCATTTTTCCCCAAATCCTATCTAACCTTCTCCTTCTTTCAAAGTTTCTTAAAAGTATATTGCCATCCAACTTAATATTTGAAGTTGGGTTCTTACAAGAATAATTGCTAGAAGAGAAAGACCCAGATCCGTCTAAGTCATTGGAAAGGTCCCTGATACCAATTGGGGAAGTAACACACACAAAATGCTGGTGGAACGCAGCAGGCCAGGTAGCATCTATAGGAAGAAGCACTGTCGACGTTTCGGGCCCAGACCAAACGTCAACAGTGCTCTTCCTATAGATGCTGCCTGGCCTGCTGCGTTCCACAACCATTTTGTGTGTGTTGCTTCAATTTCCAGCATCTGCAGATTTCCTCGTGTTTGTCAATTGGGGAACTGATTTTTAAATATTTTTTTATTTGGTTTAATTAATTTAATCAACAGAACTCTTTCATCTGTGCTACCAAAAATCACCCCCCCCAAGGACATAATAAATACCATATGTTATGTCTCAAGCTACTCAGACACAGTATCCTAAAGTTCTATCTTATTGCAGAAATTCATCCAATTGCTGTCCCTGCTATGGATATTGAAACAGCTTATGTTTATTTCAGGTGGTTGCAATGTTCACATTTCTCAAGATTGTCTGACAACTTTGAGAGCTTGCCAAATTTGCTGACAATGCAAAAGTTGATGGGAAAGGAAATAGTTAGGAAGACACAAAGGGATATTGACAAGTACTGCATAGGGAATGGGCAAAAATATGGCTGAGAATATAATGCAGAGAAACATGTGGTTATTCACTTGAATTAGAAAAACAGAATATTTACTTATATGGAAGGAGATCACGGAATGCTACTGTACAGAAAGACATGTTTATCTTCGTAAGTGAATCATTAAAAGTTCACCAATACTAGGGTGAATAATTAGCAGTGGGGAAAGCAGATGAAGAGGAAGGCAGTGGGCTGAAGATGGTCCTTGAAATTCTATTGTTGGAAATGTAGTGATGGAGTGTAATGAAGGAATAATGGGATAAGACTGGAATGGAAATTAAAAGGTTAATTGAGTGAACAGGGGAAGAGGATTAGATTGTGTGAAGCATTAATGCGTGGAGAGAAAGAGGGATAGTGGGATTAGATAGTGTATTATATGAAACAGTAATTAATGGGGATAGTTGTATTATATTGCAGCATATTAAATGTTGTGCAGAATAATGGGGATTGTTGAATTAGACTGCATGAGGTATAAATTGGAATGGGCAGTGAGGGGGGAGAATGGAGTTAGACTGGGCGTTTGGCAATATTTCAGCTAAACCGGAGAAACCTTCTTTTGTGAATTTAGTCACTTATAGAAGATAGACATTGCAGCTAATATCAGCATTTGTAATCCATCCCCTCCCCCCCCCAACCACCATCGCCAAATTGCCCTTGAACTGAGGAGGGAGTTAGCATAAATCACTTGACTGAATCTAGAGTTCTGGAGTCACATATGGGCAGATACAGTAAATGAGCAATTTTAGGATGACCCCAGGGCTAAAGACGAGGAGTAGCATAATTACCTGTCTCCTTTTGTTTGAGCCAGTCACAACCAGTATTACCAGAAAATACTTCTAATAAAATGGGCTTTAACATGAAACATTATCAATTTATCATTGTACCAATGCTGCCTGACCTGCTGTGTGTTTCCAATAGTTCTTGTCATTAGCTCAGGTTCTGGCAGCTTTTGTTTAATTAACAGGAACCCAGTATTGGTCAACAGTGGAATGATCAATAAAATATCGTAGCCAGGGCAATGGGGATGAAGGGTGCTGAATGGGTTGTGGGAGTATTGGTTCTAAAGTGGCAAGATAAAGGACCTGTTCTCCTCTCAGCTCAGACTGAAGTGTGAGGTGTTGCATTTTGCTAGGACCTTCTAGGGTAGATCTTACACAGTGAACGATAGGGCACTCAGGAGTGTGGTAGAACAAAGGGATCTGGGAATACAGGCCCATCATTCATTGAAAGTGGTGCCACAGATGGATAGGATAATAAAGAAAGCATTTGGCCGGTATTGCTGGTAGAAACTTTATTTCTGCCCAATCTACACCATCAGCACTGCCATGGTCCAACACAAGTACCCATTGACACCTCATCAACTTTAAACATCATTGTCAGAAAAGAAATTATTTGCAAGTATTTATTTCCATTTACAGTCCAGACTGAATTAGACTTCATTGATTATTGTAAAACTCTGCTGTGAATATGAACCATTATGTAGATGGGAATAGATGGGAGCAAAAAAGTCTCTGCCCACCAGTGGCTAAAACATATGCCCATTTTTTTTTCTTTTATTAGGTGGCCAAATTGCCTGCCAAATTTAATTGCTTTTCAGCTAACTCCCATGTGAAATACTTACAGAAAAAAAGTGGAAGGTCACCCTGTTCCCTCTGACAATTTAGCATTTCCTCAGTGCTATACCAATTGCTGGTGTGGATTAATGGCTTGAATCTGTGTTGGGCTCTGAATCCTTTCTGTATCATTAGCGACATCCTATCAATCGGTGCAAGGAGAGTAAATAAAATAATCACACAAACTGAATAGAGGTTAATAAACAAGTATGATAATATGTTATACTAAACCTTCATCTATATTTTGATTTACATCCAACAATATTACTGCTTAATTACCAATTGAAAGGTAAGGAAACTATAGTAAAATAGTAAAATTTATTATCGATCATGCAATTTAAAAATAGAATCTTGCATAGTTTCAGTACTGAAGAGGTACTAATATAGATCAGTTCGTTTTCCAGAGTTTACAAGAGGTACTTTAATCATTCAGTGCACATCTGTGGGTGGTCTGCTTTGCTATTTGTATATTCTAATACTAAATTTACATGGACTTCTGACATACATAAGCACAACCACACTTCATCCTGAGACCAGGGCTGGATATACCACCCACCAGGCTAGTTAATCAATAGTTATTCTGCACAATGCATTGTGAATGTAATACACTCGTAAAGTACTTGTACCATTAAAGGTCTTTCTTGAATCTAATGAAAAAGCAGGGATGTAATAGCCTTGGTTCAGTACCCATAAATTGGGTTTATTCATAAAACTGGATTCATTCCTATGAAGTGGTTAGTGTGGGATGTAGCATGACCTATATACCTTTACAAAGTGACTACAGTAAAATGGATACACTTTATTTGACACATCTAAAGTTACTTCATGATTTGGAGCACAGTTTTTAATAGCATTAGTTAAAAAATAAAATAAAATTATGGCCTATAAACGTTAATGTATTCTGTTAACGTATTTCAGTATGAAGCTGCCTATTTTATTAAGACGAAATCTTATTTCACAGCTACCTAAAATATTACATTATGATGTAGAAATTATCATTGCCAATATTATCTTACAGATACTTAAAGTAACCACTAAATTACTCTCTCACTGCTCTTTTTAACAGTGACTGTTTTGATGAGTGATAATGCTGGTTGCTGCCTCTGTTGAGAGAGCAATTTGGAGTAACAGAGGAAGTGCTCACGCAATAACATCTGCATTTACAATTTCTGCCCCAATACTTAGGAGCTGGTAAGTTATTTATCAAGAATACAATAATTGACAGAAGTGACCTAATTCAAGATGCATGTGGACAAAGAAATAGAGATACTAGAACAAGGGAACAAAGCAGTCAGTTTAATCACCCTTTTGCCATTTATTACCAATGAAAGCAAATAATCGTAGTCATATTTATCTCTTCATTCACAATATTCTTCAGAATCTTTGCATTCATCTGCCAAAGAATCTAATGTTGAATGCTAATATAACTTCTTTTTCAGCCAATACTTCTCAATGTTGTTTGTACAACCTCAAAATTCTCAGTTTTAAATGTTTTACTAGCTGTTTTAATTTTCTATCCACTTTTCTTTTCTTTTTATAAACTATTTATAAAAAACTGGGCCAGCCACAACTGGAGTGCTATGTCCAATTTAGGCAAGTCGTAAAGGAGTTAGAAAAGATGCTGAGGAAATTGACTGACATCATTTCATCGATAAATGGAATAGAAAAGCTAGGACTGTTCGCCTTGGAAAAACCTTATTAGCAGAAGAATTCATAGAATGATGATGATTGGCCAAAAGACAGGAGAAAATATTATTTATTCATCACTAAAGTCATCGTCATCAGTCATCACATTATCCATTTTCTTTCCATATTGAATAGAAAGATATGGAATAAAATGCTGGTGACAGTACTAGAGACAGATTAATTAGTAGCCTGCATTAGGGAGCTTGAAAAGATTGTAAAGAAAGAATCGCAGGACTTTGGGCT
Source organism: Hypanus sabinus (assembly GCF_030144855.1). NCBI lineage: Eukaryota > Metazoa > Chordata > Chondrichthyes > Myliobatiformes > Dasyatidae > Hypanus > Hypanus sabinus. The sequence goes on along the minus strand of NC_082710.1, from coordinate 31,835,544 downwards.
GAGGATGGGTAAATGGGATTAGCTAGCATGTCCTTGCACAGATATGTACCCGACAGACCAAATGGCATTTTTCCATGATTTAGCCATTCTATGGTTCAGTCCAAGACTTTGTTTTTCTCTTCTTGTCACTGGAAACAGTTGATATCCATCTATTGTGTTTCATTTTTTCATAATTATAAGCACTTCTACCATGGTGTGCAAAACATCCAACTCTATTTAAAGCAAAATTTTGTGAAGAATGAGGTGCTCCAATTTCCTCTCACAGGTCAAAGACGTACCGGTTGGTGGGTTAATTGGTCACTGTAAATTGTCCCATGACTAGGCCAGGATTCAATGCTACTCTGTGCTGTATGTTAATAATAATAATATTATTATAAAACAATGGAGAGGACTTCTGTAAGTTATATCTAACAACTTCACACAATTTTAGGAATATCATTCACAGAATGCTCCAACTCTTTCTGCCAGAATATGCTTACCATATGTACTACTGCATGCAATGTAATGCATAACATTTTGTAGCCAGTACTACTGATTTGCCACTGATATCTGATTTTCTTTTACCACCAAGAGGGACTATGCACCAGTTAATTAATGAAGCAAGAATGCATATTTCCTTACCGTTCAAAGAGGTAACAATAAATGTGAGACTACGTGGACAAATAAGGGATTTGATTTGAATGGAAACACTCATGTCTCAAGAGGTTTCCTGTTCTGACTTCATAACTGTAAGGGAAGTTTAGCAGAACCACAATTTTGCACATAAACATAGTTTGCACTGAATAGCTACTGACAGAGATGGCTGTGCTTCTCAAATCCGGACTTCATTTTCTTGTTCCATTTGCCCTATTACTGATACCAAAGTTTTCAACTGCTTATGCCATTAATTCCAGAATTCCACTCTTTCTTCACTTCCTCCAAGCTACAGTATATGTCAGTTAAGCAATTTCAAACTCTCCTTCTTTGTCAATGCTTTTAGTCACCTGTTGTAATATTTCCGCTTTTCGCTTGTTTTTTTTATGATTATGCTTCTGTACAGCTTCTTACTATGTAAAAGGAAAGATATTAATACAAAAATGTTATTGTTAATGTTACAGGGGCAGAGTGGAAAAATTACATAGGAAATTTATGGCATTTGTTTTGCTATTCAATCACTGGTTACTCCTGTTGCAACATGTTTGTACAGAGAAGATAAGTGGTTATAATTATACAAGCCTCCAGCTTGCACGCCACCCATGCTGTGCCCACTTGCCCAGCCAATGACCTTCATGAAAGAGCTGAAAAGCTTTGCTGATTTCTCCACCCAGCTGAGGTCTGTGTTCTTTATTCAATGCACTTATTTCTATAAGGTGAAAATAATTATTCATCAAATGAACAAATATTGTATGTCATGTTTGTTCGGCAGCAGTACAGTGTTATGATTTATGCATTCCTGATTGTAAGGTGCTTCCCTCTACAGAAAGTTGGAGGGTTGACTGAGTGCGCTGCAAATATTAGCTGTAAAAATGATTAATTACAGTCATTTTTCAATCTTTCCCAGCTCCATTATTCCGAGGCCTCCTTTTGTGGCTTCCTTTGATCTGAGTGAGTTAATTCTCTTCTTTACTTTTTTTTGTATGGCATTTACACGAGCTTACTGAATCACTTTGGGGTAAGTGTGGTGACACACTTGTGTGAATTTATTTAATGGCTGCATCGCTACCATTGACAATAATGGTTATCTATAAATTGACAGCCTCCATATGCAGCAGGCTGCATGTAATCACACTCCTCATTTTTCAGGCTGCACTTCCCTCAAGCCTGACATATTCTGTTGAATATGCTTTAAGATTCTCTGTACATGACCTCTATTGATTTGATGCGTGATGTGTTCAGCACTTACCATGGAGCTGTGAAACACCAAATTGTCTCAAATAGACACACAAGGATAAAATGAGTAAATGAGAACTACAAGTAAATGTGGAAGAATAAAATCCGCTGACAAGGTATGCAATATTTAAGTTGGAGCATATAGCTTGTGCTATTCCCAAGAACTATTTTCTTCCTCCACACATTGTTTATAGGAACAGCAAAATATCAGGAATGCTGTCACGCAAATCTAAATGTAAATGTGCTCCTGTTGCTTTTCTCAAAAAAAAATGAATAGACTTGTATGATTTTAAAGTGTTCAAAAATCGATATTTTCAAGCAAATGTTTCAAAACCAATTGTGAATTACAAATTTGATTTCTATGCACACGTTACTAGGAAGAGCCTGAAATGCTGATTGCAATAACAAAACAATTTGCATTTAAATAGATTGTTAGAGACATCAGAAGGTGCTTCACAGGAGCATAACAAGAGTTATAAGAGATTGCTCGGATGACAGCTGGGAAGAGGGTATTTGCGTCCATTCCCCGCCAGCTGGCAACTGATACAACCCGAGAGCAGCAAATAATTAAATATTGGGCCTTTTGAACTCAGTAAGAAGTTCTGCTTTATTTGGAAGTGAAATACATTCATCTTTACTAAATATTTTTCATTCATTTGCAAGGATTCATAACTTTACTCAGCACAGCATCATTCACGTAACGCTGGTGGTTATTTTTATTTACCGTTACCTTATTGGATCACGGATGAACTGTGTCTCAGTTGTAGAGTGCTAAGCCATACAACATAGAAGCAGACCTTCCAGCTTGTTGGCTGCATGCTGAACATCAATTGCCAATCTCTTTTACCTGCCTTGGGTCCATACTTCTGTACATCGGCAATCCACGTGGTGGTCTGAATACTTTTTAAATGTTGTGAGAGGACCTGTTTCCATCTGCCATCGCTCTGCCCTTTTTACCACCTGATCCCAATCCTTCCCACACGACCATTCTTTCTGCAGACTTAAAAATAATCCCTCTTGCATTCATATCTGCATTTTTGGTGCATGTGACACACAATAATGGCCCCTACACCAGATCCCATGGTGCTAGCTATAGGCTTCCCATCACAAAAACATTCCGCCACCATCAGGCAAGAGGTTCATAAGGATGATGTCCCACGTGACTTTGTTCAATAACAGTTATTGCCTTCACACATTTGGCTCTTTAACCAACCAGAAAAATCCTAATTAATACAGTTTAGCAGACTGATGGGCATTTTGATCTTTCTTATAAAAGTTATGTATAATTTATGATTTTCTTGTGAATTGTGCTTATGTGCCTATGATACTACTTCAGATAAGTTTTTTCTTTGCACTTGTCCATAGGACAATTAAACTTGACTTTTATAATTTGATTTTGACTCTCTAACTCCTCTCATTAAGTCAATTATGAATCCTGTTCCTCGTGATTTTAATAATCCTGTACCTCATATATTTTTCATTAAGTTCCTCGCTGCTAACATTAGAATCACAGGCTTATACTGCTGGCCCTCCTGAATGAATGTACCATATCTGCTATCCTTGCAATGCCTGACAATTTGCTTGTTGCCAGTGAAGATTTGAAAATCTCTGTCAGGGTCCCAGTAATCACATCCCTTGCCACCAAGAGAAGCCTGGGATGTGTCTAATCTAGTCCTTCTAAAGCACCGAATACCTTCTACTTTTAATGGTAAAATGTTGTAGAATATGTCTATCCCTTCATGGAATTCTCCAGCTTACAAGTCTTTCCCCTTAGTGAATACAAAAGATACATATACTTATGGAGGGGCTACTGCACAGGACTGAAAGAAGGTGCAGAAGGTTGTAAACCTAGTCGGCTCCATCTTGGGCACTAGCCTACAATATACCCAGGACATCGTTAGGGAGTGGTGTCTCAGAAAGGGAGTGTCCATTATTAAAGACCTCCAGCACCCGGGGCATGCCCTTTTCTCACTGTTACCATCAGATAGGAGATACAGAAGCCTGAAGGCACACAGTCAGCGATTCAGGAACTGCTTCTTCCCCTCTGCCATCCGATTCTTAACTGGACATTGAAGCTTTGGACTCTACCTCACTTCTTTTAATATACAGCGTTTCTGCTTTTGCACATTTATTAATAATCTATTCAATATACATAATTGATTTACTTGTTTATTTATTATTATGTTTTATTTTATTTATTATTATTTTCTCTCTCTGCTAGATTATGTATTGCATTGAACTGCTGTTGCTAAGTTAACAAATTTCACATCACATGCCGGTGATAATAAACCTGATTCTGATTCAATATATAAATTGCAAATTTGGTACCTAAAACTTTCCTCTTTCCCTGATTACCCTCTTGCCCTTCAGAATCAGAAGTGTATTTGAGTGTATTTGTTGACAAGCCAGATCTCTTCAAACTTCTAATAAAGTACAGCCGCTGTCTTGCCTTCTTTATAACTACATCAATATGTTGGGACCAGGTTAGATCCTCAGAGATCTTGACACCCAGAAACTTGAAGCTGCTCACTCTCTCCACTTCTGATATCTCTATAAGGATTGGTGTGTGTTCCTTTGTCTTACCCTTCGTGAAGTCCACAATCAGCTCTTTCATCCTTGAATAGTCCCGCCAGTTGGTTGGCACAGGTTTTCAGAGCCTTACCTGGTATTCCATCGGGACCTTCTGCCTTGCGAATGTTCACTCTCTTTAAAGACTGTCTAACATCAGCCCCTGAGACAGAGATCACAGGGTTATCAGGTGCAGCAGGGATCTTCATAGCTGTAGTTGTGTTCTCCCTTTCAGAGCAGGCATAGAAAGCATTGAGTTCATCTGGTAGTGAAGCATCACTGCCATTCATGCTATTGGGTTTTGCTTTGTGGGAAGTAATGTCTTGCAGACCCTGCCAGAGTTGCCGTGCAGTTGATGTTGCCTCCAACCACATTCAAAATTGTCTCTTTGCCCTTGATATAGCCGTCTGCAATTCATACTTGGTTTTCTGGTACAGGCCTGCTTTGCCAGGCTTGAATACCACGGATCTAGCCTTCAGCAGACAACATAACTCCTGATTCATCCACGGCTTTTGGTGTAGGAATGTACAGTAAGTCTTTGTAGGCACACACTCATCCACACAGGTTTTAATGAAGTCAGTAACAACTGCAGCATACTCATCCAGGTTCGAAGATGAGTCCCTGAATACAGTCTAGTCCACAAACAACTTTGGGATATTCTTGAATCCTTCCTTCCTTTTCTCTCCTTTTCTCTTTTGTAGTTACATCCCCAAACCTTTGATTCTCCAAAAGGGTTTCCTGTATTTTCAGTTTTCAATACTCACCAGGGACTTACTTTTTTTCCTTATCTAGCACTTGATACCTGCTGTTATCCAGGGTTCCTTGGACAGACTGTCATTTTGTTTCACTCGTTAAAGGTACATCAGCTTAAGCTCCATTTCCCATTTAAATACTTCTCATTTGGCAGTTGTAGACCTCCCAGCAAGTATCTGTTCCAAGTCTATTATTGTTAGGTCCTGTCTAAGTTAATTGAAATTGGTCTTCCCAAATTCAACACCCTGGATTCAGTGAACAGGAAAATGAATCTCTGGGTAGTACATGGCAAATTGTATGTGCTTTGAAAATAAAATTACTTTGAACTTTGAACTGTCCAGAAAATTTTCACAAACTACACCTTTGTTTTTCTCAAAAAAAATTCAGGAAATACTTTGGTTGTAATAAACCTCTTAAGGTTATTTAACTGGCGAGACTATGTCCTTTCATCAAAAGGACATTCATAAATAGATTGCAACCAAGATTAACAATGACCATAACATATGTTAGAAGTATTTTTTTAAAATAAGAATGATTCAGCAAAGACATAGATATCTAACTCTTTCCTAGCCTATTTACACAAAGATAAAGTATTTTGATAACATGAATATTATGCAGAAATTCTTCTGAATATTTATGCAGGTAGCAGTAATCAACAAAACAAACCAAATGTCTAGTTTTATTGCCAAGTTGATAAGGAGGAATTGATAGAAAGGTATAAAGGTATCATGTTGAGGTTGTCAACAGATAGCACCTTCAATATACCATTCACATTACCATGGTGAAAGAAAAACAACCACAATATAGAAAAGACATACTCCGTAGAAAAAAAAGCAGAAAGCTCTGAACTTCCCAACCTTGACAGGAGGTGAATAAAACTGCACCCTCTTGAAGTACATAAAATACTACCATAAATTCCACGGATGCTTTTAAGTGGGTGAAAGAACAACAGAGGGTGATTGTTAACTGCTGTACAGGTGTGTCATTGAATATGTCCTAAGTCTCAGGATGGAATTGATTGATAATTCAGGAAGATTATCAAGGCTTGTATGTGCATTAGACCTGTTTAGTCACCAAATTGGCACGTCCCTACCACTCTGAAAGGTGACACCTAACATTTCACTTTTTAGGAATGCATATATGGCACCCTGGAGCGGACGAATCTCGATCATAGCTGGAAAAGAAAGCACCGGGGTGAACTTCAAGCCAGGTTAAAGCATCGAGGCCCATGAGCCGGAAATGAACCAGTAATCAGCCTCACTACCCTGCACCAGCGAAGATTCCCCACTTGAGCCCATCCTCTTTGCCTGTGTTTGACTTGTCTCCCTCTCCTCTTGCTACTACCATCAGGTGGAAAGTGCAGGAGTCTTGGGTCCCACTCGACCAGGCTCGGAAATATTGTTGCCCTACTTCCATCCTGGACCGGTGTGGATGGTTTCACTCTTAACGGCACTGAACTGCCATTGTTATGCATGGTTCTTATGTGGATTTTTTTGCATTCTTTATTTTCCTGTGGGTGCCTGCAAGAAAATGAATCTCAAGTTTGCATATGGTGTACATATGAATGAACTCTTTTCGGGCTTCCAGCTGAGTCCAGGTATTGATTTTAACTGACGTTTCAAGAGGCTTCAATAGGTTTCCAATAGGTACATTTAATGTCAGAGAAATGTATACAATATACATCTTGAAATTCTTTTTCTTCACAAACATCCCCGAAAACAGAGAAGTGCCCCAAAGAATGAATGACAGTTAAAATGTTAGCAACCCAAAGTCCCCCCAGCTCTCTCCATCCACGTATAAGCAGCATTAAGGGAACAAACCCCCCCCACCAGCAAAAAAAAAGCATCAGCGTACTCCACTGAGCACTCAGCAAGCATCAATAAAAACACAGACCTGCAATACCCCAAATACAACTCGTTCACCAGCTAACTCAACATGTCACAGGCTCTCTCTCTCTCTCTCTAATAAGGGAAAAAGAGGTGTCCCCATTTCACAGCGAGAGGGGAGACATAACAAACAACTCACTGATTTACAACTCTGTTGAGTTGCTTTTTCCAAGCTCTGTGCCAAAAAAGCACTGCTGTCCGGACACACAACCCCTGGTAGCTAACCCACAGCTCCCAATGTTCCATGCTTTCCTGCAATGCTTCAGTTAGGGGCACTAGCCTGGAATGAACACATCTCTCAAGCCACAAAAATCTGGAACCCTGAAGGCGCACTCCCTTCCAGGTCGCATCCTTGGGATATCAAAAAGCAGCCAGTTGTGAGGCCCTGAGAGTGGGTCCCACTCCCGCAAAGAATTAATTAAAGTCAGAGTGTAATTCCAGGTCAGGGCCTTGAAAAGGGGGGGGGGGGAAAAAAAGAGATATTAAAGATAAAAATAGAACTGTTTCTAAACATGCAAACCAAGGAGTCACTGTTTAGCGCCATCTTGACCTTGCTCCACCTCTTCAACAAACTCTGCTATCTTAATCAGGGATGACGCCTGGGCATGTCTAGTCCGGTGGTATTTATACCCCCCCATCACCTGTCCCTCCTGATTGGTTAGCTCCCATCCACCTATGAAGGTGTCATCAACATACCTGAAGAGTCATTTGGGGCGTATGGGTGATGAACTCAGAATTCTCTCCTGAAAGTCCTCCATGTAGAGATTAGCAAAAGCCTGGCCAAGGGCAATCCCATGGCCAGAGTAGTTCCCCTTATCGAAGAAGAACTTTGATGTAAGGGTGTGTTCAAAAAGGTCAATGGTATGCTTATCAAACCTTGACTGCAAGAGAACAAAACTGTCCTTAACAGGAACTCTTGTGAACAGAGACACCACATCGAAACCATTTTATTAGGGGCTGTGAGCATCACATCACAAATTTGCCTGACTTAGTAAAAACAATAATTAACATCCCGTTGACCCTAGAGGACATAATGATCAGTTTCAGTATGTATAAAAACAATAGTTGTTGGCATGGGGGATTTCAACTTTCCTAATATAAACTGGGACCTCCTTAGTGTAAGAGGTTTAGATGGGGCTGAATTTCTTAAGTGTATCCAGGAAGGTTTCTTACATCAATAGGTGGACAATCAAATGAGAGGAGGGCCCATACTGGACCTGGTATTGGGTAATCAGCCTGACCAGGAGACTGATCCTTCAGTGGGTGAGCAGTAAGCTAACAGTGACCACAACTCCTTATCTTTCAGGATAGTCATAGATAAGGATAGATATGGTCCTTGTGAAAGAGTTTAAATTTGAGTAGGGCAAATTACAAGAGCATCAGGCAGGAACTAAGAAGAGTTAATTGGAAACACCTTTTCTCTGGCAAGTTCACATCAGATATGTTAAAGGAAAATGGGGGTGGAAAGATAAAAGAAACTTGGGTGTACCGAGAGGTGAAGAATTTAGTCAAGAAGAAAAAGTAAAAGTATGTAAAGCTTCAGAAGCCAGGATCAAACGAAGCACATGAGAATTATAAAGATGCCTGAAAAGAACTAAAGGAGGGAATTAGGAAAGCCAGGAGGGGCTATGAGAAGTCCTTGGCAAGTAGGGTTTAGGTGACTCCGAAGGCATTCTATACACACATTAAGAACGAGGATAACTAGGGAGAGGGTATGACCACTCTTTGATAAAGGGGGGAACATTTGCTTGGATGCAAAGAATTTGTGCGAGCTGCTTAATGAGTAGTTTGGTTCAGTATTTATCAAAGAAAAGGATTTAGAGGAGCAGGAGATCAGTGATGAGTGTATACATATATTTTGGTGTTTAGTGGTCAAGGAGGAAGAAATGTTGGGGCTCCAAGGAGTATTGAAATGAAAACTCCCCACAGCTGGATGGAATTTACCCCAGATTATTGAAGGAAGCAAGAGATGAGATTGCTGGGCTGTTGACCAGTAACTTTGTAGCACACACTCAGCAGGCCAGGCAGCATCTATGGAAAAGTGTAAATAATCGATGTTTTTGGCCAAGACTCTCTCATCTTTGTGCTACTGTTAGCTTTGTGTCCTCTCCAGCCAAGGGTGAGGTCCTGCAAGACTGGTGAGCGGCTAATATCGTACCTCTATCTAAGAAGGGAACAAGGGAAAATCCTGGAAACTATCGACTGGTGAGTTTCACTTCAGCTGGAGGGAAATTTTTGAAGAAAATTCTTAGGGATAGGATATATGAGCATTTGGAAACCAAGGCTCATACAGGGAAGCCAGCATGGCTTTGTGCATGGCATGTCTTACCAACTTGACTGAGTTTTTTGACAAGGTGACGAGAGAGATTGATGAGGGGACAGCAGTGGATATTGTCTATATGGATTTTAGTAAGGCATATGATAAAGTCCTTCATGGGAGGCTAATCCAAAAGATTAAATTCATGGGATCTGTGGCAAACTGGCTGTTTGGATTCAGAACTGGCTTGTGCATAGAAGACAGAGGCTGGTGGTTGAAGGGACTTATTCAAACCGGAGGTCCGTAATTAGTGCAGTTCCACAGGGACCTGTGCTGCGACCTCGGCTGTATGTGATGTATATAAATGACCTGGATGAAAATGTAGATGGGTGGGTTAGTAAATTTGTGGATGATACCAAGATTGGTGGAGTTGTGGGTGGTGTAGAAGCCTGACAAAGAATACAGCACAACATTGCAGAAATGGGCTGAGAAATGGAAGATGGAGTTTAACCCAGATAAATGTGAGGTTTTGCACCTCGGTAGGGTAAGTGCAAGGAGACAGTACACTGTTAAGGGCAAAGTCGTTAAGAGTGTTGCTGAGCAGAGATATCTTGGCTCCAAGTTCATAGTGCCTTGAAAGTGGCTACACAGGTCAATAAGGTGCTTAAGAAGGCTTATGGAATGCTTGCTTTTATTAGTCGGGGCACTGAGTTCCAAAGTCAGGAGGTTATGTTGCACCTTTATAAACCTCTGGTTTGGCCACATCTGGAGTACTGCATGGAGATTGCTCCACTATAAGAAGGATGTTGAGGCTTTGGAGAGGTTTTCCAGGATGCTACCTGGTTAGAGGCCACGTGCTATCACGAGAGGCTGGATAAACTTGTATTGTTTACTTTGGAGCACTGGAGGCATAGACAGTGTGGACAGAGAGTATCACTTTTCCAGGTTTGAAGTGCCTAATACCAGAGGGTATGCATTGAAGCTGAGAGCAGCTAAGTTCAAGGGGAACGTGAGGGGTAAGTTTCTTTACTTGGAGTTGTGAGATGCCTGGAATGCGCTGCCTGGTATGGTGATATAGGCAAATATATTGGACGTTTTTAGGATACGTTTGGATAGGCACTTGGATATAAGGAAGGTGGAGGGATATGGATGGTGTAGGTAGGAAGGATTAATATTTGGGTGTTTCTGATTTGCTTTTTAAATGGTTTGGCACAACATTGTGGGCTGAATGGACAGTTCTATGTTCTATGGTAGGAAAAACAAAAAGGCAAGTGAAACTTTGCTTTTGTATTAAGTGAGATTACAGAATTTAAAAGGTGGTGTAAACAGAAGTGTTCACTTGAAGTAATTCTGACTGAATTTGGCTTGAAGATTGCTAAGCATTTCTGTTAGAGTCCATCATTCTGTATCTACTGAAAATACTGCAGTAAAGTCATTAGTACGATAACTGCAGGGTGGAAAACAATGGAAGGCTTGTTGAAACAAATTTCATGTGCCAAATAGTAAACACCCTAAAACTTAATTCAAATTGTAACATTGAATGACCAAACCTGTAATGATTGAGATGAGCTGAGGCGAGTAAGGGATAATTTGAATGTTTGCTTTGTTTAAGCAAATGATTAGTAGCTAAACCATGTGACCTACATTGCAAGGCTTTGCCTTGGGCCAAACCTTTGTAAATGTGCTATGATATTTTTCATTGTTTTGATTTCTGATTCTGCAATATCGATGCATACTGAGCAAAGATGTCTTTTTGTTAAAATGTCAATGAAGGTCAATCTTTGTTTAACAACAGAAATATCTGAAGTAGAAAATTAAAACTAAATAAAACAGTCAAGCGTGTGCCTTTAAGCATAATTACCACATTTTATTTCTATGTCCTGCCCTGGCAATGGGTGCCGAGATAAGATTAAGTTGTAGCTACATTGACAGGGTTAAGGACGTACATAACAGGAAGGATTTGTGTGATGTTCAGCTGCTTTAAAGGGAAATGGCATAGGCTGAGTTTATTCTTGTTGGAATATAGGAGACTGAAAAGTGACCTTAGAGGTTTATAAATCTGAGGCACATCAAGAGGATGGTGAGTCAACATCTACTTTTTTGCCCTGAAGTGAGGGAGTCTAAAACTGAAGGGCACAGGTTTAAGTTAAGAGGGGAGAAGTTTGTAAGAGATTTGAAGGGTGCGTTTTTCACACGGAAGGTGGTGAGTATCTAGAATGAGCTGCAAGATAAGGTGATGGAGAGGGATAGAAATGCAAGTCTTGAAAGATGATTGGACAGCACGGAAAAAAGTAGTGAGATACGGGCCTAAGATATACAAAAACAGGATTAACATAAATAGGCAGGCAAATCACAGGGTTATATAATTTATACATTCTCTAATAATAAATGTACTTGAATCTTGATGAAAGCATTGTTACTTTTGTTGTGTATTTAATATTTAAGAAATTTTTGAATAATCATACTTCTACACACACACACACACACACACACATATATACGTATATATATATATACACACATACATTGATTAGGTGTTCTTGTTCAATTTAATAATACATTATGAGTTATAAGTAAAAAATACGTGAATTGCATACATCATCACATTACCATGTGATACATGCACTTCTCACTAAAGTAAACTTGAAGTTAGACACACATTCCCGGACTCTGGTGTCTTCCCATAATATTGTTTCGAAATTACAAAACATAAGAATGTTGGTACCGTTGGCGTTGGAATGTTGGTGTATGACAACACTTGCAGGCTGCACCCAGCACATCCTTGGGTTGTATTGGTTGTTAACGTTGGTTGGATGTCTTGATGTACAGTACATGTGATAAATAAATGAACACTGAAATCTGGATGTGTTACTGTGCTCTACATTTCTATGATTCTGACATTTGAAGAGACAGCTACCTGAAGTTTTAAGGCAGTGGAATGTTCACGTATGATTCATTGAGCACTTGGTGAGCCAACAGCACTCATCATGAAATTGGGTTCCAGTTCTCTATATGCAGGAAATGATAATGATCAAAGATAAGCTGGGAAGTAACTGGGCCAGCTCCCTGATGTCACATCACTTGTAGAAAAGTATACTGTGCAGACACAGACAACTGAAAAATATTAAAAATATTAAAGCTGGAAAGTTGAGGCCTGCTTTAGGAATATTTCAATAGTACAACTTGAACCATTTTGTTGTGAGGGGGGACATGAAGGACCTTCTCCAAAGTTAGCACCTATTTGTGCCTCCAGGGTATTAGTCACCTCCGTTGAAACTGAAGTTTTCAGTTTTTGCCCTGTATCTGTGCCCCCAACTCATCCAGATCATGTTTCATGGATTGGTCTCCACAGCCAAAGGGTCACTGCCTTCAGTCGCAATAGCAGAATCCTTCCCAACTGCCCACTCCCATCAAGGTACCTACAAGCTACATTTCAACATTCTGTGCAACTTCACTGATATTTCCATCTCTAATCTTTTTTATCCGCTCCAGCAGGTAGACCTCTACATCCGGCAATAGCAGAGTATTGCCAATCTAAGACCTGAAATGAATGTAGAAAGGTGAGGCCTAATTCATCCCAGACAACACCATGCCCACGAGATCATTTTGCACAAGGTGAATATTAAACCACATGGCCTTGGAGCCAGTACACATGCTTTTAGATGTGTTATGATTCATAGGTTGATATTTTTCATGGTTTGATAATGAGAGAGGTACTAGAACAATACAAGGTTTGTCATGAGCACTCAAGTTCTGGATAAACTTGGAATCCTACAGAGTTCATATTTAGGAAAGAACAAAGCACGATGTAAAAGATGATGAGCTTTTTTGGAGGAATTTTTAACATTTAAGAGGACTGTGATTCAAATGAATCTGTGGTCAAGATGAATAAGATTATTATCTCCACCCTCTAACTCCATCTCTAATTCTTATTTCCTGCTTCTTGATTCCACTATATTCTCTCCATTGACTATATTTGTATGTTTTATGATTATAAATATATCCACCAGATCTTTTCCTGTAAACGTCCTCTCACCTCTAATCTTCGTTTCCTCCTTAAGGTTGTCCAACATGTTTTACCTGCTCAGTATTAATTATTCTCACAAATTCCTGCATGATTTCCAGTCTGCCTCTACTAGTCTCATTACAATGGATGGTTTCAAACAGATGACATACTGTGTAATTCTGATTTTGCTCTGTATCTTTGATCTCATTCACTGGTTCACCATTCCCCATTGCATTTCCTCTATTGTCCATGACTATCTATCTCCATCCAGCACAAGTTGATAATGGCTTCCTTTATTTCACCCCTTTACTTCTGCAAACCCCAACCCATTTTACTTTGGCTGCTCCTCAGAGCCTGTACTTGACTGGTACTTGTTTTTCTATAGACCTGAATGCCTAATCACCATGCATTTATCCTGGAGGTGCCACATATTTCAATTCCTTCAATGCTGATATTAAGAATAAGATGTAAACAAAGGGTTCTTTTTACATGATGAGGGTCCTGACGAAGGGTCTTGGCCCAAAACGTCAACTGTACTTCTTCCTATAGATGCTGCCTGGCCTGCTGCATTCCACCAGCATTTTGTGTGTGTTGCTCTTCTTACAGGTCATTTTCTGAAGTTCTGAGGTTTCTAAATAAGAATGAAGTTTGATATTGCACACCTAATAAGACTAATATAATGAGTCAGTGACTCATTCTATGAGGCACTATCTTCAAACTTCTTGAATTAAGCACTAAAGAGTTTACGAGTCATATTTTTTGTTATTGCAATGTAGAAAATTTCAAACACATCATGAAGTCTCGAAAATGCTTAAGGCATAGGCTGTGAACTAAATGATATGTAGATATGATAAGGGAGCTATTAATGGACTGAACTGAATGGATTATTACACAGGGAGGACAAAAGGTCAGAAGACAATCAAAATTGGAATGATTGCATTCATGCAAAATATAATGTTTGACATAATTAACTGAGAATATCAGCACAGTACTGAAGGTAAAACATTGCACTTACCTCAGTGTTAGAAGAATTATAAACTGTAAATATGCAAAGTGAACAAAGCAAATCCAAGCAGTATTGACTCTGCTTCACCTTTTCCGATAAATAAGAAAATTTATTGTAATTAATAATAGAATTGCATTAGACACAAACATTCTAGATTTATTTTGATTTCTATCCATGGCAATATAATTTTTATATTTCATCAATTAAAATGACTGTTTAGAAAGGCGTAATACTGTTTAATGAAACATTATTTTCTGGAATTGAGCACTCTCCTCTCGCCCTCCTGTGAAGTTAACAGTAATGTGGTGTCCTATCTCTACTTACTTGGAAATGTGCAGCAATTGCCTGAAGTTTGCATACCTAAATTAAGTAAATGCCCATGGCCTCCTGCTGCTGGCTCTTGGATCAACTGTTCCAGCATAACATATTCCCTGTGTCTGGTTTGTTGTTGCAGGAAAGAGCAATCCAATTATAAATGTTCACCTTCACGGCAGCGTGCCATCCAAAGCAAACTGCAAGTAGTGAGGACCTTGCCTTTCAAAGTAATCAAATCAGCGATTTTACTTGTGTTTTTAAGCAGCACAGAGCTGTTTGCAAAGTGTAGGGCTGAAACAGAACAAGGTTGCTATTAAATTACCATATTCAAGTCAAGTCAAGTCAAGTCACTTTTATTGTAATTTCAACCATAACTGCTGGTACAGTACACAGTAAAAATGAGACAATGTTTTTCAGGACCATGGTGTTAGATGACACAATACAAAAATTAGACTGAACTACATAAAAAAAAACAACACAGAGAAAGCTACACTAGACTACAGACCTACACAGGACTACATAAAGTGCACAAAACAGTGCCGGCATTACCATAAATAATAAACAGGACAATAGGGCAAGGTGTCAGTCCAGGCTTCGGGTATTGAGGAGTCTGATAGCTTGGGGGAAGAAACTTACATAGTCTGGTCGTGAGAGCACGAATGCTTCGGAGCGTTTTCCCAGACGGCAGGAGGGAGAAGAGATTGTATGAGGGGTGCATGGGGTCCTTCATAATGCTGTTTCCTTTGTGGATGCAGCGTGTAGTGTAAATGTCCGTGATGGTGGGAAGAGAGACCCTGATGATCTTCTCCGCTGACCTCACTATCCACTGCAGGGTCTTGCGATCCGAGATGGTGCAATTTCTGAACCAGGCTGTGATGCAGCTGCTCAGGATGCTCTCAATACAACCCCTGTAGAATGTGATGAGGATAGGGGGCGGGGGTGGTGGGAGATGGACTTTCCTCAGCCTTCGCAGAAAGTAGAGAAACTGCTGGGCTTTTTTTGCTATGGAGCTGGTGTTGAGGGACCATGTGAGATTCTCCATCAGGTGAACACCAAGAAATTTGGTGCTCTTTATGATCTCTACCGAGGAGCCGTCAATGTTCAGTGGGGAGTGGTCGCTCCTGGTGGAGGGTATTCCTGGTGAGAATACTACTAATGTTTTATGCCCGTGATTGAGCAAAAGGACACCACACTGTTCAATATCATCAAACAGTTTATTATTAAATCACACAGTATTTTTGGATGCCCTCAATTTTAAGGATTGCTTTCATACAATAGGATATCACTCTGTACCATGGTGGGCTCCTCCACCTCAGGTGACTGAAGAAGTTGGCCATGAGCCCCCCCAAATCCTCAAGACCTTCTCCGGGGGCACCATTGAGAGCATCCTGACTGGCTGTATCACTGCCTGGTAGAGGAACTGCACCAAACTTGATCGCTGGGCACTGCAGAGAGTGGTACGGACAGCCCAGCACATCTGTGGATGTGAACCTCCCTCCATTATGGACATTTACAACAGCAGGTGTGTAAAGTTGGGCTGGAAGATCATTGGGGACACCAGTCACCCCAACCATAAACTGTTTCAGCTGCTTCCATCTGGCAAACAGAATATGAGACAGCTTCTTCTACTTCCAAATTCACATTGCGATAGAGTCATAATGCAAATATTTTTACTCCTTCACTTTGTGGGATTGATGTAAGATTTAAATAAATTCTAATTGTAATTCTAATTCTATATTGCCTTTTTATTAGATCCTTTTGGACCAGACCTTTCACTTGCAATGGAATTATTGTGCCTACTGCAAATGCTCACAGTTGGACAGGATGTTGGAAGCAATGTTGAGATCAAAGGAATATGAACTGGGTGCAGGCTGTTGGAAAGGATTCACCGTTTAGGGACACGTACTGAGACCTTTATTTTCCAATACTGTATTTAAAGTGATTTAGACATAACTTTATGTTCCTTTATGGCGTGTCCTCCAAAGGTTTTGCTGTTATATACTTATCAATCAGCTGATTGGTCGTCATTACAGAAACTCAATTGTGATGTAGGGAAATGGGTTCTCATTGCTGATTGGTTGCATGCTGAACTACTGGACAAGATTCTGATCCACACATTGTCCCACTCTGCTTAATGTTGGACCATGCCATTGGATGGTTAATTGGTGTTTGCAACTGATGCTTAGTTGTAGTATATGTCACCTTGTAGGAAGGAAAGTTGCTCTTGTATGGAGAATTGCCAGCAAGTGAAGTTCTGCTGATGGCAAGTTCATTTGAGCATTTGATGCCTGAACTTGTTGAAAATCACTCGGAAGATGTGTAGCTCGGATGGTTGAATTGCTGTCTGATCTTGGCAATCCATTTACAAATGTTTTGTCACCATAACGAGGACACATCATTAGTGTGTTGTCCCTTTATTGTGTGTCCTCCAAATGTTTGGCCCTTATATACTTATCAATCAGCCGAATGGTCATCATTACAGAAATTTAATTGTGATGTAGGGAGGGGTTCTCGTCACTGATTGGTTGTGTGGTGAGCTACTAGACAAGCTTCTGATCCACACATCGTCCCATTCCGGATGGGGATGAACCATGCCATTGGATAGTTGATTGGTGTTGGTAACTGATGCTTCGTGCCAGTATATTTCACCTTAGGCTTTTGTGGAAGAAGAAAAGTTGTTTCCAAGTGGAGGCTTGCCTGAAGGCGATGTTCTCCGGATGGTGAGAATATCTGAGCATTTGACGCCCAAATTTGTTGTAACTCAGGTGGTTGATGGTTGGGTTGAGTTGTTATCTGCTCTTTGCAATCCATTTGCAAATGCTTCATCATCATAAAAATAGATATGATCAGTGTGCTGTTCATTTGTGGTTTGTCCTCCAAATGTTTTTCCACATGAAAACGAATCTCAGGGTTGTACATGGTGACATATATGTACTTAGATAATAAAATTTACTATGAACATTGAACTTCATGGGGTAAAAATTCATCCTCAGTTGTTTGTGTTAAATGCATTTGTAGTAGTGGTTTTGATTTCAAAGGATCAGATTTGTGAACAGGATTATAAACTATAATAACAGTTACATTGCATTCTTTGCATTGCAAAGCAAAAAATCTTAGTCAGTACAGACATTGGGGGATGAAGTGTAGAATTTACTTAAACAGATTTTATTCATAATCCATTCATGAGTTCTTCTCTGTGCCTTGGAACCTGATCTTTTTCTAAATGTAACAGATATTGTTAAGTCGACTTATTTTCCTTATTTATGCATTTGCTGGTAAAACTATGATGTTGTGATTGGTTATTTCTGGTCCTGTTATACTTAACAGGCTGTTAACATTCTTCAGGGAGTTATTTTAACTTCTGGTGATGACTGAGACAATCTAGCAAATGATTACTGGGCACTATCTTAAATTGAAAACTGTTTGTTTGAACTGCCACTTCAGCAGCCACTGAAGGTCTATGACCAGTGAGTAGTGTTCTGCAAGGATAGTTGCTGGGAAAACATACAAACGATTTCAATGAAAATGTAACCACCACATTCAAAATGCTGGAGGAACTTAGCAGGCCAGGCAGCATCTATGGGTCTCAGCCTGAAACATTGACTGTACTTATTTTCAAAGATCTGCCTGGCCTGCTGAGTTCCTCGGACATTTTATTTGTGTTGCTTGGAATTCTAGCATCAGCAGATTTCCTCATGTTTGTCAATGAAAATGTAGGTGGTCTAATTAGTAAGTTTACAGATGACATCAAGGTTAGTGGAGTTGTGGGGAGGAAAGTTGTTGAGTGATAGAGATAGTTGGAATTTAGTGTAGGAAAATGGAAGATGGATTTTAATCTGGACAAGGGTTGATATGTTGCACTTTGGAAGTGTAAATGTAATGGAAACTGTGTAGTAAATGGCAGGATACTTGGGAGCTTTGATGTACAGAGCAGATCTTGAGTTGCAAGTCCATAGCCCTTTGAAAGTGGCAGCAGAATTGTATAGGGTGGTCCATCAGCACGTTTATCTCTCTGCTCTACTCGTTTTATGCTTATGTCTGTGAGACTAAACACAGCTCCAATGCCATATTCAAGTTTGTCATAGGCTGAATCAAAGGTGATGACACATCAGCAGATAGGAATGAGATTGGAAATCTGGCTGAGTGGTACCACAACAGCAACCTCTCACCCAACGTTAGTAAGACCAAGGAGATAATTATTGGCTAGAAAAAGAGGACACTGGAAGCTAATGCATCAGTCCTTATGAGGGGATCAGAGATAGAGATGATCAGCAACTTCAAATTTCTCGGTGTTATCATTCCAGAGGCCCTGCCCTGTGCCCAGCATGTAAGATCAATAGCAAGGAAAGCACGGATTGAAAAGAGTTTATGAATATTCTGCTTTCTTCTTTGGCTGAACCAGTTTTGAATCCAATCCACTAAGTCACTTTGAATCCAACCCTCTGGGACCTCACTTGTGACTAAAGAGGACACAAGGATCTCAGTCAATGCCTCGGTAATATTGCCTCCCTCAATAATCTGGCATAGATCCCATCAAACCCTGGGGACATCCATTCTAACATTCTTAAGGAGACACTACAAACTACCTTCTTAATGTCAATATGGCCTAGAATGCCATGTACCATATGCTCCGAGGTAAACATTAATTCAAAGTATTGATTGAGTACCTTGCCCACTTTCTCTGCTTTCAGTCATAAATTCCATCCTTTTTCTGTGAATGGCCCTACCATTGTTAAAGTACATATAAAGTGGTTTGTGATTTTCCTTAATACACATTTTATGGCCCCTCTTAGCTCTCCTGATTTACTGTTTAAGTTTTCTTTTGCTTCCTTTAAATTTCCCAAGAGCCCTGATCGATTTCAGCTTCCTAAGCCTAATATGTGTTCCCTTTTACTTTTTTGATCACTAATATTACCACTAATATCTGACTCCTATAGTTGTTGCTGTTTTCAATGCTAAGATTATCTGATGTATGGATTTCAAGGTATCTAGTACTTCCCTATAACACCTGGATGGAAATGGTTCAGATTGAATGATATTTTTGGAAACTTCGCAAACTCAAATCAATCCATTATTTTCATCCATTGGTCATAAATCTTAAAATGAACCAATCTAGTCAGAAGCCTCTCATCTGAATTTGGATTTGCCTTTGAAAATGAAGGTTGAGTATTATCTTGCACATGGACCATTTCACTAACAGTTACTTATTGTGCAAGTTTCTGCCATTGGGTTATGCATTTTGGCATTATCCATTTTCATTTGTTTCATTTCTTTACTATTCTTCAAGACCTTCTTTTCTTGTTGGTCTGCTGCTTCCTAAACATAGAGATGTTTAGCTTCCTAGTTTATCTCCTGCTGAAAGTGGAAAAAAAAACTGCATTCAGGCAATATGTTGGCGACCCAATGAAAAACACCCAATGTGTTTGTCTGTCTTTCTCTCTCTCCCCATAGATAATGCCTAACTTTGTGGGTATTGCCAACATTTTTTTTTTCTTTTTATTTCCTCTCTTGTTTAACTACTTTTAGTAGTCCCTTAATTGCTTATCAACAATTGCACTGTTTCATTTTTGATGTGAGGTGCAGGAGCCAAAGTCCCAGACTCAGCATTTAGGAGCAGCTTCTTCCCCTCTGCCATCAGATTTATGAACAGTCCATGAACCCATGAACACTACCTCATTATTTCTCTTCTTGAATTTTTTAGTTAGATTTTTATTTAGTTAGAGTAAGTATTATGTCTTTCACGGTACTGCTCCTGCAAAACAGTACATTTCATGACATATGTCAGTGTTAATAAACCCGATTCTGATTCTGACACTCAAAATATTGGTTTATTTTAATACCTTCTTGCTTGTATTAGGCAGGATTCATGACTTTCAACATATTTTACTAGCTTTATTGGTTGCAAGTTTCCATATGTTTAGGAACATACTTTGAATACCCTCTGGGCTTAAAGATTCTCCTTACATTATCCTTGTCTTCTTTAAGTGACATGTTTATTGTTGAGAACAGTGATTGATAATGCTCGTTCAGCCCACAGATATCTTACAATTTTATTACCATCATCAGTTGTGCTTCAATTGATTGTAAATTGCTTACTGGTGAGAGGGCTGTACTTTCATAGGTTGATTGGAATGACATTGGAGGATCACACTGGTTAGTGTGTTAGGCCTAGAACATGTGCTTTGGAATTGAGATATCTGAGAAAATTCGGCTCCAAAAGCACCAGATCCTTTCACCTCTGTTCAATAATTTTTGCTAGAGAGCAACGTAAACAATTAGTGCATTATTTACTTCTCAGTGCCATTCTGACATGTCATTCCACAGCCTCCTCTAGTACAATGATGAAGCCACTGTCAGGTTGAAGAAACAACACCTCATATTCCAGTTGGCTAGCCTCCAACCTGACACCATGAATATTGATCTCTCTAACTTCTGGTAATTTCCCCCCTCCCCCTTCTGTCTTTTTCATTCCCCATTCTCTCTCCCTTTTTATCCCTTCCCTTCTCACCTGCTCATCACCTCCCTCCCCTTTTCCCATTGTCCATTCTCCTCTCCTATCAGATTCTGTCTTGTTCAGCCCTTTAACTTTTCCACCTATCATCTCCCAGCTTCTCACTCCCACACCCATCTGCCTTCACCCCCCAGCTTGCTTCACCTATCACCTGCTAGCTTGTTCTCCTTATTCTGGCTTCTTTCCTCTTCCTGGTGAAAGTGATTCATCAACTGTTATTCCTCTCCCTAGATGCTGCCTGACTGGCTAAGTTGCTCCAGCATTTTGTGTGCTACTCTGGATTTCCAGTGTCTGTAAAATCTCTTGATTTATATTAGTGCATTAACACTCAGTGAATTTTTCCATCATAATCTCTGTGCATTTTTCTTAACTTGTTCCTAGGCAGAACTTGGGAATTGCTAACGACTTGCTTCCACTGCAGTTCCAAAATGACTGAAGAGCCCAATGTGATGATAAGCAGGCTATGTCATTGCTGGACAAGGAGTTGCTTGATGGGATGGGCTGCAGTGTATTCTGGGAATGGTCTGGTTTTTTTCTGCCATTACCTTAGTTACTAAGTGCTACCAATGCATGGAATTGAATGTTGCCAATGTGAATGGTACTTTCAGAGACTTTGCTAACTCAGAGCAATAAGATTCATTATTTTCATTCATGAGTTGTAGATCTTGACTTAAACCTCAAGATCAAGCACAAGCAGTACATCAAAGCCTGCATACGTGGCAGAAGGAACACAGCCATTTCACAATTTACTCATTGCTTTGCCACTTCCTGGCCCATCTGAGGAAAAGTCAGTGGTTCCCATATTAATCACATGAACAAGTTCATAACCAATATTATTGAAGTGGAAGTTGATCATCTTCATTTCCAAGGGACTACCTATGGATGTGGAGAGGATGTTTTATATAGTGGGGGAGTCTAGGACTAGTGGGTACAGCCTCAGAATAAAAGGACATTTCTATAGAATGGAGTTGAGGAGGAATTTCTTAAACCAGTATGTGGCGAGTGTGTGGAATTCATTGCCATTGGCTGCTGTAGGCACAAAGTTATTGGGTATATTTAAAATGAAGGTTGATAGGTTCTCGATTAGCCAAGGCATCAAAGGATTATAGGGAAAAGGCAGAAGAATGGGACTGAGAGGGACAATAAATCAGCCATGATGGAATTATGGAGCAGAAATGGCCTAATTTTGCTCCTGTGTCTTATGTTGTTATGGTCTAATGGAAGAATGAAATGTTTGCCAATGTTTTACCATATTGTACAGTACATTCCTGAAATTTCTCTGAGACGTAATTAGTCTGAAGTACATTAATGTATTGATGTTGCATTGAATTTGTTTTTGCTTGTTAAGAAGCAATTAACTGGATGTACTCAGTTGGTCTTCTATTACTCTCATGCTAAAGATAGCTAAATAAAGCCTGTAGTTTAATCAGCAGAGGAGCTTGGCAAAGGTTCAGTACAGGACAGAGCTGGAAGTGGTGAACAGAAGTAGCCCGGGATTCTCACTATACAGAGTTACACAACTGCAGCAGCAAACTTTAATAAACTGAACATGATGCTGGAATAAATTGAACACATGCAACAGAGGAAGGCAAGGAGAGGAGAGGAGGAACTGTTGCAGGATTTGCTATTTCCCTGGATATTCTTCCTACCCCATTTGAAAGAGCCATGTTTTCGAGATTAATTACTGTATAGTATTTCTGTAAATCCAACCATAACTGAGGTGTGGCGTTGAAACTGTGGTGTGGTATATCAAGGTTGGTATACAAATAATCCTGGGATTGAACTAGCATAATGGCAGCAACACACCAGGCGCACCCAATGTCATTATGGAAAGTGGCAGCATGGGGCAATATTTGTAGATGAAGGGAAGATTTTTTACTATGAACAAGTCAGTTGAAAACAGTCATCAGATCATCATTGATTAATTCTTCTTGTGAGCTTGTTAAACACATAATTTCATGATCAATAGTTTTAAACATATCTATACTTCTGATATTACTGATTTTTTTTGTAGATATACCATTCATTTCTGTTTGTTTTATATAATACACTGAATGCACAGAAATAAAGTGCTGGCACTGAAGCTTCAAGGAATTGGATACATTTTCCAACAAAAGGGAGCCTTCCTGTAAATATGATGGAATGAAAGGAATCTGCATTTGAAGGATTAGCAGGTAACTAAGGATAATAAAATCATGATTAATGTATTGCATTAGAATTTTGAACAGCTATTTAGCAAAGGTTAGTGCCTGAAATGTTATTGTTGTGATAGGATTGCACCTAAGTTTCAAACTAGTATTCAGATCTCTGGACTATTGATCAGGAGACATCTCCATGCCAACTTAAATACCATAAGAACTTGGTACATGGAACAGTACAGAACGGAACTGGCCCCAAAGCCCATGATGGCTCGTGGCCTATAGAAACCAACTATACAATCAATCAATCTAACCCTTCTCTTGTATGTGACCCATAATCCTCCACTTTTCTTATATCCATGTACCTAAGATTCTCATAAAAGTTCCTATTGGATCAGCCTTTGCCAACATCCATGGCAGTGCATTCAAAGTTCCTACCACTATGTTTGTTTGACATCTCCCCAAGCATTCCTCCACTCACTTTAAACAGATTCTTCTTAGGCCATTGCTGCCCTGGGAAAAGGTGCTGGCTGTCCACTTTATCCATATCGCTTATAATCTTGGACACCTTTATCACGTCTCTTCTCATCCTCCACTTGTCATTACGTTCAGATATGGCCCAAGTACAGACAGAGAGAGAATCAGTGAAGTGGGTCAATAATTCACAGACTTTAGTGCAAACAGAGTTTAATGGGAAAGGAAAATAATAAACACTAGCCCAGACAGCACAGTTAACTAAAACTCTCAAATGGAAAATGAATCCAACACTGCGGCTGAAAGGAATAACTAAATATAAAAGAAATACCTCTATTCTTCAGTGTCAGTTGACTCGACAATCCAATTTCTTAGGCAAGGCCGAATGCAAGCAGGCAGCAAAACATTGCTGTGCTTTGCTCAAGTCTAGACAAGCGCTACAATGAAAAGAATGGAGTTAAATACTGTTGAAGTGAAATAATAATTAGGGATACACACATATTCATAAGAGCAAGTGCCAAATCTGCTGCAGTGCCGAATCCATGGTTGTGACACCACTCCAAAGATAAAAGCCCTAGCTTCCCCAATCTTTCCTCATATGGCAGGTTTTCCAATTCAGGCAACATCCTAGGAAATCTGTTCTACACCCTCTCTAGAGATTTCACATTCTTCCTATAATATATAGAGCTGCAACATAATCTCTCAGCTCTTGAACTCCTTTCTCTGACTCAGTGGAACAAACTTATCCAGAACCCCATCCAAGTGATCACTAAACCATCTCCTCATTTCCATTGTGCATTTTCCTTGAGGACATCTGTTCCCAAGTTCCTGCATAATACCATTGTAATCAGCCCTCCACCAATTAAATGCTTGCACATATCATCTACTCTTGTTCCTGTCCATGCTAGAGGTCAGGGAGCTGTGGACACTGCCTCTGTAAAGCTTCCCTATGGAGTAGTCTGTCATCTCTCCAAGTTCATTGCCTAGTGGTAGTCAGCTTGTCCATATATAGTGACAGGAATGTTTCCTGGAAAAACCTAACTAATCTTGTGCCTCTAAAGCTTTTGCACTAAAGAAATGCCAATCATCATTAGGGAACTTGAAATCATGCATACAATGAACCTGCTATTGTTGTACCTTTCCAAAATCTGTCTACTTATCTGTTCCTCAGTGTCCCTGTTGTTATTGGGGTTGAGGGGATGGGGTGTCATAGAATTCTCCTATGCTCCCTTCCACTTACTGTCTCAGGAGATGATCCTCCCTTACTGCAGCTGTGATACTACCTTAATTAGCAATGACACTCACCCTCATCTTTTATCTCCTTCCACATCTCTTTTGAAACATCTTAACCTAAAACATCAAGTGGCTAAACCTGCCTTTGTGACAGCCAAGTCTTTGTAATGGCCACAACATTGTAACTCCATGTACTGATCCATGCTCTAAGTTTATTATTCTTGTTATTAATACTTCTTGCATTAAAGTAAACATTTCAATCCACCCAACGGACTTAATGTATGCCCTATACACTGCCTATCCTTTCTCATAGTCTCACTGCACATTTCATCTACCCATACACCAACTGCTCCATCACCCAACCTAACACTTAAATAAAATAAAGCTCAATTAATAAGCTAATTATTATTAATAGTGATGAGCAAATACTGGACTGCTCTTTAAACCAGCACACGGTTACAGTATTACCCTCAGCAAAAGACATCTAGCACCCCACCCAAATGTCTATCATATGTCATTGCAGACCAAAGTGGTTGGTACTTAACTACTTTCTGATTGGCTTGAAAGCTATTCAGTTCAGAGAGACAATTAGCAATGGACAATAGTGCCATCCTTGCCAATGATTTTCATATCCAGTGAGTGAATTATAAAGAATAGCTGATTTTTCTATTGTAGGCATTTTCTACTGTGAAAATACGAACTAATTATTCCAATCACTGCACCATTTTTAAAGCATTACACTGAGGCTTGTGTTTAATTAAGATAGAGTACAAAATCAAATTGTAGATTAGGTGATTGAAAAAAAAAACAAACTACAAATGCAATTATTAAAAACATTAATATAATGAACCATTTTTCAAGAGTAAACAAACTCTGTGTCTTCAACATTCATTTTTACTTCAATAATCTCTAAATTACTGTTGGAGTAAATTGTAATGGAAGAGGAGTGTTGGATTTTCTTGAAGAAAAGGTTATGAGAAGCCCATACCATGAAATGATAGTGGATCATCAGGAGAATACAATGAATTATTTCAGCTTCCCTATCCAATGTGTCCTAGGTCTATATTCACAGTGGGGGATTGAACTGACAGAATTTTGAAACTGTTTGCCAGCTTTTACAGTATGCTTGCTAGGTTTGAATGTATTTATAATGGCAACCCACAGAGCAGAAAACACTTCCTGAATGTCAGTGTGAAGCTAAGAGGTGAATTCTGCTGCACGACCTGACATTTTCTTCTGCAAGAAGACAGGTGATGCCCATCCATTCATGTTCATCACATACCATCATTGCACTGTTGTATCCATGAGATCACATTCACAATGGATGAGTATTCATGTTAGGCTTTTGCTTATCAGCAACTCACTGTCTTGCAATATCTCCACCTTTTATGCATATTATAAATGATCCAAGCTCTGTTCCATCCTTGCCTTACATTCCCTCGTTTAAGACAATGATGTGAAATGAGTTGATACCTGCCTCTGGCCACAATTCAGAATGTTAAGGTTTGGTTGCTGTTTCTGAGTTTATTTATTTATATTTCTGGATAGTGATATTTTGCATAATGAATACAACAAATAAAGCAAATATTAGAATTTGTAAAGAGAGACAATCATTTGGCATCTCCTGAACCCAGGAATTATTACACAACCAATAGGAATTGAAATTATTACACAACCAAGGAATCTAACTAGTTATATAACACTTTCTCTCTCCTAGACTTGCATGCCGCCCAAATCCTCTCAATTATTCATCAATAATGTCTATGGCTGTGTTCTTGAAGACTCCAAGCAGTATTTTTGTTGAACAATGTCTTACTTTTTGCAAACCATGGCAATGAACATTGAATGAATACCAAGAAACTTGTAACAGTAGCTCTCCCAAGGGCTACAGAGGATGTCTGACTGAATGCAAGTCACTAGTATGAAGGCAACTCATTTGCCACTGCTGTTGCCGTGAAATCTGGTTTATCACGAGTTTTAAATTTGCTGAGTCATGGTCTAAAGTGCTCCAACCTGTCTATAGTAGTGTGAACACAAAATCAAAAAAGATTTTGATCAAAATCAAAATAAGACTGAAGACAGCTGAATCATGTTCAATTATCCTACTGGAAGCATAAACTTTAGTTTTAATCTGTTAAAACATTCCGCCATGTCAGGTACAAAGATGAATATCAGTTTATTATTATTTTCTGTTCCAGGTAACCAAAGTGATAGAGCCAGCAGGAATGGGAACTACATTATAAGTGCATCATCCACCAAATTATTAATAGTTCAAAAATTGTTGTAGTGTACAGATCTATTTCTTTTAGCACAATGGCTCCACTTAGCACCAATTATTGACTGATAACTGACCCACGTGCATTGACTTATTGGTCCCTCTGCAAAGTGAATACTCAAGTTAACTTCACCTCTGAGTGCATGACTTTGTTTATTTGTTATGTAGTTGTACGGATACAACAAATTGGCGATGAGTATGATTCTGAATGTCAGCATATATAACCAACTGCACCGACAGTTCTGAGATGACTGAACACGGAGGACGGGAGAGAGACAGCCAGAGGAAAGAGTGAACCAGTACAGAGATGCTGTCGTGGAAGCTAACAAAAGGATGCGTGAGTGACAGTGCACAGTGAGAGACACACAACTAGCAAACTAATGTGAAAATAATGTGACAATAGCATTTGTTGGGAAAGTTAATGAATCTGACATGCTAATGAGTAATGGGAATTGTATATTGAGTAAGTTGAACTGTATTGTAATGCTAACAACATGGATGAAGAAAAGAAAGTCTCCACATTTCTTAGTTTAGTGGGTGCTAAACCTTCGCAAACTAGTGACTCCTGAGAAGCCAGCATGCATGACATTCGATGAAATTGTTGAAAGTTTACAATATCACTTGAGCCCAAAACCACTAGCAATAGCTGAGAGATTCAGAGTTCACAGAAGGAACTGGTCAAAGGATGAATGCATTCTTGAATACATCTGAGAACCGCACAAACTTTCCAAATACTGTAACTTTGGAGAGCTCAAAATGTACCCCCAGATGCACCTTTACTCCCATGGGTGTGGCCGTCATCACAATGGCAAAGAGTACATATTGACCTTGCTGGGCCATTCATGCACTCCATGTTTCTGATTGCTGTGAATGCTCATTTGAAGTGCTGGAGGTCATAAAATGAAGTCAACCACATCAGAAAAGACTGTTTTCACTCTGAGGACTATCATCTCCAAAAAGGGCTTACTTAAACAAATTGTGAGCGACAATGAATCACAATACGCAACAGAAGAGTTCAGACTCCCCATGAAGAAAAATGGCATCAAACATTTCAAGTCAGGTCTTCACCATCCAGTAATGAATGGGTTAGCTGAAAGGCTTGTCCACACGCTCAAGATGTCCATTAAAGCAAAGGACAAGAAGGACATTTCTCTTTAGCACAAAGTGGACCACTTCTTTTTGTGCATCAGAACTCTGATCATGTGCCAACAAGTCAAAGACCTACAATGCTGCTCATGAACA
Organism: Hypanus sabinus; assembly: GCF_030144855.1. NCBI lineage: Eukaryota > Metazoa > Chordata > Chondrichthyes > Myliobatiformes > Dasyatidae > Hypanus > Hypanus sabinus. The sequence continues at coordinate 31,807,011 of NC_082710.1, read as the reverse complement.
GGAATCTGAGATCTTGCATAGACTCCTGAAACCAGATCTGCGGAGCAAAGTGCAGAATAAGCAGTTCAACCAGTTGCCCAGAAAATCAGCAAGGAGCTTCGAGGTTGGACACGAAATCACAGCATGTAATTACCTAGAAGACAAGTGGACACACGGTAGGATAGCTACAAGAATTGGATCATGGATGTACGCAGTGGAGGTTGGAGGTCATACATGGAAACGTTATATAGACCAGACACTCGGTGCTCAGCCAAAGAACACACTTGGGTTGTCTGCATCCAACAAGATAAACACATTACATCCACCAACTTACCTCTCAGTGAGGATAATGTCACTAACAGTAACATGACACCTACAACAGAGAAAGTTGTCTTTGATAAGACACCTGCCAAACCGAATGCTACTCCACAGGTCCAGGGGCATGATCTTGAAAGAAGCAGAGCGCCACCAAAAAGACAGGATCTTTAGTGTAGTGAAGTTAGTTATGGACTGTTATTTTAACACTGTTGTTGTGGAAGCATGTTTATTTGAAAATGGTCTGCTAAAGGGAAATTGAATGTTTTATTACATATACAGCTTTATGTTACATTAATCTAAAGGAGGATGATGTAGTGTAACGCGTGGATCTATTTCTTTTAGCACAATTACTCCCCTTAGCACTAATTATTGACTGTTAACTTTAATTTGTTGCTCTCTCTGCAAAATGAATATACAAGTTAACTTGCCCTCTGAGTGCATGTCTTTATTTATTTGAAATGTAGTTGTACAGACACGACATTTGTTACAGCTGATTTTTGCTTTGTACTCATTGTAGGTCACATTACTACAAAGATCATAATGTTTTGATGCAGTGGCCCCCAACCTCCAGGCCACGGACCGATACCGGGCTGCGAAGCATGCTGGGGTGCAGCAGGTAAGCGGAACGCAGCCAGCACATCTTTAAGAGAAAAGCCAAAATTAACAAGCTAATTAATTAGGTGCCGCCCGGCATGTAAAAGTTGGCCAAGATCAGAGGCATTTGCCAATTGCGTAGAGCAAGTGAAATCGGCAATTAGCTTGTTTATTTTGGCTTTTTTCTTAAAGGTGCTGAGTTCATTCCAGCTACCGCTGCACCCCTGCATGTTTCGCAGCCCGGTATTGTTCCACCGCCTGGAGATTAGGGACCACTGTTTTAATGAACATCAAAAGCTGAGATTCCTGTTTCAGATGAACAACTGGGTAAGTTGCACTTCTGCTAACTTGACAACTTTATTAACTTCTCTAACAAAGACAGTTGTGTAAAAAGGGCCCAAAGGATCATTGAAGACCCGAGTCACCCCAACCACAAACTCTTCCAGCTGCTCCCATCCGGGAAACGGTACCGCAGCATAAAAACCAGGATCAACGGGCTCTGGGACAGCTCCTTCCACCAGGCCATCAGACCACTTAATTCATGCTGACACTGCTGTATTTCTATGTTATATTGACTATCCTGTTGTACATAATATTTATTATAAATTACTATAATTGTACATTTGAACAGAGACGTAACAAAGATTTTTAGTCCTCATTTATTTGAAGGATGTAAGTAATAAAGTCAATTCAATTCAGTTCCACCCTGTCCTTAAATTCTCTGGTCCATCTCCAACACCTCCATCCCTTTTTGATCACTCTGTCTCCATCACTGGAGACAAATTGTCAATCAACATCTTTTACTAACCTACCGATTTCCATGGTTACTCAACTATTACTTTTCCCACCCTTTCTCCTGTAAAATGCAATTCCCTTCTCTCAGTTTCTTGTCCACTGCCGCATCTGTTCCCAGGACAGAGCTTTCCATTCCAGGACTCCAGAGATGTCCTTCTTCTTTAAAGAATAGGGGTTCCCTCTCTCCACTAATGCTTCCCTTACCCACATGTCTTCCATTTCCCTCACATCTGTACTCATCCCATCTTCCTGCCAACTTAACAGTGATAGAGTTCCCTTGTCCTTACTTAGCACCCCATCCGCCTCCGTGTGCAATGCATTATCCTCCACAACTACCACCATCTCCAAAGGGATCCTACCACTAAACATATCTTTACCTCCGCCCACTCCACGTTCTGCAAGCATCACTTTCTCTGTGATCCCCTTGTCCTTTTGTCCCTCCCCACTGATCTCCCTCCCAACACTTTATTCCTGCAAGCGGCCCAAGTGCTATATCTGCCCATAGACCTCCTCCCTCACCTTCTTTCAGGGCCACAAGCAGTCCTTCACCTGCAAATCTGCTGGGTTAGTCTATTGTGTCCAGTGTTCCAATGTGCCCTCCTCTACATTAGTGAGAGCTGTCATAAACAGGGGGACCACTTCGTTGAGCAGCTCCACTCCATCCGCCAAAAGCGGGACTTACTGGTGGCCAAACATTTTAATTCTGATTCCCATTCCCATTCCAACATGTTAGTCCAAGACCTTCTCATGTGCCAAGATAAGATCACCCTCAAGATGGAGGAAAAACACCTTATATTCTGTCTGGGTGTCTTTCAACCTCATGGCAAAAATATTGATTTCTCCTTCCAGTAAAAAATACCACCCCACTGTTTCTCTATTGCTGGCTGGTGGCGTAGTGGGCCAGACTTTGGAGCGAAGGTGCCTAACTTCGAATCTAGCCGCTCCCTTGCACACTTTCCATCTGCGCTGGGTTGAGCTTCGAGCTAGCAACTCGGCCTCGCGAAAACAAGAAAGCCTGCTAAAAAATCGCTGTCACAACGGCGCCCCGATGACTCCACTCGTGAGTTAAGGGCTTTTTTCTTCTTCTTCCTCTCTACCCCACTCTACGTTTTACCTCTTCTTACCTACATATTACTTCTTCCTTCCTTTATTTCATGGTCCAATTTCCTCTCGTATCAGATTCCTTCATCTCCAGCCGTTGACCTGCCCCACCCACCTGGCTTCACCTATCACCTTCTTGTTAGCCTTCTTCCTTCCCCCACCTTTTTATGCTAGCATCTTCCCCCTTCCTTCTCAGTCCCGAAGAAGGGTCTCAACCCAAAAAGTCAACTGTCTATTCACATCCATAGATGCTGCCTGACCTGCTGAGTTCCTCCAGCATTTGTGTGCATTGAACTGGGTAAGCTGTTTTTCAACTCATTGTTCAGCCAGTTGGGTTTTAGGCTAGTTGCTAATTTCCTGAGTATTCAAACCTGAAAATATTCTGCAGCCCTCTGTAATAATTGTGTGCTTTTCCCAGCATTTTCTTCTTTACTGTAAGGTGTCAGCTGTTTTTCAGAACATTGTTAATTGGCAAATTTTCACGAGCGATAACAAATTATATTTTCTAGGATTCTTTTCCCACCCTGTAGCTAGTTTGGCGGGAGCATGGAGCAGAAAATTAACCGTCGATGTGAGTGCAATTGATTCATGGCATCAGAGCTTTTCTGACTACAATTAAAGCAAGGAATATTGGAATGTGAGGCAGCTTGTTCTACCGTTCAATTAGATCTTCATTCATGTAATCTATATCTTTGACATGCTCACCTAATAAAATCTATGAATCCCAATCCTGGAAATTTCAGTTTGAGCCAAGATCCACAGTCACTTGCCACAGGAATTACAACATTAATCTGAATGAGAGGAATTGTAATTGTTATCCTATTGCTAACTCTTTCATTAGCACACTGCAGTTTGAACTTCCTTCAAAGTATAACATGTTACATCAACCCAATTTATATTCTAAATACGCTTGGAGTCAAAGTCACAGAGGTACAGCACAGAAAGAGGCCATTCAGCCCATCTAGTCCATGCCAAAACCATTTAAACTGCCTATTCCCCTCGAACCCAGGACCATAGCCCTCCATATCCCTACTATCCATGTACCTATCCAAAATTCTTTTAAACATTGAAGCCATGCTCGCATGCACCAACCCTGGCTGGTCCTACCAAAGTGCGAAACCTCACATTAAATTCCATCTGCATTTTTTCAGCCTATTTTTCCAGCTGATGCAGATCCCTCTGCAAGCCATGACAGCCTTCTTCACTGTCAACTACACCCCCGATCTTAGCGTCATCCACAACTTTGCTGATCCAGTTAACCACATTTTCATTCAAATCATTGATATAGATGACAAACAACAAAGGACCCAGCATCATTTCCCTGCAATGCACCACTAGTCACAGGCATCCAGTCAGAGGTAACCCTCTACTACCACTCTCTGGCTTCTCCCACAAAGCCAATGCCTAATCCAATTTACTGTCTCATCTTGAATGTCGAGCGACTGAACCTCCTTGACCAGCCTCCCATGTGGAACCACGTCAAATGTTTATGCAGCTGGTGACCAAAGCGTGCACAATTAACTGACAAAGTTTCTGCAGTGAAGTTATTTATATGCCTCACGAATTTACTGGCTTCAGTGGACGTACTAGTCTAGTAGTTTAGTGGTTAAAGTATTCATCTGTATTATCTGTTAGTTAACTAGTTAGGGCAGAGATCCTTAGCAAACAATCTGAGGAAAGTCATACAACTTTTGCATAGAGTATTTGAAGCCATCAGAAAGGCTACAGGCATGAAGGGAGAAAGCAAAGCCTTCCTATATAAAGAAAATATCACTCAACCTGCTGCTGAGATCCCAAATCAATCCTTAAGTAGATTAGCTCCTGTGACCAATTTGAACTGACCTTAGGGAGCCAGAGTCGATCACAACTATGTTCTTTGGTAGTTGGCCAAACTGCTCCACTGGGCCCTTCACCATCGTCTGAATACCTGAAGGTGCTAAGACTCTAGCTCAGAAGTCCAGGGACATGTGGCAAGAACTGATGGGAGCAGAGAACTAAGGTGATATATTTGGGAATGGGTTAAAGTGCTCATTTTAGGGCAAAAGTCTGGTCATCATTGCAACATGTTCCCAGTGTTGAAGCATGTGATGGAGATTCAAAATGGCTTGTGCGGAGTTGCCATTTCATCTGGAGTTCCAGAAAAGATTGAGTTCACTAAAATTTGATGTATAGTTCTCTGGACAAAGGAGGGAGATCATACCCATTATTGACTTTCTCCTGATGCTCACCCATGCATAGTTGCATCAATCTACACTTAGCAGCCACTTTATTAAGTACACCTCCACACCTTCTCATTAATGCAAATTTCTAATCAGCCAATCATCTGCAAGTAAATCAATACATAACAGCATGCAACAGTAGTCAAGAGGTTCAGTTGTTCAGACCAAACATCAGAATGTGGAAGAAATGTGACTTTGACTGTGGAATGATTGTTGGTGCCAGACAAGGTGTGCGTGTGTGCGTGCGTGCACACACACTCACACACACACACACAACAAAAAAATACAATGAGCAGCAATTTTGAGGGCGAAAAAATGTCTTGTTAATGAGAGAGGTCTGAAGCAAATGACCAGACTCTTTCAAACTGACAGGAAGACAACAACAACTCAAATATCCATGTATTACAACAGTGATCTGCAAAAGAGCATCTCTGAATGATTAACATGTCAAACCTTAAAGGGGATAGTCTACAGCAGCAGAAGAATATGAACATACACGAGGTGACCATTTTATTGGGTACAGGATTATAAAAATACCAAAAATTCTATGTGCTGAGGTTCTACCTTATGTTGATGGTGTGGTCTTGTAGCCACTCAATAGTCCTTCAGTTGAACCTTGTTGAAATTACCCTGTCAATTGTAGAAGCTTTCTGCAGAAGTACACCTTTCATCACAAGTCCATTAGAGAATGCATTGAATGCGATATGGAATAGTTTCCTAAGCAGATTGCTCAGTAAATGAATGTCTCATCACCGGAACTTGCACCAGCTTCCTGCCATCAAGGTAATATGTAAATCAATACAGAAAGGTATTGGAAAAGGGCTAGTAACATCAGGAAGGATCACCTGCACATTGCTCATGGATTGTTTGTCCCAATTCCATCAGATGCCACATTGCACCCACTCCAGGACCAGCAGACTCAAAAAGAGTTACTATTCCCAAGCAGTAAGGCTGATCAATACCTCCACCTACTAACTGCCCCATGATTAATTATTTCCCAGCAGTTACCTTATGCACAGCCTAGTGTCACTTTATGGACATACCGTACAATCAATTTATGCACATACTGTAAGCTATCTTACAAATTTATATTTATTGTGTTTATTATTATTATTATTGTGTTCTTTATCTTTTGTGGGTTTTTTTGTGCTATATTACATCCAGAGTAGCAATAGTAGTGTGTTCTCCTTACACACGTGTACAGCAAGTGACATTAAACAATTTTGTATCTTGAAATAACTTATAACTTTGAAATCCAAAAAATATGTTTGAAGTGTAAGGAATCTGAGTGAAAGACAGCCAAAGTGCAAAAAATGAATTGCTGCACATAAATATGAACAAATCAGTAGTGGAAATAATAATCGCCTGCAACGGAGCCAGATTTACTTCCATTTCACCGTGACTCAGAATGCAGCAGTATTCCAGCAAGTGTTGTTCAAAGCCAATTAATGGATCTGGCCATTTCCAGTTTTTTCCAGCCTGTGTAAAACCACAGAATGCTGGATGAAGTTTAATAACTTAACAATATAAGTACTGGCAAGCTAAACCAATAATGCACTGTACTAAAACAATTTAGTACAGAGTAAAATTTTCCTTTTGCATAATTACTTATTATCAGAGCTCATGAGGCAACCTCCATCCAGAAATGTTCCATAATTAACATCTTTAGAGCCAATCACACTTGCCTGGAATTCATTTCACTCGTTGGTCTTCTAGATTGCATGCCAAGATCCAGATTTTGTTGCACGCTATGAAAACAAGATAATTTACACTTCTGCATCTGTTTTCAAGCAAGGGTTAGTTCGCAACACTCATTTGACAGACCATATAGGAACAAGAACTTTGACTTCTCTCTCTTTTTAGTAAGAAGGACTATAAAGCCAGAGGAGGGAGGCAGTGGAGGGTGGGCAAGATAGTTTATTAAAAAAAGGGAGGGAAAATTAGTTTATCATTGGGTCTTAGAGAAATACAGCTTGGATACAGGACCTTAAGCTCGAAACGTCTATGGCCAGCTAGTTCTGATTTCTTATGTTCAGCCCATATTGATCTAAACACACTGCTGCATGTACCTATGTAAGTGCTTCTTGAATTATAATACTGCACTTGCTTCAATCACTTCCTCCAGCAGCTTGTTCTATTTACGCACCAAACTCTGCATATGGTCCATTTTGATTTTTAGTTCCCTTTTCACTCTAAATCTATGCCCCCTGGTTATGTGTACCGCTGCCTTGGGGGAAAGACTGTTACAATCCACCCCATCCAGCCTCTCATAAATTCAAACATTTCCATAAGGTTGTCTTTCATTCTTCTACACTTTAAGGAATTAAAACTTAGCCTGGCAGCTTCTCCCTGTGAAGCACGCTCCCTAGTCCCAGCAATATCCTTGTAAGTCTTTTCTGCACACTTTCCATTTAAACTATGCCTTTCCTATAAAAGGGTAAGCAAACTGGATGCAGTACTCAAAATGTGGCTTCACCAACGACTGATATGACTGCAATCTAATGTTCCAACTCCCATACTCAGTATCCTAACTGATGAATACAAGCATGCTAACAACCTTTTTCACCACCCTGTTGACATGTAACCCCACTTTCAATGAACAATGCATCTGTATACCCACGTCCCTCTGTCCTATTACTCTCCCTAGTGCTCTATCACTCATAGTATAACTCCAATACTTGTTTAACTTTCTAAAACTTATTAACTCATTGTACTGAATTCGTATACTTATTTGAATTGCCACTCTTCAGCCCAGTTCCCTAACTGATCAAGGTCCCCCCCGTAACCTCCAATAAGCTTCTTCACTGTGAACAATTCCTCCTAATTTTGTGTCATCTGCAAACTTACGGATGAAGTTTTGTGCATTTCCAAGCAACTCATTGACAGTACCATGCAAAAGTCTTAGGCACATATATATAGCTGTGTGTCAATGTGGAGCGGAGAACAAGTTTGTAAATCTGGTAGGAGCAAAGGAAGATGGAAATGGTGATGGAGGAGTGCCATGGGAAGGGTGTGGAACAGGTACCAGAGAAGCAGCACCAGCGGCAGGGGAGTCACAGATGCAGACACACCCTGCCCTGAGATACTGCAATATAATTTGATTCCCAACAATCGGTTTATTGTTCATTACAGAATGTTATTTTGGTGCTTCCTGCTCCCTCCCCTCTTCTTACCACTTTTCCCAACAATGATTCCCCTCTTCCTGCCCTCTTCCCACTCAATCCATAATAGAGACTCATATCATCAGGTTTATCATCACATATATATGTCACAAAATTTGTTTTTTTGTGTGTGGCAGCAGTACAATGCAGTACATAAAATTACTACAGTACTGTTCAAAAGTCTTAGGCACCATGGCGCGCTCTCTCTCTCTCTCTCACATATATATATATGTGACCCCAACTCTACTTGTCTCTCCACATGTGTCATAACCTGCTGAAATTATCTTCCTGTACCTCAGTAATCATGTCTACATGTCTATTTGAAAGTTGACTATCAGGCAAAAGGAGATTTTCATTTTAATCTCTGCACTAAGTTGCTGATTTAGGATGCTGGAGTTGTTGAGTAGTAACAAATGCAGAGCCTCTGAATTCCTGTGTTAAGAGAGAGAGAGATATTGGGTGATGGCTCTGATTATGATTTTTTATGCTGGAATATGCATTCATTCAGAAGAGGAGATCAGATTCTGTTGTGATATCATTTACAGCTGAATAACTCTTTGAAACTGCTCAAACATGAATAGAGATTACCTCTGGATGAGAAATATCCAATGTGGTGTCAGTTTCTTTAGGAGGGAGGTCAGAATAGAATTATTAATAGTTGAAATGTTGTTACTTTTAAAATATAAGCAACACAATCTCAACAAAACAGATGTTATGTTCTGCACAGTTTGAAAATCGTTAGTCAAATTAGAAAACATAATACCACAGGATTTTCATTTGCATATTGACACTATACTCTTTTTAACTTGTTTTCCAGGATGCAGAAGGCAACTGTTGTCTGACTAAGCACAGAGAGGAGCCCAGAAATTTCCACAGCTAGGGAGTAATGCAAATTAGACATTATGAAACTGAACCTTCCACTTTGCCCATAAGCGAATTTGGCAAAAGTTTGCATCATCTGAATAGGTTTTGGCACAAGAAGCGAAAACTGCTTCTGATTTTGGAGATTATGTGATAAATTTGGACCATATGTGATGGTGATATTTCATTAATCAATGTTTGAATTAGTTGTAACCTGTTTATTTTTTTCTGAAGAAATAGGGATTAACATATCACAACATATGCTGTTTCCAGATTGTCCGTCCGATTGGAAGCACTATCTTATTCAACTTCAGTATTATCTGCTTTCCATGACTTCCTGTAGAATTAAATATCACAGTTTTCTGTGAAGATTTTGTGATGTACAGGATAGTTATAAGTATCCTGTCACATCATATTACTTATTCTAGCACATCACAGTGGATGTCTTCGAGTTCAAGAACCCCAAGGATTCCAAGAACCTAACAGTAACATAAATCTAGCCAGGATTTTTGCTATGTGTCATGTAGATACCTGAATAAAAACAGAAAATTAAGAACAAAATCTTTCTCCCCAATAGAGAATGTAGAAGCTGGAATAGACACAAATGCACTTCTAACCTGTAAATGCCATTGAATGCTTGTAGGTGCCTTTAATAATCCACAACAATTCAAAGATGCTTATGTAAAGGCATCTCCCTTCCCCACCATTTGTGACATCTATAGGGAGCATTGTAGACAAAGGGACCAAAGCATTCTTGAGGATTTCGACCACCCATCCCACAATCTCTTTATTGTCGATTGGTCCCCAATGCTCACTAGGTGCTCACTAGCTTTGAGGCCTAGTATTGACCCCAACGCCCAACTCTCACTAGGCAAATCCATGGCTTTGAGGCCAAGTCCTCATATGTACAAGAACGTATAGAATATTAATAAGAACACAACCACACACACATTTATATGTATATAGTCCAGACCTCTCGGTCCATTTGAAATCTTCAGTCGCCACAACTGTGCTAGGCCACCCTCAGTAGAGCACGCCAGTTCAGACGCCTCGTCATCTGGCGGCTGAAGTGCAAGCGACCCCACAGGTGGAAGCCCCAAGTCCCATTGAGTGCAGCCAAAAATGAAAAATCTGCAGTCGCCAACAACAGAGCCTGTCTTCTGCAGAGCAAAGCCCTGGGAGGACACCCAGCCACACCACCGTCTGTGAAGCACAATGGCTTCATCCCCTCACTCTGAGCAACTGCAAACAGTAACTGAGGTTTCAGGTCTAGTCCTTGCTATGACTCTAATCTAGAACCCTCCATCCTCCCCCTGCTCTCAGCAAATCAATCATGCGGCCTACCAGATTAACAATGTCCAAAGGGGTCTCACAATCACAAGAAAAGCGACTATTTGACTGTAAGCCTCCATTGACTCAGACAGCAGCAAGTTGCACAGTTCCTTCATTATCTCTGCCTGTGAGCAACTCGCTGATGGTATTGACCTGCAGTACATTAAATTCTTAAGTTCTTAATGTATAGCAGAATCTTGCGATCATTAGATGTATTTTAAGTGGAATGGTAGCACCTTTTGTTGACCTCATAGAAGCCGCTGCAACCAGTCACATCACCACTTTGCAGGATATCTGGAAGAAAGTGCAGGGGCACCAGGACAAAGTCTGCCAGACTGTGAGACTAATGAGTATCCTGCCATCACCAAGGATTTGTCACTAAGGGCTGTTGCAAGCTGTTTACTGTTTACCTGTGCTGCACACTACACACTACATGAATTTTGAATTATATTTCATTCACTTATTTATGGCACTATTTTGTTTTATGTGATCTGTGTGACATATGATTTGTGGGTACACCATAGACTAGAACATCGTTTCATTTGATTGTGTATATGTACAGTCCAAATTACACTAAACTTGAACTTAACGATCACTGACAGCTAAAAATATATTTTTAAATAATTTAATTACTTAAAATATTCCCATACACTTGAAACCATTAGATACATTTCAAGTAACAGAGCTGAAACATACAGAAGATCTACTTACAGTCTTCTGGAAAGTCATTCCTCTCCAATGAAGTTATTACTCCTGCACCAGAATGGCCATTAAATGTCCTGTGATTTCTAGCCTAGGAGATGGAACATCATAGACGTACTACGTTGGCTCATAAGTAGTTGTTGTGTAATACAGATGTATTTATGTTGATATTCAAATTGAGTCAAAGGCTGGACTCTGGCAACATGCAGTAGTGCAATTCCAAGCAGATGGTCCTTCTGTTTTAGCACAGGGGATCCCAGACCAGGGTCCACTGACCTCTTGCTTAATTTCCTTGGTCCATGGCATAAAAAAGGTTGGTGACCCCTGTTTTAGCATCTGCCCTAAAATTGTTCATAATTGAAGCGCAGCTGATGAAGTGAAAACTTAAAGAAATTCAAAGGACAAGTTACTGCAAAACCCTTGAAAATCAAAGGTCTAAAAGTTAAATAACTTTTCTCAGAGCATATACAAAAAATCACTCTGTGTAAAGTGATGCCTCTCAATAATTAACTGTTTGTGGAATCTTTAATGCCATGTCATTCCCTCGTTGGGAATGTTAGCAACAATGATGCTTTGGAGTGCTTATTTTAAGCTGAGGTCCCCAATAGCTTCTGTGGAGTATTTAAAAATCTGCAATCAGGAGCAGTGCTCACTCAAGTTAAAATAAAGGAAAATACATTTAAAATTTTTAGTTGTGAAGAATGAAGAGAACATCAATGAAATTAGGATGATCACTGGAAAAACAATTCAATAGCTAGTTTCCACCTTTTTCCTGTGATATTCATTGATCTCCAAACAAAACCAAGTCTCATGGAAATTCCGAGTGAACATATTTAGTTTCACGTTTGATACTCAAGACTCTGAATAAAATATTTCTCTGAATAATTAAGCAGAAAGTGTTGTAAATCCTCAGCAATGTTGAAGAATGGAAAGAGTTAATACTTTAGTACAGAGGTTCCCAACCTTTTTTTATGCCATGATCCAATACCATTTAGGAAGAGGTCCATGGATCCCAGGTTGGGAAACTGTGTATGGGGATAATAACCTTTCATTAGGTTAGATGTTCCAATATTAATTCTGGCTATTTTTGATATGGTATTGTGTAATTAGAAAGGGTTAATTAATAATCTATTAAGGGATATTTTGGGAAGAATGATCACAAGTATTGTAGAAATTAGAACAAGACTGAATGTGATTTAACACAGTCCAAAACCGGAGTCTTGAATATAAAGGAAGTCAGCTACAATGGTATGAAGCATGAATTTCTTATGATAGATTGGGAAAGTATATTACAGCATATTTTCATAACTAAATATTGGCTTACATTTAGAGAATCAATGCACAGTTTACAACAAACATTCTTCATTTTAAGTCACAAGTACCCAACAATAAATGTAGTCCTGTTGTGGGTAACAGAAGAAATGAGTGCAGGAAATAAGGAATGTTTTATAATGTTGTTAAAAAGAGCAATTAACCTGGGAACATGGAAGCCATCAGCATTTTTAAAAAAAATGATGTTAGTACAGAAGATGCTAGTAACCAAGATTAAAAAATTTGAAGTAGAACGCTAATAGAATATTAATGTTCAACAATCTGCCAGATTTTTGTGATGTAATTAACAATAGATAAATGTGAATGAGTGGATGTAGCATATTTGAACTTTCAATGGGTCTTGATAAGAATCTGTATCAATGACTGTATAACAGATTATTGAATAAAAATGAAGCATGCATGATTGGAGTAAAGTGGTAGTGTGGAGTGAGGATTGATAAACGGGCAGATATTAGGAATAAATGGACCATTTTTGGGTTGGACGCTGTAACTGAGAGGACACAAGGGCAATTAGAGCTCAGAACTGTTCATAATCCTGACTTGGCCAAGGAGACCAAGTATAATATGTCCATTGTGATGACACAAAGGTTACCAGCAATGTGAGTTGGGAAGAGGGTGCAGTGGGACTACAAGGATACGTGATGAAAGTTTAGAGAATGTGGAATGATGGTATGGCATTTGAAATATAATGTGGAGAATTATGTCAGCCAGTTTTATATATATTGGATGAAAGTTAATATTTGTTTTTTTAAGTGGTAAGTGATTGAATGGTATTGATGTTCAGAGGAACCCATTTGTCCATGACTTACAGTAAACCACTGAATGTTGTTGTACCAGTCACAGGTTCAGCAAATCATTTAAAAAGCATTTTATGCTATAACATTTTGATCAATTTTATTACAATATATGAATGTACACAAGTTATGTTGAGATGTATCTATGTGTTGCACTCTGTAAATCTTTTTTTTCTGAATAAAAATATTGTAATAAGAAAAGAAAGAAAAGTATTAAAGTACAATGGTAAAAATGACAGTGGAATTACAAAGGACCTTGCAGAGACTGTATCTAGAATATTATGCACTACTTTGGTCTCCTTACCTAAGTAAGGTCAAGCATTTGATAGACAGAGTGCAGTGACATTCATCAGACTGATTCTTGCAATGCACACAAAATGCTGGTGGAACGCAGCAGGCCTGGCAGCATTTCTCAGCCCGAAACGTCGACAGCGCTTCTCCCTATAGTTGCTGCCTGGCCTGCTGCATTCCACCAGCATTTTGTGTGTGTTGCTTGAATTTCCAGCATCTGCAGATTTCCTCGTGTTAGACTGACTCTTGGAATGAGTTTTGTCCATGAATTCTGCATGCTTGATTACAGAAGAATGAGAGGTGATCTTACTGAAACATACAAAATCCTTAAAAGGTTTTACAAGATAGACAACATCAATGGCAGTACCACTGACTAGAGTTCACTAGACTTCACAGTTTCAAAGTAAGAGGTTGTCCATTCAAGACTGAGATAAGAAATCACTTCTTCAGCCAAGGGTTGGTGTACAGGACAGAAATGGGCTTCACGACCATTAGATTCATACTGAACTTCTTTGCCCATCTACACTAATCTCATTTACGCTGTATCCCATGCCTTGACTATTTTCAGTATCTGTCTAAGTGCCTGTTAAAATAGTGATTGTCACTGATTCCACTACCTCTTCAGGAATATATCTCAGATTTCACCTTCTTTCCGTTAAAAAATGCTGTTAAGATATTCTTTAAATCTCTTACTTCTCTCCATAAGACTATGCCCACTTGTTTTCGCACCCAGAGAATGAGAAAAAGATTTTGACAATCTATCCTATTTATGTCCCTCATAACCTTATACATTTCTGAGAGGTCACCTTAGTCTCCTCTGCTCCAGGGGTAATCTGCCCAAAAGAATATCATCCAGTTGAAAGTACATTCACTGTGAGAGGCTGGTGATGAAACATATCAACTCCAGCCTGAGAAGTGACTTACATCCATTCCAGTTTTCCTAGTCACAACAGGTCAACAGAAGGTGCCATTTCACTGGATCTTCACTCATTCCTAAAACACCTGGACAGCAAAGATCAGGATACTATCAGCTCCTCAAAACTAATCAAGTCCTAGGCCTTAAAACACCCTTACGTAACTCCATCCTCAGTTTCCTCACTTGCAGACCCCAGTCAGTTCATAATGGGAAGATCATCACCTCCAAAAGCACCTTCAACACAGGTGCACGACACGGCTGTATGCTTAGCCCCCTGCTCTACTTGCTTTATACTTCTCACTGTGAGGCTAAGCACAGCTTCAATGCCTATTAAAGGTTGCTAATGCCACCACTGTCACTGGCCAAATCAAAGGTAGTGATGAATCAGCAGAACGGAGGGTTATTGAAAATCTGGCTGAGTGGTGCCATAAAAACAACTGTCAGCAAGATCAAGGAGATGATTATTGACATCAGGCGGGGGAAGCTGGAGGTCCATGAGTCAGTCCTCATTGAGAGATCAGAGGTGGAAAGGATCAGAAACATTAAATTCCTCTGTGTTATCATTTCAAATGATCTGTACTGGGCCCAGCATGTACGCGCCATTAGAAAGAAATCATGGCAGCACCTCTACTTTCTTAGAAGTTTGTGAAGATTTGATATGTCACCTATAACTTTGACAAACTTTTATAGGTGTGTAGTGGAGAGTATATTGGCTAGTTGCATCGGGGCCAGCTGTGGAAATACCGGTGCCCTTGTATGGAGAACCCTACAAAAGGTAGTGGAATGGCCTAGTTTATCCCCACCATTGAGCTCATCTAGACAGAGCACTGTTGCAGGAAAGCAGCATCCCTCTTCAATGACTGCTCCATCCAGGGCATCCTCTCTTCTTGGTGCTGCCATCAGGAAGAAGGTAGAGAAGCCTCAGGAACGTACTGTGAGATTCGGATCAGTTATTACCCCTCAGCTGTCAGGATCTTGAACCAGAGGGAATATCTTCACTCACCCTTCACTGAACTGTTCCCTCAACCTGTAGACTCATTTTCAAAGGCTCTGCATCTCATGTTCTCGATATTTATTGCTTATTTATTATTATTGTTGTATTTTTATTTTTTCTTGGCTCAAGTTGGTAAAATTTAAGGTATGGGCATAGCCAAGCACACTCATATGTCAATTACGAGGAACTTTCAGACTATTCTAGTGGTGTTTAGTATTGTAGCTTTCTGGAGATTTACATAAATATTACTGTGTATGCTTAATTGTTTAATGCTATTGTGTAGTGACTTTGGAATGATACCAGCTGTGGATATTAGCATTGGGACAATGTATATCCTGTTCATGTTCCATAGTCTTTCAATTTCCTCCCTTTGTTCAGCATAATTCTGGTGTTTTTCCTTTATTGATTTCTGTTTGTTATGTGTGTTTGGAATGACTATATCTAGTAAGGAAGATGTTCTTGTTTGTTTATCCTGTATCATAATATCTGGATGGTAATTATAGATTGTCCTATCAGTGATAATGGATTGAGCTTAATATACTTCAGGGACTCTGACTCTAAAACTGGATTAGGCTTGTACTTATAGTAAGGTATAATTTCTTTTATGAGTTTGTATTTTAAAGCAAGATTTTGGTGAGTGATGTTTGCCTCTTGATTGTGCCTGTGTAGATAATCAGACTGAGTTAAACTGCTATAGGATCCTGTAATGTGTTGGATTGTTTCTGGTTTCTCTTGGCATTTTCTGCATTTATCATCTTGAACTTGTTGGTCTTTTGATAATTTTTTGTGCTAACCGTCTGGGCCTGTATTACTGCAAGAAACCCTCTATTTCTGGGAGGAGGTTTCCAGCTTTAAGCCAGGCGTTTGACGCTTCCTTGTCGACATTTAGTCTGCTCAGATTGTGGGGATGTTTTCCATAGAGGGTTATGCTCTTCCATTGGTTCACTTAGAGTGTACATAGTGTTTTCCTCATTTTGTCATTACACTTCGTATTTTCCTGTTTGTTTCTTACTTGTTTCAGACCAAGATATTATATCAAAAGAATACATTAATATGGGCAAGACAAAAGTGTTTATTGCCTTTGTTATATTTTTAATATTGAGTTCTCTTTGGTAGATATTCTTAAGACTTGAAGTAAATTCTGTTGAAAGTTTTCCATTTATCGCACTATGATCTATTTTATTTCATTATTGATATCTCAGATACTTATCTGCTTCATTTTCCTCCATTGGTTTTATTGTGTACTGCTGCTTCGTTTTGTATTCTATTACATCTATTGGATCTTTCTTTATGTTTAATATTCTGCACTTACCTAGTGCAATGTTCATGTTTATATCTTTTGAAAATAGTTCCACTATTTGAATTAGTTGCTTTAGCTTTACTGATAAAGGAGCATATAATTTCAAATCGTCCATGTACAGAAGGTGTGCCAAGGTATAAATTTTTTGGTTGTTTCTGATTTAATACCCAATTTTTATCCAATTCAGTAAATTAGAAAGTGAGTTTAAAGCTGGTCAAAACCATGGTGAGCTTAGAGATTCAACCTGAAAAATGTGTCAGTTTAATTTGATAATGGTGTTTGTTCTTTTTTGGTTGTTAATAGTTAGGGTGATAGCATTATGCCAATATTTCATCAGATGTTGAAGAAATGTCTCAAGTATTGGGTGTAGCTTATACATAAACTTCTTTTAACCATGATTGTTTAACAGAGTCAAATTCTTTTTGTTAGTCAGTATAACAACCTGAAAGATTTTTGTTTTTTGCTGGGCTTGATTTGAAATTAGAAAACCTATTAACAGCTGTTCTTTACAACCTTTCATAACCTTACAACATAATTTCTGCTCCTCTGTAAGTATATTGTGGTTATCTAAGTGAGTGGTGATTAGTTATTAAATAAACTCTACAGTGTTTTTGTTAGGTTGATTGTATCTTGTGCATACCTTATATTTCCTTAACTTTCTTGCTCAAGTTATCCATTTTATACTCTAGTATGCAGGCAATTTCTGCTCTGAAGGTTTCAATTTTGTTTTGTTAATCTCTTCTGCCATTTCAGTGTTCTCATTTTATCATTCATTTTTGAGTTTCTACTAATGAATACCTCTATTTTGGAACCATTGTACTACACTGCTGTTAATGCTGTACAGTATGTTATTCTGTGTAGTTCTTCAAATGTTTCAAGTTTTCCTAATTATTATGGTTATATAATATTGTTGAGAGTATCAACAATTTTTGCAAATTTTGATGACATATTTTGTTTTGGTTTGTGGGCTCTCTTGTTGGGTCAATGCCCACGTACTTTCTTAATGTGGTATTAGATATTAGGAAAATTTTGTCTGTAAGCTCAGCTTTGTCTTTAGCATTCTACACAGGCTCTACACCTGTGTTGTTGTTGTAACTGTCAGGTTGTGGAGCAGTTGAAGTAATTGTATTTCTGCCAGTGCTTGGGTGAGTGGCATCATTATTTTCCTGCATAGTATTTAGGCTGGTTTCTTTATAGCTTTTGTGCAACTTTATGTCATATTTGGTTTAACATGTCTATAGGGATTAAGTTATTTTTAAATTATCACTCTACATTGATCTGCAAATCATTGTGCATTTATTTGCATGAAGGGATGTTGTGCTATAAACTGCTGATGAAGTTTGTCCCTGCATGCTGTCATGTCAGTTTCAAGTTCCATTACTCATAATATACACACATTATGATTGCATTCACTTCTAATGACTATTTTGTGTGTGTCTTTCTTCTCTTAACTGCTTGAGTGTTGTAGGTGGACTGCTCCTCTGAAAAACACCTGCAGCAGTCACAATCTATGATGTTGGCCGGCTACTTTGAATGCTGGCTATATCTTTTTTGGGTTTCCTGGTGCCCGTCCACCTGTTCCACAGTGCATCATTCACGGTTCGCTTACTGTTATTTTCTTTTTGTATTGCACAGTTTGTTGCTTTGTTTTGTACTTCAGCTATTGTCCGTCCTGTTGGGTGTGGTCTTTCACTGATACAATTGTGTTGCTTGTATTTACTTCGACTACCACAAGAAAATGAACCTTAGGGTTGTGTATGGTGACATATATGTACAATAATAAATTTATTTTGAACTTTGAACTTTAGCAACAAGTCCACCATATCCAATCTCTCAACAGGCAACTTCCTGATGAAACTTCTCTGCATTCTCCCCAGAGCAATTACATCTTTCCTGCCTTGTGTGGCAGCTTGAACTATATACAACACTCCAAATCTGAGAAGGCTTAGTCACTGTGGATATTCAAGAAAGAAATTTATTGTTATGGATATTAAGGGAATCAGGGATATAGCTTTAGAATTAATACTGAGGTAAAAATATAGACGTGGTCTAATTGAGGTATGAGACTCCAAGTAGCCCATTTCTCTGTTTTCTTAATGTTTTATATTCATTCATTCCCCTCATCTGTGCAGATTTCTGTAAATAGCTTTAGTTCTCTGGTTAAACACTTCAGAACTACTCAAATGAAAGAAAAGAGAATTCATTGTTAATTGTGTACAATGATAATAAATGTATTACTTTTAAGCACATTTGTGTGTCTGTACACAATGGAAACCTGTCTTCAACTGAGACACTCCCAATATTCAGAATCTGAGGTTTGTATATCAATAATGGAAAATCAACATTGAACATCTATTGGGTGAAGATATCTTTTCCTACTATACAGTCTGTGTGGAGAAACATATTGTCAAGTTTTTGCAGCTTAGTGATGTCTTATTTACATAATTTATCCCAGTGTTGCGACAGGAACTAATTTTTATTCTACTCAGTCTGAGAATTCTCTCAGTTAATGCACTGCAAATAGTTTATTTTAATAATCTGTCACATTGCTCATCTAAATTTCTATCTGCTTACCTCATTGGCACTGTAAATATAAATATATTTGAAAATTGGCAGTCTAGAAAGAACTGAAGTAAGGACTGTAGATGAGAGTTCGCTGGAAGGCTCTTGTCAACATTGATAGCAAGCTATTTATTTTTTATCTTCTGTGATATTGCCAATGGACTGAAGCATTTTAATATAATTTCAAAATATTGAGCAGTTTGCTAAAAATAAACATAAATAATCCTTTAATCAATGCATTTGGCTTATCCTTCATGTTCCTTCTGTTTTTATTACTCTTTTTTCCTAATACTTGGCTAGATTATCATAGCCTTGCATGTAACCATATTATTCTTTTGCAAATTCTTCTATTGCTTTAACATATATACATTTGCAAAACTGCAGTTATCTGTGGCTTCAAGTAACTCCTGTCATGTCTTTTTAATCACTTAAATCAAACTAATCTTTTGAAATTATTTTTAATGTTAACAACACGCTCAATTGAAAAGAGCAAGAATTTTTGTGTAGGTCATTTCATGATAAAGAGGGAAAAAGACTTTGGAAAGGACTGACAAAAGAGGCTGAAAGAATAATCAGAAGACTTCAAACGGAAGGTGTGGGAGCAAGTGGAATAGTACCTTGTTTTGAAACATATTCATGGTTTGAAAAACGCTATTTAAATACAAGTTCTTTTTTAATTTGTAATGCTGCAGTAAATAGTCACACACATTATTAAAAGCATAAAGGCTAGAAGAAAATAATCCCCTCAGGGGCTATTCTAAATAGATGAAAGGGAGATGGATGATAATTTGTTATGGAACCTGTTAGCATTCATTTACATTCAGTTTTGGGTTTCTAAACCTTTCTTTGTACAAGGTTTTCAAATCCCAACTAAATTTTAATTTATTCAGCATGAATTCAGCATTTCATGAATTGGGCACTCATATCTACTTCACCAAAATACACTGATGAAAAGATGAGTGTATGTTCATCAGCACACTGTTGTGAATATGCCCAGTAGTGATTACATATCCACAATTCATTGATGAGAGTACTTATCCTCGTCTCACTTGAGGCCATACCACATGGTGATAAATGCCCTTATTCAATAACCTACCATTGAATTGGAGGCTGGGACTCAACACACACTGATTGGCTTAAATGTCAGGTTCACTTAAGACAATGAATCATTAAAATACTTAATGCAGTCATCAATCATATTCAAACAAAATGTCCTTTGAACAGTTCAGCTGGTTCTCCATTGAACCCATTGCACACTAGAGAAATGACATGAGATTAAGGGATTTAAGTGAAATGTATCATCGGCTACTGTTCCTACAATTACATTTTTTCAGCTATTTCTGATGTTCAGATTTTCATTTCCATTCTGTTCCTTTCTCTCTGAGCCACCTATTTGTGATTTGATATTGCTAAGGACCAAGGAGAAAGTGCTCATCATCCCGTCCTGTCAGTTGTTATCACAATAGCAAAGAACAAGGACCTATTAGAGGCAGACATGACCCAAAGAGGTAGTGCTTATGTTCTAACATAATTGAGTTCTACCCCTGAAGAGAACCACATTTACAAATTACAATTCCTAAAACAAATCTAAAACAGCATTACAGTCAGCCCTCCTTATCCGCGGATTCCATATGCATGGATTCAACCAACCACGGATCTGGAAAACCTTGAAGTTCTCTCTCCAGCACTCATTGCTTGAGCATGTACAGCCTATTTTTTCTTGTCATTATTCCCTAAACAATACAGTATAACAACTATTTACATAGCATTTACATTGTATTAGGTATTATAAGTAATCTAGAAATGACTTGCAGTCCCCGGGTTATGAATAAGTTCCATTCCTGAGTCCGTCTCTAAGTCGGATTTGAGATCGAAACAGGTACATCCGGTAATATTTAGCGTCAGTTAGTCAAATGTTTTTCTTAGTATATAGTACATATTTTACCTTTCTATGCATATAAAACACTTAAGAAACATATGTATTTCAATAATTGTAGCTTTCATCGGGGCAGGGCCTTTCACATGCTCCATTAAAATTGTTCTGATCATTGACTTAGCCGAACATTTTTCCAATGACCAATGGCATTTCACCTCTTTCTGATCACTTTATTACTTCCATCTTATTTTCAATCACGATCGTAATTACTTTCATGAACAGAGACACTGCAGATTCAGAGCTGCGCCACCAGGTCCTAATGTCCACCACACGGAGACATGTTAAATAAAGTCCGGAGTTCTGCTGGGTCCTAAAGACCACCGCATTGATACATGTCAAATAAAGGACTTGAGCATCCACGAAGTTTGGTATCTGCGGTGGGTCCTGGAACCAATCCCCCACAGATAAGGAGGGCCAACTGTATTTGGAAGTGGGAGTGTGAAGCTGCCAGTAACAATTTGTTGATTCCCCTTGTTGTTATATTCGACCCAGTTTCAATTACCTAGCTCAGGTAAGGTCAAGTCATTTGACTAAAACTTCAGTAGACCTCAACCTTTTTGTCATGACCAATACTGTATGTGTGGAAATTGATTAAGGGATGTCCTCAGCGTAGACACAGATGGAAGACCTGGAAATGCACTTCATGGGCCTAAAGTCCATGATGATGTTTCGTGGTCATATTCTATAAGCTCTCACATAAAGCATTAAACTATGTGATAGAATATTCTGGCTTGGAAATTCCAGACATACACTTGCCCAAAGTTTTCAAAGTCTGTTGCCCACTCAGTATAGCTTTCTATCAAATTCACACTTTTATAATTTCATGCACTAAGGATGTCACAGAATTTTCAAACTAAATAAAATGTGTTGCAAATGCAACATTTTGAATATAGAATGGTGCCAAAAGCAGGAGACAATAAGGCATGCTGCTTTGGATTTTGTGTTCGGAAAGAGTATGGGCAAGCTAATTCACAATATAGTATCATGTGACATCGTAGCCCAATTTTGAGATGTGCAGTTTTGTGAGAAGAAAGGGTGAGCTTTGGTCAAACAGCATGCAGAGCACGACACCAGAAGACTGCCTAATTCCCAGGCTTTGCTCTAAGTCAGATGAGGAATTAGAAAGAGAAGGGATGCTGCAGTCAGATAGGTGGTAGCTGGGAGTGTGGATGTGGTGGTTGCTGATCAATCAGGGTTTCGAAGTCCAAGTATGACCTGATAACATGGGGAAACTGATAAAAAGGGATGGGTGGGAGTGAGCTACCAGACTTGTTTGGTGGTCATGTTGTAGGATGTGATCCAGGTGTAGGAGAGGGAGAGAGGGAAGTAAATTGGGTCAGCACATAGAAATCACTCTTATTCTGTTTGTCCATGGATAGACCTGCAGAAACACTCATCTCACTTTATTTGGCAGGTTTCTGAGAGTTTGGGATGTCCATGTCACTAGACTAAACACATAAGTTAAATATGGACTTGAAATGCTAGGAATATTTGATTCCCAAATCCTATCCCATCTCATTAAGACTGGAAGTGGACTGGTGCTGGGGTGCACCAGAGTCCTCTAGGCTTTGACAGGCCTTCTCCACTGATTATTAGTTGGTTATTTTCACCTGTGTCTTGTTTTAGTTATTAGTGGAACTGTGCCTTGTGTTGTTTATCTATTTAAGTTTTTTCTGTTTTTCTCAGTCTAGAGTTTGTCTGCTCTCTGTGCAGTGATCATTGAAGCCTAGTCTGTGTTCTCTGTAAACCAATCCAGAAGTCAAGATCCTTTGTTCAATTCTATCTTTGTTTCTGGTCTCCTCTGCACCTGAACCCAACTGGTCTAAGTCTCTCCAGGTAGTCCACTGTTTAAAGATATGGAACTTTGTGAGAACATCCCAAGTTCGAACCCAGCCTGGAAACCTGCTGGTTACAGCAAAACTGAGCCACTCATGGACCCAACAAAGTATGAGCATATCCAATTGGTGCATATCTAATCCAGTCAAAAAGTCATGATGAATAGACATGAGCATCTGCTCCAGCAGATCTTGACACTCTGCAGTCGCTCACTAAGGGCTGAGTCAACAAATCCCTGCAGCTACTCCAACTGACGAGTCTATCGGGACCCTGAGGACTTGTGGAAAGTGTGTGGTGGGTTCTTTCAAATTTATAGTCTTTTAACATCTTTGGACTATTTTTACCATGCCCATGGTCTGTTTTTTAATCAAATTATGGTATTGTTTGCACTGTTGTAACTATGTGGTTTTGTGCAGGTCTTGTAGTTTTAGTTTTTGGTCTTGTTTTTGTCTGGTGGCTGTGGAGCTCCTTTCCAGAGAACGCGCTAAGATGGTAGTGCGATATTAATAAGCAGCAGCCTCTCCGGACTCTGGATTGGGGATTGCCAAACGTTATGTGGATTTACTGGTATAGCCTATTTTGACATGAGCTTTGTTGATATCATTCTGGAGGAATGTTGTCTCATTTTTTAACTGCATTGCATTTGTGGTTTTTAAATGACAAATAAACAATCTGAATCTGAACTGCTGAGTCTCATTCCAACATAGAAGCATCACCCACTTGTCCTCTTCTGGTTCCTCATGATTTTCTTAGTGGCTCACAGAAACTGTTGGTACCCAAGTGACTTCATGGCAACCCTAGGACATGTAGAGGGTTTCTTATGCATTGTTCTCCACTAAGTTCCCCTCAAACCTCTGCCAAGTTGCCTATATCGTCGCTTTCCTCCCTGACAAAACTCTGCCTGCGCGAGGAGCTCTAAGGGAAGAACTCTCCAAGTTGTGCAGCTGTATCCCTCTTCAGCAAGGAGATGAAAATTGCATTTGATCACCCAGTCAGTGAGTGAGAGGTGGCCAAATGATTCTTCCAGCTTAGTCGGGGTACCCATATCTTGGCTGATGACGCAATTGAGTTCCGCGCCTTGGTGGTAGAGAGTGGTTGGAACACTGAATCTTTTATAGCTATGTTCCACTGTGGGTTATCAGGTGAAGTTAAAGACGAATTGCTGCTTGAAACTCAGCTGAGGATCTCAAGACTAATCGATAGCTCTATCCAGGTTAACAGTCGTTTCTAGGAAAGAGGAGCAGGGTGCCACAGTGAGTCCTCCAGGGTTGCCAGATTCTGAGCCCCTCTAGCCTGACTGTCCTCAGTGCACTCACACACATGCTCCAGCTCCCCTCAACTTCCTCCTGAGGAGCCAATGCAAGGGAGCAGAACTCAACTTACTCCAGCTATGTGGTACCAGAGAATGAAAGAAAAATGCTCCCTCTACTGTGGTGAGCCAGGACACTTCCATTCTGTCTGTCCTAAGTTTTGGGAAGCATCCAGACTCATCCCAAGATAACTACACCTGGTGTGGTGCTGTCTACATCCACCTTCTGGGATGAACAAAAACATGCCCCTGGAGCCTTCATGGATTCTGTGCTGCAGATAATTTCATGGATCTTGTGTTAGCAAGTCATCTCTGACTCCCCTTGGCCCATTTTGACCAACCGGTGATGGGCATGGGTGTGGACAAAAGACCCTTAAGACCCTGAGATGCCTTGTGCTGGGCAAACTAACCACCTGGAGTGATCACCTGCTCTGGGCAGAATTTGCACCACTCTTCTACAGATATGTCTCCCCTTGAGTGTCAATTTGGTTATCCATCCCTTTTGTTTTCCGAGCAGGAGTCCGAGGTGGGAGTCCTGGTCCATTGTTGCCAGCAGGAGTGGCGGAAAACTCAGCCAGCCTTGCTGAAGGCCTCTCTGCAAAAACAGTGGCATGTTAACTGGCGAAGGCAGCTGGGGCCTTTGTTCTGTTCTGGTCAAAGGATTTGACTTTCCACCAAAGACTTCCTCTGTGGGTTAAGTGTCAGAAATTCCACCACACTATATTAGACCATTCAAGGCTCTCTGTTGGATCAACCCAGTTACTTACCATCTCCAGTTGCCACCCACCATATGTATCAACCCCACCTTCCATGTCTCCAGTCTAAACCCCTTTTGTACAATTTGCTGAACTGCTCCTGAGATCACCCCAGCTCATCAACATCCAGCTGGTGTACATCATCTGTCAACTTCTGTACTCCTGCCTGCTTCATGGCTGGCTTCAGTACCTGCTGGATTGGGAGGGTTATGGCTCAGAGGAAAGGTCACTGGTTCTCTCCTGAACCATCCTGGACCTGGATCTGATCAGAGACTTCCACTGTTACCATCTGGATAGCACTGGGCCATCAGCTGCCAGCCAGAAAATGGAGTGGCAGTGGGGGTGGGGGTGGGTGTTCCCTGTCATGCTTTGGTCTGATCACCAGAGGGTGCCAGCATCCTCCAGGCTCTGACATTCCTCCTCCTCTCCCGATTATTAGTCAATTATTTTTACCTGTGTCTTGTTTAGTTATCAGTGCAAAAGTGCCTTGTTTTGTTTCTCTATTTAAGTCCCCTTTGCTTTGATTGTCTTTGCTCAGTCTTGAGTTTACCTGCCCTGTGTTCTCTATGAGACAATCCACAAGTAGAGATTCATTGTTTAATCCCATCCTTGTTTCTGGTCTCCTCTGCACCTGGGTCCACCTGGTTTAAGTCTCCCCTGGTAGTCCACTGGTTAAAGATATGGAATTTTGCCTGGTTCAACTCAACCTGGAAACCTTCCTGGTCACAGGCAGATTTTCTCCTCTTCTTGACCCATATTCATCTACAATTGAACCTAATTGCTCTATACCTACCTGAATAGGTAGGCAATATTTCAGTCATTAAATTCATTAATAATTTGAAATTGTGAATTTAAGGGGATAAACATTTGACCTTATTACATTTGTTCCATCCTTCAGTTCAAAGTTTAGTTGTCACTGCTCATCCTCATACTTCAGGATCTTTTGGTGGTTCAGGCCTCTATGACAATAGCAGAGGCTAATAGGTATTTAAAGAGGATGCTATTGGTTTGAAGTGTGGATGGAGGGCATAATCTCCACTCCAGTTTTATTGCCCCCAGTAAAATTAAATTGGAGATACAGTTTTACTGTAATGAAAATGCAGAAACAAATCAGGAATAGCAAATAGTGCAAAATTGTTCAGTAGTGACAACCTCACACAGCATTGCAATGAATCTTGTTAATCTGGGGAATTAGGCTGTCAGTTCTTGTCTTGGGAACAAACCTGCAGAGAGCCTTTGGATTTACTCTGTGAATATATGAAATGGTAATATGTTCTAAGGATTTCTCTCAAGTTACTGACATTAATGACCCCACCTGTGTAAAATGTTATTTCCTCTGTTTCAACAGTAGGTCAGACCACTGCTGTCAGTATAAACAGTTATATTATTTAAGGCATAAACTTTTATCTAATATATATTTTCTGTTTTTTCTTTACTTTTATCTATTCAGTCTGAACCAGTACTTGGAATCTGTAGTTAAATGATATGACAGTATGTCCTTTAGACGAAGAGGCTTGTGGAAGTATTTCCCACAACAAGACACTTGGCAAGCAAAGATTAATGAAGGGCAACATGTTTCCAAAAAAAAATAGTCTGGCAAACCTAAAACTAAACAGGTAAATTCTTGCTTGAAGTACTGTAATCTGTCAAGTCCCCGTGTACCTGTTCCAAGCAGAAAATTTGGCCTCCAAATGAGTTATAAAGAGCAGATGTTTCTCTGGTGAGCAAAAGATAAAAAAATTCTAACTTGTTCCAAGAATTTCTCAAAGGAAATTACCTAGACAGGCCTATATAAATGGTGTCAAAAGTCTTGAATTTGCTTTCCCTCAGTTTGCACTGTTTGATTTTATGTCATGTTTAGTTTATCTGCAAACAGGTAAACAGTTTCCAGATTTTTCTGCCTTTTTGGACGGATAAGTACCAATCCTATGCCAAATTTCTTGGCTGATGCTAAAGAAACATGCTTTAGTCATTGCAGTGGCTTACAAGGCTTTTTTTTTGTGTCAAGCCTGGTTAACATTTCTATCATGTTTAGTATCAGTGCTATGTTGTGCTTGTATTTGTGACATGGTAAATTACATCCATGCATATCCATTATTCAATGGTGTGTGTATAGTGAACAGCATTGGATTCCATGAATGTTTGAGATGGGTCAGTACAAAATCATTTGCTAATGGTAAGAGGACAATTTACAGATTCACTGTGGCAAATTTTGACAACAACCAATTTTATTTTGAGGCACATCCAATGCCACTGTTAAGTGAAATTGGTGTTCAGTGGAAGTGCGAAGAGAGGATATAGCAATTTGGTAAATCTGTTTTAAATCCTGCTCAATTTTCTTTTCTACTAACTTCAATGTTTTGCAATAGCCCTGATATCTTAAATACTAGCATGTCTCAACCAGAGCATTCAAATAATATAACCATTGGCAATATTCTTCTGTCAGCTGAATAACACTTTATTGTGAATGATACTCCATTTCACATGCTGCAGACTTATTTTCAAGGATTTGCTGAATGGGAACGTCTATAGCAAAGATCTCAAATACATGGATTCTTTCATTTGTAGTGAAAAATTATTGAGAACTGGCCAGCTCCTCCCTATCCAAATGCAAGGGTTAAGTGCATTCTCAATTAAGTTAAGTGCTGCTCCAGCAGTATAATCAATTTTCATTCTCTATTCAACAACTTGTAGCAGATTTCTCAATATGCACATGCTGTGAAAGCAAGAATGTTGGAAGAGATAACTGACAGATGTGAATTCCCTTAAGAGCTCATAACCTAATATTAAATCCAAAATTGGACATTAACAGCAGATTTCAGCTAGAGATTTGACTATGAGCACTGGTAGGTGGAATAAGAGTCAAATAAAAATAGTAACAATAAAAAAAATCTGGAAATACACAAAATACCCACTAGTATCTGATAAGACAGATAATAACTCAGAGTTTAAAAATAACAGTTCAGTTTAACACAAGTCCAGAAATGGCATTGAGACCATCTTTTCTGGGTGGTATACATATATCTTTTCCAAATCTGGAAAACAGAGTCCCTTTCAGATTGGTGTGGGCACTTCTTCTAGGACTTGGGTTACTAATGTACTTACTCCATCAATAACTCGCAGGATATTAGACAGATTTTGAGTGTTCTTTTGAGATGCCAATGTTACCAAGTCTATTGCAAAGTATCAGGGAAAATTGAAAGTACTAACCTTCACTGTTCCAAATTGATATTCTGATCAAAATTCACTTCATTGTGGATCTTTGGGAGCCACCTTTGACCCTGTATCGGAGTTACTACAGCTTCCTCTAGGAGGACAGATTGCTTATTGCAGAGATTACTTGATGAGCAGGATTTCTGTGGAAAGGACCTTGAGGGACAACAAAGTCCCACCCAGATTCATCCTTGCAAAATAAGGGAATTAATGCAAGAAGCATTTTTCAGTCTGCCCACCCCTCTCCTCCTCCATCACAAACTCTTCTGTCACAAGTTACAGATTTCGTAAAGGGGCAGAAACCTAAGGATGAGGGATTGTCTGATTTTTCCAGCCATACAGGTCTCTAGAAGTCTGATAATTCTGCTTGGAAAAGACAAGTGGCTATAAATCCAATGCTAGGAATCTTGTGGTGAGTAATCCAGTTCATAACCCCCATAAAGCCTGTCGGCTATCTAAAGATTAAAAATTACCTTTATATTTTCACATGGACTTCAAACAATAGTGAAATGTATAGTTTGTGTCAAATCACATGAGTGAAATCTTGCAAATCAGCAAGTGTTGCCATGGTTCTGGTGCTAAAATGGCTTATCTACAACCCACTGACCCACTGGCAATGTGTCTTTGGAATGTGGGTGGAAGCCAGAATGCCTGGAGGAAGCACCCGCGTTAAGGGAGGGATATCCCAACGCCTTACAGATAGTGGCAGGAATCGAAGCCTGGTCTTACAACTACCAATTTAAAGCATTGTGCTATTATGCAACGTGCCTCCCCATAAGGGTCCAGTCAAGAGTACAATGGGATTTGCCACAACAAGTGCAGCTTCAACAATATTCAAGAAGGGTGACACCATACAAGGTATAAGAGCTGCTGGATAAGCACCCTATCCACACCCATTCACTCACTGCGCCTAATGCTCAGTAGCAGCAGTTTGTACTAATGCACCATGACTCCTTATACAGCATCTTCCTAACTCATAACCTTGAGGGCAAGGACAGTGAAAGTATGTAACACATTTGCTCTTCAAAACACAACATCCCGATTTGGAAGTATATTGCTGTTCTTTCACCAAACAGAGGTATACCCCTGTAGGCAGCTGGGTTGGAATCCTGAAGCTCTCCCTCTAGTAGCATTGTGGGTATACCCACACCTCAGGGACTACAGTCATTCCAAAGGCAGCTTACCATCGCTTTCTCAAGGGCAATAACTGATGGACAACTAAATACTGGCTCAGCCTATGAAGCCCACGTCCCTTGAAGGAATTTTTTTTAAAGTAGAATTTCTAAGATGTTTGACATATCAGCCGATAGAATTTCCGTTCACATTTAGTGAAGTGAAATTAGTTGACTGAGTTTATAACATGTTCCAAATTGGTTTTGATGCTATTATTATTAAGTCCTGACATTTAAACTATTGAACTCATCCTACAGTTGAGTGAATGACAACAGACAGAGGCTCCTGGTTTGAGTCTGTCTATTCTAGCCTCAAATTATGAACTTGGTACAATTAAGGTATGTAAATGTAAAGTGCCTTTTGCTCTGAAGTAATTTCAAAAAATTCAGATGGCGCATGGTTAAGTGATATCAAGATGTTATGCTAATGAAAGCAGGAGACGAGAGGTATTTTACAACCTGTATGGGAAAGAGAGGAATAATGTATTGTAGAAAGATGACAGACAGCAAAGTTATTATCTTTATTTAATTAACAAATATATTTGTTAATATACATGGAAGTGAAACAATTATTTTAACTATTTTGCTTAAACTGAAATATGTATATATGAAGTATAAATGCCTTGATTGCTTGACAAATTCTATTGGATAGAAATTTTCTAACCACTCTTTAATAATTAAAAATAAAAGTTGTGTCCAAATACAAAACAAAGTGATGATATATCTGGATTAATGAAGAACAGATATGCTTTTCAGTGTTCTCAGGGACAACTTCTGTTAAAACAGATTCAGATGGTTAGCACGGAAAACAACAGAAGAAAGTGTGAATTATAAGTAATTCCATTTGTGGAAAAAATTGAGATATGAGTTTCATTGCTTCAAAAATACATCTTTAAAAAGTAGATAAAGCTAAAAAAAAATGGAGAACACTTCAAGATCGCACTAGTGAATTGGTGAAAACCTGTATAAAAAGCAAAATAAAGGAAGAATTCAATAAGTTATTTTTTTCACTGCTAAAGATGAAGTTTTGTTAATTGCAGACAGAATTTTTAACATTTATGGTCAGCTTTGAGGACACCCAACACTCAAACGCCACACCAAAGGATCAGAATCTAATGTTGTTCTTCATTTATCAGATTGCAGTTGTCTGTTTCTCTGACAATCCTACAGGTTGGGCTTCAAAGGGTTCAAGAAATGTTTGAAAGGGGCTACAAAGTGGATATTTGCTCTTTTCCTACCACTGTGAAAGGGAGATTGACAACAGAGTCAGTTTTTACTGCCTATCTTTTCCAGTCACAGTGCATTGTGGGATGCCTTCACTTTGTGCAATTGTGACCTGAATAAAAGTGAAGAGGA
Organism: Hypanus sabinus; assembly: GCF_030144855.1. Classification (NCBI taxonomy): domain Eukaryota; kingdom Metazoa; phylum Chordata; class Chondrichthyes; order Myliobatiformes; family Dasyatidae; genus Hypanus; species Hypanus sabinus. The sequence goes on along the minus strand of NC_082710.1, from coordinate 31,776,183 downwards.
TGGCTTCTAAGATATTTTATTAACTCTGAGTATTGACCCAAGATCTTTCTGCACATTCAGTGTGTGTGGTAAAACCAATGAAGCCTTAGCCAATGTGCCTGATATATTGGCATGCCCTCTGTACTTCAGCTATTCTAAGGTGATGCTATCGTGTATCTAATCATAGGCAAAGGTTATCTGCTATAGTGCAATCTGTCGGTAGATAGGAATGAATATTACTTGGAGTGTTATTAGTCAACTGTTCAAAAATTGCAGGAGTTGTTACAGATATTGTCCCATATTTAAATGGTATAAGGTCACAGCCTATGTCACATCTTCCATTATGGTTGTTTTAACAATGTTGGACAGCAGTCTGTCAGTATTTTATTGATGTCCAGCATTACGAGGTGCAGTGAAGGGCAGTTAAAACTTAAAAGGGCAGTCTAGTGTGTGCAATCAATTGTGTGGCAATCAATGATCTGCCCCTCAAGGCAGTTTTTGCCATTAATCAGTGTCTAATATTTCTTGCTGCCAAGTGGCAGCTGCCTACTTTCAGCTGCACAAACTCGAACTACAGGAGCCACAGTCAGCTGCCTCAAAATAAGTGCCACAGATGGAAGCAGTCTTTATTCAAATCAGTTTACAGAAATATACAGAGATTCTGCCCTACTGCTGTCCCAATAGGAATAACAGCAAATTGAAAAACTCATTTCACAAACTGTTCTTGACCCTTGATAGCACATTCATGTCACTATACAGAGTTTGGTGTCTTGAATAGGACAGCTCCCTAATAGCAGTAGCAATTCATCTTTTTTCCCACAAGGTCTTTCCACCTTCTGCAACGTACAAGTCAGGAGCTGATGAAATATTCACACCTTTAATACATGAAAGTCTGCAGATGCTGGAAATCCAAAGCAACACACACAAAATGCTGGAGGATCTCAGCAAGTCAGGCAGCATCTATGGAAATGAGTAAGTAGTCAATAATTTTGGGCTGAAATCCTTCAGGATTCAGACCTTATCCTTATGAGTGCAGTGCCAACAACTCTAAAGAAGGTTAACATCATCCAGAATAAAGCACCCTGCTTTACTGACACTCAGTGAACTCCCCTAAACTTTCATTCCTTCCAGCGTTTGTACACAGAGACTCCAGTGCCACCATTTGTAAAATTAACTGCAGTTTCTCACCCTAGGCCACTCTGACAGCATCTCCTCAACTGCAACATCTGCCACCACGATGTATAAGGCCAATAAACTCATTAGAACTCCAAAATCTGTAGATCTCCCCACTACCACATGGCATGCCATCCATATTTCAAAGTGGAGGGGCCCTTCATTGTTTCTGGGTCTAAATCCTAAAACTCCCTGCCTCAAAGCATGAAGGAGTGAAATGGTTCAAGAAAGCATGGTAACACTTTTCCAAGAGCAGTTAGTGTTGGGCAGTAAATTTAGCCTTGTCACAATACTCAGATCCCAGAAAATAATCTGAGTGCCCTTCACAGCCCCTGAGAAGATGATGGCAGTCTAGCTTCCTGAATAGCCATAATACTTTGGATGAAGGTATTCACATAGTGCTATAATATTGGGAGTTCAGCCATTTAAACTCAGTGACAATGAAAGAATGGTGAAAGATTTCAAAAATGAATTAAGAGTAAAAATAATGGCACTCAAATTTCAGCAGTCTTGATCATATTGCTACTGAATGTCAACAGTCATGAACACAGAATCCGTTAAATCATAAGAATGTGGTAATTAGCATACCAATAGGATTGGGATGGAGTGAGTCTGATAGTTTGTGCCTAAAGGAACACTTAAGAAGTCATCCTAACATCTATGAGGAAATTTCAGACAAAATGGAGACATACTCACATAAAGTTGAGCTTCTGGAAATAGCTGAAAGATAAATTCAAATTTTATGAAATACCCTTAATGGAACAACTAGTCCTTTCTGGTAAAGTAATATATATCACTTCTAGAATTGATGATTCTTCCTTAGCACAGCCTTCCCCAGACATTCAATGAAACCTTTCATCTCTGTCCAAACAGAATTAATTTTGTTTGTCCAAAGAAAGTTGTGATTGAAGCGATTTGCAAAGCATCAGCTAATAATGTCTATATTGAATATATGGATGGCAGATATGTTGTTGGCCTCCAATGTGAGAAAATAAGCTATATATATATATATATATATATATATATAGGGCTAAAAATTGTACAGCATATTGAAATGCGTTCTAAACTATGCTTCATTGAGGTCAGTGTACCTTTCACCTTGGGACTTCATGGTAATGATTTTCATGCCCACATAACGTACAAGGTATTGTGCAAGGAAGCAAAGCTGTTTTAGATAAGGGGTGATTTTGGATAAAGTAGTTTGCTATCAGAGCCATCAAGAATACCTCACCGCCAAACTTGCAGAGGAATTTTAATTAATTGTTACACCCAAGCCAAGCCCATCATTCCTTCTGTAGATGATGTCCCTTTCTCAGTATTTCACTGCATATGTCATGATTCAAACTGACCACAAGGCTTCTTCACTAAGCAGGAAAATTTAGCTTTCCATCTGAAAGTGTAGCTCGTTTGCATCAACAATATTTAGAGCATTTGATCATGTGCTACAATTCTTCAAGTGGTAAATATCCAATATTACATAATCTACATATGGTGCATACCCAACAATGGAACTTTTAATGTACGCTGCTCTCACCTGTAGAAGTGGGATTCAGGGGATTCATTGCTCCATCTACAACCAGTCTATTGAAGAAGGTGGGGGTGAGGGGTGTCTCCCTCCATCAAGCAATCAAGTCCTTGTCAAGTGCAGCAGAGGAAAGCAGCAACTGGATTTGGATTAAAAGGAAAGACAACAACTGGGCTGCAGGAGTGTACAGAACTGAGGGGGGTGTATCTAGGATGCCAGGTAGCACCATTGAGCCCTCTGGAGACATTGTGGGCTTATCAATGAAATGTCAAAGAAGGAGGGTGCCCACCTGATGACCACGATGAAGTAGCTACCCTCCTCACCTACTCCAAGCCTACTACCAACATCGAGAGTGCCGACTTTATCATTGGGATTGAAACATCAGGTCCATGTAGCTCTACTAATGAGTTCTCATATAGATCTGCTTCCTTCTATTTGGGCTTGATATTTGATTGCAGGACCATTTTATCTTGCATCCAAGGCCTAATATTGGCAGCAGCACTGTCAAATAACACTTTGGTGAGTTGGGCTGAGCAGTTCAGTCTACCACAGCCATTATGGATGAAGTGAATCTTTAAGGAACTGGAAAGCACTCATGAAACTAATTGCTTTGTACCCTGCAGTGGTGATATTCTTGAATATTGCTGGGAGTTGAACTCATCGCAGCGTGTGGAGGTTATTTCATTCTATGCCTGACTCTGTATTTGGTGGAAAGATTGCAGTGCTAGGAGGTGAATTATTTGCTGAAGAATATAAGAAGTTCGGAAAACACAGAAGGAGTAAACCATTCAGCTCTTTGAACCTTCACCACCATGGCTGATCCTCCTCAAACACTCTTGCACTACTTTTATCTCTTGTTTCTTTTAGTAACCAGAGATCTATAAATCTCTTCCAAATATATCAATAAATGAATATTCATAGCCCTCCAGAGAAGAAAATTCCAAGGATTCAGTACCTTCTGAGTGAAGAGATTTCTTCTCATTTTTTTGAAAAATGGCCTCCCCATTTATAGAGATAGTGACCAGAGCTCTTGACTCCTTAACTAGCAGACCTGCCCTCATACCCCTCCAAGAATTTTATACATTATATTGAGGTCACCTGTTACTCTGATAAATTCTAGAATATAATGTCTGATCGATCTCTTCTGATTAGACAGATCTACCATCTTGGGTTGCAGTTTGGTAAATCTGTGCTGTTCTCCCTCTGCAGTATGTAATTCCTGTTTTTTTTAGGTAAGGAAATAGAAAATGTAGACAACGCTCCAGGCGTAGTATTGCCGAAGTTCCATTTAATCATAAATCATATTTACTCAGAGATTCAAATCTATCCATGCAAGATAACATACCATCTGTTTCCCTAATTTGTGACTTCATGGTTGTTTTCATTGATTTTCATTGTTTTCATTGGACCTGGATGAGGATACCCAGGTCCACTTTCATATTAATTTCTTTTCCTCTTACCTTTAAATTATACTGTTTTTTTCTGCTGAACTGGATAACCTCTCATTTTTCCAATTTACTTTACCTGCCACTCAACTGCCTAATCGGATAAATTGTCTTCAAATCTCCTAGAACATCTTCGCCTTCTTATCATCACTCACTTTTGACCTTCCAACACTTGACATTCTCTTGAGGCCGCAGTATATATGTATCTGGTCCAATTATGTTCATGGTCAATGCTGATTGATAGGAATGTTCATAGTGATGATGGTCAGGTTGGTGAATATACTTAGTCTCATTTTTTTTTGTTGAAGATGGTCACACTCTGTGCTTATATGGTGTGAATATTAACCTATAGTTAAGCACACTCTTATTTCAGTCCAAGTCTTATGACAATAAGGCACAGATTACTTCATTATTTGACAAATTGTAAATGGAAAAGTTCGTGAACATAGTTAATATTCATATTTGACCCTATGATGAAGAAAAATGCATTGATAAAGCAGTTGAGAATGATTGGGCATTGGATGTTGATGAAAAGAACACTTACAGCATTGTCAGAAGGCTGAAGTGACCAGTAAGCCTCAATCACAACCATCTTTCTTCATGCCAAATAAAATCACATTAGTAGAGAGTTTTCCTTATGTTTTCTATTGACCTCAATCTTATTGTGGCTTCTTGATACCTTCCATGGCCAAATACCATTATAAGACCAAGAGCAGAAAACTAAAACTGTTAACATCATGACATTCTTGGGAAACTCACTATCAGAATCAGGTTTAATACCTCTGCATATGCCATGAACTTTATTGTTTGGTGGCAGCGGTAGATTGCAATATATAGTAATAAAATCAATAAATTACAATATGAACTATATCTAATAAATAATTTAAAACGAGCAAAAAGAAATGAGAAGAAAGAAAATACTGAGGAAGTGTTCATGGATTCATTGTCCATTCACAAATCTGATGGCAGAGGGGAAGAAACTGTGCCTGAAATGTTGAGTGTGTGTCTTCAGACTCCTGTACCTCTTCCTTGATGGTAGTCATGAGAAGGGGTTATGTCCTGCGTGATGGCGGTCCTTAATGATGCCTTTTTAAGACATTGCTTTTTTGAAAGTGTCCTGGATGATGGGGAGGCCAGTGCCCATGTTGGAGCTGGCTGAGTTTACTACTCTCTGTAGTACTTCAGATCCTCTGTAATGGCCCCTCCACACCAGACAGTGATGCACCCAATTAGAATGCTCTCTATGGTACATCGGTCAAAATTAGAAAGCGTCTTTGGTGACATACGGAGTCTCCTCAAATGCCTAATGAAGTATAGCCGATGTGGTGCCTTCTTTGTAATTGCATCAATATGTTTGGCCCAGGATAGATCCTCAGAAATGTTGACACCCAGAAACTTGAAACTGCTCACCTTTTCCACTGCTGATCCCTCAATGAATTCTCCCAACTTATCCTTTCTGAAGTCCACAATCAATTACTTTGTCTTACTGACATTGAGTGCAAGGTTCTTGTGATGACACTACTCAACTGGCTGATCTATCTTACTCCTGTACGCCTCCTCATCACCATCTGAGGTTCTGCAACAATAGTTGTGTCATCCACAAACTTATAGATGACATTTGAGCTGTGCTTAGCCACACACTTGTCAGAGAGAAATGGCAACAGCAATCAATCAGTAAGGAACTGTGTACTTCCAACTCATCTCTGGAATTCATATAATTCTCTTTTCATCTTTAGACATAAGCTATAAGAACAGCTTTTTATTGACAGCACCTTTCACTTCTTTTCTGCTAATTAAGATGAAATGGAACTGGATTTTTTGTTGATTTCTGAAGAAAATAGGTGCCTTCTTATCATTTTATTCCAGCTTCCATTAAACAGCATTGGTTTGTACATGGCTCATTCCAGACCTGAGCTATGGTGGCAATGTAAGTGTTTGGATCTACTCTTCGGAAAGAATATAATCTGAAGTGAATTGGGTTAAGATGGGCTTTTGTGATGATGAAGCCGTCAGTATGGATCATTCACTCAGCACTTGTCCAAAAGTGAAGATGCTTCATCTTGACTTTTGGATTTCTGGATGTCATACCATTTATGACAAGGATATTTATTTGTTCTCCGGCTGTTTCCACAGTAACGTTCTGTGATCTTACATTGTGCAGAGGCATTAGTGGTGCTCTCTGGATAATTCCTGATGATAGACAATCTGTTTGCCATATTGCCCTTCATGTTTCTTTCATGAGAAGCTTAGAACAGAGGCCTATTGTTTTGTCAATTTAAGCTGAAATTTGAAGGTGTTTCCTGGTTTTGCCTAATGCAAGGAACTTCATTAGATCCTATCTCAATGCCAGAGCCACTGTGTCAACATTGTGCCACTGAGATAGGTTGGCCTATTCTGCTGATGGGGAGGCTAGATATACTCATTGATATTAATAGGGAGCTCTGGGATGTTTTAGTGAATATGGCCTTTGTTGTGGGTAAACATTGTTGTTTGCAGGGGGACATGGCAGGATTGAGCAGGCAGGCTTTGTTGAATCTGAAGCCAGACTGAATCTAGTGTCCTGTTCAATATTATTGCTGTCTCTGTATTTTAGATTATAATCAAGTGGCTGAGATAACTCAAAAGAGAGTTAAGAGTCGACCATATTGCTGTATGTCTAGAGACAAACAGGCCTGACACAATAAGGGTTGATACCTATCAAGTACTAGTGAAGTAGCCAGGGTTTTTGAAAAATTTGGTAAATTCATGCCACTGTCACCGATGCTCGGCTTCTATTTTGGATTTATTTAATTAGCTGAAATTTAATTCCCCAGCTAACGTGGTGGAATTTGATTTTCTGTCTCTGGATCATTACTTCAGTAAACTAGCCACCATGCCATTGCTCCCGCTGTGAGTATAAACACTTTGACACCAATAAAATAATGGCAACAGCCCAAAGGTTAAAGTGTCCCCTAACCGTATAATTAGGTACACATGCCTTGGGCCTTCAATATTTCCAATGGGTTTAGATCTGCTCGTGTAATTTTAGGGATCATAATTACAATATTTGATCCCAGTGTGTATGCATATGATTTTCATTCATTTTTATTCACCATTGCCAAACAGGAGGAGAGGATGGACCTCCTCTACCCAGAACTCTGGCTATACTGTTCTGAAAATGACGACAGAAGGGACCTGAGAATGACTTGAGGGTGAATTTCCTTATACTTCCTCTGAGAATTATTTAGACTGTCAAAGCTATTTTAGCTACATTCTGTTCTTACTCTAGACATGGTCATCACTGGAAAATTCTTGCATGTTGCATGTTCTCTGTGGTGAATACACCCCGACAATGCTGTATAACCATACTACGATCAGTTGGACCACTTTGCATAACAATGGCCTTTTGTTCTTGTATAATTTTCTGGTATATAATTCATGTTTAATTTATTTTTTCTTGTGAATGTTGTATCTCTAACACCATGTGCCTGTGATGCTGCTGCAATTAAGTTTTTCAATGCATACGACTAAATTTGATTTTAATTTTGTATGTAAATCGCTCCAACGATTTGACCCAATAGCAATGTTAAAATTAGGATACGACGTGACTTGATGATTACTGTATTTGCATGCATGAGCTTTGTCCATCTAAAGGCCAGAAATCAAGTGTTTGGAAGTTCTTTGGAAGAAATATTAACATTCTGCTGTACTATACCTTACAGATTATACTGAGTATGTCCTCAAACTACACCTGTTACATTGTCTACTCTTGGACCAATTCTGTGATGAGGCCTATAGCTAAATAGTTCTAGTTGAGAGGTCCATGCTGAGCTTCAGGAATCGGGTAAGTCACTAGATTAGATTAGATTCAACTTTATTGTCATTGTGCCGAGTACAGATACAAAGAAATAAATGAAATGCAGTTAGCATCTAACCAGAAATGCAAAGAATAGTGTTATTTACAAAATAACTGAAAATAAAAAGTAAGTGCTACAGCACACAAATATAGCAGTACTGAGACAGTTCAATATGGGTGCAATACTGTTTAGCGCTGTGATCTACAGTTCAACAGGGTCACAGCCCCGGGGAAGAAGCTCTCCCAGTGCCTGTTGGTGCGGGAGCAGAGGCTCCTGTAGCACCTACCAGATGGAAGGAGAGTGAAAAGTCCATGGTTAAGGTGAGATTCAACCTTGATAATGCTTTTTGCCCTGCCCAGGCAGCATTTATAGTAGATATTCTCAATGGTGGGCAATTAGGTGCCAATAATCCGCTGGGCAGTTTTCACCACATGCTGGAATGCTTTGCAGTCCGATACAAGACAATTGCCATACTACACTGAGGTGCAGTTGGTGAGTATGTTCTCAAAGGTACAGCAGTAAAAGTCCATCAGTATCCTGGGACAGAAGTGAGCTTTCTTGATGCTTCACAGGAAGTAAGGGTTTGATCAGGATGGAGGAGTTCAGGGACCAGGTGAGATCCTCAGAAATGTGGACACCAAGGAATTTGAAGCTTGATACACTCTCCGCTACAGCTCCATTGATGTAGATAGGGATGTGAGTATGGCTCCTAGCATGCCTGAAGTCCACAATGATCTCCTTGGTCTCCTGGGTGTTAAGGGCCAGGTTGTTGTCTGCATACCACGCGGCCAGGTGCTGGACCTTATCCCTATAGGCCGTCTCGTCATCCCTTCTGATCAGGCCAACCACTGTGGTGTCTTCTGCAAACTTGATTATGGAGTTAGAACCATGTACAGGAACACAGTCAAAGGTGAAAAGGGAGTACAGAAGAGGGCTCAGCACGTTCTGGTGAGTAGGTAGCAATTGATAGGGCTGTCAGCTATGCTTTCTTCTTTTCACTTTTGACTTAATTAAGGCCAATGAGACATTAAATGATTGGATTGATTTTATCCTGCTTTTTGTGGATAATTCAGTTTAAGGACCTATAATATGTTTTTTTTCTAATCTAAGACTATAATTTGAGATTGACTTCTGCAGGGTTCTTTATAGTATAATAAATGCTCCTCTGTTCTGAGATATCATGGGCCAGAGATTTTAAGGAGTCAATAAGAACGTTGCATTTCTTTAGAGAAGCTTTGAGCAGATCTTTGAATCTTTGTTTTCTGTCTGCTTAGTCATCTCCAGTTAGAGATAGGAAAGTGCGTCTGTTTCAGGAGTCTGGTTTTTGGGCATATGATTGACATGCCCTGCTTAAAGTAGCCAAAGAATGTCAAGGGACCAATAACAAGATGATGAACATTGTGACCTGGAGCAGGGCACTGATTTTGATTGGTGTATCCTTCCAATGAATTTGTAAATTTTTGTGGTGACAACTTTGGTGATATTTTCCTGTGACCTGAAGTGCCTGCAGAAGCAGGTGAGAGCAACACATATGAAATGCTGAAAGAACACAGCAGGCCAGGCAGTATATATAGAGAGAAATAAACAGTTGACATTTTGGTCTGAGACCCTTCATCATGACTATGGAGTTCCAGAGTCTGCAGAATCCTTTGTGTTAAAGAAGCAGGGATCACTAACCTCCAGTAGAGTTCTGTATCTGGTCTGTGGTCTTGGTCTGCAGATACAGGTTTCCCTCAAATGATCCAAGGCTGTGATGGCACAGTGAGAGTTGGAAATGAGTTTATTGATGTTTGCTTTCACTGAGAAATGGCTCCTGAAATAGAGGAAGTAGCCCATGATTTCCTAAGTCTCATTATGAACTTTGAATGTTGGATGGCAGCGTACTGCAATGGGGGAGAAAGTCTTATGGATTTTAAATGCAAGGCTCATCATCTCATATGCTTTGGAGAGTGAGGTGATAATTCCTTGAATGTCAGCTTATAAGTAGCAGAAACGCTAGTGTCATCTGTTATACCGCAGATCGACTATAGTGTGATATCAAAGAAATACTTCCTGCTGCTCCATTGTGATTAAGCCATTCTGAAGCTGTGATGAATGCTCACCACTACTTCAGGTCTGAGCATTCATTTGTAAATAGACCCATGAGCTTTGAGCTTTCGCTCTTTTAAATCCAGTTCATATTTTGAACCTTGTGAACTGAAGGGAGGCACTCTGGGGTGGAAAAAATACCTGTCGCAAGAACCAGGCTGGACAAGAATGTAAAGTTTCCGTGGGCAATTCAAGCCTTCCAGAGCACGTCAAATAAATAAGTGCCTTTGCCAGTATTGACAGAGCCACAGTTTTAAAAAAAATGTAGCCAGAGAAACAGCATGTCTTCTCAGCTTACTGGAGAGGCTTTCATTTTTGGCTTGAAAAGGATGTTATCAAGATTGTGCTGCAGACTTGGCAGCAGCCTTCCAGTGGAGAATTTACTACACTAACATACAAAGCACTAGGGATCCATGTACAGACAAACAGACTGCAGCTAAGTGGACTGTCTCTGTTGGAATGGGTTCAGCACTTCTGTTATTTAGCTGTCAACTGTGGGTTTACTTGATTTATATATTTTCAACATTCTGTTTAGGATGTTGGCAATGAGCACTGGAGGTTGCCTGCAGTGACAATCAGTCTTGCGTATTACCTGTGCTCACAGAGTTTTGTGTTAATCAAATATAATTTGCTTTCTCAGTTAATACCGATTAATCACTTCCATTATGAGGGCAGTTTCTGGAAATGCTATAAACCAATTGGTGTTGAACGTGTCATGAACCAGTCTAGTGCTGATTATTGTGGTCTATATGTACAATCATAGAGAGCAGGAGTTGATGTTCTTGTAATACATGATTATTTGTTTTGGATCTAAAAAGCAACGAGAATTTCAAAGTCATAATCTAAAATGCATTCAGAGAGTTGAATGTGTGTTCATATTCTGTGCTGAATAGAAATAAGCCAGTCTTGTTTCAGAAACAGTCACTTCAAAACAAAATGTTTGGCAGGCCCCTCAGCACTTGGCAGAGCATTCCAAATTATTCCAATTACTAAAAGCCATTCATTGCTCAAAAGCTGAGTACTGGAATTTTTAAAGTACAAACATTTGTAAAATGTTTGATTTAATACAACTGATAATGTTTTAAAATATTTTAAATTCAAGTGGCATTTCTAGTTGCTGGAGACACGCAGTGCTATTCAATACCAGTTCATTGTTCATTGTTTTATATAAAAGAACAGCTTGACTATGGGCTCATGATCCTGCGCACTTGCCAATCATGCTGAGCCTTGTCAGTACAAATAGTCACAGGCTTTGCAACAACCATGAAGGATAAAACAGCCCATGTCGAGGTTCTGATTTTCAAATTAGCCAGTCTTAATCAAACTGTAAGTGCAGTTAAATAAAATTACTGCTATTTTTTGGGAAAATCTTAAGAAGTTATTACAGATAAATATTGGTTAATTTATGAGTTTCCTCACAGTTGCTTTAACAAAATACTATCGTCTTAAAACTTGGGTCCCCCGGTTCTGTATTTTATTTCTATTCCTGCTACCGACTGTTATAATAGCTGCTATCATTCATCCATTACTGAAGTGTCAGCTGTGGCTTAGTTGGTAACACACTTCATGTTAGGAGATTCGAAGTTCACACCACAGTTGCAAGCACAGACATCTAAACTAATAAACCGTTACTGAGGGGGGTGCTGTTTATTTTCCCGGAGGTGTTGTCTTTTCAGTGAACTACTATAGTAAGATGTCATCTGGTCTCCATAATCACAATTTTGAAGAAGGGAGGTGAAGTTATCCCCTGTGTACTAGTCAGCGAACCCTGAAACTCCAAAAATTATATTTGGAAGTGGGGGGGTGGGTTGGAGAAAAAGCAGTAAATTTGAAATGAGAGCAAGTCCTGGAGATAGCAATCAGGCAGTGGAGAATGACATGGGTAAAGTTATCACATTAATGACTTTTTAGTTAATGAGTCTAAATCATTGGCTATTTCTCCCACAGAGAAATATTTCTCCCATTGAGCCTGACTGGTTCAATATTTCCATCATCTTCCATTTCTACAGTAAGTATTTATTTGGCAGGAAAACCCTTCATAGGGCATTATTAAATTAAATTTGGTACTGACTGCATAAACAGATTACAGAGCAAATAGCCAATAGATTAATTGAAGAGATAGAGGTGTACACTGAATTATGGAGACCAGAATGAAAGAAAGAAAGAAAGATTGTAGGCACAAGAGGGACTGCAGGTACTGGAAATCTAGAGCAACATAAAAATTGCTAGAGAATATCAATGGATCAGGCAGCACCTTGGGAGGGAAATGGATTGTTGTTGTTTCGGGCTAAGGCTCCTTTTCAAGATTTGAAAGAAAGATGGCTGAAACCAGAATAGAAGTGGGGTGGGGAGGGTGTGGAATTACGAGTGAGGAGCTCAGTTGGCAGGTGATCGGTGAATTCAGGTGATGGAAGAGGAATGGGTAGGTGGGGTGATAAAGGAGGGAAGTGGGAATGATGGGAAAAGCTGAGAGGTCATAACAATTTCTAGTCTGGGGTATTGAGTGGAGTTTATGACTCGGTCTGAAGAAAATGGCTTTAGTCTTTAGAATACTTAGCTGTTGAAATTCCATTGTGGATTGGGAAACCTCAAATGAAGACTTGATTTGATAGAGTAACCTTATATGTAAATAAAACGCCTTGTATGTGTTGATAATCAGATATTGCTATCTCTGTTGACATTTCTTTGTGAATAGGGGTAGGAGAAATGCAACTATATGAATACCTTTATTTCTTTTGACATAATGTTCATGCTTTGTAAAATGATTAGATGTTTATTATTTGCAGCTGATTTAGTGTTACTTTGTCGTCTCCTAGCAAGTTCGCTGTTTTGTCTCTTAAGCACTCCAGTATTGGCTTGACTCACTCAGTCTAGTTGGCAGTTGATGTAGAACTGTCTGTTGATTCATTAAATGATTTGCCAGTTTGTTCTCAGTTGATAATTGAGTGAAGTATTGAGGGAATGCTAAATTGTCAGATGTGTTATCCTTCAAATAGGATGTTCAAACGTGGCTTTGTTTGATTGATAAAGTGGAAATGAAACAAAGCGTTAACACCTTCAAAGAAGAGTGGGCAAGGGGAGGGGTTTTCAGTTGTGGTGTGCCCTCACTGTAATAACTTTGACGTTGTGCAACATACAGAAACTACAGTGAACTGTCAGGTCAGTAGAAAAGGTCATTCGTTGGCTGCAGTCTATTATCACTGTACGACTTGTATGTGTCCAGGACAAAGAAGTGGGTGGGGAAATTCATTCCAGACACAACACACACAGCAAACTGTCTTCTCCAAAAATTCCACTTCTGGAAAGCACTATAGGGCTATTAAAATAAAAACTTCACACCATCTTGAAAGTTTCTTCCTCCAGGCTGTTAGTCTGATCAACCATTAGTTAGCCCCACCTCCCTCTATTAGCATAGTCACCACAGAGCACTGTAAACGTGTTAACCCATTTTTCATAATGCTGTTTACATTGTAGATATGTATTGGTATTTATGTATGTCATTCTATATCTGCAATTTAACCACTAACTTTGTTTTTATATAATTTATTATTCTTGAAAGGTGCTACGTATTGCATGTCAGGCAAATTACATGTAAATGTATATGGCAAGCAAAGTTGATGCTTTTCTTTGCTATAGCAATATACCAGATATTGCTAAGTGCTGTATCGGGTGCTTCACTTTATACTTGGCAGTTACCTGAGGCTCATAATGAACGAATGGGACATCAATGTTTCATCAATAGGTGAATCATAGACAAACCTGTTCAATTTTCAAGATTGCACAGTGTGTTAGGATTAACATCTGTTCATCAGAATAGGTACAAGGTGTCCCTTCTAGCGAAAATACTCTCCACAAGCCAATTTTAGCACTGATTGTTTACTCCAAATGAAGTGACCGCTGTAAATGTTGTCTTAAATTGCAAAGCTAGCTATCCATTTGCACCCAATCCATTTTAATCCTAGTGATGAAACATACTGTAGCCGACCCCAAAATTGTCCGTTTCTCATCCAATAGGTTGGAACAGGAACAATCTAAAAGCTACTCTGTGTAGAACAGGTTAAGGTAACTTCAAACACTAAGCAATTAAGTCTATGCTATTAGTGGAATAAATTTTTAATTTACAGTATCTTACCGGTCATAAATCTGATGTTTATAGGCATATTCATTTCTTATTGTCACATATACCAAGATACAGTGAAAAGCTTATCTTGCATACTGTTAATACAGATCAGATTATTGCACAGTGCATTGAGCTTGAATGAGGTAAAACAATAACTGTGCAGAGTCCAAAACAAATTTGAAGGATGAGGTGTGCTGGTGCATTACAAAATCAAAGCCGATGGAGTTGGAGTCAGCAGTTTGGAGAGGAGGAGTCGAGGCGGAGGAGTTTTGATGCGCGTTCAACTAATCTGAGTGCAATGTTGGGTTGGCTCTAAGTGCCAAGCCGATTTGGAGAAGTTGAGAATGGCTTTGGGCTGGGCAGCATGGTCTAGGCCCAGAGCGTTTTGTGGCAGCAGGGGCCAGGTCCTAATGGCTGTTCGGACGATTTAAATGCCAGCTCAGATAGGTCAGGATTGGCGGTGAGAGTTGGGCCAATTTCACTCAGTCTTCCATGATGTTCACTCCTCTCTCTGTGATACTGAGGCTGTGAGACTACCCCACCTGCTGTGTTTCACCATGTCTGCAAGCTTCATGGTGGCTTGCCCTGCTAATGTGATGAACTGAGACCAAGACTGGGCTGCTTCAAAGTTTTGGATCTTGGGACTCAATTTAGTTGGGAATGCTGAGCTGGCTTCTATCGTTTGCACGATTTTTGTTTTTTCTCTCTCTTTCTCTGCACTGGGTGTTGTTCTATTTTTTAACTGAGTTCTTACAGGTTTCTTGCTTTGTGGCTGCTTGAAAGCAGACAAATGTCAAGGTGTATAATTTATACATTCTTTGATAATAAATGCACTTTGAATCTTGAATTTTGAATATTGAATGAAAGGTGAAAGTTTCTGGAGAAGTGCAACTTGAGTAGGCAATGGGTCGTCGCATCATAGCGAGATAAATTGTGAAGCCAAAAATCCAATTCTGTTCGAGTGTTTGATTGTAGTGAGTTAGAAGCTTATCCTCAAGTGAGAAAATCACACTTCATCCTCACTTGAATACTCGAAATAATAGCCATGATTTGTGATCCAATTGCAAATTTCTTTTCTGCTGTTGACTACAGGTGCCAAGTGTTTTTGGAAGGTTTAAAATGGATTTGAATTCAGCAGATTGTTGTGACAAATTAATTTTAAATCATCAGCTGTGTGGCCACTTACCACAGACCCATAAAGAATGGAGCATAGTGCCTTTTAAGTGTTAGACAGTTAGAGGCATTGGAAGTGTGAGCAGTGTCAGGGTGCATACTTTGCAAAAGCATTGGCCAGGTAAATTAATCATGAAGGCTAACAGGATTTTGGACATTATACTTAGAGTACAGTAGAAAAGAATAAACTTTGCACTACTCCAGTGCAAAAGTTGAGTTTGACCAGTTTTGGTTAGCTATAAAGGAAGGGGCAGTACAGTGGTATGGTATAGCACCCAAACACAAGGACATCCCTTCAGAACAGAGCTGAGAAGGAATTTCTTAGCCAGAGGGTGCTGAGAATTCATTGTCATAAATGGCTATGGGAGGCTAAGTCATTTGGTATATTTAAAGTAGAGATTCGTGATAAGTAAGGGCTTCAAAGTTTATGGGAAGAGGGATAATAAATCAGGAACTATAGAATTTCAGAGCAAACTCAAAGAGCCAAATGGCTTAATCCTGCTGCTTCATCTTATGGTCCAGAGGCTCCAAGACAACATCCATGCATCATCAATCCACGGGCTATGACACTTAGGGACTTGCTGTATATTATTACTTTTTAAAATATATTTTTCCCAACTGTATGTTTTTCTGCTATCATAATGGAATGTGCTATATGCATTATGTGTGACTGTTGTTCTGTGTTTTGCACCTTGGCCCCAGAAGAATGTTGTCTAATTGCCTGTATTCCTGTGTATAGTTGAATGACAATTAAAACCGATCTTGAACTTGATCATTACTACTGTCACCACAATCTGTTCGGCTACCTCCTCCAGAACCCTGGGGTATAGTCCATACAGTTCAGTTGACCTATCCACCTCTAGACCTCACAGCTTCTCATACACCTTCTCCTTAGGTAATAGTAACTAGACTCACTTCTAACCCTGACACTCACATTTTTGGCATATTGCTAGTGTCTTCCACAGTGAAGACTGGTGCAAAATATTAAGTTTGCCCAATATCCACTCTCGCCTCTTGTTTACTCTCATATATCTGAAAAAACATTTGATATTGTCTTTTATATTATTAGCTGGCTTAACTAATAAATTTCATCTTTTCTCTCCTTAACGGCTTTTTAGTTGTCTTCTGTTGTTTTTTTAAAAGACAAGAGTCAGGTTCAAGTACAATTTTATTGTCTGTCAACCACATACTGCCAAATGAAACCTTTGGACCAAGGTGCACACCACAGTACACAGTACATATAACTCACATGCAACGCATAAAGTAATATTACCATAAATAAACTAACAATGAGGTATATTTACAATACAAGTTAAAAAGCAGACAGTATATCGCTACTCACACTTCATACGTGATGAGACCTGGGTGGTGGCAGGGAGTTCAGTAGTCTCACAGCCTGAGGGAAGAAGCTCTTTCCCATCCTCGCAATCATTGTCCTAATGCTGCAGTACTTCCTGCCTGATGGTAGGGATCAAAGAAATTGTTGGATAGATAGGAGGGCTCGTTGATGATGCTAAGAGTTCTGTGTACACAGTGCTCCTGATAAGTATCTCTAATGGTGGAAAAGAGACACCCAATCATCCTCTTAGCAGTACTCGCAATCCTTTGTAAGGGCTTGCAGACAGAAGCCTTGAAGTTCTTGTACCAGACCATGATCTAGCTGGGCAAGACGTTCTCAAAGGTGCTCCTGTAAAAATTGGTGAGAACTGGGTGGGGGGAAGGGGTGCAGGATGAGAAGGGGCCTCGTTCACTTCAACCTCCTCAGGAAGTGGAGACGCTGCTGTGATTTCTTAACTTAAGAGATGGTGTTGTGGTTCGAGGTGAAATCATCCATATGTGCACTCCCAGAAGCTTGATGCTCCTACCTCTCTCCACAGAGGAGACGCTCACGTGCAAACGGACATCTGAGTCTCCATGGTCCCTGGTGCACATTCCTGATTGCTGTACATATTTTCTGCATGTTTTGTACAGAACGGGACCAAAATATCACCACCTACACTGAGCAGAGACCCGTCAAGTTGCTCCTAACAAATTCCTCTGCACCTGGAAGGATATATTGCAAGTGCAGGAGAGATTTGTCAGATTTATTCTGGGGCAGTGCGTTTGTCATGTAAGGTGAGGTTAAGCAGATTAGACTTGTACACTCCCAAATGTAGATCACATTGCACCGTTCAAAATTTGTGATGCAGAGCTGATGCTTCCCTGGCTGAGCGTCTCTGGGGGGGGT
Organism: Hypanus sabinus; assembly: GCF_030144855.1. NCBI lineage: Eukaryota > Metazoa > Chordata > Chondrichthyes > Myliobatiformes > Dasyatidae > Hypanus > Hypanus sabinus. The sequence continues at coordinate 31,758,617 of NC_082710.1, read as the reverse complement.
CAAAGTCTCTAAATGAGAGATTTGTCCTTCAAAGCAGAGATGATAAGAACTAAGTAAGCTAACATGAATCACTGCTCCAGTGCGAGAGAGCACAGGGAGCAAACATACAGTACAAGGTTTACGAAGCTACAAAATCTTTGCAAAGCAATAAAGCGATCAGTTCAGGTTTGTTACAATTAGTTATATTTCATGACGTAAAGTGGTGGCAGAGGCAGATATATTAGGGACATTTAAGAGACTCTTATTTAGGCTGGTGGATGAAAGAAAAATGGAGGGCTGTGTAGGAAGGAAGGGTGAGACTGATCCTTGGATAAGGTTGAAAGGTCAGTGCAACATGGACGAAGGGCCTGTACCATGTTGTATATCACAGTGTCAGTGGGATAATTTCCTCTCTTGTTTTTGTTGTTCCCTTTACTGTAGATTCAGCCTCACTAGTTACTGTCACTTTGATATGGCCCAGTCCTTCATTTCCTGCTCCAGTCTCACTCATCATAACTGAGCTCTGTGCTTCATTGTTTTAAAATTATTCTGTTAGGCGTTTCCCAAATATTGTGGAGTGTGGGTTGGTAGGGGAAGATTAGTTTGGTTAGGCATTTAATGACTAGTTTAATTTGTTCATCTTGGGCCGAAGGGCCTGTTCCTGAGCTGTACTCCTCCCTCTCTGCCCCTTCCTCTCTCTCTCTCTCTCTCACCAGGTTCTTGCTCCTTCACTCTCGCCCTTCTCTCCCTCCCGTTCCCTCTATCTCACTCTCCATCTCTGGGAATTCCTGTGGGATGGTGGTGTCTCATTCTGGAACCCAGTTTCTGAGTATCTGTCTCCATCCTTTCCCCACTAGTGCCTTCTCTGTTGAGAACACCTTATTCTCCACTGCCCCAAGTTCAGCTCCCCTTCTCTCCAGTTCCCTTGTGCATGGGAATGGGAAGGTAGAATTGTCCATTTCCCACTCTCCCTCCACACCACACTCCCCCACTATTTACACAGAGACAGGAGGATTCTGCAATGCTTGTTCCTGAGGCAGAGGTAATGAAGGGGTAGGGACGGTGCGGGAAGGGTGACAAGGAAGCAAGGGATATTGCGGGAAGGACCTGAAGGAGGGCAAGTCTGCTCTGGGATGGATGGGGAGGAAATATTGAGCACATAGAAGGCATTGGAAAGTTACAAGCCCACCCAGCCCTGAGACAGCAGGAAAGGCCATCTTTTTCTAAATAACCACTTTATTGTTTAATACAAATCTCCCTCTCCCCTCTCCCTCATCCTTTCCTATTACCTCTCCCTCACCTCTTCCTACTCCCTCTCCACCTTCCACACCCACATCCAGCTCCTACACACCCACCCCCTTAAGACCTACACGAGGACACCAGAAATAGTAGGAGACACTGGAGTTCAAAGTACATTTATTATACAACCTTGACATTCATCTGTTATTAAAAAAATATTTAATTGTATTTATTGCTTTGAAACCCACCAGTCAGCTGTCGCTTGACCTCAGTAGTACCATTTAAAACTGGTGGAGCCATGTGCTAGTCCATGCCCATTGATAGGCCCAAAGCGGGTCTTATAGGGGCATGACACTGTTAACACTGACCATTCACTAATCAGTTGCACATGAGACCAAAACAATACTCTCCCTACTTTTGTGGAACACCCCCTCATGACCTGATCCCACGGGGTCCTTTGCACTTGGAGGCCAGCCACGAAGCTGTGGCCTCCTCGACACTTCCACTCCTCCGGCAAGGTAGAAGGTAGCCCAGTTATCTAGATTGTTGCCCACACCAGCTGGCTGTCCTGCAGCGGGGAGGAGGCGGGGAGTCCTGTCCCATCAGCAGCTGGCTTAGAGCCTGCTTCTGCAGCTTGAGTCCTGGGAGGGGGTGCTTGCCCAGATCATCTTCCCTATATCATTTGGGGCCCAGGCAACTTATTCACTGCCCTCCCACACCTCCATATCCTGGGAGGATTCCTATACTTCGGTGGGTCCTCTCCCATCAGATAAGAGGTACCAGTAGTGAGCGCTGTTCTGGGGAGGAGGCCGGTTGCCATGAAGACAGATAATTGATCTTCTAAGGTCTGGCTAAACACAAGGGCCAACTGAGGAAGTCACTGGACACTGGTCCTCCTGTGGGTTGTGAGTGTGTGGCCATAGGGAACAGTTGTGAGGGTTAGGGTGAAGGTGAATGGGCACGGAGGCTAGGACTGTACCAAGGCCACTGTCGTCCTCACCACCAGGACCTGAGAGACCATGAGAACTGTGCTCCTCCTCATCACCAGGAAATGGGACCCCATTAGCACCAAAATCCTATTCAACGTCAGGACCTGAGTGGATTTTTGAACAAAATGGCTACCTGTCAGAGTGAAAAAAGAGCAGCAGGAACTGGACAGGGATGACAGAGATTGGCAGGACATTATTAGCAAGTGGCAGGTCATATCTTGGGAGAAGCAGGGAGAGGGGCGAGAGATTAGAATTTCTAAACTAAAAGAAATGGTCCTGGAATTTCCACATGTGAATGGTGCCCTCAGTATTGTTTTGGCCCAGGGGATATGGAGACCTGATCTGTGCACAGTGCTCCCAGTACGGTTCTGATCCAGAGACAGAGTTGGGAATCGTACATGATATTCCCCTTGTTGGTCTGACCCAGGGAAAAGGATGCAGGAATTTGCATGGCGTTCCAAGTGTGAGTATAACCAAGGGATAGAGAGATGGGAACTGTGCATGGTATTCCCGGTGTGAGGTCTTTTCCAAGGAATGTGGAATCAGGAACTGTGCTCGGTGTTCCTGGTGTGAGTCTGACACAACCCTTTCTGGATTTAACCTACATTTCACAATGTCACTGCCTAACCCTTCGTACTCGAATCTGATAATCCATGTGCACATGAATTATTTCCATTTTCCCTGAGGGCCCATCAAAGATGGGCAGTTTCTGGCAGGGAGCTATGACTTGTCTGGGTCCCCTGCTGCCCATCCTAGGGAATTGTAGATGGACAATCAGACCGACAGAAGGGTTGGGAACATTGTGGGAAGTTGCTGAATCGTTTCTGACCAGGCCTGTGCTCCTGGCATGGTTTGACCCAAGGATACGGGGAACAGAACCATGCAGAGTGTTCTCAGAAGCTGAGGTTTGGCATCAGTCAGGCGCTGACATTATTTCAAGTCTCACAAGGGAGGATTAAATTAAAAATTGGGTGAGTATATAAATGCAGAAGTACACTACACAATGGTTCAGTAAAGCAGGCTGGTTTTACTGAGTTACTGCCCCAAAAGTTGTAGGAGGGTGAGGCAGAATTTTCTGCTTCAGGATATTTTTGTGTTGAATCTTTGGATATTTCAATACTAGAGTCTCCTTGGGGGACATCCACAGGAGCAGTCCCTTCAGATTATGACATTCTACCAAATTATTTAAACTATAGTAACTAAACACTAAACAAAACTGATCTCTTCTTCCTAAACATCACCTGCATCCCTCCGTCTTTACACATTCTAATAGTTTTCTTAACTAACTTTACTGTATCTGTCACCATCACCATCCCTGGCAGCGCATTCCAAGCATCCATTGTTCTATGTGTAGGAAACCAGTCCCTCACTTCTCCTGTAAGCTCACTGAAATGTATAAGTATGTTGTATTAGCATGGCATCGTAGGGGAGAAAGATTACAGATTATAGTCCACGTCTCTCGTAATCTTATATTTCTATTAGGTTCTCCCTCAGCCCTTGTTGCTTCTAGTTGTCCAACTTCCCCTGTTAGATAATGCCCTCTTATCCTGAGAGCACCCCGATGAACTTGTTCCTCCATCCTCTCCAAAGCCTCCACATTTCCATAACTCAGATGTTTCCTCTGCGCATCCAAGTGACGGGTGAAGGGATCCCTCATCTTTTCTTGAATCATTTCTTGTCCAATATCTTATTGTCTCTACAATGAGGCAGGAATAGAAGGAGTTTCACTCTTTGTCTAACCCCTAGAATGTGTGAGGGGCCGGTGTAGTGAGAACTTCACTCCCTGACCTGGGAGTGAGTGATGGGATGGTGTAGAGGGAACACACTCCTTGTCTGACCCAGGGAGTGCAAGTGAGACTTTTTTGATGTCATCTGTCCTCTGCACAGATAAAGCACCATAAGCTTATGAGAGAGGATCGCATGTCTGATGCCTGACTCCAGAGGGGGAGAATAGCATGTGCGATCACTAGTCCTGGAGATGGGGGGTGGGATGGACGGTATGTCTGACATACAGCCCCAGAGGAGGGAATGGATGGTGTGTTTGATGACTAGTCCCAGAGATGGGGGAGATGATGCTACCCAGTCCCAGAGAAAGGAAAAGATGGTGTTTTTAGGTGCCTGTTCTCAGAGATTGAGTGGGCTGACTGTTTGGCGCCCACTTCCAAAGGGAAAGAAAATGATGTGTCTGATCCTAGTCACAGGAGGGGGAGGACAGACAGATATTGGCATCATTGGCGATTTTCCTCTGACCCATTGCCCTACGCAGCAGGCCAAGCTGAAGAGTCACTCTGCGACTCCCAATGTGTGTTCATCCGCAATAGCACACTTTCCACCTCGCATGGGAAATCGCCATGCGCTCCCTCCCCCCATCACCAAGACTCACCTTCTCTGCCACTGCCACTTCACCCTCCCCCTGTAAACCCCAGGCCCTTCTCTCTCTGGCTCTCTCTAACGTCTGGCAGACAGATGTTGGTCAAGCCAGAGAGATGTTCAGTTCCTGTAAACAGCAAGGACTTCAGGTGCCCTTGGCCGTGCTCTGAGATGGTGCAGATGGAGAGGGGCTTTGAGGTGCTCCTCGCCCTCTGGGCTCTGAAGTGAGATATCCAGGACATTCCAAGTAGATTTTGCCTCAGATTATCCGGCTCCCATCTGTACTGTTCTGCATACATGATAGAAGTTTGTCCTTGTCCCCTGGGACAGTCGGATGACAAAAATAAATTGATTCAACAAGTTGTTTGTCGCTCCAAGTAAAGTTCATAGTACATTTATTATCAAGGTACATATACATTGCACTCAGACCCTGCTTAATGCAAATAAACACACGGATAGGCCTAACCTGTACATTGGTTGTGCAGCAACACTTTGCAGTCGCAGTAGATAGTGGTGGCTACGTCTTAGAGGAGGGACAAGGCTCTGGGTTCTCCTCTAACTTTGGGTCCTTCTGCAAGTAGGCGTCGAGATCTGACTGCCTTTTCCCAAGCTTCATCTCATGAACCGGTTGTTGGTAGCAGGAAATCATGTCAAGAACACCTCTCTTTGCCTTATTGCTTCACTCCCAGTCAGGGTCATTCTCGATGAACATTACAAGTTTCAAAGAGGCGTCAGCTTCCAAACGCCCATGTCACTTACAGTTTCACATCCATGCTAATGCTATTCCTCGACATCTTAGATGTACTAACCTCACTGAAAGTTGCAGGCCATTTTCCAGAGATTATGGGTGAAAAAAAAAACAGAATAAATTGGTGAGGGAGCAAGAACATTTACATATGTGGTGGAAGCAGAGCTTGAACTAATATGTGATTGAATTGGAGTGTATGTAAACCACTCTAATTGGCTGATTGAATGTGTACTGTAATGTTGGCTGCTGTTATGAAGTTGTAAGTGATGTTTAGGATGGATTTTTGTCATTTTTAAAATATCCAAGAATTGAATAAGTGTTGTAATAAACTGGCACTATGTGGAGTTTGAATGTATACAATTATGTTTTGTCTCCTTCCTAACAGGCAGCTATGAAATAAGCAACCCAAAAGAACCCATTCAAAAAAAAAAAAGACGTCAAACACCCAACGTGCAGAGAAAAGAAACACATCATTGAAACAATAAATGCAAGCAAATAGCATTTGGATCTGAAATCTGCAAAAAGAGTCCAACCACAGCACTTAGTTCAGCACAGTGTGGAGCACTGATCTGAAGCAGCCCATCCCTCACCTCGAGTCCTGACAAGCTGACTTTTTCAGTCTGGCTTGGTGCCTAAATCATCATCCAAACATCGGGTTTGCTCTTGGCCTGGACCCCACCACTTTGATTTGGCCTGTACCCAACCTTTCCAATTCAGCACAGCACTTAAATTGTTATCCAAAGATTGGGTTCGGTTGCTTTGATGCACTCTGGGCCAGGTTATCGCCTCTGCTGTCACTTGTATTTCTGCAAGGTTGACAATTCTGGACAAGTGTGGAAGGGGATGGGCAGGGAGGTGAGAAATAGACAGGACTGACAGATAATAAACACAAGGGATTTTGCAGATGCTGGAAATCTTAAGCAACACACAACAAAGTTCAGGAACGACTTAGCAGCATCTACAGAGAAGAATAAGCTGTCAACGTTTCAGACTAAGACCCTTCATCAGATGCTGGGGAGTAGGTGGAGTGCAAGCTGGTGAGACCAGATGAGGGGGAAGGTGAATGGGTGGGGAAGTGGGGGATGAAGCAAGAAGGTTGAAGGTGATAGGTGGAAGAGGTAACAGGCTGAAGAAGTTAGCAATTGATGCCAGGATTACACATTAATGTATTTTCGGCCTGCTAAGAAAGTGATGGACAATTATAAAGAATTCAGATTAATCTGACTTCCTTCAAGTCCTCAGGTTATCTGAAAATTGCACATCAGTTAATGAATTATTTTCACTTGCTCTACATCCATACTTTTGCTAGGAAATGCAGCAGTGAATTTGTTCACATTAAATTCACAAAGAGGAATTAAATAAATGAACAGGAAATCTACGTTTTATGATGATGCTTGGATAAATGTTGGACAGGACACTGGGTATGTTGACATGGGATTTTTTATATCTGCCTTAGCAGGGAAAGGACGATTGGTTTACTGACTCACTGTTGTCCGTATTGAAGTATCAAGCTAGATCAAAAGTGTAAATCTTGAAAGGGTGTTTGAACCTTCAAACTATGAAATGTCAAGGATAATAAATGTCAGCCCAAGAGTGATATAACTATGTACTCTTTCTTTTGGAAAATAATCCCATTCATCTTGCACATGCCTTTCTGCAAAGAAATTTATGGTGCAAGAGGAAATCAGCGTTATGCATATCTAATGTCTTTAGTTTCTTTAAAGTCATAAAATTATGGAGTCCTGAGAATTATGATTAGAAACAGTCTCCTCAGTCCATCATGTTCATGCTGACCAAACAGTACTCTTCCATGCTAATCTCTTTACCAGCATTGAATCCATTTTGTTGTTGTTGAGTGCTGTTGAGTTGTCGTTGACTCGTGGTGACCCTATGGATCTTGTAGTTGTCCACAGGGTTTCTGTGGCAAGATACAGAAGTAGATTGCCAGGCCTTCCTTCTGCACAGATACCCCTGCTGCCTAGCCTGGGACCCGGTTGGATTTGAATTCAGGACCATCTGCCTCAGAGTGCAGTGCTGATGCCATTACAACACCAGCTGGAAATTTTGGATATATAAACATAGTTAAGCTCCTAAACTATTGCTTTCACTCAGTCAACAGATGTACCTTGAAAATTAAAAAGGAAACGCTAGAAATCTAAAACAATAGCGGAAATGTGACTTGATAGAGGTGTACAAGATAATAAGAGAAATAGATCAAGTGCGCAGCCAGAGACTTTTCTCCAGGGCAGAACTTACTAATAAGAGGGGATAAAATTTTAGGGTGACTGTAGGATGTCAGAGGTCATTTTTTTTTTACATAGAGAGGTGGTAGGTGTGTGGAATGTGCTGTCAGTGGTAATGGTAGAGGCAGATACGTTTGGGATGTTTGAGGTTCTCAAACAGGCACATGAATGATAGAGAAATGGAGGGCAATGTGGAAGGGAAGTGTTGGATTAATCTTAGATTTAGGTTAAAATATTGATACAACTGAGGGCCCAGGGACCTGTACAGTGTGGTACTGTTCTGTGTTCAAAGATGCTGGAAATGCTCAGCAAGTTAGGCTCTATCTGTAGGCAGAGAGAAAAAAAAGTCAGTGTTTTGAGTCAGAGACCCTTCATTTGAGCTGAAAGGGGAGGTCGCTGAGAGTGTAAAACTGGGTTGACCACAGGGATAAGCTGCAAACAAGTTACTTAGTCAGTAAGTGAATGGGAACAGTGAAAGGTTGAGAGCAGACAAAAGAAAATTAAAATTAAGAAAACAAGAGATACAAAATGCATAACAGGAGGAAAGCTGGGCATATCCTTCATGCTTAGAGAGTAAAAAAATGATGGAAACAAAACTGAAGCTGAGTTAATATGGTGAATAAATGATGAATGATGAAATCAAGTTACCTGAAATTGTAAAATTCAATACTGAGTCTAAGGGAGGCCAGACACCAATGGGGCAGAGTGGGAATGGGCTGAGGAATTGAAGTGTCAGACATCTGGAAGTTCAGGGTTGCCCATGTGGAACACTCCACAGTGTGATCAACCAATCTGCATTGGATTTTTTTTTAGAGTAGAAGAAGCTACATTGCAAGGATTGAATGCTGGACAGGAAGAAGCAAAGTGAATTGCTGCTTCACCGGGAAAGATCGTCTGGGTCTCCGGATGGTGGAATGAGAAGAGATGAAAGGACGAGTGCTTTTAATTGTTGGTAGATGCAAGGGAAAGTGCTGGAAGTAGTGGTAATGGGGTTGGTGGTGGTGATTGGTGGGAACTAAAAAGTGGTCCATGGAGTCGCAAAGATTTGTATATTCATTGGATTGTACAGCATGGAATCAATCTGACCCAATCTCTCTCTGTTGACCAAGGTACCTCTCCAAACTAATCCCACTTTCCTGCATTTGTCCCATACCCCGCTAAACGTTTCCTATCCACATATGTGTCCAAATGTTTTGTAAGCTTTGTATTTGTGCACACCTCCACTTCCTCTTGCAGCTTGCTCCATGTATGCTTTGTAGGAAAATCTTGTCTGTCAAACAGTTTTAAAATCTCTCCCCTGTGCACCCTAGTTCTATACACCCCTAAACCTGGAAAAAAATACAATTTACCCTTCCCATAGAAATGATGAAAGGGGAAGAAAAGCGAAGATGTGTCTGGTGGTGAAACCACTTTGAAAGTGGCTGAAATTGTTGAATGCAGAAGCTGATAAGGTGGTAGGACTGGTACTGTTAGCTTGTTGTTTCTCATGAGGGGCTTGGTGAGAGCACAGATGCAGGAAATAGATAAGATATAATTAAGGCTTTGATTAGCAAAGGTAGAGCGAGAATATGCAGTCAGAAAGAAAGACAGTTTAGAGGCACCTTTGTGGAAAATCTCATCGTTAGAGCATATAGGATGGACATGAGGAACTGGGGAATGGTAGAGTCTAATCAGAGGTAGAGTACGGTGAGATGAATAGTTATGGTAACTGTGGGTATCAATAGGTTTATAAGGTCTTTTCTTATTGGATGTATAAAATGTTTTCATACGTGCCTGCATTTTTTCTTTTCTCAATGTAATTCAGTTTCATGTTTGTTCTCCTTCTGTCTCTAAGTCTCTACTTTTCCTAATATGTGAGCCTATCATAACAGATGAATACGGATCGGGATGGAGTTGATCCAAAATAATAACAATGACAGCCAATTCACAACACATTACTAATATCTCCATTGCCATTTTCATGGTGTATTTCAAATTTTCCAATAGTCCTGTCAATATATTACTTTTTAAAAATCAGGATCCCATTGTATAATGGGGAATCTAATTTAAATTTATTAATTTCCACTTGGTTTTCCGAGAGTTCAAGGAGCCATTGAAATATAAATTAGCAAAGTGGTCCCAAGAAAATTTCTGGCAGTTTGGCTTATTTTTCACATCTGTGTAAAACTTATTCATCAAAATTTGCCTTGGGAAGTCTTACACACGCAGAACAGATATTTGGCCAAGACATTTGAGAAATTATGGGTTTTGGAGCAAAGAAAGAAGAAAGCATGTAATATAATTGAGAAAATTCTGTAAGACATTTACTAAGAAATTCATTCTGACTGGAAGCATTAAACAAGCTAATAGTTACAGAATCACACTGTGATTTTCTCCAAAAATTCACTCCACTTAAGTTATAGCTCATGAGTAGTTCCAAGCTACTCATTCTTTCCCTTCGCTGTTGATTATAATATCACACAGCACTGTACCCTGGAAAGAAGAAGCATTTTTGGAAAAAAAAAGGAAATAAAATTCAGAACATCCAAATGTGTGACAAAAACGTAACTTCCTATGATTAGCTGAAGAATGATCAAAGCTGAAATAATTGATGGATATATTTTAAAATGCTTTAAACAGCTATTTTAGATTTCACCACCTAAAGCTTCCATTTCCTGGCAGTAAAATCATAGGACATAGGAGCAGAATAAGGCCATTTGGCCCATTAAGTCTGCTCCACCATTAATTATTATATATAGTCCCAGTGGTCACTTCATTAGGAACACTGATAGACTTGCTCACTAATGCAAATATCTAATCAGCCAATCATGCGGCAGCAACTCAATGCATAAAAAATGCAGACATGGTCGAGAGATTCAGTTGTTATTCAGGACAAACGTCAGAATGTGGACAAAATGTGATCTAAATAATTTTGACCATGAAAATGATTGTCCGTGCCAGACAGGTTGGTTTGAGTATCTCAGAAACTGCTGATCTCCTTGGACTTTTGTGCTCAGCAGTCTCTAAAGTTTGCAAAGAGTGGTGCAAAAAACTAAAAAAAAGTTCAGTAAGCGGCAGTTCTGTGGGGGAAAATGCCTTGTCAATGACAAAGGTTCAGGGAGAATGGACTGATTGGTTCAAGCTGACAGGAAGGTGGCAGTAACTCAAATAATCTCGACTTTCAAAAGTGGTGTGCAGAAGACCATTTCTAAATGCACAATACATTGAACCTTGACGAAATGGGCTACGACAGAAGATGTCAATATACACTCAGTGGCCACTTTATTGGGTACAGGAAGCAGTATCGCTTTCCAGACATAGTATTTTAATTTGACTATATTGCTTTTCTTATTTATCAAGACGGTAATTAGCTTTTGATTGTTTTAAAATATTGCTTCATGGGATAGACATCTCCTGAGTAAAACCAATTTTGTATCCGTCAGTTCTTTATTGAAATTTCCTTGCTCTAATTAATGCGAAGTTAATATCCTGTGTATCTAATAATGTCCAAGATTTTCGTGTTTCTTCCAGTTTCAAGGTTTCCATGTTGTAATATCATAAACCTACTTCAGAAATTATTCAGTCACAAATCCGAGCAACATGCACAAAATGCTGGAGGAACTCGGGAGGCCAGGGAGCATCCATGGAAAAGAGTACAGTCGACATTTTGGGTCGAGACCAATCAGCGGGTCGCTGGAGCTGCTGAAGTGTCTTGGCCCATTACGTTGACTGTACCCTTTTCCATAGATGATGCCCGGCCTTTTGAGTTCCTCCAGCATTTTGTATGTGTTGCTCAGAAATTATTCTATCGAATTAAGTCTTCAAGCTGACTATATTATGTAACTGGTAAGTCGGATGCATCATATTTCAAGCATGGAACTTGTGCAGACAGGAAACATAGAAGACATCTACTGCACAAACTATGATGAGTTTTGTATGTCTTTAGGCTAAACATTTTCCTGCAAGATTTCTGACTTCTCAGTTACAAATGCCAAGGCATGGATTATTTAGTAATGTGTACAGACATGAGAACGCCATAAATATTTAGACTATACATAAAAAGAAACTACTATTTACTTATCATGAACAAACTTTATGTAGTTGAAACAAATAATAATTTTATTCTGTTTTATTTGTATTTTTGTCAAGTATATTCAACAATACTTCAGAGCCTCTACCGCTGTCAGTTAGCAGAATTGCATGCTAAGGATGGGGAAACTCACAGTTTTTAGTAACTTCATTTTCCTTTTGATTAACAATTAGATAATATTTTTGAAGCCACTTCCCAAAATTATCTAATCCAACTTTGTAAATTACTAGTGCATTGTTTTGTCTTGAATTGTACTAATTCTTCAGAACATCATGTTTGTCAATATTAAATTTATTGTAATCAATCTGTTAACTCATTCTGAAATGCTGTGTGCAAAAGAATAGATCAGAATGATCTCTTAAAACAAGGTGGAGCACTTTGGCTTCAGAAAGATGGAAATAAATGAACTGCATTTTTCATTTTGGATTGTTCCACAGTGCTCCAATCGAATATTTTCGAGGCTATAACATAATTAGACATCGTTTAGACAACAGACATATACTTTCTGTTAACTCCTCCAGATTTTTTGGTCTGGCCACATGTTGATAATTGGTATCCATTCCTTTCAAGAAGGGAGTTTTCACTCAGCGGAATCCACCAAGGTATCACCCTTGTTCGACATATGAATCACCTCTCCTATTTAATAAAAACAGACTGATCTAATTGCAACTTTAGCTCCTCAATTAGTAGCTTGTCATTTCTTGCTTGCATAATATTTATGTCCCCCTCCACCAGGAATATTGAAGGACTCTGCCACTACTGGTCTCCAATCCCTGAGAGAAAAAGAAATTGCCTCAATTCTATCTCAAATAGTTGAGCCCTTAGTCAGGACTTTGCTTGGGCAGGGCAAAGTCAGGCAAAACCTGTTGGAGGCTGACAACCGTTCTGACTTGCATATTGTTTGTCTGGCTTGGGTGTAGAGACAAAAGACTAATCAAAGCTGATTCCCTCTAAAGTTTCCCTCAGGATAGATCACACTCGCTTTGCATGCAGAATTAATTAAAAAAGATATGTGATCACTAGTTCTGAATTCTCCTCCAGAGGAAACTTCTTATCCAGTTCCCAGTTTCAAGACACTTTGGTTTCATTCAGTCCCCTCTCACTCCTCTGAATTCCATGATACAAGTCTAGCCTGTCCAAACTGCCCTCCTTTGACAACTTGCCCATTCCAAACATGTTCAGAAAAGCCTTCTCCGAACTGTTTCAGATACATTAATTTTCCTGCCAAAATGGAAAATGTCACATTTTCCCACACTATAACCCATTTGCCAGATCTTAATCTACAACCTATTATCCTCTCCTTATATCCTCTGCACATTCTTCTTTCCCATGTACATTTATGTCATCCATAAATTCAGCAATCACTTCTCTACGTATTTATCGAAGTGTTTTATATAAATTGTGAGGCCCTGGTGGCACGTGGATCCTTTTGTGAAATACATTTCTGTCTAGTCTCTGTTTATGCCAATTCACTATTTTCTGGTAGGCAGCCAATCTTCCTTCCACACTGAAATGTTACCTCCTGCACCAGTAGCTTTTATTTTCAAAAGCAGCAATTTATCAAATCCTTGATGGAACTGAGCCACCTCTGAAATCACATGATTGCAATTATACAGTAAGATCCAATAAATAGCATTGAAATTAAGATGTGCTAATCTGTTTCAATGATGTTTAAGAGTAAAATATTGGCTCAAGCATTGGCTTAAAAGGAAAAAAAAACTCCTTGAATGCCTTATCTCTTATGTCCACTTAAAGAAGCAAACACCTCATCCAAAACAAAACTTCTCACTGTGCAGAACTCTGTCATTAGGTAATGGATGTGTTAATTTAAAACATAACTTAAACCTCTGAAGTAGGCCTTGAACCCACAATTTTCTAACAGAGGCATGAAGACTATGATTGAACCATGCCTGACTCCAGGGATGTTTGTTGTGAAAATGAATCATAAACAAACAATAAGAAAAATATGTATATTTCATGGATTATGAGAAGATAGAGTAATAACTGAAAGTTTATGAGATTAAGAGGAACACAAAGACTTATGAATAATACTTTTTGGGAACAACTAGGTATAGTGAGAGTTTTTAATCATTTTACAAAAGGAGAAAGATGAAGAGAGTGAGATAGTGATATATAACTCCCTTCTCCCCTCACCAGATACGTTTATTCTTTCTAAATATACTCTGATCTACAATCTGGTACAACTTCAGCGCATACAGAACTAACTAACCTAAGGGATAGGAGTGTGTAGTTCTTGATGTGAAGGACATGGTCACATCAAAGAGTAACAAATATCTGACAACACACACAAAGGTGGCAACAGTTTCATTTTTGTTTAGTAAAAACTATTTTCTGTGTGTTTAAACATTTTCCCCCTCTGATGAAGCTTGTAAGAGTAGGAGTATTCAAGCCCAAACATTCACAGGCCTTTCAGCACTGAACAGAAGCATTAACCTTCCTTATTATAGCTGTCTCTGTAGCATATTTGGTCATCAGAGAGCAATCATACCACGGTAGCATAGTGATTAACATGACACTATTACAGCTCAGGGCATTCCAGAGTTCAATTCTGGTGCCATTCTGTAAGGAGTCGTTGTACATTCTCCACCTGGAATGCATAGGATTTCTCTGGGTCTTCAGGTTTCCTCCCACTGTTCAAAGGCATACCAGGTAGTTTATTTGGTCATTGTAAATTATTCCGTGATTAGGTTAGGGCTAATCAGGCTTGCCTGGGTTTGTCGTGGCTCGAAGGATCGGAAGGGCCTATTCCAGACTGTGTCGCTAGATAAATAAACGGTCCTCCTGCATCACTTTCCTCATCATGGATCTTGCTTTATTCTATTCCATGATAGCAATAACAATCCATAAATGGAAACAAAGCAAGAAAATTATGGAAAATTTGTTCTTTAAATATTTAGTTCCTGAAAATCTGCAGAATTTCTCCCAGTTTCCCTATAGAGATCAGGGAAAATTTTGATCTAACCTGTTTGTCAGATACTTGGTGTGATCAGTTGCTGTAATAGTTTCTGTTCTCCATGACCCCAATTTCCATTGAAGTCCGTGAAGAGTAAATATTAGACGGATTAAAGCTGACATTTCCAGCTGATTCTAAACACGAGATTCCACAGATTATGCACACAAAACACTAGAGGAACTTCGCAGGCCAAGCAGCACTATGGAAATGAGTACAGCTGATGTTTTGGGCTGAGTCCCTCAGCATCTTGTACTTGTTGCTTGGGTTTCCAGCATCTGCAGATTTCTCTTATTTGACATTCTGTGGATGCTCTAGAAATCCAGAGTAACACACACAAAGTGCTGCAGGAATTCAACAGGTCAAGCAGCATCTATAGAGAGCAATAGAGTTGGCGTTTTGGGCCAAGACCCTTCATCAGGACCAGTTGATTCATGGGCACTCCCTCTCAGCCAGTTGGGATTAAACAGACACGATATCTGTAGTTAGCTGAAAAGGGACGTGAATGTTGTTTCTCCAGAGGTTCCTCCAGTTTATTGAAGCATCTTATTGAAAGCATAGTTCTTAATCAGATTATACCTTTTCTATTAACCCAAACAATACGTGTCAGCATTTCAATATTCAGAAACATAAATCAACCTTTCTTGGGCAGCAAATAACTAATGATAAAATAAAACTGTCATGAAAACCTTTCTTGTTCAAAAGTAGCTGGTTAGCATTTCCTTATAAAGCATACATTCTCTTTGGAAAATCAGAACCACAGAAAAGGAAGCTATTTGCCCCAACTTCTAATTATACTTTTACTATAGTGCCAACTCATCATTAACAATTTCCATGTAACACAACTCCATCTCATAGATCTCCTACAAAATAATTCGCTCATGCAGTGAATTTCCTGGAATTAGTCCTAAATTTGAATCTACTAAAGCTTAGGTTGGGTTAAACCTTAAGCAGTGTGCACGATTCCAATGCCAATTTTACCCTGGTGAGCCTATGACATCTGATTGTCCTGGCAGTGACAATTGATCTGCACTGGTACCTCACTTAGTGCTCGGGATATGTTTCCAGCAATGAGAGAGCTAATGGAGTCATTATTAAAAGAGATCTTTATAACTTTACATAGGCATGTTGGACATAACCAGAAGCAAGCCCTTGGCCTCCACAGGTGCTCTTTCTGCCCTAAATGACCTGCAGCTTATCATCAAAGGGCTAAGATAAGATTAAAACTTAAGTCTAGCTTTATCTGCCACATATAAGACATCGAAACATACTGCGAAATGCATTTTTTGCATCGAAGACTAGCTCAGTCCGACAATGTCCTGTGAGCAGCCCACGAGTGTTGTCACATTTCCAGCTCTAACATAGTGTGCCCACAACTTACTCACTCTTATCTGTACACCCTCGGAACATGGGAAGAAGCCAGAGCACCTGGAGGAAACTGATGCACCCACAGGGAGAATGTACAACTCCTTTCAGACAGTGGCATGAATTAAACCCTGGCTGGTGATCATTGGCACTGTAAAATGCTGCGTTAGCCACTACAATCCCATGCCACCCTTGATGTTGAGTGGGCTAGAGTCATCACTGCAGCCACTCAACTCTGAAGGCCACTCAACACTTGAGGCAATGCTCTTACCAGATGTGGTAAAATAAACCCTCGGACCCTGGTGGTCTGTCGATGCATAGAGCAGATCTGCTAGTCTCCAGGTGTAGTGCACGCTCACTGTGCTGAACAGAACTCAGTGCGAGTGGTAGTTCTTTTCCCTATGGTCTGTCCACAACCAGCCATCACAGACAGAATCTGCTCATCAAAGCATGAGTAATACCTGCAAAGTGGTTGATGGGGGTCAGGGGTAGAGGGCATGGATTTGCATCTGCTTCCCAGCACCCAGGTGTTTTTTTCCAAAATACAAGCAGATACATAACTTGGACTCCAGGATTAAGAATGCCTTCATGAAGAAGTACTTATCAGGGTAGGAATAAGTGGTGTACCAGGAGCTGAAATAATCTCGCCCTGATGTAATGAGGAGTCTGATGTACTGGATTTGCTTTCCCTCATGCAGCAAAATAAGACTGTGGAGGGGAAGTGGGAAATGCCCACTGTAGCCCTTTCTATAGATCAAGAGAGATAGATGTGTCCCCAGAGTCCCTCAAAGAAGCCCTCCACTTACCTTCACAAACAAGAGAAAATTTGCAGATGCTGGAAAACCAAGCAACACATGCAAGAATCATTTCCAAGATGGCGGCGCGACGCAGCTTGCAGCGGCCACTCCGGAGCTGATTATTTGTTATTTGTGAAGTGGGGTGCCGTGTACAATTATAATCGATTGAAAACGGATGTGGGAGCACGGAGGAACATCAGGAAATCTCTAGGAAGATCTTCTTTGTTGCTGCTGCTGCTGTGAGGTCCGGGACTCTGCTGGGAAGAACAGGCCCCCAGTCCTCGGGGCTGCGTTGCCGATGGCCGTTCTTAACATGCTCAGCAGAGGATGGTGCTTGGAGAAGCTGTGCCGGAGGGGATGGTCGTCAGCTCGGAGGTTCGACGGACTCGGAGTCCACTGCGGTCAGGTCGCTTTCGGTGTGTGCTGCATCTGTGAGGCTGGGTTCGATGGAACTTTCGGTGTGTGCTGTGTCTGCAAGGCTGAGTCGGGTGGCGCCATTGAAGTCCATAGCGGGGGTATTCCCTTCTGCCGCCGGCGTGGAATGGCGAGTCTGTCTGGACCCTGGGGACTTGTGGAAACTGTGTGGTGATTTCTTTTGAACTTATAGTCCTTTAACATCTTTGGACTATTTTTACTGTGCCCATGGTTTTAATCAATTATGCTATTGTTTGCACTGTTGTAACTATATGTTGTAACTACATGGTTTTGTGCAGGTCTTGTAGCTTTAGTTTTTGGTCTTGTTTGTCTGGTGGATTTGGAGCTCCTTTCCGGGGAACGCGCTAAGACAGCAGCACAATATTAATACGCAGCAGCCTGTCCGGACTCTGGATTGGGGATTGCCAAACGTTATGTGGATTTTCTGGTGTAGTCTGTTTTGTCATATACTTTTGTGATATCATTCTGCAGGAACGTTGTCTCGTTTTTTAACTGCATTGCATTTGTGGTTTCTAAATGACAATCTGAATCTGAAAATGCTGGAGGAAGTTCCTTTAGCATTTTGTGTGTGTTGCTTCCACTTACCTTCCTCCAATTGTACTTTCTCTCTTTCACTTTTGCATTATAGACATTCCTATACTCTGGCACCAAGGATATCGATATCTTTCTTTGGAAGTAAAGGCACCTGACAGTCAGCCAACCTCCCATCTTTTGGGGATTAATTCAAAATATCCAGAGCATCAGTATTCCTTTGCTTTAGCCCATAAGACTATAAGACATAGGAGCAGAATTAGGCCATTTAGCCCATCAAGTCTTCTTCTCCATTCTATCATGGCTGATTCATTATCTCACTCAACCCTATTCTCCTGTCTTCTCCCATAAAGTTTGACGCCCCGACGAATCAAGCAGCTATCAAATTCAGCTTTAAATATACTATAGGAAACATCCTCTCACATCCATTCTATCTAGGCCTTTCTACATTCCATATGTTTCAAAGAGATCCTCCCTCATTCTTCTAAGCTCCAGCAAGTAGAGGCCCAGAACCATCAAACGGTCCTCATATGTTAACCCTTTCATTTCCAGAATTATTCTCATAAAACTTCTCTGAACTCTTTTCAATGCCAGCACATTATAAGGGGCATAGATAGGGTAAATGCAATCTAGATTTTTCCACTGAGGTTGGGTGGGACTACCACCAGAGTCATGGATTAAGGGTGAAAGATGAAAAGTTTAAGGGAAACATGAGGGGAAACTTCTTCACTCAGAGGATTGTGGGAGTGTGGAATGAGCTGCCAGCACAAGTGGTCAATGCGAGCTTGATTTCAAGCTTAAGTGAAGTTTGGATAGGTACATATATAATATGGGGTATGGAGAGCTATGGTTCCAGTGCAGATTGATGTGATAGGCAGTTTAAATAGCTTCAGCATGGACTAGATGGGCCAAAGGGTCTGATCCTGTTCTGTACTTTTCTATGATTCTATCCTTCCTTAGTTAAGGGGCCCAAAACTTTACAATACTCCAAGCGTGATCTGAATAATGCCTTAAAAAAGTGCAAGAGTGTAATGAATCAGCTTTACATCTTTGCTTATATATTCTAAATCAGCTCAAAATAAATGCTATCATTGCATTTGCCTTCCTTAAGATCGGCTCAACCTGCCAAGTAAGCTTCAGGGAATCCTGCACAAGGACTTCCAAGTCCCTTTGTATTTCTGATTTTTGAATTTTCTCCCCACTTAAGAAATAATCTACATCTTTATTCCTTCTACCATAGTGTATATGTACACTTCTCTACACTATATTCCTTCTGCCACTTCATTGACAATTCTTCCAATCTGTCTAAGTCCTTCTGCAGTCTCCCTGCTTCCTTAACACAGCCTACCACTCCACCTATCTTGTATTGTCTGCAAACTTGGCCTTAAAGCCATCAATTCCATCATTCATAGATAATGTGAAATGAAGTGGTCCCAATACAGATGCCTGCAGAAAACCACTAGTCACTGGCAGCCAATCAGAAATGGCCCCCTTTATTCCCATATCTTGCCTGCTGCCACTCAAACAATCTTCTATCCATGTTAGTACCTTTCCTTTTTTTACCATGGACTCTTATCCTGTTAAGCAACTACATTTGTGACTCTTTGACAAAGGTGTTTTGTAAATCAAACTAAACAACATCCACTGACTTTCATTTGTCTACCCTGCCTGTTATTTCCTGAAAGAATTCAGGCAAAGTTTTTCCTTAAGGAAACCCTGTTGACTTTGGCCTACTTTGTCATGATCCCTCAGTTACCCTGAAACAGCATCCTCAATAATGAACTCCGTTATCTTCTTAATCATTGAAGCCAGGCAAACTGGCCTATAATCTTCTTTGTCTGCCTGCCACTCTTCTAAAAGAGTGGAGTGACATTCCAATATTCCAGAGCAATTCCAGAATCCAGTGATTCTTGAAAGATCATTACTAATGCCTCCACAATCTCTTCAGCTACCTCTTTCTGACCCTTGGGGTGTCACCAATTCGGCCCAGATGACTTACCTACCCAAGCACCTTCTCCTTAGTAATAACAACAACACTCACTTCTGATCCCTGAAACTCTTGAATTTCTGGCATACTGCCAGTGTATTCCACAGTGAAGACTGATGTAAAGTATTTATCAAGTTTGTCTGCCATTTCTTTGTCCCACATTACTACCTCTCCGGAATAATTTTCCAGTGGTCCAATATCCACTTTTGCCTCTCTTTTACTCTTTATATATTTGAAAAAAACTTTTGGTGCCCTCCTTTATATTATTGGTTAGTTTAGCTTCATATTTCATCTTCTCTCTTCTTATGGTTTTTTATTTGCCTTTTGTTATTTTTCAAAAGCTCTCCAATCCACTAACTTCCCACTAAATTCTTGCTTTATTCTATGCCCTCTCTTTTGCTTTTATTCTGACTTTGATTTCCCTTATCAGCCATAGTTGCCTCATCCTCCCTTTAGAATACTTCTTCATCTTTTGGATGTGCTGTATCTAACCTGTGCCTCTGAATTGCCCCTAGAGACTCCAGCAATTGGTGATCTGCTAACATGCCTGATAGTAGTCTTTCCAATCAACTTTGGCCATCTCCTCTCTCATGCCTCTGTAGTTCCCCTTACTCCACTGTAGTACTGATACATCTGGCTTTATCTTCACCCTCTCAAACTGAAGGGTAAATTTTATAATATTATGATCACTACCTTCTAAGGGTTCCTTTACCCTAAAATCCTTAATCAAATCTGTTTATTACACAACCTCCCAATCCTCTATTGCCTTTCCCCTAGTGAGCTTATTCGCAGGCTGCTCTAAAAATCCATCTTGTAGGTATTCTACAAATTTCCTTTATTGGGAACCAGCACCAACATGATTTTCCAAATCTATTTGGATATGACTATTGTAACATTGCCCTTTTTACATGACATTCCCATCTCCCATTGTAATTTACTGTATAATCCACATACTAACTACTGTTCAAAGGCCTGTGTTTAACTCTAATCAGGATCTCCTTATTCTTTCAGTCTTTTAACTCTACCTACAAGGTTTCTACATCTTCTGATCCCATATCACCTCTTTTTAAGGATTTGATTTCATTTTTCACTAATAGAGCCACCTCACCCCCTCTTCCTACCTGCCTGTTCTTTCGATAGAATGTGTAACCTTGGATGTAAAGCTCCCAACTCTGATCTTCTTTCAGCCACGACTCAATGATGTCCACAACATCATACGTGTCAATCTCTAATTGCACTAGAAGATCATCTATCTTATTCTGCATACTGGGCGCATTCAAATTTAACACCTTCAGTTCTGTTTTCATCACCATTTTCAATTTTGCCCCCATGTCACACTTCAACTCATCCCATTGACTGCAATTTTGCCTTATCATCTGCCTGTCCTTCCTCACCCTCTCACTACTGACACAATCCATCGACTTTTATTTCAACTACTCCAATCTCAGCCCTTTTTAATGCTGTTCAGAACTGGACACAGTGATCAAAACACCACTAGCATTTGCACGTGATGAACGTGGTTACCTCTGAAAAATCCTTTAAGATAGGAACTGAGTGAGCCAATCAACCTTTCTTCCGGCTTCCTCCTGAGGAAGTAACGTTGAAGAGGTTGGTTTGAAATTTCTTCATGAAATTCTGTTTGGTCCTAAGCATGCTGCAGGATAGTTTGCTGCCAGTGAGAACCATAAAATAAGACCTCCATTGTTAGGAAGACATCTAAGAGGAAATCCTTGGAGGGATTCTGCAAAATGCACTCTGAGGAATCTTTGGGGATCTTCATAAGAAGCATAACAAAAGAGTTTGGATGTTTTTGAAATTCTAATGAACTTTTCTCAATAAGGGGGCAACCATAATCAGGTTCAATTGAGCATAAGGTCATAGAATCATGGAATCATACAGCACAGAAATGGACCTTTAAGGCCCACATCAACCATGCCAAATGTGACGTACCTCTGCATTCAGCTCAGATCGCCCTAACTTAGTCACTAACTTAGTCTCTGTCCACATATCTTTTAATCCTTATAAATGTATCTGTATTTACCAACTTCTCTGGCAGCTCATTCGAGGTATTCCCAGCCTTCTGTATTAAAAACATAGTCCTCGGGATCTCCTCTGTGATCTTAATCACGTGCTTTCCTGTTCCTCCCCTGGAAACAGAGTTTGTCTATCTGTCCTATCTCAGCCCCTCATAGTTCTATTAACCTCAATATGGTCTCCTTCAGCCCCATATTTTCCAGTGAAATTAAACACAATCTATCCAATTTCTTATAACTTCAGCTGCCCACACCAGGCATCACCTTTTGCATTCTCCCTGCTATTATCACTTCCTTACAGTAGTGTAGTGAGCAGGACTGTACACAAACTCCAAGGCAGAGTACAAAGTAAATGACAGGATACTTGGTAGTATGGAGGAGCAGAGGGATCTGGGAGTACATGTCCACAGATCCCTGAAAGTTGCCTCACAGGTAGATAGGGTAGATAAGAAAGCTTATGGAGTGTTAGCTTTCATAACTCGAGGGATAGAGTTTAAGAGTCGCGGGGTAATGATGCAGCTCTATAAAACTCTAGTTAGACCTCACTTGGAGTACTGTGTCCTGTTCTGGTCGCCTCACTATAGGAAGGATGTGGAAGCATTGGAAAGGGTACAGAGGAGATTTACCAGGATGCTGCCTGGTTTAGAGAGTATGGATTCTGATCAGAGATTAAGGGAGCTAGGGCTTTACTCTTTGGAGAGAATGAGGATGAGAGGAGACATGATAGATGTATACAAGATATTAAGAGGAATCAATAGAGTGGACAGCCAGCGCCTCTTCCCCAGGGCACCACTGCTCAGTACAAGAGGACATGGATTTAAGGTAAGGGGTGGAAAGTTCAAGGGGGATATTAGAGGAAGGTTTTTCACTCAGAGAGTGGTTGGTGCGTGGAATGCACTGCCTGAGACAGTGGTGGAGGGAGACGCACTAGTGAAATTTAAAAGCTAATAGACAGGTATATGGAGGAATTTAAGGTGAGGGGTTATATGGGAGGCAGGGTTTAGGGTCAGCACAACATTGTGGGCCAAAGGACTTGTACTGTGCTGTATTGTTCCATGTTTTATGTTCTATAATACTGAAGAGCAGTCTAACCAATATTTTGCATAGCTGCGCATGACTTTCTGACTCAGTGCCTCAGCCTATGAAAAGAAGCATCCTAAATGCCTTCTCCACTACGGTACCCACCAGTAACACCACTTTCAGGAAGCTAAGGACTTAAACACCAAGGTGCCTCTGTACATCAGTTCTCTTATGGTCCCTGCCGTTAATTCTACATGTCCCACTTGACTTTTCTTCCAAAACATTCAGAGGTTATCAATGCAGAAAACCAAAAGTATTGTATCCATGTGAGACAACGTTGTGGTGTATATCAGATGAACTAAACCATGTTGACCATAGGAGTTTCCATGAAACAGCAGAAAATTTTTTTTTGGCATGCATCTCCTTACCGTAACAGACATTCACTTTTTTACTGTTATTTCATATTGGATCCATTGTCAAATTTTCATTTGAAAAGTTGCCATCAGAAGGCAGCAAACCAGATAGTAAAGAAAGATACCTTAAGTTGCATATAATACAGAGCCACATGTACTTTGAAGGTCTGATTTTGTGCAAATCTCATTCTGGAACAGTATGACATTTTCATATTCTCACTTTGGAACAGTTAGTCATTTCAACACTCAGAGGCTTTTTCCCAGGGCTGAAATGACCATCACAAGAGGACTCAGTTTTAAGGTACAGAGGAGATGTCAGGGGTAAGTTTTTTACGCAGAGTGGTGAGTGCGTGGAATGGGCTGCCAGCGACAGTGGTGGAGGTGGATACAATAGGGTCTTGTAAGAGACTCCAGGATAGGTACCTGGAGTTTAGAAAAATAGTGGACAATGGGTAACTTCAGGTAATTTCTAAAGTAAGTACATGTTCGGCATAGCATCGTGGGCCGAAGGGCCTGTATTGTGTTGTAGGTTTTTCTGTGTTTCTATGACATCTTTGAAGTGAATAAATAAAAAAGAAGCAAGATAGTTCTCCAGGTTATTGCCCTGCTCATTTAAAATTTCCTTGAGAAATTTCACGCTTAGCCATTGTAACATTGGGCAGAGTATTGATAGAAACCCCACTTACTTATCTATCTGAGAAAATCTCTGGCACAGGTGTGTGTGCAACTTAAGGGAGAGTCAGAGTTGTCAAGCCCCTTCAGTACTCAATTTGTCTGCCAATGCCTATGGTCAGAACAGCTGCTTAACCAGCCTTCTGGAGAGATGTCAGTTGAATTATGTTAATACAAAAGTCATATCAATCACAAGAAGAAAGAAAGGTACAGCGGAAAGAAAGCATGTAAAATATTATATTAATCCTCAGCCGATGAATCAGTTCTCTTCCTTACTGTGCTGACATTTATTAACTTCAAAGTTCTGCATATGGAGCAGCATATATTTAAGACCATTTATACCTAACTGGAGATGAAATGACTACATAAACAAGGAACCGTATTCCAAAGACACATAATTAATATCCGAATCTGCCCCTGACTGCCAGAAGTGTTCTGCTGATTTATTGCTTGGGTACTATCTGGGGCACAAATCATGATTTCCCTGACATAGATCCCCTTCATTTACTTCATTTATATCTTACAAATAAATAAAATCCCTTGAGACAAGCATTTCAGTTAGGAAAATGATTTTACAACAGATACACCTTGAACAGAAGGGAACTCATTTAAAGAATGACTTTATCTATTCTAATATAATATGTAGGTTCTTATGGCACTGTTGATGTAATAGGCTTGGGTTTCTGATATTTTTCTTTATGTAATCTGAGCGAAATTGACCAAACCAGCACGCAGCATAGAGGGAGTGTAAATATATGAGTACTCCAGTATAAATAAAGTTTCTCTGATCTAAAGAAGATCTAAAAGTGACTTTGAATGAAACTGGCCCCACTCTCAGATGGAACTAGAGCTTTACAATTTCTTTACAGTTGTATCTACTTGAAGAGAATTAAGCTAGCTTTTGTAGGTGAGTGGACAGTTGTAACTACATTTTAAATGCTTTTCATATTTAATTTTGTCAGAAACTTATTCAAACTGAGTCATTCACCATAATATGTTGGCACTTATTAAATTCAAAGCTTTGCACTTGGAGAACTACGTACAGCATTTAAGATAACAATATTTATTAAAACTAATATGTTGTTCATTCTAGTTTTTATTAAGTAATATTCTGTAATTTTTAAATCAGACTGAAATAAAACTGCATAAATAAAGCTATATTAGATTACCAGCTTAAATATATCAATGAACGCATTTTACTGCAAAGAAAGATGTGATAACACTTTATTGTGCAACTTGTTGCACTGGTTCATGGGTAATTTTGCATATTTAATGAAAACTTGTACTGTTATATAACTACTGCTATTTCAGAGACAATTTGCAGAATGCTTTCTGATTGCACTCAGAAAGAATGATTTTACACAACGGATTCTGTTTCATGTGTGCTGATGTTCAGTCAGTGTGTTTGCATGACCACTGCTTTTGACATTTATTTGTAGATGCAATGGAGCAAAACAGCTTTTCCCTGTGTAAGAAATACTTAAATTGGCGTTTGACTCACACTTTGATCATTTAAAACACCTCAGACACAGTGCATCAAAGTGCTTTAATCCTTTGTTTTACCTGAAGATCACCTTCCGCTTGGACCAAGTTGCAATGAATTTATTTCAGTAGCACAGTAATTACATTCTCCTTTACAGTTCGTGCTCTGGGGAAGGTTTCATATCAGAATGCTCACACGCACATGGCAGTTCTCAGGCATATCAACTTGAACTATTCAGATCAAACCGATTTAAATTAGATTACACATTTAACATTAGAAGCAAACACCGAGTATTTCTCTCAAACGGTCACCTTATCTTCTGTCTAGGATCAGCAAAAGCTGCACAGGCAGTTCATCCAATATTTTGGATGACTCAGAACCACAGAGTTACTTATGTTTTCTGTTATATGCGTTTTTGCAGATTCAGTGATCCAGATAGGTGGATTATTGTTATATGACAAACTATCATCATGGCTATTGGTGAGGTGGGAAGTATTAAAACAAAATCATTTTGAAATGGTTTGAGTCATTTTTTTTTTGGAATGGTTAAATACTTCACTAATTGGACATTTAATGCTGAGAGGTGAAAGTTTTTAACTTAAGAGAAAGTTACTGATCTGGCATATAGTATTTGGTTCTTTGATTTAACCAGTCCATTCAGGCCTTTGTTCACAACTTGAGCCTTCGCTTATCTTAAATTATTTAATTATATTAGCAAAAGTGTCCATTAATTTTTCTCTATGTCACCTCAAAACCCTGTAAGAGTATGTACCGCACTCTCAACACTTGCTTCGGGGAAAGACGTTTCGACCAAATGTCCCTTTGGAAATGCCCATCCTCTCTGATTCTTCTTTACACCAATAATGGAAATATTTCTCCCAATCCACTCCATCAGAATGCTATCATTTTATTGGTTTATCCCTAGCTTTACACTCTCAAGAGAAGACAGATAGTTTCTATCCTATACTAACATGTATTACCTTGATTTTCTGCAGCAACTACATGAAACTTCTCAACACCCTCTCCAGTGTCTACATCCTCCCTGTAATATCATGTGCCACAAGGCTCAAGGACAACTTCCATTTACTGTTATATGATGATTGAATGGACCTCTTGTTCAATAAGGTGGAATCTTGACCTCACCGACTACTGTAAGGCTTTGCACCTTGTGGTCTGCCTGCATTGCACTTTCCCTGTAGTTCAAAGTTCAAATAAATTTAATATCACCATATACATCCCTGAGATTCATTTTCTTGCAGCTATTCACAGTAAATACAAAGAAAGACAATAGAATCAATAAAAGGCCATTCTTAGTGAAGTGGACAAACATCCAAAATATAGAAAACAAAATGAGCAAATATGAAAAAAGACAAATAATAATAATAATAATAATACATAAATAAGAAATATGTATTAAGGATATGAGATGAGCCCTTGAAAGTGAGTTATAGGTTGTTGGGCAAGTGAAGTTGAGAGAAGTTATCTCTTTTGGTTCAAGGGGTAATAATTGTTCTTGCAACTGGTGGTGCTGGTCCAGACGCTCCTGTACTTTCTCCCTGATGGCAACAGCAAGTAGACAGCATGGCCTGGGTGTTGGGGGTCCTTAACGATGGATGCCACTTTCCTGCGACAACGCTCCTTGTAGATGTACTCAATGTGGGAGTGGGGGGGGAGGTTCTATCCACGACTTTTTGTAGGCTTCTCCATTCAAGGGCATTCGTGTTTCCATATCAGGCCGTGATGCAACCAGTCAACGTAGTCTTCAACACATGTCTATAGAAGTTTGTCAAAGCTTCAGATGACATGCCAAATCCTTGCAACCTTCTAAGAAATTAGAGGCACTGCTAACACATAACATTTTTAGTTCTGTTATGGCTTGTCCTTTGTACTATCTCCAAGTAATGTTGTTATGGCATGATCCATTGAGTGGCATGCTATACAGACTTTTTCACTGTACCTTGGTGCCTGTGACAATAATGAACAATTTATCAGTTATGATCAGAACTACACATAATACTCAAGTTCTGCTTTTAATTTATATATATATATATATACACACACACACACACACACACACACACACACAGAGCTTGCCAAATCAGGTAAACTGAGAGATGATACAACTTAGTTCATGTCAGCTTGCTGTGGAGTCAGTCAAGATAGCTTGTAATCACCAACTTCACTCATGTATTGCTCCGATTTGTTGCAAGATCTAGCAGGATATCAACTGCAATAGCTTGGATGCATCTGACTTGCAGCTGCAGATCTCTCACTTTGATACCCTGCTGGAGCAAGTAACTTCACAAGAATTCCTTTTCAATCATGATTCTGAATTCTATTTGTTATTAGATGACATATTCCTTACATATTTGGTTAAGGAGAGTGCAACTATTATAGTAATACTAGTACTGTTGTTCTAAAGGGTGGAGAGTTTATAAAGACCTGATGAAGTTGTTTTGGCCCAAAACTTTGACTATTTACTCTTTTCCATAGATGCTCCCTGGCCTGCTGTGTTCCTCCAGCATTTTTGTGTGTATTACTAGGGTATTAGGTAGTGAGATTGTGGATCATATGCCTGTTATGGGGAAGAAGGTATTTTCAGCCATGAAGTGTATTAAGGAGGGAAAATGTCCAAAACCTGACAAAGTGCACCCTGGATCTTATGGGAAGCTAGAGAAGAAATTGCAGATGCCCTTGTAGAGATACTTGCTGTGTCGTTATACATTGGCAAAGTTCCAGTAGACTGGAGGGTGACTAATATTGTTCCATTGTTCAGGAAGGGCTGTCATGGTCCCTCCTGGCACCTGGCTATCTTCCTCAGGAATTGGGCCTTAACCACCTCGTTTAGTTCCCAATCTTTCTCCAGCACCAACAACTACAAACACCCGCATTCCATCAAGCAAGGCAGTATAAGAATCCGATGACCACAACTGAAAGGTGCCAGTTTGTTGGTTGACTTGTGTACGAGTAACCTCATTCCATGGGACTGAGGACCATCAGTTCTAAGTCTAACCTTCTTCCTGAATTATCTACTAGAATCAAGACTCTGGGCAAAGACCCCCTTGGAACCCTTCCCACGCTTGCTACAATGGCGACATCTCCCCACTTGGCCTCCGTGCCCGTGTTCAGCCCTTGGGTTCATTCCACCTCCACATCCTTGCAACAAGGGCAGGCCAGAAAAGTTCATCAGTATTGAAGTTAGTGGAGGGAAGCTGAGGTCAAGATATGCGTACCATCACTCGGATAGTCAGGGCCTGATCAGGAATAGTTAGCATAGTTTTATGCATGAGAGATCATGCCTGACAAATATTTTGGAATTTTTTCAAGAGTTAGCTAAGGGGATAGATGGATGTAGGGCAGTTAATGTTGTTTATATAGACTTTAGCAAAGCCTTTGACAAAATCCTGCATACAGGAAGATCCGGAAGGTTGGGTTACTTGGGATTTTGGGGGAGCTAATGAGGTGGATTCAGAATTAGTTCAATGATAAGAAGTAGAGGGTGATGATTCTTTGACTGGAGGCTTGCAGCTAGTGGGGTGGCCCAAGGGTCAGTAGTGGGACCTCAGTTATTCATTACTTATGAAAATAATTTGCATATGAATGTACTTGGCTTGATTAGCAAGTTCGCTAATGATAATAAACTTTGGGTCTTCTTGATGGTGAAGCAGATTACAATGAATTAAAAAAAGATCTCAACCCAGTTAGTGTAATGGGCCAAGGAATGGCTATTGGATTTCAACTTAGATAAGTGTGAGGTGATGTATTTTGTACAGTCAAACCAGAGAAAGTCTTATACAGTGAATGGCAGGGCACAGACAAGAGCTGTGAAACAGAGGGACCAGGGGGACGGGGAATGTGGTCGAGTGCACTATTCGGTGAAAGTGGCCGCACAAGTAAACAGGGTAGTGAAAAAGTCATTTAGTATGTCATCAGGGCATTGAGTATTGGATTAGGGACATTAACTCCAAAGTATTTGTCAGGCATGATCTCTCATGCATAAAACTATGCTAACTATTCCTGATCAGGCCCTGACTATCCGAGTGATGGTATGCATATCTTGACCTCAGCTTCCCTCCACTAACTTCAATACCGATGAACTTGTCTGGCCTGCCCTTGTTTCTAGGCAGAAGACTGAAGAACAGGACATCGAAGGTGGCATTCTCAGGATTGCTACCAGTGCTACATGATAGTAGTGGTAAGGATTGGAGGAGATGGCAGTTGAATGCGTGGCTGAAGAGTTGGTGCAAGGGGCAGGGTTTTAGATTTTTGGATCATTGGGATTTCTTCTGGGGAAGGTGGGACCTCTACAGATTGGATGGGTTGCACCTGAACTCAAGGGGGAGCAATATCCTTGCAGGTAGGTTTGCTAGCATGGTTCGGGAGGGTTTAAACTAATTGGCAAGGGGGATGGGACCCGGAGAAATAGAGCAGTGAAAGAAGTGCATGGAGTAAAGCCAGATCTAACACAGAGAGGCTTTGAGGAAAGAGAAGCAGAATAAAGGGTGTAAAGGTAGTAAGGTAGAAGGGCTAAAGTATGTGTACTTCAATGCAAGAAGCATCAGGAACAAAGGTGATGAAATGAGAGCTTGGATACATACATGGAATTATGATGTAGTGGCCATTACGGAGAGTTGGCTGGCACCAGGACAGGAATGGATTCTCAATATTCCTGGATTTCAGTGCTTTTAAAAGGATGGGGGGGGGGGTGGGGGAAGGGGAGGAGGGGTGGCATTACTGGTCAGGGATACTATTACAGTTACAGAAAGGGTAGGTAATGTAGCAGGATCCTCCTTTGAGTCAGTGTGGGTGGAAGTCAGGAACAGGAAGGGAGCAGTTACTCTACTGGGAGTATTCTGTAGGCCCCCGGTAGCAGCAGAGATACCGAGGAGCAGATTGAGAGGCAGATTTTGGAAAGGTGCAAAAATAACAGGGTTATTATCATGGGTGACTCTAACTTCCCTAATATTGATTGGCACATGATTAGTTCCAAGGGTTCAGATGGGGCAAAGTTTGTTAATTGTGTCCAGAATGGATTCTTGTCACAATATGTTGACAGGTCAAGTAGGGGGAATACCATACTAGATCTATTATTAGGTAACGAACCGGGTCAGGTCACAGTTCTGTCAGTGGGTGAGCATCTGAGGGACAGGGATCACCACTCCCTGGCCTTTAGCATTATCATGGAAAAGGATAGAATCAGAGGGGACAGGAACATTTTTAATTGGGGAAGGGCAAATTATGAAGCTATAAGGCTAGAACTTGCAGTTGTGAATTGGGATGAAGTTTTTTCAGGGAAATGTACGATGGACATGTGGTTAATGTTTAAGGATCTCTTGCAGGATGTTAGGGACAAATTTGTCCCGGTGAGGAAGATAAAGAATGGTAGGGTGAAGGAACCATGGGCAACAAGTGAAGTGGAAAATCTAGTCATGTGGAAGAAGGCAGCATACATGAGGTTTAGGAAGCAAGGATCAGATGGGTCTACTGAGAAATATAGAGTAGCAAGAAAGGAGCTTAAGAAGGGGCTGAGGAGAGCAAGAAGGGAGCATGAGAAGGCCTTGGCATGTAGGGTAAAGGAAAACCCCAAGGCATTCTTCAATTATGTGAAGAACAAAAGGATGACAGGAGTGAAGGTAGGACTGATTAGAGATAAAATTGGGACGATGTGCCTGGAGGCTGCGGAAGTGAGCGAGGTCCTCAGTGAATACTTCTCTTCGGTATTCACCACTGAGAGGGAACTTGATGAAAGTGAGGACAATATGAATGAGGTTGATGTTCTGGAGCATGTTGATATTAAGGGAGAGGAGGTGTTGGTGGTGTTGGAGGTGCTAAAATACATTAGGATGGATAAGTCCCCGGGGCCTGACGGAATATTCCCAGGCTGCTCCACGAGGTGAGGGAAGAGATTGCTGAACCTCTGGCTAGGATCGTTATGTCCTCGTTGTCCACGGGAATGGTACTGGAGGATTGGAGGTAGGTGAATGTTGTCCCGTTGTTCAAAAAACCTTGTTCAAAAAAGGTAGTAGGGATAGTCTGGGTAATTATAGACCAGTGAGCCTTACGTCTGTGGTGGGAAAGCTGTTGGAAAAGATTCTTAGAGATAGGATCTGTGGGCACTTAGAGAATCATGGTCTGATCAGGGACATTCAGCATGGCTTTGTGAAGGGCAGATCGTACCTAACAAGCCTGATAGTTCTTTGAGGAGGTGACCAGGCATATAGATGAGGGTAGTGCAGTGGATGTGATCTACATGGATTTTAGTAAGGCATTTGACAAGGTTCCACACGGTAGGCTTATTCAGAAAGTCAGAAGGCATGAGATCCAGGGAAGTTTGGCCAGGTGGATTCAGAATTGGCTTGTCTGCAGAAGGCAGAGGGTTGTGGTGGAGGGAGTACATTCAGATTGGAGGGTTATGACTAGTGGTGTCCCACAAGGATCTGTTCTGGGACCTCTACTTTTTGTGATTTTTATTAATGACCTGGATGAGGGGGTAGAAGAGTGGGTTGGCAAGTTTGCAGATGACACAAAGTTTGGTGGTGTTGTAGATAGTGTAGAGGTTTGTTGAAAATTGCAGAGAGACATTGATAGGATGCAGAAGTGGGCTGAGAAGTGGCAGATGGAGTTCAACCCGCAGAAGTGTGAAGTGGTATACTTTAGAAGGACAAACTCCAAGGCAGAGTACAAAGTAAATGGCATGATACTTGGTAGTGTGGAGAGCAGAGGGTTCTGGGGGTACATGTCCACAGATCCCTGAAAGTTGCCTCACAGGTAGATAGCGTAGTTGAGAAAGCTTATGGGGTGTTAGCTTTCATAAGTTGAGGGATAGAGTTTAAGAGACGCGATGTAATGATGTAGCTCTACAAAACTCTGGTTAGGCCACGCTTGGAGTACTGTGTCCTGTTCTGGTCGCCTCCCTATAGGAAGGATGTGGAAGCATTGGAAAGGGTTCAGAGGAGATTTACCAGGATGCTGCCTGGTTTAGAGAGTATGGATTATGATCAGAGATTAAGGGAGCTAGGGCTTTACTCTTTGGAGAGAAGGAGGATGAGTGGAGACATGATAGAGGTGTACAAGATATTAAGAGGAATAGACAGAGTGGACAGCCAGCGCCTCTTCCCCAGGGCACCGCTGCTCAGTACAAGAGGACATGGATTTAAGGTAAGGGGAGGGAAGTTCAAGGGGGATAGTAGAGGAAGGTTTTTCACTCAGAGAGTGGTTGGTGCGTGGAATGCACTGCCTGAGTCAGTGGTGAAGGCAGATACACTAGTGAAGTTTAAGAGACTACTAGACAGGTATATGGGGGAATCTAAGGTGGGGGGGGGGGTTATATGGGAGGCAGGGTTTGAGATTTGGCACAACATTGTGGGCCGAAGGGCCTGTAATGTGCTGTAATATCCTATGTTCTATATTGCAGGAATATACATCATTGTTGAGTGTATTTGGAGTATCGTTTACAGCTTTTGTCATCCTATTATAGGAAAGGCATTGTCAAGCTGGACTAGAGGGCTTGATTTAAAGGGAGAGATTGGGTACACGGGATATTTATTCTCCATCGGGCAGGAGAATGAGGGGCTGATCTCATAAGTTTACAAAATCATGAGGAGTATGTACAAGGTGGATAGTGTTAGATTTCTCTCCAGGGTTGGGGAGTCTGAAACGAGAGAGCACAGATACAAGTTGGAGGCCATTTAAGAGACCTGAGAGGAAACTTTTCACACAGAATGTAGTGATTATCTGGAATGAGCTGCCAGAGGAAGTAGTCAAGATAAATACATTTGAAGTATTTAAGAGTGATTTGGATAGGCACATGGAGGGGGAAGGGGTTAGAGGATTATGGACAGAATGCATGTAACTGGGATTAGAAGAGAAGATGCTGTGCTCAGCTTTACAAGTTGGGCAGTCAGGTCTGCTTCCATGCAGTACTACTCTATGATTGCTTGACTATGAATAGAGGATCTGAGTTACAGTGAGAAGTTGGCGAGCTTTGGTCTTAGAACATAGCTGAAGGAGAAGTGATATAGAAGAGCTTAAATAATGAGAAGCATAGATCAGGCGGATGGTAAAATTCTGTTTCCCAGACTCCTCCATCACAATCTCTGTGTATGTCTTTCCAAACTAGCAAGAGAGACCAAGGTAGCCCTTGGAGCTTTCAGCTTTGATTCTAAGCTAAGAGATGGAGTATGTTGGGAAGAGATGTAACAGAGAAAAATAATATACTTGCAATTACTGTCAAAATAGAGAAAATGGCAAAGGATAAAACTGATGACCCTTTGATCCAAACTTGCACAGTAGTTTTGATACAAATAATGGTACAAATAGAAATAAACACTGTAGAGGGTCAAGCCTGCAAAGTGATCAAGGTTGTGAATTAAACATTCAAAAATAATTATGCTTTTGAAAAGACAAGATGACTGAGGGGAGTTGGCCTTGCTATTAATAAATAAGAAAGCATTAATTTTACAAAAATTAAGAAACCAAATTAGTTTGAGAAAAAATATAGTCAGAGCATATTGGTGAGAATTGTCTGTCATCACCAAGATATGATAATAATAATAATAATAATAGAGGATTGTATAATTCAGGAGTTTTCAATTGCAAGAGAGTCAAACAGCAGAATGAAGTGACTCCCTGGCCCACCATATCTACACTGATCACCAAACAACTATGATTTAGTTCATTCTGAGGTCAGGATATTAAATCTAAACAAAACACATTAGAGACATGAGTCATAAGACATGAGCTGGCTGTGACAGATGCAAAAACACATTAGAAGTATTAATGAATACTTCACATTTTTTCAGGAAAAAGAAAGCACCAAGAAAGGTATTTCAATTGTAGATCTTAAAGGAAATTAAATACAATACAAGATCTAATACTTATGTTAACTAAAATAGCAATAACCCTGAAGATTTGGGAAATACCAGAACTGATCATCACTAGTTTGAGAATCAACAGTCCTGTAGTTATTGAGGAGGTCAGGAGACAGTCATTTTATTTATGCCTTCACCTGTCATACCAGTGGTTCAGCAGTTCCTCAATTGATTCTGTAAACCATCTCAGAATAGAAACATAGAAAACCTACAGCACAATACAAGCCTTGTGGCTCACGATGCTGTGCCAAACATGTACTTACTTTAGAAATTACAGAGGGTTACCCACAGCGCTCTATTTTCCTAAGCTCCATGTACCTATCCAGGAGTCTCTTAAAAGACCCTATCATATCCGCCTCCACCACTGTCGCTGGCTGCCCATTCCATGCACTCAATACTCTCTGCGTTTTTTTAAAAAAAAAACTTACCCCTGACATCTCTTCCGTACCTACTTCCAGGAATCCATAAGACCTTAAGATATAGGAGCAGATTTAGACCATTTGGACCATCAAATCTGTTCTACCTTTTCATCATTGGCTGATGCAATTTTCCTCTCAGCCCAATTTCCTGCCTTCTCCTTGTATCATTTCATGCCCTGACCAATTAAGAATCTATTAACTTCTGCCTTAAATATACATAAAGACTTGGCCTCTACAGCTGCCTGTAGCAAAGACATCCACAGATTCACCAATCTCTAGCTAAAGCAATTCCTCTTTATCTCCATTCGAAAAGGATGCACCTCTATTCTGAGGCCGTGTCTCCTGGTCCTAGACTCTCCCAACATAGAAAACATCCTCTCCACATCCACTCTATCAAGGCCTTTCACCATTAGGTTTCAATGAGGTCACCCCTCGTTTTTCTGAGTTCTAGTCAGTATGGGTCCAGAGCCATCAAATTGTCTTCAAATGACAAGCCATTCAAAACCTGGAATCAGTTTTGTGAACCTCCTTTGAACCCCCTCCAGTTTCAGCTCATCCTTTCAAAGATAAGGAGAACAAAACTTGCTCACAATACATCAAATGCGGCTTCACTGTTACAAAGTTTCAACATTACATCCTTGTTTTCATGTTCTAGTTCTCTTGAAATGGATGCTAACATTGCGTTTGACTTCCTCACCACAGACTCAACCTGCAAATTAACCTTTAGGGAATCCTGCACAAGGACTCCCAAGTCCTTCGTCACCTCTGTTTTTTTTGTATTTTCTCTTCATTTAGAAAACAGACAATCCTTTCGTTTCTTCTACCAAGGTGCATGACCATACACCTCCCAACTCTGTGTTCCATCTGCCATTCTTTGCCCTTTTTCCTAATCTGTCTGAGTCCTTCTGTAGCCTCTCTACTTCCTCAAACATGCCTGCGCCTCCACCTATCTTCATATTGTCTGTAAACTTTGCAACAAAGCCATCAATTCAATCATCCAAATAGTTGACATATAATGTAAAAAGAATCAGTCCCAACACAGACCCCTGTGGAACACCACTAGTTACCGGCAGACAGTCAGAAAAGGCTCTTTTTAATCCCACTCTTTGCCACCTGCCAATCAACCACTGCTTTATCCATGCTAGAATCTTTCCAGTAATGCCATGGGCTTGTAGCTTGTTAAGCTGCCTCATGTGTGGCCCTTGTCAAAACCTTCTGAAAAGTAGATGTAGATGTAAATCTTCATCAGTCATGAAGGACTTCCTAAAAATGAAGGCTGTTTTCTATTATGATGTACAATATATTGACAAGAAATGTAACTTGTTATATTTGTGTTTATTAGCTGTGTATGATTCCTTGCTATGCTCAAAAATGTCACAATTTTTCTGTAAACAGGATTTAACTTCTATCCTTAATGACAACTGTAAGACTTTATTTTTGCTTGTATGGTCAATCACAAGATGATGTTAATCAAAAGAAAAGCAGATGCTGGAGATCAGAAATGACAACAAAAGCACTCAACAGGTTAGGCAGCATTTGTAGAAAGAGAAACAGAGAAAATGCTTCAGATCAAGGACCTTTCATCAGAACTGAGGAAAAAAAAGTTACAGAAAAGATGTCAGAGAATTGGACAGAATAAAGCAAATATATTTGATATGATGAGCCCAGGCTTGCTGAGGGTTTAAACTGGTCATCCAGTCAATTAGATTATTAAGGGCAGTTATAGACTTGGGAAAAGTAACATAAAAGCTTTAAAATGAGGTCAGATAGAGAGCAAGGGCACCAAAAATTGACCATAAAATCTGTGAAATTAAAAACTATAGGAATTGTCCTGCCCATCAGCCTTTATCCTTTCCATTGCCATGGCTTAACCTTCTCATTATTTCCTAGAGTTCTGCATTTTGGCAGTTTTTAAAAATGTTACTTTGATCTTGTTCTCACTTTCTAACTGCCCTCACTATTGCAATGCAATGCTGGCCTCACCAGATTGGAGATCCTCCCTTTATTCTATCTACCCTTCCCCTCCTCTCCCCCCTACATAAAACTGATTTGTTTTCTCCTGAATTGTTAACTCTGTTTCCCAGGATAATTCTAGTGAACCATCTCTGAATAATCTCCAATAAACATAGAACAGTACAGCAAAGAAAAATGCCCTTCAACCCACAATGACTGTGTCGAACATGAAATTATATCTTGCCTTAATTAGGACACCAAAATTGTTTCCAGATCAGAGACGTTGTTTCACTCACCCCTTGTATTGTTGCAGAAGCTCTTCTAAATGCTCTACTTTTATACTAAAGCTTCCGCAAAATACCCAGCTGGCTTTCCAATCTATTTGTGAGTTGCCTACAAATTTTACCACTCCATATTTGTTTCCTAAGCCCGGGTCATTAATATACTGTATGTTATATTCTGTTGCAGTCTCAGTATCCCCATAGTCACAACTTGTCAATCTGAAAACGATGCTTCTTGCGTGATGGTCAAATCTCATCCATGCCAATATGTTACCTTCCAACACCATGGACATTATCACAGGGCTTAACCTTCAGAGAGCCACCTTGTTGTCTGCCTGGTGGAAGACCAAATACAACACACTAACTGGTTCATAAAACAACTTCTAACACATTTATCAGACATGATTTTCCCCTTTGTCAAACCATATTACTCTGCTTGATTTTTCAAGCATGATACTATTATTCCTTAATGATTGATTCTAATATTTTTCCAACCATAGATGTGTCATTAATCAGCCTCCAATTACTTCCTCTTTTGCCTCCCTCTTTGAATAGTGGTGTCACATTGGCAGATTTGTAATCCTCTGGCAGTTCTTCAGAATCGAAGGATTTTGGAAGATAATCCATCCACTATCTAGGTAATTGTTTCTGTTAAGATCCTACTTCCAAGCCACCCAGACACAATAACGTCAGCCTTTCGCTGATTAGCTTACCTAATATTAATTCTCTAATTTTGGCGATTAAATTTATTTCCCATTTAACCACACTCATGGAATGATTGCAGTGTCTTCAATCAAAAAAAAAAGTAATATACAATATCTGTTTTGATTAGTAAGGGTGCCAAAGGTTATAGAGAGAAGGCAGGAGAATGAGATTGAGAAGATAAATAAATCGGCCATAATCAACTGGCAGAGCAGACTCGATGGGCCAAATGGCATCATCCTGCTCCTGTGCTTATGGTTTTATTGCCTTTTTGTCTAAGGTCTAACTGCCACTTGCTTGATCCCTCACTATGATGCTAAATGTATTCTTCAATGCAATCCAAAAGCTTCCTCAAGTCTTTCTCAAAATTATTTCCTCAATTTGTATACTTACTCATGTGAAAAATGCCTAAAGAATACAGTTTGCACCTGCTACTGATAAATGTCAAAGGCATACAACATTGTACCATTATTTAAAGATCGACACTTTGTTGCATGAATAATAAGTAGGCAGCAGAAGGCCAACAATAGCTCAATGATTTGTACTTAAAGCATTTAAGAACTAATACTGTAGTCCAACTTCTGGTTTTTTCTGCTTTTTTTCCTGAACAGTTAATGCAATCCTTCTGTAAACTCTTCACATTTTTTTTGTTACTTAACAAGATGTAGATGTAAGTCAGCATATCTTACACATTCTGAAGCGTCTTTGTGCTGAATGGTTTGCCAGGCCATTTGAGAAGGCAGCTAAGCATAACAGTATCACAATGATGTTGTGCCAAACTGGCAAAGTTATGAGTTTTACATGCATGAAAAGGCCTCACTCAATCAGATGGTTTTTTTTAATGACAATCTGGTAGGTACCATTAGTGATACCAGTGCCTCTTATTTCATGTTTACTTATTTAACTACCATGTCGGGATTTCTATAAATTGGCATCAATAGAAAGATATTTACAATCCTAGTCCTATAACTTAACTATCTCTCTACAGCCACTTATGTTCCTGAATGGCGGTACTTGTCTCTGAGATCTCGGCCATCACAGAAGACAGTTTTTAACTAATTTGATTCACTTCATATGATCTCAACAACAGCTGAGAGCATGGGATGCAGTGGGCCAGACAACATGCTAGCTGTAATGCTGAAGGTGTGTGCATTCTGAAATGAGCTATCCCTCACCAACATGTTCCAGTACTGTTAAAGCAGCATAATGACATGTAAATGCACCTCCTATTCACAAAAATTAATACAAATCTAAGTCTTATCAGTCTGCTCTTCATCATCAGCAAGGTGATCATCGGGGTCTCTCTTCCCGCCATCACGGACATCACGCCGCATCCGCAAAGGAAACAGCATTATGAAGAACACCATGCACCCCTCATACAATCTCTTCTCCCTCCTGCTGTCTGGGAAAAGGCTCTGAAGTATTCGGGCTCTCATGACCAGACTATGTAACAGTTTCTTCCCCCAAGTTATCAGACTCCTCAGTACCCAGAGCCTGGACTGACACCTTGCCCTATTGTCCTGTTTATTATTTATTGTAATGCCTGCACTGGTTTTGAGCACTTTATGCAGTCCTGTGTAGGGCTGTAGTGTAGTGTAGTGTAGCTTTTTCTGTGTTGTTTTTTTGTGTAGTTCAGTCTAGTTTTTGTACTGTGTCATGTAGCACCATGGTCCTGAAAAACATTGTCTCATTTTTACTATGTGCTGTACCAGCAGTTATGGTTGAAATGACAAAAAAAGTGACTTGACTTGATGAAAATAGTCATGAGTAGTGCTATCAAGTAGTATTTACGCACCAGGAATCTATGGACAGATGCTTAGCTTGGGTATAATGAGGCTAGACCTCATATTAGTCCTGCTCCAAATAGGGACAAAAAAAATGAAAGCAACATACACAAAATGCTGGAGGAACTCAGCAGGATTCAAAAAAATTGAATATTGAAGGTAAGTTGAGAATGATATCAATGCATTATTTAACTAAGTATGGTGTTAAGCTACCTTAGTAAAGCTGAAATTGATGGACATTAATAGGAAAGCACTCCAATGAATGGAGTCATATATTGAACAGAGAAAAATGATTCTGATGGTCAGAGATCAATCATCCTAAGAGATCCTCAGGACAGAGTCCTTGACCCAACTGTCTACAGCTATCTCATCAACAATCATGATTTCCATGTAAGGGCAGAAATTTTTGAGATTTCTCAATGTTCATTTCCATTTGCAGATCCCCAGCAAATGCCACAATCCATTACTCCATGTAGCAAATCCTCAACAGTATTTGGTCATGAGTCAAGTAACTTTTTGTGTTACAAAGTGTCAGTGAAAGACCATTTCTAACAAGGGAGTTGCTGCTTAGCTGCCCTTGAAATTCAAAGGCATTGTCATTGCTAAGTATGAAGTACATATACAGTATGTTACTGTGAAATGCATTTTTTCCTCCGCTATCGGTACCTTAGCAGTGATCACTGATCAGAAATTCAGTTGTACAATCTACACAAATGCATAAAGAAAAAGATGATGGCAAAAATTGGGTACTGCACAGGAAATGGCTTGTTCATGACATCCCAGGGCCTTTCTACTATACCTGAATATTAATGTTCAAAGTTAATTCATTATCAAAGTACATATATGTCACCATACACAGATCTGAGATTTGTTTTCTTGCGGGCAGATTTAGTAAATCCGAGAACCATAATAGAATCAATGAAAGACTGCACCCAACAGAGCAGATAAACAACCGATATGTAAAAGACAACAAACTGGAGAAATATAAAGAGAAAAATAAGTTCTTGAAAGTGAGTCCATAGGTTGTGCAAACCATTCTGTACTGGGACAAGTGAAGTTGAATGAAGTT
This sequence comes from Hypanus sabinus, assembly GCF_030144855.1. Taxonomy (NCBI): domain Eukaryota; kingdom Metazoa; phylum Chordata; class Chondrichthyes; order Myliobatiformes; family Dasyatidae; genus Hypanus; species Hypanus sabinus. Next base: position 31,718,195 of record NC_082710.1, on the reverse strand, counting down.
ATCGCCATGGGTTCAAGAGCTTGATGGTTATGATATAAAGCATAAATCAAGAAATGTGTTGGTGCAATCTTTATTTACCTGGATGACTGCATCAACTACTCTCAAGAGCCTGCTTAATTGGCAGCCCCATCAATTACTCTAAACATAAACTCTCTCCACCACCAGCAGACAGTCAGCACCATGAAAAAAATGCATTGCAGCAACTCCCCGGAGGTCACTGTGACAAGACCTTCCAAAGCTATGACTCCCTTCCTTTAATGAGGACAAGAACAGAGGGTGAACCATAAACACAAGACATTCTGTTGATCGTGAGCTGCGCACACAAAATTTTGGAGGAACTCAGCAAGTCAATCAGCATCTATTGAGGGGAACAAACAGTTGACGCTTAAGGCAAAGACTCTTCATCAGGACAGGAAAGGAACGGGGCTAAAGCTACAACAAGGAGGTAGAGCGAGAGGTGAATATAAGCTAGCAAGTGATTGATGATACCAGGTGAGTGGAAAGGTGGGTGGGGTGAAATAAGAAACTGTGAGGTGAAGGTGAGAAAAATAAGGGGCTGCAGAGAGTGCTTTGTTAGTCTGCAACATGCAGGTTATCCTCAGTTTCCATGTCATCTTAATTTGGAAAGATATCAACAGTGCTTCTTGATTGTTGAGTCCAATCCTGGAGCTCCAGACTGTAGAGCAGAGAACAACTGCTGCAGTTCAATAGAATGACTCACCACCATTACCTTCTCAAGGGCAATTAAGGATAGGTAATAAATGCTGGCCTTTCCAACTGTACCCAGATTCTGAAAGTAAAGTTTGAAAATAGAAATAAAAGTTCTACATCAATAAGAAGTCATAAACTTTTGGAAAATTGGCCTTCATGAATCAATATATTGAATGAAGGAGATGGGATGTTAGTTTGTAATGTATAAGACATTGGTGAAGCCTAATTTAAAGTATTGTGTGCAGTTTTGGTCAGCTACCTAAAGGAAAGATGTAACTAAGACTGACAGAGTGCAGAGAAAATTTACAAGGATGTTGCTAGGGCTCGAGGACCAGTGTTATTGGGAAAGGTTGAATAGGTTAGGACTTTATTCCCTAGACATGGTAGACTGAGGAGAGATTTGATAAAGGTATACAAAATTATGAGGGATATAGATAGGGTACACACAAGCAGGCCTTTCCAACTGGAGTTGGATGAAATTACATCTAGAGGTCATGGGTTAACGGTGAAAGTTGAAATGTTTAAAGGGAACATGAGGGTGAACTTCTTCACTCAGAGAGTGGTGAGAGTGGAACAAGATGCAAATGCAAGTGGTGGATGATGAGTTGATTTCACCATTTAAGAGAAATTTGGATAGGTACATGGTTTGGAGGGGTAAGGTCCAGGTGCAGGTCAATGGGATTGGGCAGATTAATGATTCAGCATGGACTAGATGGGCTGAATGGCCTGTTTCTATGCTCTAGATTTCTATTACTCTATAATAAAATAGAAACATTTATAGGGATGGCACCAGTGTTTTCTGTGGATATGGCGACTTCTTCATATTCACCTGCGAAACAGTTTAAATCTCCTGTTCTTTTGTCTCTTTTTTTCCTTTTCAAGGTGGCTGGGGTTCTGTTGGAATCCATGATCTACAGCTGAGCTCAAACTATGTTCTTCATGGATGGTGAGTTTTCGCTCTTTGGAACTCGCCAAGTGGTCTGGCTTTTTGGGATCTCCAGCAGTGGCTTGGAAGACTTGCGCCTTCAGGGTGCGGCCTTCCCTGTGGACAACTCAATTCCTCGCCGGCGTCGATGGCTGAAGCATCACAGGAGATCAAAACATTGAGGTAGCTGGTGCGGCTGTCAGAGGCCTCTGCACTTGAGTGACTCTCTTTCTCTCTCAATGATGAGAGAGAGTTTGCTGATTCTCGAGTCGGGGGAACTCGAATAAGTGAAGCTGCAGATTGTAACATCGAAACAGTGAGCTGTTATCTTCCCCTCTTGCTTTGGCAGGGGTAATATCTCTCCCTTGTTAGTGACAGTGAAGGTTTGTTGCGATGTTGAAGTGTTGGGATGCACAGTAGTTTCTGATGGACTCTGGATTATGGTCTCTGGGGTCTTGCTGTTGCATGGGGGGTGGTGAGGGCTGATGCTTTTGCTGGAGTAAATGTGGGAGTGGATTAATGCTTCTACTCCTGCTTGAGGGGGACTTTGGGGTTTTAACATCTTTCTGTCATTCATTCTTTGGGAATTTTTTGTTCTCTCTCCATCATGGACGTCCACAAAGAGCAAAGATTTCAGTTTGTATACCCTATACATTCTTCGATATTAAAATTGAACCATTGTAATTGACTCCAGCATGTGCAGGACACTGGACTCCAGTAGTCTGTAGGGCACCATGTTCCCACTGTCAGCAGGATGCTCTGCCCCTGCCCTCAAGTTTCCAGGAATCCACATCCCAACTTCTACAGGACATACTGCCCACACTTCTAGGAGACCCTGTCCTTGGGGTCTGCCAAGCATCATGACCCTCTGGAGTGTACTTGATTGCTTACTTTTAAATATGATCTATTCTTTCATGAGCTGATAACTTCAGTGAATTCACAGGCTCACCTGCCTGTTGCTTTCCGTCAAGACAGAATGAAATGATTTTCCCTCTCCTGGACTAATGAAAGACTTTTCTAATGAGTGTTATGAATTAGAGGGAAAAAAATTGTGGTCATCTTCTCCCCCAGCCTGAGAAGTGCTAGAACAACTGCAACAGACACTGGGGAAGTTTTCTGTGGCAGTAATTTTAGCTGCGGCACATTGCATACTTGATTCAGGTCCTTCCTTCTGGTGATGGATGAACCTCGCACATCGTTCTTTATTGATAACTACTCCTTGAAGGATTGAGCTTCCTGCTGTGAGCCTCCCCTTCCTTCATCTCTTTTCATTTCTGGCAGGTTTTAGATCCACTCCTCCTCCCTCCCTATCATGCTGCACACTTTAGAGAATATAGGCTGAAATATCCACAATATGTGTGAGAATAAAGGTTTTGATGAAACCTTGAAGCAAAAGCACAGTCCTTGCTATTGCAACACCACACCTGTCAAATTTATGAACCAGTAAAAGGAGTGGTGGTACTGAAGACACTGGAGAAAATACTCAATGAATTTAGTGAGATATAGATCATTTGCAGATATGGGCAAGGAAATGGCTGATGGTGTTTAATGCAGTGTGAGGTGCTACACTTTAGTTAATGGGATAGTACAGAATTAATGACAAACTTCTTAACTGTGTTGATGCACAGGAAGATCTTGAGATCCAAGTTCATAGTTCCCTGAATGTGTCTTCAAAAATGATAGAGAGCAAAGATAGAAGGCATACTTGCCTTTATTAATTGAGGTAGGATTCAGAAGTCAATGTGGAGGCTTTGGAAAGGGTGCAGGAAAGGCTTACCAGCGTTCTGCCAAAATTAGTGGGCTATAAAGAGAGGCTAGAGAAAGTTGGGTTGTTTCCTCTGGAGTGGCAGAAGCTGAGCAGAGACCCAATAGAAATCTAGGAAAGGCAAGACCAGATGGTATCCTTTTCCCCCTCAGGGTTGAAAATGCCTCATTTCAGAGGGCATGCAATTAAAGTGAGAGGGGCAATTTCAAACAAGGTCTGTGGGGAAAATGTTTTACATGGAGAGCATAATTAGATTCTTGTGTTCCCCTGAAATTTACTAGGGATTAGTTGGGCGCTACATTGTGTGGCCAAAGGCCTGTTCCTGGCTGTACTGTTCTGTCTTCTATGTAACAAGGTCTAGAACAGGCATGGGCAAACTACGGCCCGGGGGCCATATGCGGCCCGTTAAGCTTTTTAATCCGGCCCACAGAACTTGATGAAATTATATTAATAAACCTTGTTAACGTTTTTTCCCCGCAATTCTGGCGTTTTCCCAATAGATGACGCACTCTATATACATTGACCTTTGTTGAGGTGCAGCGTATTACTCCACATTTGCGCTTTACTCTTTGTTCGGCTCGACCTATTTGTGTGAACAGGCGTTCAGCGTCATGAACATCAACAAAGCCAGCCACAGATCCAAGTTAACTGACCAACACCTCAGATCCATCCTGAGAATTGCCACAACAAAACTAAATCCAGACTTTGATGCGCTGGCTAAAAAGGGAGACCAACAACACTGTTCCCACCGAAATTAAAAATAAGTTTCTTCGTTGTGTTATGTAAAAAATGCATTTGAAAATATTTTTTTCAATAAGCCTTACATGTTACATGTCATTTCTGTTAAGTGATGGACATGAGTAGTGCGCAAGTGCACGTACTTTCTCAAAATAAAAAATGCGCTCCAGATCAAATAACGCGCTCCGCATACTGGCATGCTGTCACTGTTCTGTCCTTGTGCTGGTCGTTGTTGAGTTTTGGCACAGGGGACAATTGAATAAGAAGGAGCAGGACAAGTAGACCTGCATCTCCTACCGTTTTTGAAATAAAGACAGTCAGGAGGAGAGTGATGATGATAATATCTTGAAGGATAACAGAATTTTCAGTGCTTCAAAATAATAACTGTTACTATTAAAAAAAGCTGTACTTTATTCATTTAATTTTTAGTGTTTTAAAAGTCATTTCAATAAATAGCTAAATACCATGGGACTTCAAAGATAGATATTTTGTTGTAATGCATTTGTTCATTTTCAATTGAAATTAAAGCACATGTTTTCTACATATCCCATGATATTTTATTTTCTCTTATGAGGTGTATTACCAAAACACTCCGTCCGTCTGCTCCTGGTCCGGCCCCCTTGTCAAATTTTAGAACCCTTTGTGGCCCACAAGTCAAAAAGTTTGCCCACCCCTGGTCTAGAACTACCAACCAGGTTTACCCTAACTCCAGATAAAACAGTTGCTCAGTAACCTGCAGAACAATTAATGAAAATAAATAAAACAACTCTCCCAGTTCAATGAAGGGTCTTGTTTTTCAATTTCTTTATTTTTCTCTCCACTGATGCTGTTTGACTTTGTGACTGTATCCAGCAACTTCTGTTTTTATTTCAAGTAATTAGTATTCCCTTTTCATAGGTCAGAATGGGCATCTTTCCTACTGTTAAATATTAGATCCTAAGATCCAATTTTGAAAATGGCATATGTGGGGAGGTCCAATCTGGTGGCACTGGTCTCAAGATAGTATTGCAGATTGATTGATTGATGTTGCATTCTGCTGTCTCTGCATTCTTCTGAGAGGCCAGGACACCACAGACAAACCAACTGGCAGCAGAACATAAATATACACATTTGCATTCAGCATCAAACTGGCAGAAAACCAGCCAGCCTGATGCTGAATGTAAATGTGTAAATTTGCATTCTGCAGCAAACAATGTGCCCAAGCGTCAGGCGTTATGCCACCAAATTCGGTGGATATAGATGCTGAAGATGTAATGTCCTATAAAACACAGATGTTCTTGAGAATTTATCTCTTGTCTGGCTTGAAAAATCACAGCAGTGGCAAAGTCAGCAAAGACAGAGAAAGCAGTTGCTAAAAATAAGATGATTACATGAACATCAATTAACCAGTGGGAATACACTTCTAGTTATAATCAATCTTGCATTCTGTATTATTTTTCATATCTAAGTCAAACTGTGAAGAGGGTGAAGACCCTTTGGGGAAGGAGAGGATCACTTTGATTTTTGAAGGTTCTGAGAGATAGCCACAAAGGCTTTCAAAGCAGACATGCTGCATGCTTTAAAATGGAAATTAGTATTCCGGTGGGACATCACAGAGAACTGATAGCATTCTGCCCTTCACTCCATTGATGGAGAAGCTGTTCTGCTGAGCTAACAAACAGGGGACTGTGCTCTGTCTGCTGCAGTCATACTGCATCCACTTTTATTGCCTGTTTCCTTCTAGAAATGTTAAAAGAAATCCCCTCCAGACAAGGGGTGGGGGAGGTTCCGCAGCTCATAGCCTCTACGAAAGCGAGCCAACAGTCCTGCAACACAGCCAGCAGTGTTTATTTTTCCTGAGTTTAATAAAAAGTTCATTTATTAATATGGGAGTAAGCTGCACTGGCTGACACAGTGAGATAAAATAAATTGAAAGTGGTATGGAGGAGCAAGTGGGTATTAACGTGCATCATGGACAGTCTGTTTGACATCTCAAAAGGTCCCATCTACAAGTAGCAACATGTAGCCCATGTCTACGACCTTTATACTAGTGAAGGTTCAAGCTCTCTGATTGATTTGTAAGACTAATAGATACAGCATTGAGTTGCAAATTAATAGCACAACATGAATTACAGTTGAGCTCTCTCTCCTCCTTCCATCTTACTTCAATTTGTACCTTTTGTGGCGGCTTAAAATGGCAGCATTCTCCTTTGTCAGGGCTGGTACCTGGGCAGTCAGCAGCATCCTGATCACTTTCCTCAGCTAGCCTCCAACCTCATAAAGCACTCTAGATAGGATGTCTTGTAAATCCCTAGCTGGATGTCAAACAGGCAACACTTTGTGTATTTATAGACTCCGATTAAAGTATGAACTGAATCGAAATTCCAAGCAGCACCGAGTAACAAATATCGGATATGAGCAGATGAAACAACCTCCTGATATAGGAAATCATGGTCTATTACAGTCATTGTGCTAAGCACGATGGGGAAGTGGGAGGGTAGCTTTTAATGGCGTGTGACAGCTTACATTTAAAGCAGATTTTCCCTTGGGATGCCTGGAAGATGAATGCCTTTTTCTTCTCCTCGTGACCTGGTGATTTGTTAAAAAAATATTTTGTAGTTTTGCCTTTGGGAAAGGAATTTAGCAAAGTTGCGCCTTTACTCATAGAATTGACTGATTCTAAGATAATATGCCATGGCAGACATTAGCTATTTAATGTTTTAGAAAAGTTGCCAATGTTTGATGCAGTGAACTATGATGTGCTCAGCTGGAATGCATTATCTTCAAAGGCTCTTTTTAACAGCCCCATATAAATTGGCTTTTTCTTTTTTCCAAGTAGTTTAAATTTAGGACTTGTTAGAGTGCTAATCTGCAGAGAGAAAATGTTGTAAAGCTCAGGCAAGTGTTTGTCAATAATTGGTCCACGTACTTTTGCCAGAGTGTATTTTTCATTCTTGCAGGATATGAGAGTAGCCAATGTGTTTGTTGTCCTAGCTGAGCCTATCTCTGTGGCTGGAGTTTATCTTGGCTGTGAAACGCACAAGTGATTTATATCATGCTAACTCCATTCCCCTTTGAGCCCGAGCCAACTGTCTAGCCAGCGTTTCAGTGAAAGCAGTTGAACTGGAATGATGGAGGATGGGGGATGGGAGGGGGTAACTTTATCCACCACAGAACATTTGAGTTGTCCAGAAAGTTTGTAATATCTGTAAGTGGTACATCAGAAATCTACCTGGTTGTTTTCTTAACTATCCCCACTTTCCTTTCCTGTTCAATGACACCACACAAGGATATGATTTCTGCTTTTTTTTTCATTTCAGTTTTGCACCACAGAGAGTAGAACAGGAATCAAATGAGAGACTAAACAAAGCTTCCCGAAGCCAGCAGCTGTGATCGGAGATGGAATGTGAATTATCAGCTTGGGCCCTTACTCCTACTGACAATAAACATTCCTTTTACATGGACACAATATTGGTATGGTGGTGAGGCACTGGGTGCAGCCTTGGTTTGACTTAGGTTAAAATTCCATGAATCAAATGCCACAGATTGGTTTGATATACGCTTTGACTGGCAGGTCTGTTTTGACATTCTTTTTTCTAGCCCTCTTGTTGGAGAAGATAAACCTATTTATTTTTCCAAATTTTAAGAGGCGATATGCTGAAAGGATAGTTTCCACTTACAGATAATTTTTTAACACTAGAAGAATAAAGGGATAATTTATTTTTCATACTGACATTATTAGAACATACAGATTTTGAGCCATGCATTAGTACTAAGACAGACTACTACATCATTAAAAAGACTACTGGATAGCCATTTGAGAAGAATGCATATGCAGTATATGTAGATTACCTGCCTCCAAATGAGTGAGTTGAATGCTTTTCTATGCTGTAACTTCAATAATTTAGTGAAAATATGCCATTTGATTAGATAAATATGTTTTGTCCATCAATAACATTTAACACTCTTTTGTGGTGTAATTTGGCAGAAAGCCAATTCCAATGATATTTTGTCTGTTGCATACGCTTAGAGCTAGTCATCCAGTGAACCTTGTATACTTGCTGTGCAACCTTTAATTACAGATGACACCATGAAATATAGATGTTGTAATTATCGTGCATACAGAATAGACCCAAAATGTCTTGGTTGCTGTGAGGCCTCTGTGCTTATCATTCACCTACCCCTTACCTCCAAACTTCCCTTCAGCAGATTTTCAGGCAGTACAAAAATGGTTTTGCTTGACAAAATCAAAGAAAAAACTCTACCCCATAAATGTTTAAGAGCATTGACACATGACTAAGGTATACCCATAGCTTACTTGATTGACAAAACTGACAAAGACTTTGAATGTATGTGAAAATATCTGACATTCAGAAGTATTCAAAAACTATTAATGATTGACCAAACCATTACAAAACATCAACATTGACTAAAATTGAATCAAAACCACTGAAAACACTAAAGAACAACTAAAACTTTTAAGTAAGCTAAATGACTTGAAGAATGAAAATGACCCGAAACCTACTTCTTCCTTGAAGGTGTTTCTCACCTTTGAAATGAATGTTCCTGCATAGGTCTAACTTCCATGGGTTCATTAGTCAGGTGGTTCTACTTTAGGACAGAAGTACCTGACTTCTGCTTTGCCAGTAGATCACAAACTTCCTGAAAATTACATTGTCAATGCTGGAAGTTCTATGTAGGACTATTATTTTTCAGGAAAGTCCAAGCCATTGTAATATTTTAGGTAAGTTCATAAATTTATAATAAAAGTAAGAGTATTCATCACAATAATATTAGCAAGTCATGAGAAAAGATCCTCCTCTTAAAATGTGTTCAGTGATCTAACTCAGTTTTGAAGTGCACCAGTGAAGATTTATTTCTAAATTGCATATACAACATCAATTCACAACTCAGTTTCTGTAAATTATAATTTAACGATTATTCAGAGCCGATTAGGTAATTCAAGTGAACTAATATCTTCTGACCTAATTTATCTTGGTTAAATTGCTAATTGGAAATCAGACTAGTTTTGTTCTGTAAGTAAATCAGTACAGATTCTAGACCAAAGCATTTAGAGGTATGATATCTTTAATATCTTTAAAAAGAATTGATGACTTGAGTAAGAGTAAATGGAGACTAATGTGTAAGGATGAGAGTTAATTCTATTCCCTTTGAGAACCAGGAGGAGACCATATCCAAAAGGTGTGCTGCATGCAAAATTGTCACAATTTGGTCTGATTTAATACTTGTTCATGTTGCTTGCTCTGTGTGAAGCTTAACAAATCAAAGTGCATAAAGCCCATAATGGATTTTTGATTTTACTCAGTTTCGTTCAAAAAATATTGATTTGATATTCCAGATCTGAAATCAGTTCATTTGGAAATATGATTTATATATCTTGATAATAAAGCAAAAAAAAATTGCTGGAAATGCTTAGCAGATCATTTAGTTTCTTTGAACAGGGAAGAGAAAGAGTTAACACTTCAGGTCAGTGAACTTCTATGAGTAGAGTAAAGTTTCAGACACTAATAGATTTAAGTAAAAACAGAGAACAGCATGGGCACACAAAATGGTGCAGGAACTCAGCAGGCCAGGCAGCATCTATAGAAAAGAGTTCAGTCGACATTTCAGGCTGAGACCCTTTATCAGGATGGGAAAAAGACAAGGAATCAGAGTAAGAAAGTAGGAAGAGGGGAGGAAGAACCACAAGGTGATAGTGAAACCGGGAAGCGGGGAGGGGGAAAGAAAGCAGGTGGGAAGTTGATTGGTGAAAGAGATACAGGGCTGGAGAAGGGGGTTCTGGAAAGAAATAGACTAAAAGGGATCGAAGACCTTTGGACGGAAGAAATGCTAACAGAGATGAAGGAGGGGAGTTAAGAAATTATGGGGTGTGAGAAGTTTTAAATACCTCCATCAGAATAATATAAACTCTGCGAATGTGGTGAATGAAAAATAAGGATTTGGATCACATGGTGGCTGTAATGGAGGGACACCCACCCTTGGAGATCTGGTATGTCACCAAAGACTCTAGCAAATACCTACAGATGTACCATAGAGAGCATTCTAACTGGTTACACCAATATCTAGTATGGACTGGTCAGTGCACGGTATGGGGAAGAGCTGCAGAAGTTTGCAAACTCAAACACCTCCAGCGTGGAAACTAGCCTCCCCAGCATGAAGGCAATGCCTGAAAGATACAGCATCCATTATTAAGGACCTCATCACTCAAGACATGCCCTATCCATATTTCTATCATCAGGGAGAAGGTACAAGAGCCTGAAGGTATATATATATATATATATATATATATTTCTTACCATAATTTTAATGTTTTAAATGTATTTCTCTGTGGTGCAGCAAAACAACAAATTTAATAAATATGCCAGTGATATTAAGCCTGATTCTGATTCCCTAAGCACCAGACTGCATGCCCTCTTCATCCATTCTCTCCAGTACACACAGCCTCCTTTATCAACATTTGCTGCCTGAGAAAATTGGAACAGAGATTGTGCTCTAAAACATTAAGTTGAAGGTAAAAGCTGGGAATCTACAATATGCCCATAGAAAGATGGGAAGATGCCACTCTGCCCTCTACAATGCACCTCGGAAGGCTTTGGTAACACTGTACCAAACAACATTGCATTTCACACTGATTTTTGCTAATAAAATGTAGTATGACCCAGAAGCACGCAGAAGATTTAAATAGATAATAGAAGTATAAAAATCTGCAGATCTCAATGTGTACGATGTAAATTACATTGGAACCATATATCCAATTAACATGGGGAGATTTTGCGGTTTGCTTTTTCATTCACATTTATTCTATGTTTATCACAGTTACATACTTGCATGTTAAATTTGAGGGTTTTGTGAATTAGTCTGCCCGTATAATGCAAATAATCTGAGAATAGTCAGTCGCTGAACATTTATTGCTAAAAATGCAACAGCTCTAATGATTTATTCCAGACTGTTGCTCAATTACTAGTGGGATTAGTCAGGTCAGCATGTTCTGTTACTCTATCTTACTCCAGTTCATTTTTCACAAGCCTTTTCTTCAAATTATTTTGCTTCCATTTATCAGTGTTATACATGAGATAAGAGCACTGTTTCTACAACTTTTAAGATGCAATTCTGTTGTTTTTTAAAAATACACCATTATTTAAACTTCTTTAATGGAAGAGGTTCTGCTTCTACTCAACATGCTGGATTAAGAATGAGAATATAAAGTATTAAATAAATAAAATTTATGTCACCTAAATAATAGTTGCTATGTTTTGAACCAATGATTCCCATCAACTGTAATCAAATAGGACAATCTTTTGTTTTAAGAATCAAACCTTAGTCAAATACATCTTATTTCAAAGTTAATGTAAGATCACTGGGTAGGAATTCAGTAGAACAGATCAACATCTCTGGTTACCAGTTAGAGGTAGAATCCTTCATGTTGGTTGGATATTGTTGATATACAGTATTTCATAGCCAAGGTAGAAAGCTTATAAAACATTGTAAATATTTTAAAAATTCACTTCTTTTATACTGTCATGTGGAATGATGATATAGGATTGCAGCAGTTTGAGGAAGTGTCCCTGGGTAACGACTGTAAAAGTTAATGTTCAAAATGCAATAAATAAACGCTAATAACGTATTTTTCATTTCAGTACACTCTTTTTCAATTGCCCAATTAGTCAGGCAATAAAATGCTTTGCTCATAGAAAGATGGTAAATCCTGTTGTTGCCTTTATTCCGGGTAATACTATTGGCAATAGAATATTATCATCATCATCATCTGAATGTCACTATTTCCAGTACTGAATTTATTCCAGTTTTCATTCACCATATATCTAGCAGTAATATTCTTCTTATTGGAAACAACATATTCCCTTTGCGTCAAAAGAAATGCTCGGCACAAAATTTTCTGGGACTATAAAGAACCATTGTTGGAGATAAATTGCTTTCTTACCTGACCTTTGAAATATAAAACAGATTTCATTGGAGTCCAGGCCACATACAGTAGGTTGGTGGAAATGAATTGCACAAATAATGCAGCATTGCATTCACATGAATTCTATGGCCTATTTGGTGTAAAAATGGTCGAGCTTCTATTTGCACTTGCTCTGCCTGTATATCATGTCCAGCTGTGTTAATTTTAGCAGTAGAGTAGACATGAACATAAATTGTGTTCACCGCTTTACTTTTTCATTAAAATTAATGAACAAAGCAAATGGCTTTTTGAGATTAAAATGCTCGACACTCTAGGGACAAGATTAGAATTTATGGAAAATGAGTAAATTGCTTCCAGTGTAAGAAAACATAATGTTAAAAATCAGAATAAAAACATGTTGGAAATGTAGTTTAAATTGAAAGATTAATGTTTTGGCTTCAAATATTTTACTTAATGTCTCTATTTCCTTCTCCATCAAAGAAATTTCTTGGCTCATGTCTTTCTTCAGCATAACATCATAAAATTATTTTTGTATATAAAGGGCTATGTATTATTGGTTAAGAGATAAATTCCTAAAGTAAAAGGCACTGAATTTGGTCCTAATCTGGAGCAAGTGTATTACCTATGGTGCAACTGTATGGCTACTGTACAGTCACTTCCGATTGTATCCCAAATTCTTCTCCAGGTTCACCCTGTCCTTTTACCTATGTGGCAGAATTATGTACAAACTTTGCTTGATGTTCCAAATTTATGCTATTGGCATTCAACTTTGCCTTTCAGCTCCCTAAATTCATGACCACGTTTGTGTTCTTCCACTGCCTATTTGTATCCAGGTTTTGAATGAGATTTGTGGTGGCTTACAGTTGATATTAAGAGACCTGCTCATCCTCAGAGTGATGAAAAGAGCTGATAAAATTACTACTGACTCCACCCACCCTATAGTCACCTATTCACCAATTTGCTATCAGGAAGATGTTGCAAATCCTTCACTACTAGGACTACATGTAATCTCCAAAGTTTCCTTCTGTAGCTATTGAGCTTCTCGACAAAGCTCACTCAGATGTAGATAGATAGATGGATAGATACTTCATTGATCCCAAAGGAAATTACTGTGTCACAGTAGCATTAAAAGTGCACACATATACAAATTTACAAATATTATAAGAGAAGTAAAAAAGAAAAATAGAAACATAGAAACATAGAAAATAGGTGCAGGAGTAGGCCATTCGGCCCTTCGAGCCTGCACCGCCATTCCGTATGATCATGGCTGATCATCCAACTCAGAACCCTGTACCTGCTTTCTCTCCATACCCCCTGATCCCTTTAGCCACAAGGGCCATATCTAATTTCCTCTTAAATATAGCCTCAACTGTTTCCTGCGGCAGAGATCTCCACACATTCTCTGTGTGAAGAAGTTTTTCCTCATCTCGATCCTAAAAGTTTTCCCCTTTATCCTTAAACTGTGACCCCTTGTTCTGGACTTCCCCCAACATCGGAAACAATCTTCCTGCAACTAGCCTGTCCAATCCCTTTAGAATTTTATATGTTTCAATAAGATCCCCTCTCAATCTTCTAAATTCCAGTGAGTATAAGCCTAGTCGATCCAGTCTTTCTTCATATGAAAGTCCTGCCATCCCAGGAATCAATCTGGTGAACCTTCTCTGTACTCCCTCTATGGCAAGAATGTCTTTCCTCAGATTAGGGGACCAAAACTGCACACAACAATCTAAGTGCGGTCTCACCAAGGCCTTGTACAACTGCAGTAGGACCTCCCTGCTCCTGTACTCAAAACATTTTGCTATGAATGCCAACATACCATTTGCCTTTTTCACCGCCTGCTGTACCTGCATGCCCACCTTCAATGACTGGTGTACAATGACACCCAAGTCTCGTTGCATCTCCCCTTTTCCTAATCAGCCACTGTTCAGATAATAATCTGTTTTCCTGTTCTTGCAACCAAAGTGGATAACCTCATATTTATCCACATTAAATTGCATCTGCCATGAATTTGCCCACTCACCTAACCTATCCAAGTCACCCTGCATCCTCTTAGCATCCTCCTCACAGCTAACACCGCCGCCCAGCTTTGTGTCATCTGCAAACTTGGAGATGCTGCATTTAATTCCCTCATCTAAATCATTAATATATATTGTAAACAACTGGGCTTCCAGCACTGAGCCTTGCGGTACCCCACTAATCACTGCCTGCCATTCTGAAAAGGTCCCGTTTACTCCCACTCTTTGCTTCCTGTCTGCCAACCAATTCTCTATCCACATCAATACCATACCCCCAATACCATGTGCTTTAAGTTTGCACACTAATCTCCTGTGTTTTAGTAAAATAGTAAGTTAGTAAGTTACCTGAAACAGTCTAACCGGAGGGGATCACTTCCCTGGCTCTAGGTTGACTCATTATAGAGCCTAATGGCCGAGGGTGAAAATGATCTTATTAGTACTCGTTGGAGAAGCATGTTTTTATTAGTCTATTACTAAAAGTGCTTCTCTGATCAGCCAAGGTGACTTGCAGAGGGTGAGAAACGTTGTCCAGAATTACCAGGACTTTCCCTAGGGTCCTTTTATTCTACCACAGCCTCCAGTGTGTCCAGTTTGACTCCTGTAACAGAGCCAACCTTTTTAATACCCTAACTGTCCCTGGACAACATCCGTCAAATGGCCTTTCCTGGTCTTGTTCAATTGATAATTGAGTCTGTTTATATGCTCACATTGATTTGTTTGATTATTGATATTTGTGTATGTGACTGTTCTGCTAATTTTTGATTGCTTATAGCTGTTTGCACGATTGTCTTGAATTGTTGGTTGCTATTGAGTTGTCTGTTATGATATAGTCCTGTAATTTATGTTTGGCATTCAAGCATTGTCAATTCTAGTCTGTTTCACATACTGGTAATAAAGTGATTCTGATTCTGAATATTTTGAAAATTAATCAAAATGCAGAGGCTGGAAATCTAAAACAAAATTAGAAAATACTGGAAACATTCAGCAAGTCAGGCAACACCTGTACAAAGAAAATCATTTAATGGTTCAGGTCCAGGAACCTTCATTGAATTTTTTTTTGAGCTGTGCCCGTACCAACAAGCCATTAGGTTTAATTCAGGTCGTAAAGACTAGACCATCTATAATTTTATCCTAGTTTTTGCAGCTTGATTGGAATAAATTTAATGTAAATGATGACAATATGACTAACAAACCAAATTTTCTCTGCTAGCAACACACACAGAATTCTGGAGGAACTCAGGAGGTCAGGCAGCATCAATGGAAATGAATAGATAGTCAATGTTTTGGGCTGAAACCCTTCTTCTATCATCTCTTCTTCTTTTATCTCTATGTGCCATCAATTCTGGTCAGAACAGGTATGTTTCCAAGGAGTTTTAGTGACTTTTCATTCCATTTTATAGAGAACAACTTTTATAGTTAGCAGGTCCATGGAGCACCATACTTCACTGGGTAAGCACTTGCATTTGAAAAATTAAAATCATTAGTACTGGCCATAGAAACTTTATCATGTCATTAGACTTAATCACATTCATACATTCTCTAAACATCCACCATATCATGATTTTCTTGGCATCTGCATGACTTATGGGAGGTCTCAGTTAGTTTCTATCTGACATTTAACACAGAGGATAATGAAATTTGCAATAATGAACCTGCAGATATGAATAATGCTTGTTGCATAGTACACCAATGTCAGATCGTGTTGTTGGTCTCCATTGAAATTTAATCCTGTCTGAGGCTGAAGATTTCAGAATCGAGCCCACAGTTCTGACGTGAAGGAAGAATTTTTTAAATGTTCATGTCAAGTGCAAAGTATGCAAACCAATAAAGTTTGGATAATGGCCAGGCCTGGAAGGATGGTTATGAGTGAAGGTGAGAGAATACCAAGGATTTGTCATTAGAGAACAGTGATTGTAGTGGTAAAGGCCGTGATTGCTCTTTTGGGAATGGGCAGCTGGGGTGGTGGGGAAATTTAGTGGTTTAGAGTTTCCATTTCAGAAGGGATAAGGGTAAGTCATTAACAAGGAGAGTTACCAGTACAAGAGAGGGAATCAGCTGCATTTCCAGCAACTGCTCTGATATGTCTCCAGCAAAAATAGATTACATAGCCCTCTAAATGTCTGAGAGGTTCTGTATGAGAGGCCTGCAGATGGTACAGACAGTAAATCTATACACAAGTTGTTCATCATTCAATTCCGCTGTATGTTTTCAGAGTCTACTGTGTATTATTAAGCAGACACATTGAATTGACTGGAATTTAAATGACTTCTGTTAAAATTTTATTTTCCATAGTTGGATCGTATAACAGATAAACCATAGCAACACACAATCTTAGGTAACAAGGATAAAGCTTTATTTAAACTGATGAATTATCCCAAGGAAAATAATTCTCTGAAGAGCACTGACAATTCCATTTTCCTTAATCACTAGAATTATAAACCAATTACCCTCACTTTTCTTATGGATTTACATTTTCAAATTTCATATTGCACTTGTCTGTGCCAGCCCTACAGTTGCTTTTTAGATATTTTTGTCTTCCCCAGAATAGTCCTACTGAACTCCCATTACTTTCCAGTCTTGCCAAGCCAATTGTATTGACAGCAGTCCATGTTGTCTGTATTATTGAGAGGAAATAGGTTATAAGCACTGTTCTCTTTAAGTTGCATGAGTGTGCAGCCGTTCTGGATCTGAAATGTTCCAGCCCACGTGGACTTTGTTGTCGCACAGCTGGAAATTTACATAATGTTAATATAAGTTTGAAATTATGCTAAAATAATTTTGAAATCTATGTTAATATAATCGTGAAATTCCTGTAATTTGTTATGACTAATGAATATAATGCCATTTGGTGGTGTAGTGGCATCAGCAACCTGAGTTCCTGGGGCGAGAGATCCTGAGTTCGAATCTGACCAGCTCCCTTGCATGCTCTCCACCTGTGCTCGGTTAAGAGCTGGTGATCTCTTGAAAAAAAAACTCACCCAGCAGAAGGCAAAGGCAAACCACTGCTGAAACTTGCCACATACATGATTTCCCAATATGTCAGAGCGGCGTGGAGGGAAATTGTTCGCCAACTGGAAATTCCAGATGTGACTTACCAATGAAAAATGAATATAATCCATAAATTTTATAAATAATAAACGTACCGGAACCTTTACTTTGAAACATGTCCGAGCTTCAATGGATTTACATTGTTTGTGTTTCAAGTTACAACACTGTTACAAATTGTAACGATAAACACAGAATGGAAGTTGGTAACTCATTGTTAATAAACTGCTAGCCCACTGACCACTGATGCCATCTAGATGAAGCATTTTACCTTTGTCATTGTGCCTGTCAGTTGTTTTGACTGCCTGACAGCACTTACTTGTGTTGTGAGTTGTGTTTGTTTGATGTGAATTTTCCTGCTCAGAGCAATGGTTGGTACACGCAGTTGTAAAAAAAAATTAGAGGGAATGTTAGTCATGAGTATGCCCTTTCAATAGATCCACCAATTTATGGCAGACATTTTGAACTCCAGTATTTCTTCCAGCTGGAAATCCCAGTCATAGTAGAAAGTTGCAAGTTGGCAGTAGTTGCCAGTCGCTGGAAGATCGGCTTCCATTTGATTTTCCCATTTAAGCTAAAGATAGAGCTACTGTCACCTTAGAACAGACAACCCCAATAAGTGGACCATGGGCCAGGTCTGGACTGTGAGAGCCAAATGTCTGGACGGTGCTGACCCATTGGCACTTACGTGAATGCACCTGTTATAACATGTAAATAAAGCATGTGCTGCTCTAATTTATATACAGAATACAGGCCCAACATTAAAAGGATTGCCTCATCCCATCATTGTCACTTCTCTCACTGATTGGTGAGTGAATCAATTTATTTTTGTCCATTTGTCAATCTTATTGTGGTATAATAATATTACAACACCAATAATACTGATAATTTCATTTATACCTACACTTCATACTTCAAATGCTACATAGCTTAATTAAAAAGAACAAATAGATTAAATGTGAGAACAGCAACAGTGAAAAAGGCAGTACTACTAAAACTTCTATGTGGAAGAGAAGTGGTGAAGACTATCATGTTTGTGTGTGTGTATTTTAAGCCCCAGATGAGTTCTCAATGTGACAGCTGCATTTGTGATAGCTGGAGTCATAACTAAATGGTTAGTTTTGGACTTATTTTGTTTCAAGAGTACATTTTTTTTCTTGTGTGACCCACAACACAGGTTTTGAGAATCCCAGGCCTAAATTATTACTACTATTATTACTACTACTACTACTACTACTACTACTACTACTACTACTACTACTAATTATTATTATTATGGTAATAGCAGCAACAACAACACCTGCCCATAAAACAACTTACTGACGCAATGAAAAATGACCCCAGATGTTTTGGTCCTTGACTTGGCATGCTTGACATAATTTAGCCCCTGTGGAAAACAAATTGGGGAACCCTGCCTTAGAAGAAAGTTACCTCCATCCCAGAACATTATCCATGATGTAAAGTAAATGATACGTGACACCAGAATTTTCTGCAGATACTTTAAAAACATCGATAAAAGTAAAAGAAGTTGTTGATGGCTGTCAGCATTAAATACATACCGTTAGACATAGAAGCAGAATTAGGCCACTCAGCCCATCAAGTAATCAAATACATGGAGCACAGCACAACTGGTAAGTGATACTTGTGTTTATGGCTGAATTGCTCCTCTCTATTTCAAGCTATGTGACATGTTAGGCTCAGTTTATTGCCTGTAATATCAACAGATACTTTTCAATTGATTTAAGTGGAATAGTTCTACAATTTAAGAATTTTACTGTAAGAAATAATGTGAAACATTTTAAGCATATTCACTTTTACTGAATTCTTTAACTTTTCAAACGCATTAAATGGTTAACAAAGTCAGCACCATTCAGCTGAGATGAATTAAGAGAAACTTTGTCAAAGTAGTTGGTGGGAGGAATGCCACTGGCATTACATAATATTACTATTCGTATCCAAGTACAACACTGAACAGTTTATGCAAACAGAGGAGCTATGACAAGGGAATTCAAAATAAATAGAGAAATAAATTGGATACATGTTTATGGTGATCGATGTGGGAAACATGAATTGGACTCTAACAGACAGGGAGGTAACTATTCAAGACTAACAATAGCCTTGAAATGGCTGCTAGGAGCATTAGAAAGCAAAATCAGAACATATTTGTATTACATTCCTCTGTGGATTACTTAATTTAAGATGTTAACACATTTATTTAATCTCATTTTGCACTATGATTAAAATAGTGTAAAGAAAGGCATCATTCCAATCCATTAAACTATTCATCTGTTGTCAGGGTCAGCAGTTAATTTATAGAGGTTAGATATATTCATAGAAAATATACTAGTGTCAGACTATGACCAATTGGACTCATTCAGCAAAAGTAGTAATCAGAATACAATAACATTAATATATCTACATGAAAATGATGTAATGGTAATTGCATTTGGTGTATGTAATACGTTAGTTAAAGCAAATGATGAATAACCCATTTCAAAAGGTATGCATTGACCTCCTTATTCTTGCAAGTCTGTATATTATAGAGTTGATTTGCTTTCTGTCAATAAAAGCTTTGCAAAGTTTCTTTGACAGTAACTACAGTTGAAGTCGGAAGTTTACATACACTTAGGTTGAAGTCATTAAAACTCATTGTTTAACCACTCCACAAACTATAGCAGACTATAGTTTTGGCAAGGCGTTGAGGACATCTACTTTGTGCATGACACGAGTAATTTTTCCAACAATTGTTTACAGACAGATTATTTCACTTTTAATTGATTATATCACAATTCCAGTTGTGCAAACCAATCCCAGAACAACAGCAAAAGACCTGGTGAAGATGCTGGAGGAAACAGGTAGACAAGTATCTATATCCACCGTAAAACGAGTCCTATATCGACATAACCTGAAAGGCTGCTCAGCAAGGAAGAAGCCACTGCTCCAAAACCACCATAAAAAAGCCAGACTACATTTTGCAAGTGCACATGGGGAAAAGATCTTACTTTCTGGAGAAATTTCCCCTGGTCTGATGAAACAAAAATTGAACTGTTTGGTCATAATGATCATCATTATGTTTGGAGGAATAGGTAAGGCTTGCAAGCCAAAGAACACCATCCCAACTGTGAAGCATGGGGTTGGCAGCATCATGTTGTGGGGGTGCTTTGCTGCAAGAGGGACTGGTGCCCTTCACAAAATGAATGGCATCATGAGGAAGGAAAATGATGTGGATATATTGATGCAACATCTCAAGACATCTCAAACCAGGAAGTTAAAGCTTGGTTGCAAATGGGTCTTCCAAATGGACAATGACCCCAAGCATACCTCCAACGCTGTGGCAAAATTGCTTAAGGACAACAAAGTCAAGGTATTGGTGTGGCCATCACAAAGCCCTGACCTCAATCCGATAGATAATTTGTGGGCAGAATTGAAAAAGTGTGTGCGAGCACGGAGGCCTATAAACCTGAAATAGTTACACCAGTTCTGTCTGGAGGAATGGGACAAAATTCCAGCAACTTATTGTGAGAAGCTTGTGGAAAGCTACCCAAAATGTTTGACCCAAGTTAAACAATTTAAAGGAAATGTTACCAAATACTAACAAAGTGTATGTAAACTTCTAACCCACTGGGAACATGATGAAAGAAATAAAAGCTGAAATAAATAATTCTCTCTGCTATTATTCTGACATTTCACATTCTTAAAATAAAGTTGCGATCCTAACTGACCTAAGACAGGGGATGTTTTCTAGGACTAAATGTCAGGAATTGTGAAAAGCTGAGTTTAAATGTATTTGGCTAAGTTGTATGCAAACTTCTGACTTCAACTGTATGTTCACCGTTTAGAAGGAAAACAATCAACTTTACTTGTCCACTAACGTTACATGAAAAGTAAAGTCTGGGTGTAGAGAAAGAGCTTCAGTATCCGACTACTTTCAACCAGGACAGGAATGGGAAACAATCAGAGTCTATCCTGAGCTGATCTTATACCCAGACACAAGGTGAAAGTCTGAGGTGTCCTGACTGATGTCAATGGGTCATAACTAGAATTCATGGACCTACAATGCATCTCTAATGTCAGTAGATGAAAAATTTATTGTGACCAGGACATTTATGTTAGAGCGTATTTACTCATCACAATAAATGACATTAGTTCCAAACAGATACGATATGATATGGTGAGTCAACTCCAAGAAAAATAATGGGAACAATACCCCCACTGTAAGTGGCATTTATTAACTTCACAAATACTGTTGACTATCAATTGAGAGATGCTACAGAGCAGTTTTCTCTAATTTGTCTGTTCATAGTAATAGGATGCCATTTCTGGTTTGCTAACAACAAAATTAATCTCAATGCAAACTGGTGATAAACAAGAACAACATATGCAAAACTTCTGGGGGAGCTTAGCAGCATCTATGGAAAGGAATAAACAGTTGACATTTTGGGCTGAGGCACTTCATCAGGCCAAGATTGTTTAAACAAGTTTGTATTATCAAATTAACAATTTTCTGAATGCCAATTTTAAAAAAATTATTTAGCAATACAGCACTGAATAGGGCCTTCTGATCCTTTGAGTCACATCACCCCAGCAATTCCTGAAAACCCTAGTTTAACCCAAATCTAAACAAAGGACAATTTACAAGGACCAATTAACCTACCCAGTATGTCCTTGAACTGTGGGAGGAAACTAGAACACCCAGGGAAAACTACAGAGATTATGTATAGACTCCTTACAGATGATGTCAGAATTGAACTATGAACTCCGATGCCCTGAGCTATAATAGTGCTGCGCTGACTGCTATGCTATGATGTTGCCCAAACACCACCAACTAGTAATACACACAAAATGTTGGAGGAACTCAACAGGTCAGGCAGCATCTATGGAAATGAATAAACATTCGATATTTCAGGTCAAGACCCCTCATCAGGAACAGAAAGAAAGAGGGAAGAAACCAGAATGAAAAGGTGGGGAGGGGAAGAAGGACAAGTTAGAAGATGATACGTGAAACCAGGTGGATGGGAGAGGTAAAGGGCTGGAGAAGAAGGGATTTGATAGGAGAGGAGAGTGGACCATGGGAGAAAGAAAAGGAGGAGGAGCACCAGAGGGGAGTTGATAAGCAGATGATGAGAAGAGTGGAAGGCAGAGTGGGGAACAGAACAAGAAAGTAGAGGGTGGAAAAAAGGAGTAAAGAGAAATTACCGTAAGGAGAAATCAACGAGCTTCTTCCTAGAGTAGAGCTAATCTGCAGGACAGAGGAGAAATTATCCTCCATTCCTGAACCAAGGAGTGGCCTGATATGGCACTATCCCCTAGCAAGAGAAGTTCGAGTAGATATCTTCATGAAGCAATTTGCCTTCACTTTGAATGCAACAGTATACCCTTTGGTTATGTAAAGAAAATGGTTGTTTAAAATCCTGAACAAGTTGTTGGCTGAATAAAGCATGGCTCTTCACACATGCACCATACAATTCAGATTCATGGGCTACCTACAACTACTACTTTACAGTACTGATGAAATAGTTCTGATGTTGTCTCATGCTCTCCAAATCCATTCACAAGATTAGAATCAGAATCAGAATCTGGTTTGACATTGCCGGCATGCATTTTAAAATTTGTTAACTTTGCAGCAGCATTTCAACACAATACATGACAAATATAGAGAAACCAACTGAGTTATGGTAAGTGGATACACGCATATTAAATAATTAATTTTAAATAACTGGTGAAAGACAAAAATAAATTTAAAAATTTAGAGGTAGTGTTCAAGGGTTCAATGTCCATTTAGAAATCAGGTGGCAGATGGGAGAAGCTGTTCCTGAATTGCTGAGTGTGTGCCTTCAGGATTCTGTACCTCCTTCCTGATCATAATAATGAGGAGAGGACATGACCTGGGTGGTGGTGGTCCTTAATGATAGATGCTGCAAATCAAATTTTCTCCCAAGATGACATCTCCAAAAATAATGTTATAATTACACTCATGCAGCTTCCAGAGATAGGAAATATTGTTTGCACATATGACACTAATAAAAAAGTTGCACTATTTCAAACACTTTCACGGCAAGAGATTACCAGGTGGATGAAAGAAAAGTATTCAGGGATAGTTTCAAAGCATTCTTGAAAATAATAAACGTGTGGGAACTTTTGGCCCACAATGACTCAGTTTGAAGAAAGAACTTCCCAATGGCAATTGGTAACTCAAGTCCATTCACCGGGAGTCCAGTATAAATGTTTCAATCAATTGTCCTGCTGCTGTATTAAGTAACTCCCTCCTAATGGCAGCAAAGTCTGCAGATCACACACTGGACAACTGTTTATCCCAGAAAACACAGAACACAAGTAAAAGCCCGTTATCATTGTTCCTGAGGCATGCTTCAGAAAGAACTGTGAATGGTCAAGATGAAACACATTTTATAGAGGGGAATCCAGATGGATAATATACCTCTTAATGTCTGCAAATTTATTAATAACATATGTAGTCCAGAACAATTATATAGACCTAATGATAATGGAATAATTCCCTTACATTGATTTCAATGAAAGGGAGCAAGGTAAAAGGATAAATCCAAGACTAGATTTCACAGAACTAAATTTCTTTTTATTCCAGTACATATTTTCAAATCTTTTCAAGGCTGAGGAATGAATCAAATAACTACGCTTTCTAAGTGGATCTGACTACAAACTTGCCAAGCCAGTAATAAATTACTTCAGGTCCTGCAAGTAGAAATCTAAACCTTATTATTGCCTGAAATTTCCTTGGGCCACTTCACCTTCCACACATGCTAAACCTGATCTAACTTTGAAAAACTCTCACAAGGAAGATGATTCTAAGTGATCAGCAAGGCCTTGTGGAACACACTTCCTTCCATAAATTCCAATTTAACACAATTAGTTAAGCCATGCCTCTTGGCTAATCCAATTGTCAAACAGAATGTATGTCTGTTAACGTTTCTGATATTCACATATATGCATGAGTATTCAAAACTATTAAAAGATATGACTGAAGTTCATTTAAATTATTAAAATAACCTAAAAATAAAATGTTTTAAGACTGCAACCTCTCAGAAGCACCTGGAAACAATCAGAAGTTTTAAAGTTTAAATGGACTGAATTAAATAAAAGCATTATTTACCTTTCCCTGAGACTTCTGCATTATAGCCATTCCTCTCCATTCCAATGAATACAATGCCAAAAAAGTACTTGCCAAAAAAGTAAAATCACACAAACTATCATTTCAATGGGCAGAACCCCCGTATGTTTACTGAAGATCTGCAGAAACTGGTGCCCTGTCACTGCAATGAATGAGTGTCCTGTCAGTGGTGGTCTACTGTTAGACAGTTTGTGACTTTAACATTCAGACTAATTACTGAATGGAACTGCTGGGTTATTCAGAGATTCGGAAAAATATGCTCTTAATAACTGATAGTACTGTGAAACAATTTGGGAATGAATAAGGGAGTAGATACTTCTCTGATAGTTGCATTAGCCGTTATTAGCTGAAATGCTCTCCATCATTGCAGCAACTTTCTGCTGCACGAATACCTGTTGAAATGCAGGACGGGAGCGGGATAACTGTCTGGGTGGAGGGAAGTGTGTGAGGGATAACAGAAGTCAGACATCATGGTGGACGTGTTGGAGCACACAGCCAATTCTGAAACAGAATAGGTACCTGTTGAACTCTCATCTCCTGGGTTTTCTAAGCTCTGGAAAAAAAATCAACTTGAATTCATAACATTTATTTGGCTCCAGTCATCAAGGTTGGATTTTCAATATTTAAAGATTTAACAGCATAGCCACTTCAACCTTTCTTCTTCCCAATCTGAGAATGTTTCTGAAACTTCCAATGCCTGTAAGGATTGGAATTGGAATACAGAATGGGTTAGATTGGATTTTCTACATTTATACATTTAATACCTAAGGCTTTGTTCTGCCCATCATGGATATCAAGTGGGGAGAAGCCTGAAGGCTCATACTAAGTGATTCAGAAACAGCTTCTTCCCCTCTGCCATCCGATTCCTAAATGGATATTGAATCCATGAACATTACCTCACTATTTTGTTATTTCTGTTTTTGCAGTAGTATTTTTAATTTAACTATTTAACATACATATAGATACTTACTGTAATCCATTTATTTTTTCCTAATTTACCATGTATTGCATTGCAATGCACCTGCAAAGTTAACAAATTTCGCAACATATGCTGGTGATATTAAAACTTAACCTGATTCTGAGTTGCAAAAGTCCCTCCTATCCCTTGGATTTTGTGGCCATTCTGCTGGGGGTAATTGTCTTAAAGTACACCCTAATAAAGGAGTCTCTTCCATTTGACAACCTAGGGCAATTTAATGTACGTCACATATCATCTTTTCGAACGGACAGTTATGCGCAGTGCAAGCTGGAACTTCCTGTCCATGTTTCCAAAGAAATTGACTCTCTGTCATATGGACAAATTCCAAAATGAATCTTGGGCCCCCTGAAGGACGATGTTAACAGTCTATAACCAGGTTGCATTACATTGTTTCCTCTGTCACTTTATTGCTTTAAACAACTCAATTATTTTTGTGTTTCTGCATTAGTTGCCAACATCACAGAAGTAAAGAGACCTTGCAGTGCTAATGCTGTTGGACTGAAATATATTTCAAATAACACATAATCCAATTAATGAAGGCTCTATAGAAGAGGTTAAAAACTATTCTCATAGGTGCCATAAATAATTTGGTGAGTGGTTTTAACCTGTGATGGTTAACATGGAAATTTCACCCATCTGAGAACTATTTCTTAGCGTGATGAATATCCTGATGAAATAACTTTGGCTATGATTTTCCGTGGCTGTTTCCACTGCCCCATGATAAATGTTTACTGGTGGGAAATCAGGAACAGATGACTGCAGAGTTGGAAAGTATTGCCAAAATTTGTATTTGATAATTGCCATTCAGAAAGATTTGTGGCTCAGATTGTATTTTGGATATGTTTATTATGTTTCTGTTGTTTCTTTCCTCCTCTCCCTGGAAGAAATGAGTCATGCTGAACAATCCTGGGTGGCACGACAACGTCAGGGCTAGCATAATGCTATTACAGTGTCAGTGACCCGGGTTCAATTACCACTGTTGTAAGTAGCGAGTTTGTACGTTCTCCCCTTGCTTGCCTGAGTTTCATCCCACATTCCAAGGATGTAGGGGCTGGTGGTTAATTTGTCACCTTGGTGTAATTGGGAGACAGGCACACGGTGAGCCAGAAGAATCTGTTCCTATGCTGTATTTCTTAATAAATAAACACACTGCACATTGTAGGTTTGATATCCGGTAGTACTGGGATTCTTAGGAAGAACATATTACAATTACACTGCTAACACTAATACTTACTAGCTAAATATTTGTGTAACATAAAAAACATAAGAAGTCACATACCTGCTCTGCCAGTAGGATCATGGCTGATCTATTACCTCAGAACCACTTTGCTGTACCACCTTCTCATTCATTGATCCCCCTCCCATTAAAAAAAATCACATGGACAAACACAACAGATTCTGCAGATGTTGGAAATCCAGAGTAACACATACAATATGCTGGAGGAACTCAACAGGTCAGGCAGCATCTATGGAAAGGAACGAAAGGTCAAAGTTTCAGGCCGAAACCCTTCCTCAGGACTGCAACAGAAAGTGAGGAGGCTGGAAGCTGAAAGCCAGAAGGCAGAATCTGGCCTCTACCCTCTTCATTTGCATTTTTGAGTAGGAGACTTACTACTTTTAAACAGTGACCTCAAATTCCGCATTCCCCTAAAATCGCCACTCCCACACCCATCTGTCAAAACCTTAATGTCTTTATCAAATATTCTCTCAGGCAGTCAAACTCCAATAGATACAAATCGCATCTGTTCGACAATCCTCATAAGTTACACCATCCATTCCTGACAATAGTCTTGTAAATCCTTTCTGAACTGCTTCCAAATCCTAGTTGAGCAATTCCATCAGTCACACCCTGCTCCCCTTTGCTGCCACAGCCCGACAAAGGACTGTACCCACTCACTTGACTTATCAGTACTCTTTTGTAGTTGTTTATCTCCCCTTCGCAACTTATTTCCTTGCCTACCTTTGTGTCATCAGCAAATTTTTATGGCACGTAACTATAGCGGTTAGTGTAATCCTTTGGAGTACCAGCAACTTGGTTTCATTTAGGCACATGAATGTAAGGAAATAGGAAGGACATGGTGTAAGTGGAAGAGATTAGTTCAGTTGGCCATTTGATTTCTGATATAATTGGTTCAGGACAACACTGCGTGCCAAAGGCCTGTTCCTGTGGTGTACTGTTCTATTTCCCTCTGCCATTTACAAGGAGGTTTTACGTCCCTATGTGCTTTGGTTTCATCCTACATACCGAAAACATACAGATTAGGGTTAGTTGTGGGTACGCTATATTGGTGGTGGAAGCTGTCGACACAGTGCTGGACATCCTTGGATTGTGTTGGCCATTGATGCAAATGACGCATTTCGCTGTATGTTTCAATGTGCATGTGATAAGAAAAGCTTTCTCCACCTTCATCCATCAGTTATGGCGGGTCGGGAAGCGGCCTGGTCGAGGGATGTGCCTGGTGTGAAAAGTGCCAGTCATTGGCTCGAGAGTCTTCGGCGAGGAGGCTGAGGGAGGAGACTACGCCAGGCACAATTGGAGAGGGTGAAGACATGACCGCTAAGCTGATTCAGCGTGCTACGTGCATGATGTGGGAGGTCAGGGACACTGATGGTGCCCCCGGCTGCTACAGCTGTGGAAAGTGTGTCCAGATTCAGCTTCTGAAGGAGCATGTGCAGCACTGAAGAAAGAACTGGATGACCTCAGGTTCATCCGCAAAAACGAGAGTTTTCTGGACAGGACCTGCAGTGAGGTCGTTACACCAAGGATACCGGAAGAGAGAAAGGGGGCGACGATGAGGAAGGAAAGGATGCTTGAAGTACAGGAGACCCCAGGGGATGTACCTCTCGTAAACAAGTTCACCCTCTTGGAAGCTGTCAAGCCAGTCAAGACAGATACTGCCGGTCTGAGAGGTGGACAGGTCTGCGAGCCGAAGATTGGTGCAGAAGCAGAGCCGAGGAGTGAGACATCAGGAAGAGCCGTGGTAGTAGGGGACTCCATAGTATGAGGTATGGAAAGGGGTTTCTGCGGCAACAGGTGCGATTTAAGGATGGTGTGTTGCCTCCCTGGTGCTAGGATCCAGGACATCACGGACCAATTGCAGGGAATCCTCAAGGGTGAAGGTGAACAGCCGCGTCAGCACAAATGACATCAGGAAGAAGAGGAAGGACATTCTGCAGCGGGACTTCAGAGAACTCGGAAGAAGGCTGAAAAGCAGGACTTCCAGGGTGGTTATCTCTGGTTTACTTCCAGTTCCTCATGCTAGAGAGGGCAGGAACAGGGAGATAATGGATCTGAATGGGTGGCTGAGGAACTGGTGCAGGAAGCAAGGATTTACATTCTTGGACCACTGGCATCTGTTTTGGGGTAGGGATGAATTGTACAAAAGGGACGGGTTGCACCTTAATAGGCGGGGGACCAGCATTCTGGCAGACAGGTTTGCCACTGCAACACGGATGTGTTTAAACTAAGTAGTGGGGGGGGAGGGGATGAACGGGAAATATAAGGATGGAGTTAAAAGGAAAGTGAAAATAAGAAAAGTTAAAAAGGACAACAGAATCAATGGAGTAGAAAGCTCAAGAAGAGATCATACAATATGGCCAAGTGAAATAGGAATTGATATGAAAGGAGAGGGGAGTAACGAATTAAAAGTATTATATATGAATGCACAAAGTATAAGGAATAAAGCAGATGAGCTTGAGGCTCAGTTGGAAATTGGCAAGTACAATGCTGTGGGAATAACAGAGACATGGATTCAAGCAGACTGGGCCTGGGAAATGAATATTCAAGGATATACATCTTATCGAAAGGACAGACTGACTGGCAGAGGGGGTGGGGTGGCTCTGTTGGTGAGGAATGATATTCAGTCCCTTGCAAGGGGGGGGGGGACATACAATCAGGGGATGTAGAGTCAGTATGGATAGAACTGAGAAATTACAAGGGTAGAAAGACCCTAATGGGAGTTATCTACAGGCCGCCAAACAGTAGTCTGGATGTAGGGAGTAAGTTGAATGAAGAGTTAAAATTGGCATGTTGCAAAGGTAATGATACTGTTGTCATGGGGGATTTCAATATGCAGGTAGACTGGAAGAATCAGAATGGTACTGGACCCCAAGAAAGGGAGTTTGTGGAG
Organism: Hypanus sabinus; assembly: GCF_030144855.1. NCBI lineage: Eukaryota > Metazoa > Chordata > Chondrichthyes > Myliobatiformes > Dasyatidae > Hypanus > Hypanus sabinus. Next base: position 31,688,822 of record NC_082710.1, on the reverse strand, counting down.
TGTCTCCGAGATGGATTCTTAGAACAGCTTGTACTGGAGCCTACCAGGGAGAAGGCAATTCTAGATTTAGTGTTGTGCAATGAACCGGATTTGACCAGGGACATCTAGATAAAGGAGCCATTAGGAGGTAGTGACCATAATATGATATGCTTTAACCTACAATTCGAGAAGGAGAAGGGAAAATTGGTTGTGTCAGTATTACAGTTGAACAAAGGGAACTATGGAGCTATGAGGGAGGAGCTGGCCAAAGTTCAATGGAACAATACCCTAGCAGGGAAGACAGTGGAAAAACAATGGCAGGTATTTCTGGGAATAATGCAGAAGGTGCAGGATCGGTTCATTCCAAAGAGGAAGAAAGATCCTAAGGGGAGCAAGGGGCGGCTGTGGCTGATGAGGGAAGTGAAGAGCAGTATGAAAATAAAAGAGAAGAAGTATAACAAAGCAAAGATGAGCGGGAAACCAGAGGACTGGGAAGCTTTTAAAGAGCAACAGAAGATAACAAAAAAAGGCAATACGCCAAAAAAAAATGAGGTACGAAGGTAAACTAGACAAGAATATAAAGGAGGACAGTAAAAGCTTCTTTAGGTATGTGAATAGCAAAAAAAAATTAAGACCAAAATTGGGCCATTGAAGATAGAAATGGGTGAATTTATTATGGTGAACAAGGAAATGGCAGATGAGTTGAACAGGTACTTTGGATCTGTCTTCACTAGGGAAGACACAAACAATCTCCCAGATGTAATAGTGGCCAAAGGAACTAGGGTAAAGGATGAACTGAAGGAAATTTATATTAGGCAAGAAACGGTGTTGGATAGACTGTTGAGTCTGAAGGCTGATAAGTCCCTGGGAACTGATGGTCTGCATCCCAGGGTACTTAAAGAGGTGGCTCTAGAAATCGTGGATGCATTGGTAATCATTTTCCAATGTTCTATAGATTCAGGAACAGCTCCTGCTGATTGGAGGGTGGCTAATGTTGTCCCACTTTTCAAGAAAGGAGGAAGAGAGAAAACAGGGAATTATAGACCGGTTAGCCTGACGTCAGTGGTGGGAAAGATGCTGGAGTCAATTATAAAAGAGGAAATTACGACACATTTGGATAGCAGTAGAAGGATCAGTCCAAGTCAGCATGGATTTATGAAGGGAAAATCATGCTTGACTAATCTTCTGGAGTTTTTTGAGAATGTAACTTTGAAAATGGACAAGGGAGAGCCAGTGGATGTAGTGTACCTGGACTTCCAGAAAGCTTTTGTTAAAGTCCCACATAGGAGATTAGTGGGCAAAATTAGGGCACATGGTATTGGGGACAGAGTACTGACATGGATTGAAAATTGGCTGGCTGACAGGAAACAAAGAGTAGCGATTAACGGGTCCCTTTCGGAATGACAGGCTGTGACCAGTGGGCTACCGCAAGGTTCGGTGCTGGGACCACAGCTGTTTACAATATACATTAATGATTTAGATGAAGGAATTAAAAATAGGATTAGCAAATTTGCCGATGACACAAAGCTGGGTGGCAGTGTGAAATGTCAGGAGGATGTTATGAGAATGCAGCGTGACTTGGACAGGTTGGGTGAGTGGGCAAGTGTATGGCAGATGCAGTTTAATGTGGATAAATGTGAGGTTATCCACTTTAGTGGCAAGTACAGGAAGGCAGATTACTATCTAAATGGAGTCAAGTTAGGAAAAGGGGAAGTACAACAAGATCAAGGTGTTCTTGTACATCAGTCAATGAAAGCAAGCATGCAGGTACAGCAGGTAGTGAAGAAAGCTAATGTCATGCTGGCCTTTATAACAAGAGGAATTGAGTATAAGAGTAAAGAGGTCCTTCTGCAGCAGGCCAGGGCCCTGGTGAGACCCCACCTGGAGTATTGTGTGCAGTTTTGGTCTCCAAATTTGAAGAAGGACATTCTTGCTATTGAGGGAGTGCAACGTAGTTTCACAAGGTTAATTCCTGGAATAGCGGGACTGTCATATGTTAAAAGATTGGAGCGACTGGGCTTGTATACACTGGAATTTAGAAGGATGAGAGGGGATCTGATTGAAACATATAAGATTATTAAGGGATTGGACACACTGGAGGCAGGAAGCATGTTCCCACTGATGGGTGAGTCCAGAACTAGAGGCCAAAGTTTAAGAATAAGGGGTAGGCCATTTAGAACAGAGATGCGGAAGAACTTTTTCACCCAGAGAGTGGTGGATATGTGGAATGCTCTGCCCCAGAAGGCAGTGGAGCCAAGTCTCTGGGTGCATTCAAGAGAGAGTTAGATAGAGCTCTTATAGTTAGCGGGGTCAAGGGATATGGGGAGAGGGCAGGAACGGGGTACTGATTGTGTATGATCAGCCATGATCACAGTGAATGGTGGTGTTGGCTAGAAGAGCTGAATAGCCTACTCCTGCACCTACTGTCTATTGTCTATTATATGAAATTTAAAAGGTTGATGCTCCCAGTAACAATTACTGAGCAGTCGAGCAATAAATTATTTCAGGACCTGCACAACACGCTTTCCATCTTGCCGACCAGATAAAATCTCATTTTTGCCTTTTTTCCTGTTTCCCCCTAAACCACCACCTTCAATTTCCTTCAAGGAAATAGACATCTCTCTTTATAAACTTTCGATTTCCCAAAAACATGTTGACTTTGCCTGATAACTTTGCTATAAAATTTTCAATAGTATTCTGTAACAGTTTCTAGATGAAAGCTGTTAAGCTAACTAGTGTGTAGGTTGAGTTCCGAGGAACCGTCCCAAACCCGTTGCATTGTCTCTTTTTCTGAAGATGCTCTCTGTGCTGCTGAGTGCTTTTCAGCAATTTTTTTGTTTGTTTTATTTCTGGATTCCAACATCTGCAGTTTACTTTTTGATTTTATGGCCTTTAGATTCCTGACTTCTGTCCTTCTCCATTTTTAAAATATAGGATACCAATCTCTGTTTTGGAAAATATACAGCAACTGCATAGAAATCCAAAGACTCACTACGCTAGAGTGAAGAAACTTCTTCTCATCTCAGACCTGACTGGCAATTACAAATCCAAGAAACAATCACTTTCACTTATTCAACCCAGAAATGCTGTCAGATATGATTCATAACAAACAATTTGTACACTGAGGTCTACATGGACAATAATGTATTAATGACTCAACACTTTTGTTTTAAAGATATTTGTGAGATAAATATTGGCAATGATGTTGCTTTTTTCATATTAGAATCTTCTTGTACATTTGGTAAAGTTGACTGGTTTAATGTCTCATCTGAAGGATTTCATTAACTTCACTGCAGCTCTCCCTCAATACTCCACTTTTGCATGTACTGTAGATCTCTAAAGTTTCCGTACCATGTCCTAGGCTCATGGGTATACAGCCGGCAGAGACAAGGGGAAGCAATGACTGCTGCTACCAAAAGTATGTGTTGGCAGTAGTGGCTTTTGAATCAGATGAACACATGTAAGTAAAATATTACTTTATCAACTTAATAAAAACACCTAAATAGCCTTAACTTTGTTTATTTTCAAGAATCTGGATATTATCAGCAACAAAAGATCTAGTGCTTTCCTGGTGTATATGATAAATAAACTCTTCTCTGGCTTCAAGCTGGGTACAGTGATTGACTATAACGGATATTTCAATGACAAACTCTACCAACTTCTTATCCCTGAAGAATATGGCAGAGTTTGTCTTCAAAATGTTGGTTATAATCAATAGCTGTTCCCGGCTGGAAGCTCAGGAAGAGTTTATTCACAGAGGAAGAAAATCATTGTTTTTCATATAAATCAAAGGCTCTTTTCATATGGCATTGTTGTATTTCACCCATCAATATAACACAACCATAGGTTATAAACCCATTTGTGATAAAAATCAACATTGATGATTTATACCTATTAACTATAGCTAATAGCATATAGTAAACATGAGAAATTCTGCAGATGCAGGAAATTCTAAGTATATTCAATAGTATATAAACATGACATAGCTTACAGCTAATCTTTTCCCCAGACTAGAAATATCAAACAGCAGAACACATGTTTTTACGGTTAGAGGGGAGACGTATAATGGCAATGTGAAAGCCAAGTTCTCTTGGCGGAGTTTAAAAGGCTTTTTGATAGATACATGAACATGAAGTGCATGGAGGTGATACACTGCGAAAGGACGTTTAGTATAAATTATCAACAAGGTAAGCACAACATTGTGTGGGCCAAATGGCCTGTCCAATGTGGTACTCTGCTCTCTTATGTAGTTCATTACATAAATACAGTTTTGAAAGATTAAGGAAATGAATAAGCATGATGGAAGAGTCTAACTAACCAGCAATACTAACACATCAGCATGTGTCAACAGAAAAGAAGCAAAATAACTGCAAATAAATGGATTCATTAATGAAGTTGGCTGTTTTGTATTTGACCTCATGGAGTAGATGGGGGCACTAGTAATTATAGACAACAAAAGTCTCAGGAAACTGGAGCCAGTGCTTTTGAGAATGCAATCAATATTAATTGTAAGGTTGTGAATAATGACATTAAATATCTATAATGTTATGCAATCTGCTGAACTCTCATAGGATAAAGTAATAATTAATAAGTAAATGATGTGTTCCATTTTTAATTACCTCCACTTTTCAATTACAATCTGGATATACAGCCAACAAATCAAGAAGACTGTACTGGAAAAGAAGACAAATGATTCTAAGCCAGAATTTGCCAACCCCTCCTAATCCCCTTTTCAATAGCTACAATTCACCAATTACATAAATTTGAACCAATGATTTAAATTCAGCCTTTCAGCATCCGAGATAATCCTTATACCAAATGTGGTCTTTTCAAACCACCAAATGCAAGGAAGAAAATGTGAAATACATTACTCAGTTCAAAGATAGCTATTGTTAGATCTTGGTCTGTGTTGAATTAAATGAATACAGTTGGAATGGAAGTAGAAATAATAGTTTGCAATGAGAGAGAGAGTGACACTCCCAAATGTTCTTCAGTGTATGGGATCACCCAGCAAAAGGCAGCAATATCAAGGCAACCCTCCCGAAGGCTATTATAGACAATAGACAATAGGTGCAGAAGGAAACCATTCGGCCCTTTGAGCCTGCACCACCATTTTGAGATCATGGCTGATCAACTACGATCAATACCCGGTTCCTGCCTTGTTCCCATATCCCTTGATTCCCCTATCCATAAGATACCTATATAGCTCCTTCTTGAAAGCATCCAGAGAATTGGCCTCCACTGCCTTCCGAGGCAGTGCATTCCAGACCCCCACAACTCTCTGGGAGAAGAAGTTTTTCCTTAACTCTGTCCTAAATGACCTACCCCTTATTCTCAAACCATGCCCTCTGGTACTGGACTCTCCCAGCATCTGGAACATATTTCCTGCCTCTATCTTGTCCAATCCCTTAATAATCTTATGTTTCAATCAGATCCCCTCTCAATCTCCTTAATTCCAGCGTGTACAAGCTCAGTCTCTCTAACCTCTCTGCGTAAGACAGTCCAGACATCCCAGGAATTAACCTTGTGAATCTACGCTGCACTTCCTCTACAGCCAGGATGTCCTTCCTTAACCCTGGAGACCAAAACTGTACACAGTACTCCAGGTGTGGTCTCACCAGGGCTCAGTACAAATGCAAGAGGATTTCCTTGCTCTTGTACTCAATTCCCTTTGTAATAAAGGCCAACATTCCATTAGCTTTCTTCACTGCCTGCTGCACTTGCTCATTCACCTTCAGTGATTGATGAACAAGGACTCCTAGATCTCTTTGTATTTTTCCCTTACCTAACTCTACACCGTTCAGATAATAATCTGCCTTCCTGTTCTTACTCCCAAAGTGGGTAACCTCACACTTATTCACATTAAACGTCATCTGCCAAGTATCTGCCCACTCACCCAGCCTATCCAAGTCACCCTGAATTCTCCTAAGATCCTCATCACATGTCACACTGCCACCCAGCTTAGTATCATCAGCAAATTCACTGATGTTATTTTCAATGCCTTCATCCAAATCGTTGACGTAAATTGTAAACAGCTGTGGTCCCAATACCGAGCCCTGTGGCACCCCACTAGTCACCACCTGCCATTCCGAGAAACACCCATTCAACGCTACCCTTTGCTTTCTACCTGCCAACTAGTTTTCTATCCATGTCAATGTCTTCCCCCCGATGCCCTGAGCTTTGATTTTACCCACCAATCTCTTATGTGTGACCTTATCAAATGCCTTCTGAAAATCGAGGTACACTACATCCACTGGATCTCCCCCGACTAACTTCCTGGTTACATCCTCGAAAAACTCAGATAGAATAGTCAAGCATGATTTACCCTTGGTAAATCCACGCTGGCTCAGCCCAATCCTATCACTGCTATCTAGATATGCCACTATTTCATCCTTAATAATGGACTCTAACATCTTCCCCACCACCGATGTCAGGCTGACAGGTTGATAGTTCTCTGTTTTCTCCCTCCCTCCTTTCTTAAAAAATGGGATAACATTAGCCATTGTCCAATCCTCAGGAACTGATCCTGAATCTAAGGAACATTGAAAAATGATTACCAATGCATCCGCAATTTCCAGGGCCACCTCCTTTAGTACCGTAGGGTGCAGACCATCTGGACCTTGGGATTTGTCAGCCTTCAGTCCCAGCAGTCTTCTCATCACCGTTTCCTTCCTAATGTCAATCTGTTTAATTTCCTCTGTTACCCTATGTCCTTGGCCCATCCATACATCTGGGAGATTGCTTGTGTCTTCCTTAGTGAAAACAGATCTAAAGTACTCATTAAGTTCTTCTGCCATTTCTCTGTTTCCCATAATGATTTCACCCAATTCATTCTTCAAGGGCCCAACATTGTTCTTAACTATCTTCTTTCTCTTCACATACCTAAAAAAGCTTTTGCTAACTTCCTTTATATTCCTGGCTAGCTTGCGTTCGTACCTCATTTTTTCTCCCCGTATTGTCTTTTTAGTTAAATTCTATTGTTCCTTAAAAACTTCCCAATCATCTGTCCTCCCACTCACCTTAGCTCTGTCATACTTCCTTTTTGTTTAATGCTATGCAATCTCTGACTTCCTTTGTCAACCACTGTGGCCCCTTTCCCCCCTTTGAATCCTTCCTTCTCTGGGGGATGAACTGATCTTGCACCTTGTGCAGTATTCCCAAGAATACCTGCCATTGCTGTTCCACTGTCTTTTCTGCTAGGCTATCTGTCCAGTCAACTTTGGCCAGCTCCTCCCTCATGGCTCCATAGTTTCCCATGTTCAACTGCAACACTGACACCTCCGAGCTGCCCTTATCCTTCTCAAATTGCAGATAAAAACTTATCATATTATGATCACTACCACCTAATGGCTCCTTTACTGCAAGATCACTTATCAAATCCTGTTCATTACATAACACTAAATCCAGAATAGACTTGTCCCTGGTCGGCTCTCGTACAAGCTGTTCCAAGAATGCATCCCGTAGGCACTCTACAAACTCCCTATCCTGTGGTCCAGCACCAACCTGATTCTCCCAGTTCACTTGCATGTTGAAATCCCCCATAACTACTGCGACATTGCCTTTGCCACATGCCAATGTTAACTCCCTATTCAACTTGCACCCAATATCCATGCTACTATCTGGTGGCCTGTGGACAACACACATTTGGGTCCTTTTGCCCTTACTGTTCCTCAGTTCTATCCACACAGACTCTACTTCTCCTGACCCTATGTCCCCCCCTTGCAAAGGACTGAATCTCATTCCTCACCAACAGGGCCACCCCACCCCCCCGCACACATTTCTGTCCCTACGACAGCACGTATACCCTTGTACATTCATTTCCCAGGTCTGATCTCCCTGCAGCCATGTCTCCGTTATCCCAACAACATCATAGCTACCCATTCGCACCTGGGCTTCAAGCTCATCCGCCTTATTTCTGACACTTTGTGCATTCAGATATAGAATTTTTAACCCATTTCTCCTCTCTTTGTTTGAATCACTGCCTATTGTGCTTAACCCAGCTCCCCGAACTCCCATTGGGCTATACACCCCAAGAATTTTGTTGTCCTTCCTAAATTTACTTATTCTTTCAACAGACCATCCCTCTGTACATGTGTCCTCCTTATCACTTGTTCCATCTCACCTTTCTCTACTACACACTTTATATTCTGGAACCGTGTAGTCCCCACCTGTCCTATATTCTTCCTCTCACTGTCCTCTCTCACATTCTGGATCCCCGCCCCCTGCAAATTTAGTTTAAACCCCCCCAAGAAGCACTAGCAAACTTCCCTGCAAGAATGTTAGTACTGCTCCAGTTCAGGTGTAAACCGTCCCTTCGGAACAGATCCCACCTTCCCTGGAACAAAGCCCAATTATCAAAGCCCAAACCTGAAGCCCTCCCTCCTGCACCATCCTCTCAGCCATGTATTAATCTTTATAATCTTTCTGTTCCTTGCCTCACTGGCACGTGGCACAGGTAGCAATCCTGAGATTGTTACCCTGGAGGTCCTGCTCTTCAGCTTCGCACCTAACTCCCTGAACTCCCTATGCAGGACCCCCTCACTCATCCTACCCACGTCATTGGTCCCTACATGGACCACAACATCTGGATTCTTGCCCTCCCTCTCGAGAATAACCCTCACCCGATCTGAGATGTCTCGGACCCTGGCACCAGGGAAGCAACATACCATCCGAGACTCCCGATCTTCCCCACAAAATCTCCTATCCTCCCCCCTGACTATAGAATCCCCTATCAATACCACACTCTTCTCTTCCCTCCTCCCCTTCCTAGTCGAGGGTCCAACCTCAGTGCCAGAGACAGGACCACTGCAACTTGTTCCTGGTAGGTCATCCCCACCAACAGTATCCAAAACGGTATACTTATTTTTGATGGGAACGGCCACAGGGGTGCTCTTCTCTCTCTGTCTGCTTCCTCTGCCTCTCTTGACTGTCACCCATTTGCCTACCTCCTGTCTTTTCGGTGTGACTACCTCCCGATAACTCTTATCTATCTCTGCCTCTGCCTCCCGAATGATCCGTAGTTCATCCAGCTCCTGCTCCAATTCCCAAACTCGGTCTGATAGGAGCTGCAGCTGGATGCACCTATTGCAGGTGTGGTCATCAGGGACAACTGTGTTGACCCTGACCTCCCACATACTGCATACGGAGCACACCACTGCTCTAACTGTCTCCCCCATTACCTGATCCTAGATTAGTCAGAATAAATGAAAAACAGGCTTCTTGCCGAAGTCCTCTTGCGCTGAAGCCCGCTGAGCCAAAGCCCAGCATTCTGCTCCTGCACACTACACTGCCCGCTCCTGAAAGTGGGCCGCTTTTTAAAGCCCGCGCTCGCCGCTGATGTCACCCGTGCTTGCGCAGCTTTACCTTCCTCCTCAGGTACTCTCCAGGTAGGTCCGAGGGTTTCGGCCTACCTACAATGAAAGATATGCGATCCTCGGGAATAAGTTGCAGAATCCCTTATTTCTGCATTTCGAATTTTCTGAGTCAGCCACACTTTAGGAGTGAAGCCTTTTCATGATGAAACCCTTGTTTGAAGTTTGTGGCTTTAAACCTGAAGGTATCTTTGCCTTTCAAGACTTTCTTTGGAGTGAACACTTCAATTCTTCTTTCAGGAAGGTCAAGGGATGTCTGAAGATAAGTTGAAGAGCAAGGAAGCATTTACATCAGAACTCACTGTACAGTTTTTTTGTACAGGACAAAAAGTGAATGCTTATTCTGGACCTGCGTGTAGTGGATGTGTTCACTGTTCTGTGTGAACAAAAAGGAAAAGAGAGTAGATATAAATGGCCACACATTTTAATTCCATGTCCCATTCCCATTCTGACATGTCTATCCATGGCCTCCTTTACTGTCAAGATGAAGCCACTCTCAGGTTGGAGGAACAACTCCTTATATTCCGTCTGGGTAGCCTCAAACCTGATGGCATGAACATTGATTTCTCTAACTTCTGTTAATACCCCTCCTCCCCTTCATACCCATCCCTTATTTATTTATTTACCACCCTCCTATTTTTTCTCTCTCTACCCATCACTCTTTGCCTGTTCTCCATCTCCCTCTGGTTCTCCCCTCCCCCCTTTCTTTCTCCCTAGGCCCCCCGTCCCATGATCCTTTCCCTTTTCCAGCTCTGTATCTCTTTTGCCAATTACCTTTCCAGTTTTTAGCTTCACCTCACCCCCTCCTGTCTTCCCCTATCATTTTGGATTTCCCCCTCCTCCTCCAACTTTCAAATCTTACTACCTTTTCTTTCAGTTAGTCCTGACGAAGGGTCTTGGCCTGAAACGTTGACAGTGCTTCTTCCTATAGACGCTGCCTGGCCTGCTGAGTTCCAAGAGCATTTTGTGTGTGTTGCAGACATTTAAGATGTTCAAGGTTTCTAGACCAGCAAAAGAAGTATTAAGAGGAAGCTGAGAGCAAATGGAGATGGAAATATGCCACTGTGTTTCTTGGTTGGCATATGTGATATACCATGGGCACCCGGTGTGTGCTGAACCTGCAGTCAACAAGGGCATAAAGAATGGGAAGTTGGTACCGTGATGAAACTGCAGGAAGTGGGTCACCTGGCTTTCAAACGCCAGGAGGCCAAATGTTTCATACTGACGTGATTCAAGTCACTCCCACAAACTGCAAGCAGGGCTTTTAGTCATAATTAATGACCGGGAAATGGAAAACTTCCTGATCAAATCTGCGGTCAGCTCTCATTTTTGTTGTTTGTGTTTTGTGTGGATGCTTTTAATGAATCCAGCAGGAAGCATGAAGTTTAAGAGAAAGCATGGTAAATAACTAAAAAAAAAATGGATGCAAGCAGGTCGGTAGAATTTGTCCATATGCATTTTAGTAAGGCATTTGACAAGCGTGGCTTATATAGGCTAGCCCAGATCACCGAGACAAGGTGGCTTGGCAATAGGAAGCAGAGGGAAGTGGTGGAAAGATACCATCCTGGTTGGAAGTCTATGGCCAGTGATGTGCTGGTGGGATTGGTGCTGGGTCCTTTGTAATTTGTGAAATATATTAACAACTTGGATGTAGATGTGGGAGATGTTTGTAAATGATGCAGAAGATAATAGTGTTACAGATAGTGTGATAAAGTAAGCCAAATTTAGCATGGTATCTAGGTGTTTTTGTACATCAGTCAATGAAAGCAAGCATGCAGGTACAGCAGGCAGTGCAGAAAGCTAATGGCATGCTAGATTTTATAACAAGAGGAATTGAGCATAGGAGTAAAGAGGTCATTCTGCAGCTGTACAGGGCCCTGATGAGACCACACCTGGAGTATTGTGTGCAGTTTTGGTCTCCAAATTTGAGGAAGGACATTCTTGCTATTGAGGGAGTGCAGCGTAGGTTCACAAGGTTAATTCCCAGAATGGCGGGACTGTCATATGTTGAAAGATTGGAGCGACTGGGCTTGTATACACTGGAATTTAGAAGGATGAGAGGGGATCTGATTGAAACATATAAGATTATTAAGAGATTGGACACACTGGAGGTAGGAAGTATGTTCCCGCTGATGGGTGAGTCCGGAACTAGAGGCCACAGTTCAAGAATAAGGGGTAGGCCATTTAGAACAAAGATGCCGAAAAACTTTTTCACCCAGAGAGTGGTGGATATGTGGAATGCTCTGCCCCAGAAGGCAGTGGAGGCCAAGTCTCTGGGTGCATTCAAGAGAGAGTTAGATAGAGCTCTTATAGATAGCGGGGTCAAGGGATATGGGGAGAGGGCAGGAACGGGGTATTGATTGTGTATGATCAGTCATGATCACAGTGAATGGTGGTGCTGGCTAGAAGGGCCGACTGGCCTACTCCTGCACCTATTGTCTATTGTCTATTGTATCCTTTAAGGAAATAACATGCAGAATAGACAAAGGAGAGTCAGTGGATACACACAAAATGCTGAGGAAACTGAGTGCGCCTTCATTGAGTTTTGATGAATGGGGTCTCAGCCCAAAATATTGACTGTTTACTCTGTTCCATAGATGCTGCCTGGCCTGATGAGTTCCTCCAGCATTTTGTGTGTGTTCCTTTGATTTTCTCTTGTTTGAGAGTTGTTTGAGAGTCACTAGATGTTGTTTTTTTTGGATTTTCAAAAGACCTTTGACAAGGTGCCACACATGAGGCTGCTTAACAAGATAAGAGACCATGGTATTACAGGAAAGATACTACTGTGGATAGAAGATTGGCCGACTGGCAGGAGGCAAAGAATGGGAACTAAGGGGGCTTATTTTGGTTGGCTGCTGTTGACTAGTGCTGTTCTGCCGGGCTGGTATTGGGACCTTTACTTTTCATGTTATATGTCAATGATATGGGTGATGGAATTGATGGCTTTGTGGCCAAGTTTGTAGATGATACAAAGATAGGTGGAGGGGGAGGTAGTGTTGAGGAAGTGGGGAGTCTGCAAAAGGACTTGGACAAATGGGGAGAATGGCTAAAGAAGTTGCAGATTGAATATAGTGTAGGGAAGTGTACGGTCATACACTTTGATAGAAGGAATGAAGGCGTATTTTCTAAATGGGGAGAAAGTTCAAAAATCAGAGGTGCAAAGGGACTTGAGAGTCCTTGTGCAGGGTTTGCTAAAGATTAACTTGTAGGTTTAGTCAGTGGTAAGGAAGGCAAATACAACATTATCATTCATTTTGAGATGTCTAGAATATAAGAACAAAGATGTGATGCCAAGGCTTTATAAGGCACTGGTAAGACTGCATTAGGAATATTGTGAGCAGTTTTGGGCTCCTTATCTAAGAAATGGTATGTTGGCATTGGAAACAGTCCAGAGGAGGGTCATGAGAATGATCCTAGGAATGAAAAGCTTATCATATGAAGAGCATTTGATGGCTCTGGGGCTGTACTTGCTGGTGTTTAGAAGTATGACGGGGGATCACATTGCAATCTATTGAATATTGAAAGGCCTAGATAAGAGTGGATACGGAGAGGATTTTTCCTAAAGTGTGTGAGTCTAGGAACAGAGGGTACAGCCTCAGAATAGAGGGATTTGGAATTGTTCCACAACTTGGAACAGAGATGAGGAGAAATTTCTTTAGCCAGAAGATGGTGAATCTTTGCCATCGATGGCTGTGGAGGCCAATCATTGACTATATTGAAAGTGGAGGTTGATAGGTTCTTGATAATTCAAGGTGTCAAACATTATGGAGTAAAGCCAGGGGAGTGGGGTTGAGAGGATAATAAATCAGCCATGATTGAATGGTGGAGTGGACTCAATGGGCTGAATGGCCTAATTCTGCTCCCTGTCTCTTGCTCTTATGGCCTTATGGACTGAGACCATTGTTCATCTACTTAGAACCATAGAACATTACAGTACAGAAACAGGCCTTTTGGCCCTTCTTGGCTGTGTCAAACCATTTTTCTGCCTAGTCCCACTGACCTGCACCTGGACCATATCCCTCCATACACCTCTCATCCATGTACCTGTCCAAGTTTTTCTTAAATGCTTAAAGTAAGCCCACATTTACCACTACATCTGGTAACTCATTCCACACTCCCACTGCTCTCTGTGTGAAGAAGCCCCCCCTCATGTTCCCTTTAAACTTTTCCCCTTCACCCTTAAACCAAGTCCTCTGTTTTTTTTTCTCCCCTAGCTTCAGTGGAAAAAGCCTGCTTGCATTCACTCTATCTATACCCATCATAATTTTATATACAGTCGGCCCTCCTTATCCACAGATTCCGCATGCGTGGATTCAACAAACCACGGATCGGGAAAACCCAGAAGTTCTCTCTCCAGCACTCATTGTTCGAGCATGTACAGGATATATTTTCTTGTCATTATTCCCCAAACAATACAGTATAACAACTATTTACATAGCATTTACATTGTATTAGGTATTATAAGTAATCTAGAGATGATTTAAAAGTACAGGCAGTCCCCGTGTATTGAATGAGTTCTGTTCCTGAGTCTGCCTTTAAGCTGGATTTGATGTTGAAACAGGTACATCCGGTATTATTTAGCATCAGTTAGTAAAATGTTTTTCTTAGTATATAGTATATATTTTACCTTTCTATGCAAAGAAAACACTTAGGAAACATATGTATTTCAATAATTAAACCACTGCGTTGTTTAGTAACAATTGTAGGTTTCATTGGGGTAGTGCCTTTCACATGCTCCATTAAAATTGTTCTGATCATTGACCGACTATAGCCTAACACTTTTCCAATGACCAATGGCGTTTCACCTCTTTCTGATTGCTTTATTACTTCCACCTTATTTTCAGTCGTAATTGTGATTATTTTCGTGAACAGAAACACTGCAGATTCAGAGCTACACCTGCTCATAAACTCCACCGCACTGAGACAGGTTAAATAAGGGACTTGAGCATCCGCGTTTTTTGGTATCCGCGGAAGGTCCCGGAACCAATCCCCCGTGGATAAGGAGGGCCAACTATACCTCTATCAAGTCTCCCCTCATTCTTCTACGCTCCAGGGAATAAAGTCCTAACCTATTCAACCTTTCTCTGTAACTCAGTTTCTCAATTCCCAGCAACATCCTTGTAAACCTTCTCCGCACTCTTTCAACATCCTTCTGTAATATGTATTTACTGGGGTCTGGAAAAGAATGAAAGGGTTTTTAATTAAGGTTCAGCCTTCACAGCTGCTTAGTACGAGAGTTTTGCACTCTGCCAGTTACTGCAGGAACCTGAAGAGAGTTGTGAACACAGCTCAGCACATCGCAAAAAGTCATCTCCCCTCCATGGACTCTGTCTATACTTCTCACTGCCTCAGTACAGTAGCATAATCAATGACCCCATCCACCCTGGACATTCTCTCTTCTCTCTCTCATTGGCCGGAAAATACAATTGCCCAAAGGCACATACAATCAGGCCCAAAGACAGCTTCTGCCCTGCTATTAAAAGACTATTGAATGGATCCCTAGTCTGATAAAATCAACACTTTATCTCACGATCTACCTCATGACCTTGTTCCTTAATGGCTGCCCACACTTAACTTTCTCTGTAGCAATTGCACTTTATTCTTCATCTGTTATGTTTTACCTTACCTCAAAGTACTGTGTAATGAATTGATCTGGCAATTCCCTGTACTTCAGTAGATGTGACAATAATAAACTAATTCCATTTTGAATTCCAATTCTATATAATGCTATGTATTTGTAAGCTAGTTTCTCATTGCATCTGTGCAGACATTTACTTTTGCATGTGACAATAAACTTGACTTTGACTTTCAACCAGAACATAAAATGAGTCAGCAGCACAACACGTCAAGAAGAGGTGTGAAAGTAGTTTAAATCTGTGCTGTAAGCTTAAATCAGTAGGTAAGAGAAGAGGAGGGAAATAGCAAAAATATATGCAGTATATTTTTTAATGATTAAATGAATGAAGAAGTTATAGAAATAAATAGCAGGGAGATAAATAGGATGAAACAACAGGATGGTGGGAAAAGGAATAAAATATATGGACAAAAATGAAGCAATTAAAGCACGAATGCAGTTAGAAGATTAAAAAAAAACATCAGAGAGAATGGGATAAACAAGGAGCAAAGTATTAGGAAAACCGAATAATGTGATTCATTCTAGTATTCTCCATCTTCAACAGATCAGTGTTTGGTAGTCGGTTACTTGAATCTAATGCAGGAACAGAGTAGATACTAATACAATCATATCCAAATAGCATTTTTATCAATTATGCAATTTTGTGGATGGTTGAGTAGTATCACACCTCCTGTAGGTTTGCACATGGTTAAAATTATGTGCACCAGGTTTTTGATCCATTGTTGTGTACTCTGTGGATATTTTCCTAGGGTTAACAATGTAATTTTAGTGCCTTTTTAACATTATATTGCCAATGCTGAATACATTAATTGAATGCATTGAACGTGAGTGCGAGCCATTGTGTTATATTGTGCTGTAAATGGATACAAATGGATTTGCAGTTAATGGAATGGCAAGTAGAAAAAAAATGCTGACTTCAGTGATGGGCAAAAATATTACCAGCGTTGCTGGCTCAGTGAAATGCTCCAGAACCACACACTCAAAAGTGAACATTAATACCTGCATTGATTGTAACTCAAAATACAGCCATACAATGAGAACAGAGAAGGAATTGTTTTCCATATGCTGTTTTGTACCGTTAGTCGTGTCGTTAATATTATTGAAACTAAAGTGCTGTTTATTGTCTGCAAGCTAGAGAGGAAAAGGCTTCAAATTTCATGTTCTGTTGAATGAAATAAAATCTTCAAAATCTCACATACTGTATATCAACACATACAGAACTCTGTCTGTCAGTGACCAAGGGAAAAGATTAGTCAGATTTCATTATCATGTAACAAAATTTAAGTTGCATCAGATTTTAAATGTTCTGGTGCATTTAGTAATATGTCAACACTTGTTAATGTAATGTTGGTTGGAGTAACAGTAACAGCATGTGAAATTTTTTATTTCAACAACCTTTTTGAGGAATGACACTTCAATTTCCTTCTACTTTTCCCACACTACTTGTTTGGCAACATGCTTGTGAGAGTTTCAACACAATTTACGTGATTGATGCATATTGTATTTCCTCTCATTCAATACCTGCATTATAACAGTACAGGATATTTGGCCATTGCAATATAACCATTGTATTCCATAACATACTCTCATTCAGCCTAATTGTTTGAAAGTCACCAATAAGATCAGCCCTTCTCAGCTGTATATATCAGTGTATTTTGTTGATTTATTTTGGTTTTTTTTTGTTGAAATTATACCACAAAAGCTTTTTGAGTTTCCTAAGGACAGAATGTATGAATTAATTGTTCAGAAAGGGATGGGTGCATAGCACAGTTGAAAATAAAACAACTCCAGACATATAAAGCATGTTCTCTACTTTTATGGTCTGGGGAGCAGCAGGAACACAATTAACTATGACCACTTTTAACAAGTGACAGAATGTCCAAAAATTCAATGCCTTTATGTGTGGAACCGATTGTTTTGTGAATAAGCTCTCATGGCTTGTAGAAATACTTTAAATCATACAATCAAATTATTATCATACAATCAAAAATATATTAAGCAAATTAGTTTGCAGTACTGTGATGGCAGCCATTGTGCCTTCACTTTGCAGCAGAATAGGTAAATGGACTGGATATGCAAGTACATCTACGAAAGAGCGTGTCAATGGTTTCTTAACTTACTGATCTTGCACCATGTTAGAGCCAGAGTGAATGTCGAACACTTTCAGAGGTTTGTGGCTATTACAATTGGCAAGACTTTGCTTGATTTTCCTTGACATTTATCTGGACTATTCCTTTCACATCTGTTCCCACGGCTTGTGCATTTGAAAGACGGCAATGCCACTGCGCCACATCCTGTCATGCTTGTGTGATAGGGGAGAGGGCTTTTTTTATCTGTTGCATCTCTTAGCAAAATTTCCAAGCCTTCTTTATCAATTCAAGTGCTTCCAGACATATTTTCTTTTTCTCTCCACTGCTAAATTGGTAGAATTTCTACAGCTAGACTGCTTGAAATAAGGAACCAAGATTTTAAACGATAACTAGAATAGCTATTGAAGAGCAGCTGCTCTCCAGTGATCCATTCCCTTATCCATTTCACCTCATGAAAAAATAAACAGAAAACCTATTATGAAGGTGACCTAACTGAATCCAGGAGCGTGAAGTATCAGAGGAATTCTGTGCTCCCAACAGCTTTTCACTTGGGGTCACTGACTTACCCTTTCTATTTTCATAGACACCACAAACGCTTTCAACAACAACTGTTGAATTCATTCAACCAGTTAAAATACCCAAGACTTAAAATAATAGGTCTGGAAAGTTACATAATAGAATAGATTTTACTAATTGGGGATGGAGCTTTTCTGGGCTTATAATTCAAACTGAGAATTCAAGCGCAGAGGTGAAGAAATCACAAGAAATCTATTTCTGGAGCTCGAATTCATGATTTGTGCCCTGATTGCCTGTCCTGGCCTTAATCATTTCATATACTTAATGCCTCTATAATGAGTACAATATCTAAGTGCTTGCTCCAGATGTTCTTCAATAAAATAGCTTGGGAGGTCAAAGCTAAAGGTCGATGTCCAGAGTACGTGAATCTGGAGATGGAAGCCTGAAAATCGAAGACTGAAGGTAGAGGCCCAAACGGGTCATAAGATCACTGGTGTCAGAAGTCCATGGGAGTCTGGAAGTCAAAGTCCAAAGGTCAAACCCATAATTGGTAATCCTAGGGCAAAGTCCAAATTTGGAGGCCCAATGTCTATAAGGAATAAGGACTGGAGGCCAGAAGGTGGCCAGTCCTGGAGCTGGAAGGCTTGACTGCCTGTAAGGAGTTGGGGTGTGGGGAGGGAAAGTAGGAAAGATGATTGTTTTGCTGCTGTTGTCTTTTTTTGTTTTGTTGTTGTTGTTGTTGTTGCTTGTGTTGTTCACGGTAGACATGCTATGTTGGCACCAGAATGTGTGGTGACACTTGGGGCTGTTACCAGCACATCCCTGAGAGTGTTGGTTGTTAATGCAAATATCACATTTCAGTATATGTTTTGATTTATGTGTGATAAATAAATCTGAAGCTCCAATGATTCACTGGGCAAGGTAATTGTCTTCTGTGCCTGAGATGTGGATATTGATGGCTGGGCTACAATTTATCCCTCTAATCCCAAAAGCCGTAGAGAAAGCAATGGTGAGTAACTTCCTTCAATGGTTGCATTTCATAACATGAGAGCATTCTGTAAGGAGTTTGTACGTTCTCCCCTTGACAATGTGGATCCCTCCTGGGTGCTCCAGTTTCCTCCCACATCCCAAAGACATTCAGGTTAGTAGGCTTATTAGTCACATGGATGTGACTGGGTGATACGGGCTCATTTGGCCAGAAGGGCCTCTTACTATGCCGTATCTCTAAAAAAAAATAAAAATTAATCACAAATCAACTGGTAGATGCCATACTGAAGCTGCAGTACAATGTACCAGTGATGAAGTGAATGAATGCATACCTTTATGAACACAAGGCCATTTGAAAGGTCCACTTTGGTCTAGGTTAGGGGACCCAACCTTTTCTATGCCACGGAACAATGCCGTTAAGCAGGGGTCCACAGACCCCAAGGTGGAATACCCTGGTAGATGATATTATGCTTTTGGTTTGTTGTGAGCTGCACCCAATTAGAAAAGTAAACAGAACTCAAATCACACTACTGATTGATGTCTTGCCAATATTAGGAGGAGTTAGGACGAGAAATATGCCAGAGTATTGTGTCTTACATTCTCTTGCAGCCATAGTATTTTTGTGAAGGTAGACAGTAGACTTCTGGTAAGTAGTGATCCACAGGATTTTGATGGTGAAGGGTTTGAAAATGTTTTAATGCAACGTGTGTCAAAATTTGTAAGAGTTTCTTGATGTCATTTGGCTAAACGCTGCCTCTCATCTCTCCTCTGAAATGATCTAAGAATGTACAGAGGTCTGGAGCTAAGTGAGTTTGGCAAATTCCAAATCGAACATTAGCGAGGTTGGTGTTCAGAATCAGAATCAATTTAATATCATTGGCATATGTTGTGAAATTTGTTGTTTTGCGGCAGCAGTACATTGTAATACATAATAATAAAAATGATAAATTACAATAAGAAGCATACATAAAATAAAATTAAATTACAAACATTTGTAAATAAAGAGTGCAAAAAGCAAGGAAAAAGTACTGATGTGGTGTTTATAGGTTCATTGTTCTTTCAGAAATCTGGTAGCAGAGGCATTCCTGAAATGTTCAGTATATGTCTTGTGGCTCCCCTACCTCCTGTATGTTTATGAGTATGAAACAAAAACTGTTGGTAGAACTCAGTGGTCATGCGGTAATTGTTGAGGCAGAAGGATGGTTGACTTTTTGGGTCTGGACTCCACATATGGACCTATCCTGACATCCACTTGGATTATGGACCATCCTCTGCCTCCACTGATGCTGGTCGTTCCTATGAGTTCAGCCAGTAATTTGTTTTTTTGCTTCCGATTCCAGTGTCTGAAGTCTCTTGTATCCCTGACTGGTAAGTGCACACTGATTGGTAGAACTGTCATTAATACCTTCCAATGGTTTGTTGCTGATTGATGGAACACCGTTATATAGAGCATAGAATATAAAAAAAAGATATAACAAAGTTGCCCTGCACAACTCGTTTAAACTTTCTTTCACTCATCTTAAACATATGTCCCTACTGCCCTGGGAAAAAATTAAGATTCTATTCTATCTCATAATCGTTTAATACTATAATTATACTATGTTCAATCAAGCTTGGTTACTACTTTGCTATAAATGCCAAACATATGATCATGTTTGACGGTCTTTTTTTAATGGCTTCTCTTTGGGTTTCTTTGCTTTCTGGCTGCCTGTAAGGAGATGAATCTCAATTTGTATCCGTACTTTGATAATAAATGTACCTTGAACTTTGCACTTAAAACTCTATCAATCTTCCCTCAATCTCCAATGCCCCAGGTAAAACAACCCAAGTTTGTCCAACCGCTCCTTATAGTTCATATCCTCTAATCCAGGCAGCATCCTGGTAAACCTTTGAAACACCTTTTCCAAAACCTCTCCATCCTTCCTGTAATGGACAACTAGAAATGCACACAAAACTGTTGCAGTAGTATTAACCATAGTAGACCATAGTAGTATATCTAGATGCTGGTGTTGCAGCTGTTCCAGAATATCTTCACTGCAGGTGCATTCATCCTGGAGTGTAAATACTTAAGAAAAAAAGCAGGGCTAACTTTCAGAACTGATATCCTTTGCTTATCAAGAGGCAGAGGATCTAGCTGGCTGATCACAGTTTAATGAGGCATGAAAGCCCTTTATGACCCCTGTACCACACTCTTCTGTGAAAACTAATGGAAGTATTCATTCGTTTGCTCCTCCCTAACAAAATTTCTAATATCATCTTTATTGGGATGTTGTCCTTTTTTTCTGTTTATGCAATAGAGTGCTCATTAACAACACCACACATAACAAATCAAGCAAATTTTATCATAAAAATGGTCTTTAGAAGGAAATAGGTATTTGAACAAAATCAGTGACTTCTCCCAATAAAAGCAATGCAATTTAGTAAAGGAAAATGAAGCTTGTGAAAGAGTTATATATAAATGCCTTATATCAATCTTCGGCATTTATAGCAAAATAGCAACCCGGTTTTATTAAGAGTAGAATTATACATTCTTCTGCATTCTGTCTGAGAACAACATTTTCACTGTTTGTAGCTTTTATAAGATTTATTTTCCTTTTACATGTTCCTTCATAACCTCTCTTGACTTTTTCCATTTTTTTTGGTTCTTTTCCATATTCTCTCTGATCACCATGGTTTCTTTTATCCATAAATTTGGCACATGTTTCATATTAATTTTAATTTTTCTCCATTGCATAGATGGTTATTCTTACTTTACAGTTTTTAATTTGTCCAAATGATACATCCATTGTCAGCTTTGAGTGTAGACTGCCAATTCCTGAGAGTGTTGTAAATACAGCTTCAGGCTGCTGTAAGGAGTCCAATTTGAATCCTCGCTCCTATCATGCTTTGGACTAAACCGCAGTCCACCTGTCAGCCAATAATTTAATGCCATCTGACACATGCTTCGAAGAGAGCCAAAAACGCACTGTAAGTAGATTGGAACCAGTTCAGAACAATCCAATTTGAATTCAATCTGATTTTAATAGTAACAACAAGCACCTGGGATGGAAAATATTTTTTGGATAAGTCTGCATTACATGTTCTAATCTGCGTCTGTGAGAAGAAATGGTGAGAATAAATGAATTATAAACACAGTCATGTCAAATTTCCGCATCTGATACAGTTGCAATGAGGTGTATGTGGGTCAATCAGGGGAGGAAAATAAGGTAAGGAGCAGCTCCATCAGCCTCCCAGGATCTGACCTCACTGAAAGCATACTAAATTCCCGCACATCAATAGGAGCACCTCAGATCTGAGGAATGAAAATTGTTAATGGCTACTTGAGGAGATTCAACCGATTACCATGCCCTTGGCCATCTGCCAAGATTTCCATGTAAAATAATGCATTTTACTGTGCAATGAGCTTTTTGGATTGGTCCTGTGGAAATTAGCCTATGTGGTCTGAGAGCATCAATCGATGGGTAAACACAAGGGAACAATGTTTTTGCCGCACTTTGCTGGACAAATGCCAGTGGCTTCAGTACACACCACGCCAAATGTTGTTTGAAAAATAACTTTTGGATATCCCTCATAATTTGCCTTTCATTACTTCAAACCTCTATCCTTAGGAGTGCTTCTAAAGGGCATTGCACAGGGAATGACATCAATCTATGTGAATGAAATATTAGAAGAATTTCCCAGAATAGCATTTTTTGCAATTCACTCTGAAAAATTCACTCAGTTGCACAAAGCTGAAATAAAGAGCCAAGTAATCGAATTACTAGGCCAAGTCCAAAATGATTTCAAATTACTTGATCCTTATTTACATATACCAGTTGTCATTTTGCTTATTATTCCTACTGGTGCTTTACAGTTATTTGGCTTTTTAAAGCCAAGTGAGACTTCTTTCTGCCTCAGTACAGCATTCAACATAATCAATGAAACTCTTCCCACCCCCACGCTGGAGAATCTCTCTCTTCTCCCAACTCCTATCGACAGAGATTATAAAGCCTAAAAGCACACACTACCAGGCCCAAGTACAGCTTCTATCCCACTGTTATCAGCCACTTGACTGGACCTCTTGTTCAAAAAGATGGGCTCGTGACGTCACAATTTATTTTGTTATTATTTGCACTTTATTATCTGCCTGTTCTGCCTGTTCTCTGCAGATTTATTTTTTAAATTCTGCATTATTATTGTTTTACCTTGTTCTATCTCAATGCACTGTGTAATGATTGATCTGTATAACCAGTATATAAGATAAACTTCTCACTGCATCTTGGTACCCATGACAATGTTAAGCCAATACTAATAAAGAGAGCCTCTTTTGGTCAGGGTCCACCATGGATGTTGCATCCTAGCAGCCTAGATATGTAAGCTTGGGCAGTACGATATGGAGAGCAAACTGTGCCCATGTAGCAAGCTCCCCCTTTCAATGCATATGATGAACCCAAAGGAACGGCTGAGACCGATACAATTTGATGCCAGCAGCACCACTGGAGTTGCCAGCCAGCATTGAACTCTTTGTAGGACTGCCTTAGGGACTCCAGCTCAGGACTTTCCCCTTGGGGTTTACTCCCGAAGCCTTCCCCATAAGTGAGTATAGCCAGAAGGCAGCTGATATTTGAGATCAGAATTTTCCTTCACCTAGATGAACTGTCAACCACAGTTGATGAGGCCCATCTGTCTGAAGTGACTAGTTTTAAGGCGCCAGTAACCCACTTTTGCCCTTTCTCCTATCAGTAGAAATGGTTCCACCAGGTTTAGTAGCTAAGCCATCCATGAAGGCCAGGAGCTGGTCCACGCAGGTGGGAGCATTTAATAGGCAGTGGGAGCTTGTCCCATTACCACCCCCAGCTATAACAACCTTAAGGAACCAATACCAATAATAAACCAATAAGGGTGTCGAGAATTACAATTACCAAAGCTATAATATCTATTTGGAATTAGCACTATTCGTATACCAATTATGATGTCACATATTATTCATACTTTGACCCTCTTTGTGACATTTTACTGTTATACTAACATTTATCTGCAACTATTGTCCCCATTACATATAAAAAAGCTATATCCATTTCTTTTGATAATTTCCACAGTTGTCTCTATAAATTGAACTTGGACTTCAATTTGATGGTATAAACAAATATAATCAATTCTGTACTGATGAAACCAACTAGAAAGCATCAACAGAAATTGTTGGAGTCCCTGCATTTCAATGTTAATCTTCTTAAAAAGTACACAATATTTCCTTATATCTTAATGATTATGCTATACATTACAATTTATTCAAATACTTCTTGTCACATACGAATAAGTCTCTGGTTTGGTATTCTCCATTAGGGATAGCAAAGGGTATAGGAATTACCATCTACAAGATATCAGGGAGGGAAGAGAAATTATTATAAAGAAGTTAGCAAGATAAAAGGCACTCTGTGATGGCCTCATACAGTACATGCCTCATAAAGCCTGCAGACCAAATCAAACACTTATTAATAATTTATGAGTCATTAGTTGCTCAATCTAAAGCAAGACTCCCAATGAAACAATGAATAATACTTGAGATATTAGTGTCTTTAACTTGTTCATTCAGTTGTGGGGAAAGTTAACCTAGGAGTTTATAAGAATTACTTCAATTGCCCATCGTTGCATTTATTTCATATTTGAAAGGGTCTTTATGATTTTTAAGATGTTGACAACATACAGACATGCATTTGACAATAAACGTTCTGTGGTGAGTGATAGTTTAAGGGTTAAGTACAATACAACATACAGGGGATATTCACACAGCCTTTTACTCGCAGAAAAATGTCTTAAGGCACTTTATAAAGCCATAATCAAATTAACCAATGAAGGAGCTATTATTAGGGGATGACAAAGTGCTTAGTCTAGGATTTGGGTTCAAGGGAGGCTCTTATACAACAAATACAGCAATCATAGGAAGGTTTGCAGAGGATTAGTGATGTGGGTGCCCTGGCAACATTGCCTCCTACATGATATAGACGACAATTTTTCCACAGGGACAACAGTGAAAATAGGCAATATATTACGACATAAAAGTCTTCAGAGTGATGCTCGTTGTGAAGGTTCACATCATGACAATTGTCCATAGCACAAATAAAACTATTTGATTAAAGTGTGAGGAAACTACTTCATTTGGATGAGTGAGATATGTGTTCTTAGCTGTTGTAGATACTTCATCAAGAATCTTTTCACTACATTAACACTGGTCCTTCAATAACTTCCACTACAAGCTCCAAAGAAGGCTGGGAGGAGAATTCCTTTTATGACCATTTTAAAATCAGTTGTTTTGGACACATATTAATTTGTGGCTACAAATTGAGCGGGTTTCAAAATCATTATGCATCCTTAAGTCCTCTGTTTTTTTTAAATATGGACAGATCAAAAGACTGAAACTCACTGCCCATACATGGCACCACGAACACAGTGACGTACTAAGCTGTCTTGGTATGTCATTATTGGCAATGCTTATGGTGCCCTGTATAATCAAAATGTCAACAATGACTTACCAAGACGAGCAGTCATACCAAATTTGGAAGCTACACTGGCCTGAAAGCAAATGATCTCATTTAGCCACATCAAACGGGTGGTCAAGGAATAAATCTGTAAGAGAGTTTTGATAAATGAATTTGCAAAGTGCAATAGGAAAATTACAAGCATGAATGATAATAATTAAGAAAGTTCAAGCATCAGGGATAGTCAGTGGGATATGAACTGATTGCTTATGGCCCATGGGATGGAGCTTGGCATTCAGGTATTTATTCATAGTTTATGATCAGGTCATTGCTAACAAAGCCAGCTCTTACTGTCCGTCATTAAATGGCCTTAGAAAATTATTGTGCACTGTTGCAGTCTTTCTGATGAAGTGCTGTTGGAAGTGAATTTGAGGATTTAGATCCAGCATTGATGAAGGACAACACAGAGTACTGTGTGATTTAGAAGGGAACGGTATGTAATGGTATCCCTGTGCACCTGCTAACTCTTGCTTTCACGGTTATAGAGGATGTGTGCTTGGAAAGTTCGATCAGAATAGCCCAGGCAAATACTGTAACTGCAAAGCACTTGGTGATTACATGTGCTGTGCCAGTAGTGCAAAGAAGGTATGCTTAGAGTGGTAATTTTGGGATCCAGCAAATGAAGTGATTTGTCCCGGATGGCAATGATCTTGAGAGTTGTTCTTGCTGCACTCTCTCAGTAGAAAGTATCGTGTCAAGCACACAGTTTCTGATTTGTAGATTGTGTACAGGTTCTGAGGTATAAGGGCATAGGTTTTTCATTGCAGAATGCCCAGCCCTTGACCATCTTTTGCAGCTACAATATTTACAGTGTATGGTTACTTCAGAGTTGGTGGTGACTCCATGGATATTGATGGTGAGGACTCAGTGCTGGCAATGTCAATCAGTTCAAGGGTAGGCAGCAAGAAATGCTGGAGGAACTCAGCCGGTCAGGCATCATCTATGGAAAAGAGTGCAGTTCACGTTTCAGGCTGAAACCCACACCACCAGCCTCCACATCATGCACATAATTCTCCGCAACTTCCACCATCTTCAATGGGATCCCACCGCCAAGCATGTCTTTTCTCTCCTCCCCCACCCTTTCTTCTTTCCACAGGGATCACTCCCTACGCAAATCCCTTGTCCATTTGTCCCTCCAAACTGATCTCCCTCCTGGCACTTATCCTTGCATGTGGAACAAGTGTTACACCTGCCCCTACACCTCCTTTCTCACTAACATTCAGGGTCCCAAACAGTCCTCCCAGGTGAGGCGACACTTCACCTCTGAGTCTGTTGGGGTCACATAATGCGTCTGTTGCTTTCAGTGTGGCTTCCTGTTTATCAGTGAGACCTGATGTAGACTGGGAGACTGAGCACCTACGCTCTGTCCACCAGAACAAAATGGATCTCCCAGTGGAAACCCATTTTAATTCCACTTCCCATTCCCATTCTGATATGTCTATCCATGGCCTCCTCCACTGTCGGGATAAGGTCACACTTAGGTTGGAAGAACAACACCTTACTTTCCATCTGGGTAGCCTCCAAACCCCCCACCCCATCCCCTTTTCCCTCTCTTACCTTATCTCCTTGCCTGCCCATTGCTTCCCTCTGGTGGTCCTCCCTCCTTTTCTTTCTTCCCTGGCCTTCTGTCCTCTTCTATCAGACTCCTCCATCTCCAGCCCTGTATCTCTTTCACCAGTCAAATTTCCAGCTCCTTACCATCCCTCCCTCTTCAGATACCACCTATCACCTTGTTTTTCTCTCTCCCCCTCCTCCCACCTACTCCTCAGCTTTCTCTCTCCAGTCCTGCCAAAGGGCCTCAGCCCAAAATGTCGACTGTACTCTTTTCCACAGATGCTGATTGGCCTGCTGAGTTCCTCCAGCATCTTGTGTGTGTTGCTTGGATTTCTAGCATCTGCAGATTTTTCTCTTGTTTAAGATGCTCATTGCCTGACACTTCTCTGACTTAAACATTACCACTTATTTGTCTGTGACAGAATGCAAGTACAGTCTGCTTCACCTTATAAGGTGTCATGGTAGTGTAGAGATTAGGACAACGCTTTGCTGCGACAGCTGTAAGACTGAGGTTCAATTCCTGCTGCTGTCTGTAAAAAGCTTGTACTTTGTCCTTGTAATTGTGTGGGTTTCCTCTGAATTCTCTGGCTTTGCCCTACAGTGCAAAGACGTATGGTTAGGGATCATGAGTTACTGCATGTGCATGCTATGTAAGCACTGAATGTGTGATGATACTTACAGCTTTCCAATACAACCTTCTCCGATTTGATTTGATGCAAGCGGCAAATTTCACTATATGTTTCAATGTCCAGGTAACAAAGAAGGCGAATCTTCAATCATTTGTTAAAACTCACTGAACAGTTGTAAATGAAATTAATAATTCTACATTGTACATTCAACAGCAAGCATCCCCACTTCTGAACTTAGCATGGAAGGATGGAAGGAAGCCTACAGCTCATTGTGTCAGCGTATCCCTGTCCTACTGCTGGACTTAATGGAGAGTTCGGCAAAGACAGAAGTTCCCCCAGCTCTCCGTAATTTTGGTATTTGATCAGGCCGGCATGGAAGTCAAAGAGGAACTCAGCAAAGAACAGGAGGCAGGGATGATTCATTCTGGGATGAGCTGACTGCTCAAGAGGGATTTCCGTTTGGACTGCCTCACATTTCTTTGCTGATGCTTTATTTCCAATTGACTCAAAGTAAAATTCTTTCCTTAGACCAGCGAATAATACTTTAAAACATGATTTTGATATACTGAATCGGTGGCTATTAATATACATAATGAGCAAAATAGGATAACTCCCTGAATGGTTCTTTACAAAAAGCACTGTCATTCTTATTTTCTTGCAAGTAAAAGAAACTGTTATATGAACAATCTGTAGTAATGTTGAATAACTGATTTGGCAGTTCTGTTATACTGAAATACTAAAGCCCTTATTGAATAAAGTTATTCTGCACTTACAGATAAAACCACTTTTAAAAAAAGCCAATTAAGCAAATGTTACTTCAGATAAAATATTGACTTCAGAATGTTTTTGAAGGGAAGAGCAATAACGATATGGAATTCTAAATTGTCACGTCAGAAGAATGAGAGCCAGTTTCTTGTACATAATTCTCCTGTGGTCCTTTTTGAAATTTTGTCCTGCTGTTGTGAGGAACCACAGACTTAGTGGATACTAGATACTTCTCATATAGAAGTTACAGCAGCCACTGAAGCACAGCCACCGGCAAATAGATTTTATTAACTGCCAGTGCCAGAAGACTGGGAAATAGCAAATGGTGTAATGAAAGAAAAAAAAAAGGTGGCAAATACAATATAACCAAATATCTTATTTCATTGTCTCTTCAGAAGCACAAGGAAGATGAAACACAGTACACACAATTTAATGATAGTACAGCAGATAAACATTATCTATGCAATGATATAATTCAGAAATTTATTGATTAAGGCCTTGCACACTGTGATTGACATGTTTAGTTTTACATTGAATTTTGAAACATTGTTGTTAAGAAATTCTCTTTATTGTATTCAGGAAAGAGCAGAGAGCAATTGTAGCAAACTACTAAAACACTAATTTGTTCACTGAGGTATGCTTCAGCCATCACAATGTGTCCTGTTTGTATAAAACAGTGTCTGGAGAAGGGACATGAGCATTATTCAGAATCAGGTTTAATTTCACTGGCATACTGTATGTCAGATTTGTCGATTTGTGGCAGCAGTACATTGCAATAGGTAATAGCAAAAGCTATGTTATAATAAGCTATATAAAATTTTAAAAGGAATACAAAAGCAGTGGAAAATCTGATGGTGGAGAGAAAGAAGCTGTTCATGAAACATTGAGTGTGTGTTTTCAGGCTCCTGTACCCCCTCCTTGATGAGAAGAGGGCATTTGAAGGGATCCTGAGTGATGGATACCACTTGGATGCTGGGGGCTCTTGCCCATGATGGAGCTGGCTGATTTCACAACTTTCTGCAACTTTTTCTGATCCTGTGCAGTGGCCCCTCCACACCAAACAGTGATAGAAAGCTCTGCTTTACAGCTGTAGAAATATATGAGTGTCTTTGGTGATATACCAAGTCTCCTCAAACTCCTAATGAAATATAGCTGCAGTCAAGACTCCTTTGTAGCTGCATCAACATGTTGAGCCCAGAACAGATTCTCAGAGATGTTGAGACCCAGGAGTTTAAAACTCCTCACCCTTTCCACTTCTAATCCATCAAGGATTTCTCCTTTTGAAATCCACAATAAAATCCTTGGTTTTACTGATGTTGAGTGCAAGGTTGTTGACGTGACACCACTTGACCAGCTGATCTATATCACTCCTGTACACTTCCTCATCACCATCTGAAATCCTATCAACAATAGTTGTGACATCGGCAAATTTATAGATGACATTTGAGCTGTGCCTAGCCACACAGTCATGGGTATAGAGGGAGTAGATCAGCAGGCTTAACACGTATCTTTGAGGTGTGCCAGTATTAATGATCAGCGAGGAGGTGATGTTAATCCCAATCCTCAAAGACAGTGGGAAAGTCAAGGATCCATTTACAGAGGACAAGGTTTTGGAGCGTGTTCATTAGAACTAAGGGTAAGAACGCATTGAACACTGAGCTGTAGTCAATAAACAACAGCCTGAGGTAAGTATTGCTGTTATTCCAGTGAGCTAAGACCAAGTGGAGAGCCTGTGAGATTTCATCTGCTGTAGACCTATTGTGACAATAGGCAAATTGCAGCAGGTCCAGGTCCTTGCTTAGGGAGAAGTTGATTCTAGCCATGACCAACTTCTCAAAGCACTTCATCTCTGTAGATATGTATGAGTGCCACTGGACATTGGTCATTGAGGCAGCTCACCCTGCTTTCCTTGGGCACTGGCATGATTATCACCCTCTTGAAGCAGGTGGGAATCTCTGACTACAGCAGTCAGTGATTGCAGATGCCCTTGAACACACCCGCCACTGTTATAGTGTATGATTTTCAGAGCCCCTCCAGGTAGACCATCAGGGCCTGAAGCCTTTCAAGGGTTCACCGTCTTGAAAGATGTTCTGACGTCGGTCTCTCAGACAGAGAAATTATGTTGCTAAGTTCCTCCAGTGCCTGCCTGATGCTTGCCCGAAGTGGAATGTACATCACTACCAGAGTGATGGTGGAAAACTCTCTCAACAGATAAAACTGATGTGAGCAGGACTGAGACTGAACTGTTAAGTTTGTGCACCACGGCGAGTTAATAAAGCATGTTCCACATCATCTACCTGTAGAAGACTCATCTGTCCTGTCTTTGTGGAGAATGTGAAGCTATGGAGCTTCAGCACTACTTCCAACATCGTGGCGTGTAGCTACGTTTCTGTGAAGCAAATTACACAGCAGTCCAATGTTCCCTCCAATATGCATGTGTGTGCACACATACACATCCTTTGCTACTAGTGAACAAAGAAATTTAAACTGCGCATAAATGGTTGCCCTTTCTACCTTATTAGCACATTAAGTATATTTCACGATCGTACGCAATCACAATTCCTTTCCTGGTTTCTGATGTGGATGGCGTTAACAACATGGAGTTCACAATGATTTGTCTGCAGATTTTCACACTGGCCTATTTATACTATTTTAATTGAAGAAGTTATTGATTCACTATGTCAAATTCCAAAAAAAAACAAAGGGCGTGAGGCGCAAAAGAACTGCTAGTTCATTTAAAGTGGAGTGGCTTAATAAAACAGTAGAAACTGCTACACCTAAAGCTCATGAGGTCAGGAAAGTGCAGCTACAAGAAATATTTATGTACACTATAGAAACTGGTGTTACCTGTGTGTATTGTCATGATGCAAAAGTTGCTGGAGCATTTGCAAGTGGGATGAAGCAAAGTGATATCTGGTAACTTGACTTTTTAAAGCATCCTTTAGCAAGCAAATCAATTTTGTGTATTGATAGATTTTTAAAAAATGTTTTACATGCTTTCTGAAGTACCCATCGCCATGACCGTGGGCTACAGCTGCAGTAGCACTAAACAGGAATATTTGATGATTCCCTTTGGAGTTGCATGTAAACAGTTGCCTGTTAATGGTGCCATCTTTTAAGGAGAGGACAGGAAGAATACATACTTCTTTTAAGGTAAAACAGATGGGCCTAGAAATTCAATTGCAAAGTCTGAGGTTTGTATGTCCTATTGAATTGCATTTTACTGTAAAATCAATTGCCAAACAAGATTGAGACTTTATAGCATGTATAGTACATGCTGAAGCTTTAGATTATACAATTCCATTTACTTGCTGAGCCAGTAGAAAAAGGAGAAAATGCCTGCAGGAAAATGAATCTCAGAGTAGTAAATGGTGACATATTATGTTCATACTTTGATAATCAATTTATTTTGACCTTTGAACTTTGAGTTAGGCATGCAGTAAAAATGTTAATCATGTATCAAGCAACATGCCTTTGACATTGCTGATATCACACTGCACTGCATGTACACTTAAAAGAAAATGTGTGGGCCACAAACTGAAAAAAACAGGTCCTAACTGAGGAGTCATGTATGGTTTGATAGTGTACACCTTACATATTTATTGGAGAGTCCATTACAATGATGTTGGGTCAACCAGTTCACAAGAGCAGACTAGGTTTCATTGTTAGAATGCGATATTCTATTTATTTTGTAGGACCAATGAGCACCTAGATTTTCTTTCTCTGGGTAATATCCTCTGGACCATGATTAAAGCACCATAAAAATTGCTTTGCCATTTCAATCAATTCATTCTTAAAAATATTCAACCTGAAATTACACAGAATTAATGTGAGTATGTGAGCAGCAAGTATCAAACTGTGGTGTTAGTCATACAGCAGCTTCCAATGTTGGTGTAATAGAAGCAGAACAACTGTGTGGCATGGTGGTGCAGCAGTTAGCGTTGTTGTGTCACAGCATCGGGGATCTGAGTTCGATCCTGACCTTGGGTACTGTCTGTGTAGAATGTTCATTTTCTCTCTGTGGCCATGCGGATTTGTCCTGATGCCCCACTTCACTCTCACATCCCAAACAGATGCTGATAGGTTAACTCTCTACTCTAAGTGGCCCCTTAATGTGGATTAATGGCAAAAAAAGTATAAAGGCAGAGGAGCAGATGTGAGAAAGATTAAGTTTAATGGGTGCAGAGAAATAAGCAGAGGAGAAGTGGACCCAAAGGGTAAATCGGACTCTTCTGTGTCAGGATAAGATAGTTAGCATAAACAACACACACAAAATGCTGGTGGAACACAGCAGGCCAGGCAGCATCTACAGGGAGAAGCGCTGTCGGGCCGAGACCCTTCATCAGGACTAACCGAAAGGAAAGATGGTAAGAGATTTGAAAGTAGTGGGGGGAGGGGGAAATGTGAAATGATAAGAGAAGACCAGAGGAGGTGGGATGAAGCTAAGAGCTGGAAAGGTGATTGGCAATTGTCTTTCCCTTCTCCAGCTTTGTATCACTTTCGCCAAACATTCAGTTTCCTTATACACTCAGTAAGATCTTCTATGCACGGGTGAACCTTTGGGCTCTGCAAACAAAGTTGGTTTTCAAGCATGCAAAATTTTGTACTGTTATACTTTAGGCAAAATTTTAATTATGATAATAATTTTAACCTCCTACAAAACATAAATGACTGTTGGATAGGGTCAAAGTGAGACAATTTTAAGGCAAGAAATGCTGCTTATTTAATATGTACCCTTTTTCTTTCTTCCTTTACAGTTTATCATTCTATACGTAATTGGTTAAAGTTTCTCTAAAAATGTGGTACCTATAAAAGTATTCACACCCTCCTCAAAGTTTTCATGTTTTATTGTTTTACAACATTGAATCACAACGGTTTAATTTGGCTTTTTTTAAAACTCTGATCAACAGATAAGGACTTTTTTGTGTCGAAGTGAAAACAAATCTCTAAAAAGTGATCTAAAGGAATTACAAATACAAAACACAAAATAATTGATTGTATAAATATTCATCCCCTTTAATATGACACACCAAATCATCACTGGTGCAGCCAATTGGTTTTAGAGGTCACATAATTAGTTAAATGGAGATCACCATGAGCAGTCAAGGCATTGCAATTGATTACACTAAGAATATACCAGGATCTGGAAGGTCCGAACTGCTGGTGAGTCAGTATCCTGGCAAAAACTACACCATGAAGACAAAAGAACACTCCAAGCAACTCTACGAAAAGGTTATTGAAAAGCACAAGTCAGGAGATGAATACATGAAAATTTCCAAGTCACTGAAGATCCCTTGGAGTACAGTTCAGTCAATCAGCAAGAAATGGAAAGAATGTGGCACAGCTATAAATCTACCTCGAGGAGGCCATCCTCAAAAACTAAGTGACCATGCAAGAAGGGGACTCGTGACGGAGGCTGGCAAGAGACCTATGACAGCTCTGGAGGAGCTAAAGCCTTCAGTGGCTGTGACTGAAGAGTCTGCTCGTACAACAACTGTTGCCCAGTGCTTCACCAGTCACAGCTTTATGGGACAGTGGCAAAGAGAAAGCCAATGTTGAAAAATACTCGCATGAAATAGTGGATATATTTTGCCAGAAGGCATGTGGGTGACTCTGAGTTCAGCCGCAAGAATAGGATCTTTGTAGATAGCAGAGTTCCTGGAATAGACGTACATAAATCCTGTTGTCCAGATGAAGGGTCTTGCCAAAACGTTGAATGGTAATTTCCCTCCATTGAGTTTTCCAGCAGTTTGCTTGATTCTTACGCAGAACACCACAAGTTAATTTACCCAGGTGAAGCTCCTTTTTTTTCTATCATTTCCTGTTTTCCTTTGACAAACTAATACTCAATGCTGTCTAGACAATTTGTCTACAGTCAGTTTTGTGACCCTTAGACTTTATTATTAGCCTCATTAAAGAAACCTTCTTCAATGTCTTTTGAAAATTCAATTAGGATTCTAATTTGTTTTTAAGACACGACCTCCAATGCAAAGAGCTGCCCATGAGACTATGTTGTTCTAATAGAATTAGCATAAATATTCAGGTATAAGTATATTGTCTGGTGAAACCACTTATTTCAGTTTCGCCCCTCTGTTGCTTCCCTCAACTTATAATTCTATCAAAATTCAAAAAAAAAACAAAAATACTTTTGTTTTGTTATGGTTGTAATGCCCTGGGTAAGATTTCTATTGCTATGCTGTGAGGTATTTTTTATTTTAGCAGTTTTCTTTAAAAACAGTGTATCCTGCTGCAAGAATGTTTTGGCTTTGGCTAAGGATAAGAAGCCATGTTGTCCAACTCAAGAATGTGTTGTTAGCCAATTGGGGTTGTTTTGGTACATGTTGTAACTTTCTTCCCCGTAGAACATTGAAGAGTGCTGGGCTGGGGCAGTTTTCTGAAGGACAGTAGTCCGGCTTGGGGTCCTTTTTTTGGTGGGAGCTGTGGAATGGGTCACAAGGGAAGATGCTGCAGAATGCTACTTCTAAGGAGTTTCCATTGTAAAAAGTGCATTATGCAGATGAATGGCCAGTTCATTTGAGATGGTCCATGAGGGAAGTTTGGGCTGTGGTAGATGCTTTCATGCAGACTATGGGTTCCATGCGTGAGTAATATGATACAACACCGACTTCTCCAGAAATGAACTCCAATGTTTATGTGCACATTAGACTGGTTTAACTGTAATGGGCCCTTTTATTTTCCTTTTCGTTTTTCTGTGACTGGAAATTTGGTAAATATAGTTCTTTATAATCTTATGACGGTATCTTATCTGTTATTTTTCTGATGAACGATAACTTTGCATGGAGCAGTATTTACGCAACATTCGCAACAATCAATGTTCCTTAATCAGAAAATCCCAACCTTCCTGTTCGGTTGAACCCCAAATCATACCAACCCCAGATCTATATTGTTTATGAAAGGTGGCCTTTTACTGCTTAGTCATGTGGCTGTTAGCAGAGTTGTGTAATGAGCCAAGTTTGTATACGAGCCCTGGTGAGAGGGTTACATGCCATTTGTTGATCTTAAGTAGAACTTCCTGAAATCTTACACAGAACATAGAACAATACTGCAAAGTACAGATCCTTTGGCCCATGATGTTATGGCAACCTTTTAACCTTCACCAAAATTAATCTAACCCTTGAGGTTAACATGAGAATGACGAGAAACATCTCCAAAATCCCAAGACAGTGTTAAAAAGATTAGAAGATTATGGGCTCAGAGCACAATGCAACAGGTATAAATTCTTCAAACCAGGCACCACTTATGGTGGTCATACCATTGACACACAAGATTTACAAAAAATGCACTGAGAAAGTTCAAGCAACACTGGATGCCCCAAGTCCAAAGAGTGTATTACAGTTGTGGTCCTTTTTAGGATTATCAAATACTATAACAGGTTCCTGCCAAACCTGGCTACTACTGTCCACCCCTTGAACTCACTACTAAAGACAGAGAAAGATTAGCAATGGACAAAACAGTGTGAGGTAACTTTCCAAAAGGCAAAGGAAATGGTGACACCAGACACTGTATTCACACATTATAACCTTCTGGTGTGGCATCCCGAACAGTGCATGGCAAGCTGTTTAATCTGCTGATCTATCCCAGGCCAATAGACAAAGCTTTGAGCCAATGCATTCATTTTGATCAGGCCAAGATGACTCCAACACTTTAGCTCTCAGCTTCAATAGTACAAAAGCTCTCAATCCCCACATAAGGGAACCTCTGTCAAGGGCAAGTTGATCCTTGAGGGAAATAGAATTTCTGCTGCATATTCCATCCATTTTGGATAATAATTTAGAACTTAGACAGTATTGAGTCTTTTCTGGTTTCCCTTCTCTGCCATAATAGGGAGACTTCTCATTTGCATAAATGAGAATATGTTAAGAGGAGTGTCTACTTTTGTAAATTTTTCAGGTATTTCCTTTCCCACAGATAAACAGGACAATCCATCATCATTTCCATGATTAGTCATCCTCTTGAATTCAGTTTTGTAATTGTGTCCTCCAAGAAACAGAGCCATCTCTGCATTCGTGCAGCTGCTATTAGAGGAACACCCTTCTGTGGATTGAAAATGGACATTAGTGGTTGATGATCAATAATGAGGGTAAACTTTTTCATGCATAAACGCAGGTTGAAAATGTTTACACCTCAAATTAGACTCAAGAGTTCTCTGTCAATCTGTGCATAATTTTTCTCTGTAGCAGTAAGGTACGTGAAGCAAAGGCTATGGCCTGTTCACTTTCGTTACTCATAACTCGTGACAGGTGGATTCATGGACACAATTTTTTGGGAGTAGTGGATATAGCAACAAAGTGGCCAGAACTGTTCCCAATAGCCTCCACTATAGCCTCACTTGATGTTGATGTGCTGAGAAGCCTCTTCTCAAGGACTGGTGTTCCAGAACACTCAGTCAGTGACAATGGATCACAGTCTGTCGTGGAACAGTTTCACTCATTCCTGAAAATGAATGAGATAAGACATATTACATCTGCACTGCATCGCCCAAATACAAATGGCTTGGTGAAAAGGCTTATCCAGAGTCTAAAGAATACACTGTGAGCAATGTCTGTACAACACACTACACTGACACTGAATCAGAAGCTCACCAATTTCCTCCTTGCATATTGCAATACAGCACACTCCACAATCAACAACTCACTAGGGATCATCCCTCACACTCACACTTGGATCTTCTCAAAGAAGGAGCATGCTGGACAAACAGCTGAGACAAATTGAGGGCTCTTCAAACAAGGCTCTTCTCTCCTGGGCAAACAGTCCTAGTGAGTGACTACAGAAATCAGAAATTGATCAGAAGGTGATCAGAAATGGTACTTGGAAAATTAAGCACAGAACTGAACCACTCTCCTACACAGTGGAGATTGCATCTGGTGTCATCGATCAGCTGAGGCGAGCAAAGTCAATTGCTAGAGAAGAAAGGTGTCTGGAGCTGTCAGGACCACTTCCTGCAGTCCAAGAGTCAACCCCTACAACCACCAGAGAGGACCCGCAGAACCTAGTGTTGTTTCACAGCTACAAGTCTCACCCGCCAAGCAGAGTAACTCCCTTTATAAGGACAGATGTTATCCCACAAAAGTAAGAAATCCTCCACAGTGATTAAAAGTTTAGGCCTGAATAGGGCAATTTAAAATTTACTATGCTGTGGATGTCTATATTGTAGTTGTATAATGTATGTATTTATGTATGTATGTATGTATTTATTTATTACATAACATATTGAGTTGAGATGCGTTTTATATTGAGATGGAGTTTTGAGCTAAGCAGGAAGGAGTGTTAGGTATTTAATATTTCAGTAATATTTGAGTAATATTGTAAGTACTTTGATCAAGCATTCTTTGTTTCTTTACATAATTCATTACAGATTATATGTAAGAAGAACATGAATAGTACAAGTCATTATGTCACCACGTCATATGTGAGCACCTTACTAAAGAAAAGTAAAACTAAATTCAGGCGTATCTCCGGCTTCTGTATTTTTCTTTCAATCTGTTTCTGTAGCTACAAAGACATAACAAACTGTTCCCAATTTACATTCCTAAATGCTTTAATGTTAATAATTAAAATAATATTCTACAGAAGGATTATGTTTTGGCCAAACTGCAGAGGTCTTTTCAAAATATGTCATGAGATAAAAGCTACAATGCACATAATTATGATTTGGTCTCCTCATCCACCTGCTCTCTGTTCACAACCATGACTGCCGAGTGTAATTCTAGACCAGGTTAAATGATGAAATATGGTGTATGTCTTGTAAAATGCCAGAGAGTATTGGTCCTCGCTGAAGTTAATCAGTAATAAACTCAGTAGCTAAGACTATTAGAAGATGATTGCACAATTTTCCTAAACGGCACAGGCAGTTCCTGAATTTTACTTACAAGCAAAACTAAATGTTGAAAGGTTACACAGTCTCAGAGATACTAACTATCACTTTCCTAAAATACATGTAGTGGGTCAGGAATTTGCTTCTGGCTGTGACATACTGCTTAAGCTATGCAGTGATCAGTACAGATCTGTTCCCCGTGATATATAAAGATTTTAACTGCATACAAATGCTATAAAAGACTTAGGTAATTTGATCTCAGTCTCGCATGCACAGAAAAGGGGGGCTTAGCATAAGATTTTAATGTCTAATTAAGGCAAAAAGACTTTGGCTGATAAAAGCCCAATTTCCCTGATCAAATGAAAGTGTTTTCTCGCATTTTCGGCGGGGGTTCAACCTTCCTGTTGTATATAGTGCTTGTCTTGTGTTATAGCCACATATATATCACTATGAGGCCACAGCTGCAGATATACTTTAAAAAAACACTTCACTCTCCACTGGCAGTGACTGTAAATTTAATGAGAGCACCTGCTGCCCTTGTGCCTAGATAATTCATACCATGCCACATGTGCTAAAAGAATTTTCAGAGCAGCCCTGTCCTTCAGTAATAAATTACCAGTCCATTATATAGCCTAAAGGGTCTGTGATTCATGTAATATTACACTTCAGCTAAACACTATTGACAGTACCCATACAGGTATTTAAGTAGTCTGGGCTGTTAGAAGAGGAGAAGATTATTAAATAAATCGAGGATAGCAGTTGTCAAGCTTGATGTTGACAGCAGATGAGTCTCTGTCCTTGACCTAGTGATTCAAAGGCATTCAGCTATCCGAGTACAGATCCTGTAGCAAATAAAATCTCACATTGCAAAGAAGCAGAATATATAATACACAACTTCACAGAAAAGATAACAGTGTGGCAAAATGATCTGACAGCACAAGTCCAGCTGCATATTTGATAATAATAACAAGCTACATTTGATCCACAGGCAAACATGAAATAATTAGAATATTGGCATTACTCATTCTTTCAACTTGCATTTTATTGAGTTTCTATTGCTAGTAACTGCAGGTCATTTGTAACACATTATGCAAATGCAAAAACTAATCTGTTGCATAATACATTAGTGTTCAATTTCCCCGTGTTAAGTAATTTATCTAGTAGTGGATTGCACTTAAAGAACTCTCAAAACTGATGTTGATTAAGCCTTTATTAAATCTCACCGCAGCTGCAATATTTTTAAGGGATGAAATTAACTTTAGAATGCTTTCATTAAAAATAAAAATAGATAAAGTGAGATGATTAGATAGCTGTTGGTCTCTTCATAACAAAGCACATGCAGCCTTGGGTCAATTTAATATACATGGACATATCTAAAGAACGACTATCAATGCTTCAGCTAATTTGGATTCAAGGTTCTTAGTATATAGATTACTATAATAATGTGGAAATATCATTTAAAAGGATAAAATTCAGAATAAATTAAATGATTGTTATTTTATTATTCTGTTTATGCACTATGAAGCTCATGTGGACTGGTCACAAAAAGGAATTGCCGGTGGTACTGGAGTAAAGCATTGGCTGACTACAGTGGACAATGTAAATACTGTGTAATCTAGACATCTGTGAGCATGCACTGCAGAGTGGACATATCAAAGCTTAAATGTGGATCATGTCACTAGAAAGAAAAACTGTTTGCTTATCACTTCATCATAATTAATAATGTGTTTTATCAATTTATTTAAGTTGAATGTAATTACAAATGGATTTTTCTTCCCCCCCCACCCCCACATTTAAGTAACTGTAATGTGCCTGCCAATCAGATTGAGAAACAGTTTGCATTCTCTACTCAGTTTTTGTGATCTGAGTATTGTTGTGAGTATTGTCCCCCCATCAATAACTCACTCTGAGACGTAAGGCGAGATATCAGCTTTTATTGACTGGAAGAAGGAACAAGCAGTGAGTGACCACCACACTACATCCTGGAGACTGAGAGGCCGGGCTCAGGCCTCAACCACCTTTATACCGGGGTCTGTGGGAGGAGCCACAGGAGCAGTCAGCAGGGGGCGTGTCCAGACAGGTATATGTAGT
Source organism: Hypanus sabinus (assembly GCF_030144855.1). Taxonomy (NCBI): domain Eukaryota; kingdom Metazoa; phylum Chordata; class Chondrichthyes; order Myliobatiformes; family Dasyatidae; genus Hypanus; species Hypanus sabinus. The sequence continues at coordinate 31,648,855 of NC_082710.1, read as the reverse complement.
TCACCACATGTTGGCAAGGACAATTCTTGTGCAGCCATCCTTGCCGTTCAGGAGGTGGTTGTGAGCTGCCTTTCTGACTCACTGCAGCCCTTGTGATCAAGATATTCCTGCAAATTTGCTAAGTAAAGAGACCCCGGATTTATACCCATCAATGAAGAAGCACCAATGATACATTTCTCTGAGGCTTGCAGAGGTGCTAAGTGTAGGAGTGTGAGCTGAATTCCGGGACATTTGCAGAGATTTGTAGATAGACTACCATCAGGAACCTGGTAAAATAAACCGAGCTGATGTTGCTGGTATTATTGGTAGTGGATAACTGGCCTTGATCATAGATTTGAGGTAATAATCTTCTACCAGCACAACCAATGCATCAGAAGTTGATGCCTGGTATATCTTGTCAAAGGGATTGATTGTAAAGGTATCTATCTGAAGGATTTCTTGGAGCCTTGCTGTTTGAGCAACAATAATCCCTCTATACCAAGGTCTCCAGTGTGGTGCAGAAAATTTCTGACATCTGTTCCTTCTGCAATGTGAGAATGTGTGCCATTCTGGAATATCACCCATGATGGGATGTCTGCAAGAATACCTGACACCATCTTTTGCAGCCACAGTGCACCACCTTTTTAAGAGCTTCCTTTCAGTATTCTAGTTTTGCTCACAATATTTAGCCTGCTGATTAGTTGTACAGCCCCTCAGTATCACTGCTAATATTGACCAAGTTACCAGTTATACAAATTAGTAAAGGATGGTTGGCATGTTGCCTACATCAGAAGCAACAGGTGCAGGTTAATTGCAAACACAGGGGATACTGCAGATGCAGGAAATCTTGAGCAACACACATAAAATACCGGAGGAACTCAGCAAGTTAGGCAGCATCTACGGGGGGAAATAAACAGCCAACGTTTGCAGACTGAGGCCCTTCATCAGGGTTCCTTTTTCTTGTTTTATTTTCTAGTTACCCAAGTTAACCCTCTCCCTCACATGTAAATATTGTTATAAAGATCTTGAAATCTCTGGGCCATTTGTCCAAGATGGTTTGATTCAACTACTTCATAGTTTCTACAATTGTTTATGAATGTCATAAAATTTTCCAGCCATGTTTTACAAAACTGCTGTTTCCACATGATCCGTCAATGTCAGAACAGCACCATGCCCAACCCCACTCCAGTACACAAAGTCCTTATCCTATGAGTAGCTGGGCCACAAAGTACCAGTGAGTTTCCTGATTTAATTTCTTATCTTTGCTGAACTGTTAGTAAATTAATTCAAATCTAAATGACTGATGTTGTCTATTATTCTGTGTTTCGACAATCATTTTTGAACAGGCAAGCTGTAATTATCTCAATTCGTCTAGATCCATACTTCTTTTTGCCAGACAATGACTCCTCCTGGGAGAACATCTATATGGACACTGGAGGATAGCTCAGCTAAGTTATTTCCCTGGTTGAATAGCCAGCCACTGATGACTATCAGTGACTATATTTAATGAATAAGCTTTGGGAGAGCTATTAAAGGGCAACTGTGAAAATATTTTTTTTTATTTAGAGACAGAGTGTGTTACAGGTCCTTCCAGTTCAAAAAGCCATATTACCCAGCAACCCACCTATTTAAAACTAGCCTAATCACAGGACAATTTACAATGACCAATTAACCCACTAACATCTTTGTTAGTAGGATAACCTACAGTACATCTTTAGACTGTGAGAGGGAACCATAGCACCCCAAAGGAAATTTAAACAAATGATATCTATTTGAAATAAGGATCAAGTACTGTCATCAGTAATACAAAGAATGTAATATTGTATTATGAATACAGTTCTCTTCCATTTCTAGGTAATATGACTTTAAAACCTTTCTCTCAGCCTGGATACCACACCTTTCAGAAGGAATCAATTATGATGGACTAACAGGCCAACACTTGTTATAAATCAGTTTTCCCTTAATTATTCAATAAATTGGTCAGCTTAGTTAGCTATTTGAGAGTTATCATTAGCAGTCACTGGAGAGAAGCTTGGGAAAGGGCTATTCTTGACTACTCTAGCAATGTAATCTGTTTCTTTAAATAAGATACAACATTTCTTTGGAACCTATTCTTATAATTAGAATTGTGCTTCTCTTACCGATTATTAGTCAAATGAAATTAATGATTTTATAACTTTTCTGTGGATGGACAGATAAGGATGTGGATAGAAAAGTGTTTTCTGTCTTTAATCTCACTTAGAAGAGGCAATTCTGTTTTCTCATTGTTTAAACCACTTCACCCTGGCATTATGGGGCCTATTCTATTCTTGTTGGTGCTATTAATTCATGGCAGAACTTCTGCATTTCTTTTGATGTTAACTTGGCGCAAGTCAACTTCAGCCAAGAGATGTGTTGTTACCAAAATTTTATGGGCAATTTATTGATAGAGAAATCTCTAGGCTGCAAAATGAAGGAGAAATACTTCAATTAAAAAAAAACATAGCTCTTTCCTCAGAGAAAAGAAGCACATGGATCTGGGCTTCTTTATAATAATACCATTCAGGCATCATGGGTAACAATCACCCAGAATACCTTTCTTTGTTACATGACTGAAATCAGCAACTGACTGAAGCATAGCTGGCAACGCTTGTGATCCTTCCTTCTGTGTCTGATAGACAAATATATGCAACAGAGTCCAAAGCCACAAGAATGTCTGCTTTGTCATTTAAGGGAACTTGTCTGAACAGATCTTAGTTCCTGGGTTGGCTCATTGGAATCCAGCTTCAGGTAGGCACAATTTAAATTCTAAAAACTTTTCCCTCATTGGATTAACCAAAAGTATAATCCCTACCATTATTTATGATCATCCAGCCTACCAAGCCCACCTTAATCACCATCCTACAACTGCCAATTACACCCCTGAGCTTCAGCAGCTATTTACAATATTAATGTCCAGTTCCCGGTAACCATACAAAATTTCCTTGCAATGCTCTGACCTAATCCTTGAGGTCCCAGTCGTCAAGAGTTAGGTTTTTGGGTTGACAGGTCAGACTGAAAACCTGATGATTTTCCCCAATTGTCCAAGGACCTGTAACCCTTTAATTTTACTCTGCTCTACAAAGGCAGAATACACAGAATGAAAACCTTTGTGCACAATCAAACTGAATGTTATTACATCACTCACTGCCAATTTGAAGGATCTTTCCAAGAACTGTAGATCTTCGAGGCCAATGCAATATCAAAAGAGATTTAGGCACGTTTTCAGCTTCACATAAGCTCCCAATTAAAATATGTTAAAACAATCAGTAAAACACAAGAGCCTAGAAATTCCATATGTAGCACAAAGCTAATAACTGCCAAGTCTGCGATTTTTTTCTTCTTCCGGGTTTTCCATGATTGCTTTGTGCTAATGTACAGAGACGCCCTTTGTGCAATGATATTCAGTGGCATGTAATGCACATCTGGATGCCCTCTTGTAAGTTTTAATGGTGCATGCATGACCTGTGGATGGTGTAAGCAATTCATGCAGAAACAGGCTTTCACAAGATTTATGTGATAGCATATGCTAGAGGGCAAATTCAAAAAGGGGGTAAAGGAACAGAGGGCTCTGGGGATATGGATGCATAAATCATTTAAAGTTCACTGAAAATTAAGGAAGAAATTTATAAAAAGACTCTGGGATACAGCACAATAGAAAGGAAGTCACAATGTTTAGTTTAAAAAAATATGGTTTGAATGCAACAGCAGTGTTATGTCCAGTTTTGGGTGTGACACATTAGGAAAAATGTGAAGGATTTAGAGAGGATGTGGAAGTGTTTCACTAGATTGATTCCAGGGATGAATGACTTTAATTAAGTGGATGGACTCAAAGAGCTGTGGTTGTTCTCCTTGGAAAAGAGGGAAAGGACTATTTAAAATGACAAAGGACTCAGACAGATTTAACATGAAACACATTCTCATTGGTGGAAGGGTCAAAGACCAGAGAACGAAGAATGAAGGTTGGTAAGTAAGACGAGGGAATACCTTTTTATACAGCTAGTGGTTAGACCTGAACTACACAACTGAGGGGCGCAGTGGAGTTAATTATGGATTTCGAGATGGATATAAATAAGAGACTGAAGGAAGTATTGTAAGACCATGATGACAAATTATATGCCGGTGGTATTAAACTTGATTCTGATTGTGAGAGAGGAGGGGAGTCGGCACCAAACCGATAGGTTATGTGGATGTTGTAACCTCTCAGCCAGACAACGGAGTCCACTGTTAGAAACTGGATTTAAGCAGATGCATTTTAAGCAGAGGAAGTGCACATTTCGCTGTGGCTCTTCCTTAGGCCCCCTAACTATATTTTTTTGCAATCCACACCAGGCACAGCTCTGCAGCTGGTAGGATTATTACCTCACAACACGAATAAGTTCAAACTTGAATTTGAGTACTGTCTGTATGGAGTTTACAAGTCCTCCCTGTCACCACGTTGATTTGTCCCCCAAACTCCACTTTCCTTCCACCTACCAAAGTCATGATTTGAAAGGTTAATTGGCAAATTAAGTGAGCGATGGAATTTGGGAGGTGTTAATGTGAGGAAGGTAGATTACACAAATATTTAGTGAGGGGATGGGATTGCAATAAGCAAAGATTCGCTGAGCCAAATGGCCTCTTTCAATGTCATAGGGATATGTCGAAACATCACCTCTTTACAGGCCATCTTGACCATGATGTTTCTCATCAGGAGCCAATTGCATTAACAACCCCATAGCCAACAGCCTAGATTACACCCTCAATGTCTAAACCTGACCCTCAATGTTCCTATGCCTCATCCCTTCCATCAATTAATGCAGTAGATCACTCTTCCTCCCTAGAGAATCTTCAAACTGATCCTGCCTATTGCTTTACTTCTTTGTGTGAGTGGACAGAAGTCCTCTGAATGTGGTGAACGTGGTGTAATTGACAACTTTATATCTTGAGCATAATTAATTTTAGCAGAGGTAGGTACACACAAAAATATTCATAGGAAGTGCATCTCATGTTTAATAGGACTTTCAAGGACCTGTGAATTTCCAGAACAAAGACTCCTAACTTAATCAGTAATACTTAACCTCCTTACATTAGCTGGCTTAATTACTTCATTGAAGCACTTTACAAAGCAACTTTACACAAATATTTTAACCAATACACTTTTAGAAGAAATAACATCTGATTATTTTCTGAAATATAAACATGGTAGTACCTAAAATAAGGTACTAAAAAAGTCTCCTTTCATCTCTCCTGAAGGTAGTGATTCATGCTGAGGATATAGCTTTATGAAGCTGGTCCTCTTGTCTACCTTTCTTAGCTCCCAGTAGGATTTGACCCATTGAGTGAGAGCTTGTTCTGAGCTGTTAACACAGCTGAGGGACAATTATCCAGCAAAAAGTCACAGCCTCGACATGCTGCATGTTTGGAGCTGACGTGGGCTAAGGGGTTAGGATGGAATCAAGCATTTCAGTTGTATAATTTTTGTTGGCTTGTTCCCACCTCACAAAGTAGAGCAGCACAAGCATCAAAGAGGATGAACAAAGCGGCAGCTCTGCAGGTTTTGCTAGTGACCCTGAGTGTATTGTTTGATAGGTGACTCACATTAAAAGACTAACAAATATAGCCACTATTACATCTCTAGTCAATGGTGGCATAAAATATTACCATGATTACGTATCTGGCTTAAGATAATGTGCTTCTGAATACAAGGACATGGTGCTTCAATGGTAGCAATGTAAGTATGTGGGTTCTTGGAAAAGTTCTGCATTAAAGATAGTCATCATCTCAATACAAACTGTGGTAGATCCTGACAAAAGCTCATGGTGAGCGTGTCCATTTTCAAACTCAGTTGTGCCTGGTTGTTGTTGAACAGTATCTCATCAAAGACATCTCCTGGCCCGATGAATGGATCTGGATTCTGGGCACTATACCCATGTCGCTGACCAGCAACATTACTGGAGTTAATCGATATTAAACGCTTCGGGCCGAGACCCTTTACTGGAGCATCCAAGAAGAAATATCGAACTGAAACAATCGAAGGGTCAACTTTTGTTCTACCCAGTCCTCATACAGATGACACCACCATCGGTAATTTTGCCGTTGGCTAGTCTTACACAGTACATTGTACCAGAAATACAGAATTGACACCATTGCCAGTGGGAGGCACATCCCGGTCTGGTTTAGAACAATCAAAGCAACCACAAAGCAGCCCATTTAAATCCAGCTCTCATCCACAATCCTTGTTCACTCATATTAACCAGCCAGCCAAGCCACTCCTAGCCATCAGTTACCTTGTTGTGTTAAGTATCTGTTCTCTCCTGTTTTATGGCTTGTTATTTTTCAGTTTGTTTGTAAAGTATTGTTTACTGTGAAATCATCTCTGCTCCTCTGCATTAGAGTCATGCCTCTTCTACATTTCCAGACAGGAATGATGAACCAATGACTGACCCAGCACAGTATGCTCACCTAAAGGAAGTTGTCTGTCAACAGGAGCACACAATCTTGAAGCTGCAGGAAACCACTCTCAACCAACTCCCCGCCTTGATACAGCAGTGCTGCACCAGTCAGCCTCCTTCCTTGGACCCCTGGATGCTGGTGCCAGAACCCTTCGTCCAATCTCCAACCTGATACAGTAACTTCCTGTCCCAGTGCGTCTTACACTTTGAGATCCAGCCATCTCTGTGTTCTACAGTTTGTGACAAGATTGCTTTCATTATCTCTCTCCTGACCAGGTGAACAATGACCTAGTCCACAGCCAACCTGAACAATAAAACAACCATTTGCAGTTTGTAGTTTGAGGACTACACTTCTGAGATGCACTGGGTTTTCAACCATCAGTGAAGCAGAAGAGGGCAGCAGATCAGCTTCTTCACCTGCATCAGGGCTCATGCTCGTTGCTGGATTACACCATGAAATTCAGGTCCCTCATGGTGGAATGCAGCTGGAATGCAGAAGTGCTGCTGGTTAGCGCATTGCTATCAAGGCCTCTCAGAGTGCTTGAAAGATAAGCTGTCTACCCAGGAGATCCACAGTGACCCCAAAAGCCTAATCACACTGGCCCTCTGAATTGACAAGCATCTTACAGACCAACTGCCCAGATCGGTGGCCAGATTCCCAGTTCTGTCTCCAGAACCATGAGCATCAGAGAGCATTGCAAGTCTATCAGATTCTTTCTCATCGACTCATCCAGCACTCCTCTCATCTTGGATGACTCCAGCTCTCATCTCACAGCCCTCACAGCTTCATTCGATCATCCTAGTCCCCAGCTGATGCATGATTCTTCATTGTCAAAAAGATGGGGGATTTCATCCTTCCATCAGCTGCCGTGACCTCAACAAAATCAACATTAATAACTGTTACCCTCTCCCCTTGATGGATAGTTTATTCAAAACACCCCACAGACCTCAGATCTTCACCAAACTGGACCTAAAGAGTACATCCAACCTGACCTGCATCCAGCAAGGAGATGAGTGGAAGACAGAGTTCATAACACCCACTCGCCACTATGAATATTTGGTGATTCATTTTGGACTTTCCACCAGTACAGCCATTTTCCAAGCCTTCAATGAGACCTGCTACACAGGTTTGTATACATCTCCCTTGACAACATCCTCATCTTCTCCAAGGACCCCCAAGACCAGGTCTGTCATGTCAGCTCAGTCCTTCAGTGCTTCCTCGATAAACAACTCTGCTGCAAGTTTTGAAGATTGCCAGTTCCTTCTTGGGTTACATCCTTTCACCCCAAAGCATAACCACGGACCCAGAGGAAGTACATGTCAATGTTGAATGGCCCTGATTGCAATCTCTCAGACAGTCACTGAGCTTCTTGGGCTTCTTTAACTTCTACAGCTGTTTCTTCAGGAACTACAGCCAAATTGCTACACCTCTCACCTCCCTCATCAAATCAGCTACCTTAAGGATAACCTGATCTGCTGCCGTGGATTATGCTTTCAAGGAGCTCAACACATCTTTCACCACTGCCCCCATTCCCTACCATTTGAACACCTCCAAACCTTTTGTGGTAGAGATAGATGCATCTGATGTAGGCGCTGAGGCCGTCCTCTCCCAGTGAGGACCGGACGTGAAGACACACCCTTGTGCCTTCTTCTCACACATATTCAACTCCTCACAGTGCCATGATGGAGTAGGAAATATGTGAGATACTCACCATTAAACGGGCCTTGGAAAAATGGAGGCATTAGCTGACAGGAAACTTTGAGTCCTTCCTGATCTGGACTGACCACCAGAACCTCATATCCATAAATGCATCCACATACTCAACCCTCCTCAGGCTCGCTGAGCAGTCTTCTTCAAACAACTCACCATCTCCTACCAACATGGCTCCAAGAACACTAAAGCAGATGCCCTGTCTTGACAGGTTTTCCCAGCTGAAATGGAAATTAACCCAGAGCCTATCATTCCATCCTCACAGATTCCTGCCCCGATCATCTGGGATCTTGAGAACTAGATCTGCCAGGCCCTATAGCATGAGCCTGCTCTGACCAACACACCTGGCAACTGCTTGTACAAGCTGTGTGCTCTGAGGCACTCCAATGTACCCACTTTTCACCACTCTCCGGCCATTCAGGTACACGATGGACTCGAGATTTTCCATGATGCCACTTCTGGTGGTCCACCAGGATCTTAGATGTATGTCAATTCTTCACTGCCTAACCTCATTGTGCCCAATCCAATACCTCCAACCAAGGAATCCCTCTGAATTCATGTGGCCCCCTACTTGTCCCCAACACCCATGGTCCCACATCGCCATGGATTCCATCCCAGGTTTGCCAGCTTCCATTGGGACACATGGTGATTATGACAATGGTTGGCTAGTTCTCAAAGGTGGCTCACTTCATTGCCCTCCCCAGTCTTCTGTCAGCTGCTGAGATGGTGAATCTAGTTCTCCAACATAGAGTTTGCATCCACGGTCTCCCTCAGGACACTGTGTCAGACTGGGGCCCACAATTTCTGCTGAGCCTTCTGCTCCCTCCTCTGCACCTCAGTGAGTTTGTCCTCTGCATATCATTTGCAGACCAATGGACATTCAGGAAAAGCCAATTAGCAAGTGGAGAAGTTTTTGCGCTGCTTCCCTGCCTCTAACTCTTCAACATGGAAGAAGAATCTGCTCTGGGCTGAACTGTCCCACTATCTACACACCTCCTCTGCCACAGGTATGTCAATCTTTGAAGTGCTTCATGGCTAACAAGCCCCATTGTTCCCCATCGAGTAACCAATGGAGGAGGTCCTATTTGCCATATTCCTGGTTCGTGGACGCCAGAATGCTTGGCCATGCTAGCCAACTACACCTACTGTGCCAGGTTAACCACCTTTGGAGCCTGTACAGACTACTGTGGTCTGGGAACCAAGACTGACTCTCCATCCAAGATCTGCTCCTATGCTCTGACTCTCGTGAGCTCTTGCCCTGGTTCACTGGTCCCTTTAATAATACCCATCACATTAACCCAGTCACTTACCATCTCCAGTTGTCACTATCCCTCAGGATCACACTTGCCTTCCATGTGTCCTGCCTTAAGACCTTTGTGCATGGATCAGTTAACTCACCTGAGCCTGCACCTCTGGAACCAAGAATGAAGGAGGTGGTCCAGTGAACGCAGATTGTGTTGGACCATTGGTGCCAGCCATAGGAAGGATAGTCTTGTCAGGTATGCACAGGCAGGCACCTTCCAGTCTCCACCCAGGTAACAGGAATCACCTGCCACTCATTTCCAACTCATCACCTGCATCTATTTAAAACCAATTCTCCGCCATAGTCATTAGTTCAACCATTTAACCAGTGAGCATCAACTTGTGCTCCTAGCTTTTAGTTATCTTGTTATGTTACCTAACTGTTCTCTGGTGTTTTGTGCCCCTTTGTAGCTTTTTATTTTGAGGTTTATTAGTAAAATTTTGTTTACTGTTAAATAGTCTCCACTGCTGTACTTTTGGGTTAAGTCTCCTTTACATTTCCTAACAGATTTTATTTTGGTTTATGCATAACAGTTTATATGATAATTTAGATTATAGATATATTTAAGATTATAAAATAATAATATGTTTGACAAAACAAATTAAGGGTTATGGGGAAAAGGCAGGTAGGTGGAGATGAATCCATGGCCAGATCAGCCACAATCTCATTGTTTGGTGGAGCAGGCTCGACAGTCCAGATGGCCTACCGTTGTTCCTGTTTCTTGTGTTCGAAACAGCTGCTTTCAGTAAATTAAGGACCCAAGATAAAGCATTATGGGTACAATATTTTATGAAATAGACAAGAAAGAAACTTCTATTTATGGAGAGTTGTGATGCAGTGAAAATAGCTTCTAGGTTACCAGATGAAACAGAAATTAATTCAACATTCATGATTAGATTAGCAGCATGAATAAAAGAAATGGGAAAAAGTGATTTAAGAATAAGAGGGGGGTTGTAAATTACATTTGACAGATGGGTAAATATTGACATGGATTGGTCAGACTAATGCCCTGTTCAACCAATTTATTTCTGCTTCATGCAACCAGTTGTTTGATTTTTTTAAAAATATTGTATTTGTTGCTCTTTCTTTCTGTGCCATATATTCAAAGAACATAAAAATCAGAAGCAGGATAAAACGTTAGAAATTATGTACAGCAGTCAGAGCAGGCTAAGATCTTATCCTGCAGACAGTGTTTAGTAGGCATGAGGCTTTTAAAGCAATTCATAAATACATTGGCATGCATGCAACTTGTTAGAAGAGCCACATGAATGTCAAAACAGCCTATTTACACTTGAAACATAAATCATTCTCTGAATAACTTTCTGGTTATGGCTGTACGTCACAAAGAAAACAGCACAAGGAAATAAAATCAATAAATGCATGAATGCATTCATCTTCAGGAAGCACTTACAATTTTTTTGATGGATGAATAGCTTTGATAATGTCTAGTAATTGTCAAGTATTTATTGATGAAATTCAGATATGCTTTTGAATTTCATATCATTCAAATAAAATCTGCCATATTGGATAAGATCCTATTTATAATCTAGTCCATGCTCATTGATATGTGTATTCTTTTATTTAATTGAGGAATACAAGAATTATCTTTAATTTGATGAAAGTGTGTGTGTGTGTAAAAGACATCCAGTAATTTCCCAAGAATTATTCATTGGGGAATTTAAGTACCTTTTCAAAATCAGAATTGGGTTTATTATCACTGACATTTGTTATGAAATTTATTGTTTTGAGACAGCAATACAGTGAAAGGGATAAAAATTACTGTAAGTTACAAATATGAACAGTGTAAAAGAAAAATATCACTATCATGTTCATGGGTTTATGGACCATTCAGAAATCTGATGTCGGAGAGGAAGAATATGTTCCTATATCACTGAATGTAGGTTTTCAGGCTCTTGTACCTCCATCCTGATGGTAGGAATGAGAAGAGAGCATGTCTCAGATGATGGCTTCCACCTTCCTGAGGCACCGCCTTGCAAAGATGTCCTCAATAGTGGAAGGATGGCCTGCGATGGCACTGTTACAGTCTACAACCCCTTTTGATCCTGTGCATTGGAGCCTTCCTACCAGGCAGTTCTGCAACCAGCCAGAATGTTCTCCATAATCTATCCGTAGAAATTTGCCAGAGTCTTTAGTAACAGATCAAATCTTCCCAAAGACCTTAACAAAGTATGGCCATTGGCATGTCTTCTTCAATTCCATCAATGTGTCAGGCTGAGAACAGAGTTATTTGCAAGTTAGAGTTGAACAGAAGAAATTAAGAAATTATGAAGAAATTAAGGACTTTAGGTCCTTAATTTACTATCGAAGAAGCAGACTATGGGCCCTATGATAACATAGTTGTGAATGCGATATTATTAAAGCTCGAGACATTAAACAGTTCAGAGTTTAATTCTGCCGCTGTTTATAAGGATTTTTACACTCTGTAAATCTGTAGGCTTCCTTTGGGTGCTCCAGTTTCCTCCCACAGTCTAAAGACATGCTAGTTAGTAGGTTACTTGATAACTGTAAGTGGTCCTGTGATTGATGAGGGACCTCCGTTGGTCGTGGTCATCTACAGATGTTGCATCCTATGTGTACGCAAGCCAGGGCAGCAAATTTGGAGAGCAGGCTGTTGCCCAAGCAACTGATAAATCCAAAGGAATGGCATCACTGGAGTTACCAATCAACATAAGATCAATACAGGACTGCCTTAGGGACTCCAGCTTAGATTTTTCCTCGGGGTTCATTCCTGAAGCCTTCCCCGTGAGTGGGTATAGCTGCAAGGCAGTGAGGCTTGAGATCAGAGTTTTCCTTCTCCTGGATAAGCTGTCAACCATGGGTGAAGAGCCACATCTGCCCAGAGCAACTGGTTTTAAGATGCCAGTAACCTGCCCCTCCTCCTGTCAGTAGAAACGGTTTTGCTAGGCTTATAGTAGCTAAGCCACATATGCAGGCTTGTCAGCGGCTATTCGAGACACACACCATTGGGAGCTTTCAGTGGGTAGTGAGAGCTTATCCCCACATCCAACCATAGCTGTAACAACCTGAAAGAGTCTGTGATTGGGCATTAGGCTAATGTTAAACAGGTGGGTTGCTGAGCAGGTTGTTGAGCCTGTTTCATGCAGCATTTCTAAATAAAAAATGAATAAAATAAACTAGCTTTTCCATATGGTGCCATGATTTTTGTTCATTATATACATAAATGGCTCTCATCTTGTGAAGATATTGGAGTCAATTGTTAAGGATGAGGTTATGGAGTATTTGGTGGCACAAGACAAGATAGGACAAAGTCAGGATGGTTTCATTAAGGGAAAATCTTGCCTGATGAACCTGTTGGAATTCTTTGAGGAGACTACAAGTAGGATAGATAAAGGAGATGCAGTGGATATTATATACATTTGAACTTTCAGAAGGCCTTTAACAAGGTGCCACATATGAGGCTGCTTACTAAGTTAAGAGCCGTGGTACTACAGGAAAGTTACTAATGTGGTTAGAGCATTGGCTGATTGGAAGAAAGCAGTGAGTAGGAATAAAAGGATCCTTTTCTGGTTGGCTGCCAGTGACTAGTGGGGTTTTGCAGGAGTCGTTGTTGGGACCACTTCTTTTTATGCTGTATATAAATGATCTAGATGATGAGATAGATGGCTTTGTTGCCATTTTGCAGATGATATGAAGATTGGTGGAGGGGCAGGTAGTGTTGAGGAAACAGGTAGGATGCAGAAGGACAGACAGATTAGGAGAATGGGCAAGAAAGTGGCAAATGGAATACAACATTGGAAAATGCATGGTTATGTACTTTGGTAGCAGAATTAAATATGCAGACCATTTTCTAAACAGGGAGAAAATCCAAAAGATCTGATATGCAAAGGGACTTGGGAGTCCTTGTGCAGAACACCCTGAAGGTTAACTTGCAGGTTGAGCCAGTGGTGTGGAAAGCAAATGTAATGTTAGCATTCATTTCAAGAGGTCTAGAATACAAGAGTAGGGATATGCTGCTGAGAATTTATAAGACACTGGTGAAGCCTTACCTTGAGTATTGGGAACAGTTTGGGCTCCTCATCTAAGAAAAGATGTGCCGGCATTGGAGAGAGTTCAGAGAGGTTCACACAGACGTTTCTGGGCCTGAAAGGGTTATCATTTGAGGAAAGTCTGATAGTTCTGGGTCTGTACTTGTTGGAATTTAGAAGGGTGAGGGGGGATCTCTGTGAAACCTTTTGAATGTTGAAAGGTGTAGACAGAGTAGACGTGGAAAGGATGTTTCCCATGATGGGAGAGTCTAGGACAAGAGGGCACTGCCTCAGGATATAGGGACATCCATTTAAAACAGAGATGCAGAGAAATTTCACTAGCCAGAGGGTGGTGAAGTTCAGAATTTGTTACCACAGGCAGCTGTAGAGGCCAGGCCTTTGGGTGTATTTAAGGCAGAGCTTGATAGGTTCTTGATTGGAGATGGCATCAAAGGCTATGGGGAGAAGGTCGGGGAGCAGAGCTGAGGAAGGGAAAAAGGTTCAGCCATGATTGAATGGTGGAGCAGGCTCGATGGGCCAAATGGCCGAATTCTACTCCTTTGTCTTATGGTCTTATGAGAGGAACTTAATCCTGATAACTGTGGGGTGTTGCATTGTGGTGGGTTAGGTAGACATACTCTGTAATTGTAGGGACTTGTGCAATGTTGAGCAACAAAGGAACTTTGGTGCTCAAGTTCTTATATCTCAATATGGCAAAACAGGTAAACAGGGTGGTAAAGAAGGCACAGGGGATGTTTGCCTTCCCTTGACAGGGCACAGAATGTAAGAGCATGAGGTCTTGGAACAACTTCATAAAATGTTTGTTAGGCCACATCTGGAATACAGTGTGCACTTCTGGCTAGCATACCAGAAAAAGGATGTAATTGTATTGGAAAGAGTGCAGAATAAATTTGCTATAATGTTGCTGGGATGGAATGTTTCAGTCATGAAAGACTGGATATACTGGGTTGCTTTCCACTGAGCAAAGGAAACTGAGGAAAGATCAAACATTGGTGTACAAAATTATGGGAGGTTTAGATAAGATGGATGATAAACTATCTTCATTGTAGAAAACCAGCGGGTGTAGGTTTCAGGTGAAGGGCAAGAGATTTAGAGAGGATCATTTTTTTACACAGTGCAGGATTGGAATCTGAAATTTACTGCCTGCAGGGTGGTGGAGGCAAGACAGGCAAAATTCAAGAAGCATATGAATGAGTTTTTAAATCCCTAAGACATAGTAGGCTATGGAAAAGTGATGGTAAATGCAATCAATATTGATGGGTTGAGAAAAAGTTTCCATTTGCATGCTGTAGACTTTTAAACTTCCTCAAGGAATGGAATAGTTTTAATAAACCTTAACACACAAAGTGGGAATCCAGCAAGAATAAAATTGGGATTAGTGCTGTATTAGTGCAAATGAGTCCTTGATTAGATTTTTTTTTGTAATTGGAATAGAATTGGACCTACTGCATTCTGAAGGTCTGCTATTCTATTTTAAAAAACAAGCTCCCAATTTTTTCTTCAAAATGGCACTGATCAGATAACATTGCTTAAGCTTGAAGTAATCCTCTCTCCATGGTTTAGCAATGATACTGCACAGATTAAGTTCAGCTAAGGAACCTAAACCAAAGTTAATTTTTAAATTAACCTTGTACTACAATCTGATTTGAAAGAACACACATTAGAGCAAAAATATGCAAGATATCTCATTTTGTCATATTTCTAACAGGTTGGATTGTTCTGGCTGGATGAGCAATTAGACTGGCATAGTACCCATTAATTTCCATGCATGTGGATATCCAACAGATTTTGGCTCTTACCATTCAGTGGTTGACTTTAGCTTCAGCCAGTAAAAAAAGAGTAAAAACTCTGTACTGTGCAAACATAAAACACTAACTCCATGTATTTCTCAACAGCTTGATTTGGAAAGTCAGAAGGTGGTGGTGAGTTTCAGGCTAACAAAAAATATCTACCCTCTCCCAGATTTGGAAGTATTTTTGCAGACCTTTCCTTGATCTTCCACTCACCCTAGCTTAGCAATTTTCAAGCTTTCTTTTCAATGACACACTTCAAATTGCTCCACAGTTTTTTTAAAAAACGTCTTTTACACTATAACTGCCTCTTTGTGATGGGACCTGAATGTTTGATTTTTGACCTTAACCTATTGTGCTCTCTTCCATTTCTTACCCCACAGAAATCCCCAAATGGCATTTTGTTTAGTGCTGTAAAGAAGCTTCCTGTTGTCCAGCTGGGATAATTTTTCAATATGCTTCTGCCAGCAGGCCACATTGCCTCATATCAGAGCCCAATGAAAGAAAATCCACACTGAAAAGATATTTATTGCCTTTCAGTTTAAGTTACAGCAAATATTGGTGCTTTAAACATAACTATCTGACCATAAAGCAACTTTATGGTCTAATAGTGAAATTTTAAGAATGAATTGTTCCAGCATTTTACTCCTGAATATTATGGACACGCCTAAGTCATTTTCATCTACTTCTTTCTACATGATGCTCTTTTGACCAGAGTTAATTTGTAAAGGTAATGGGTAATCCTATTTTTAAATCATTGCAAATGACAGGTCTAGTTCAGCTACATTATTTCAAACTATTTTGCTTTTTATTAAACATTAAGGCTTCTGTACTAACTATTGACTGCTACTTTCAGTGGTAGTAAAATAAACCCAATGAACCTGTCTTTGAAAAAAAAAGGATTATTCCCAGTGTTATCACCACATTCATCACTGAAACAATATTTTATAAAAGAATAGATCTGGTCAATATCATCAGATATTTCTCTAGTTGACAAAAGTAGCCAAACAGATTCTCATATAATGGGAAAAGTACTGACAGGGAAATTGATGATGTTATATAAATGCTTTTTTTTTCTTTCACTCTGTCTAAAACCTATAGATGGATATCAATATCTTATTGTCACCAAGGCAGTGTCTGGACTTTGAAGCTTCTAATTCTCATGGTGATCTTTTGCAACATGGTTTTTCTTTTCGGAGTACATTGACTTACATTCACATCAGGTCTCACGGTCCTGGCACAGTTTTCTACAATCCTATCCCCTCTCCCCCATCTGATATCAATTTGTTTATAGCCTAAAGTCCTAATCAGTAAATCAGGATTTTCATTGTCGTAGATACACATCCTATTTCTTCCTTGAATTACATCCTCAATAGGTAGATGGCTTGATAAAGTTTTGTTCTCGCCGGTTTAGTAGCTGACTAGTTACTTAAGCAACAGCTTTACTAGCGTTTCCACAGCCAATCTGTTCAACCTATGGCAACCAATCTATCAGAAACTACACTAACATTTATTGTAATAGAAATGTACAAAAATTTAACTCCCATTATTGAACTGCTTATGCATAGCAATACTTGCTGAATTTTATATCAGAAATCAATTATTTTACTTTGAATGACAGCCACTGCATATTTTAACTTTAGCTGTTCTTAATGATTCTGGTTTTAAGTTGTATAAGTTGCATCAAATTCCCACTTAATATATTAATATTAATGTAGACATTACCATTTTTGTCTGCACAGAACATATAGTTTAATAAACTACAAATGTTTAAACGAATGTTTAAAATAAAATTTAATGTAATGCATAATGTATATGCATTAAATCTATTGTACTCAAGCAAAGATATCTAAAAAGATAACCACACAAATGAAATGATAATCAAATCTAATTTGCACATCAAACAACTTTGTCCCATTTAGATCTTCTGGCAGAATCAATCACAGCACTATAGTTTAATGACCAGAAAAGAATAGATTTTTGTTGTCTACAAAATTGAGTTTGTTGCTGCCAGTGCCACTTAATCCATTTCTGTAGGTGTTCATGCACACTAGCTTTACAATTGGTTATCCTTCATTGTAGCAAATCAAAGATTGACCTTTCTGACCTCAGATTGTTTCGTAAGTCACTGCTTCAGTGCACTCAGGTTTCTTTTTAATACAATAATTTGTAAAATTTATTAAAAAATAATCCCTTGATTCCCAATGGACAAATGAAAATTTACCATGCTCATTAGAGCGAGCTCTTTATCGGCCTCTCCTGCCTTGTGAGATAATTATCAGGTTTCAGCAGTTGCTTTAAGGTATTCACCATGTATTTCACAGCACTTGATAAAAAAAATCAAAGCCAGCAAAAGCCAATTTCTTTACTTAAAATGCATTTCACCCTTACCAAAAAATTGCAAAGTGCACACTGTTGTGCATTTCAAGAATAAGAACAAAAAGTTGCCATCACATGAGTTCAAGAGAAAAGAAAACAAATGTTTGGTAATCTGATTTGGGAATAAATTGTATTCTTGATGTGCTGTGGAAATTGCTTTTGCCGCTGATGAAAAAAAGCATGTTTTTTTGGCTCTAAATTTTTCATAGCTGCCTTGACATAAGTGATGAATGGCAGGATTTTAACTTTTTACCTGCTGGTTAAAAACAGATTTCATTAGCATAGAACCCCTGTATAATTTGTATGGTAACCACATTCAATATTATTTGTACAAAAGAGCATTAACTATCAACCCTAACCCCCCCAAAAAGCTGAAAATGTAGACACAGAGCAAAGGACATTTGTGGGGCAAGCAAAGGCATTTGCTGCCTGTAAGGAATTCATGCGTTCTTCCCATGACCATGTGGGTTTCGTCACACTGTCCAAAGGCACACCAATTGGTAGGTCAATTGGTCATTGTAAACTGTCCCATGATTAGGCTAGGATTAAATTGGGGGGTTGTTGGCTGGTGCAGCTCGAAGGGCTTATTCTATGCTGTATCTCAGTAAGTAAGTAAATAAATAAGTTTAAAACTGATGATCTTAGCTCAAATTTTCAACATCTTCATTCTTTTAAAGTTGCTTTAAAAGCATATAGTTTACCATGTGGGAGATATAGTTGCATTTTACAATTAGACAACCATGATTTTTACTTGTATAAACTGACGTACGTTGTTCTAATCAAGGGATGGAACATCCACTGAGTGGCCACTTTATAAGGTACCTTCAGTACCTACTAAAGTAGCCACTAAGTGCATGTTCATGCTCTTCTACTGTTGTAACCCATCCACTTCAAGGTTCGACATGTTGTACATTCAGAGATGCTCTTCTGCACACTACTGTTGTAGTGCAGAATTATTAGAGTGTTATGAGTGATAAACAGACCTGATGGACAATGGGGTGCAGAGTTAACCATTCCCAACCCCCCCTCCTGAGAACTTCGAACTATTGCTGTTGTTATGCTGCTCATGAGAGAGAGAGATAAAGCCCAAGCAAGAACATTTGCTACAGATAAGAGGGGAATAGAGAGACTGTTGATTAACTGTATTATCATTTCTACAAGGATTATTTACCTTCTACTACTTTGCTCGTTAACATTCCTCAGTGGACTGCAGGAATGGCCTGATTTGATGGACACAGTCATTCAGAATTGATGGATAGCTGAGACCCCATTAGTAGGGGTTATTATTCCTACACCTTTAGGTTTACTACTGCTAATTTGTGTTATATGTATATTTGCATTATTGGTATTGTTTTGCTTATTTTACTAATAAACACTTTTGATATATAGTACCACCAGACTCCAACGGATACTTCTGTCTTTGCTGGTCTGACACCCAGTTACAGGGTACGTAACAAGAGTTACTGTCTCCTTCCTGTCAACCTGAACCAGTCTGGACATTCTCCCCTGGACTCCCTCATTAATAAGGCGTTTTTACAGCACAGAACTCCCTCTCAGAGGATGTTTTATTTGTTTTTCACAGCAGTCTCTATAAACTCTGGAGACTGTTGTGCATGAAAATCAGCTGTTTCCAAGATAATTAAACCACCCCACCTGACTCGTCCAATCATTCCATGATCAAAGTCACATTTCTGCCCCATTCTGATTTAAGGTCTAAAGGAACAGCTGTAACTCTTGACCGTGCCTGCATGCTTGTATGCTCGAGTTGCTGCCACATGATTGGCTGATCAGACATGAGCATTTATGAGCAGGTGTACCTGTGACATGAAATTTGTTGTTTTGTGGCAGTAATACATTGCAATACATAGTAATAAAAATTATAAATTATAACAAGAAATATATATAAAAAAATTAAATAAGTAGCTCAAAAAGAGGGGGAAATGACTGAAGTTCATGAGTTAATTGACCAGCAATCTGATGGTGGAGCAGAAGAAGCTGTTCCTGAAACACTTGGATGCATGTCTTCAGGCTCCTGTACCTCCTCCTAGATCGTAGCAATGAGTACAGGGCATGTCTTAGCTGATGAGTGTCTTTCATAATGGATGCTGGCTTTATGAGGAACTGCCTTTTGAAGGTGTCCTGGATGCTGGGATTGTGAAGCAGTATGAAGGAGCTGACTGAGTTTACAACTTTCTGCAGCTTTTTCTGATCCTGTGCAGTGGCCCCTCCATACCGGGTGGTGATGCAACCAGTTATAATGTTATTCACGGTACAGCTATAGAAATTTGCAATAATCTTTGGTGATGTACCAATCTCCTCAAACTGCTAATGAAGTATGCCTTCTCTGTAATTGCATCAAAATGTTGAGCCCAGGATAGATCCTCAGAGATGATGGCTCCCAGGATCTTGAAACTGCTCATTCTTTCCACTTCTGGTCAGTTGATGAGGACTGGTGTGTTTTCCATTGACTTGCCCTGCTGAAGTCCATAATCAATTCCTTGCTCTTACTGATGTTGAGTGCAAGGTTTTTTTTCTTCAACACTACTCAACCAGCTGAACTATCTCATCCTTGTGCACCTTCTTGACGCCATCTGAAATTCTGCCAACAACAGTATCGTCAGCAAACTTATAGATGCTGTTTAAGCTGTGCCAAGCCACTCAGTCATAACTGTGGATAGAGTGGAGCACGTATCCTTGTGGTGCGCCAGTGTTGATTGTTAGTGAGGAGGAGATAAGATGTATTTTACAACATCTCTAACATGTAGTTAGGGATGTTTAAAAATACTTTTTATTTATATGAGTTTACTTGAACAGTATAAGGCTTCAAACACTTTATTGTCAATGTGTTACATTTGTTCAGCTGCAGCTATTATTACAAAGGCAGATGTTGAGCCATATTATTACAAAGCAAGTTACTGCAGACAGCAAATGGAAGAAAATTGCAGCTTGGAAATTATCCTATTTACTTTGCCTTGTTCCATTGGATAGTTTATTTAGCTTGAACGAGCATATTAGGCCCCAACTAAACACCAGATCCATGACCTTCTAAAGTTAGTGCATTCTCAAGCAAGAGATATGAGCACTTCTGCTTCCTTAGAAGTTTGTGTAATTTTGGCATGTCTACAAAAACTTTGACAAACTTCTATAGCTTCACAGTGGAGAGTATCCTAACTGGTTGCATCATGATGAAGCATAGAAACACCAGTGTTTAGGAACAGAAAACACTACAGAACTGCCCAGTCCATCACAGGCAAAGCCCTTCATTCCCGGAATCATCAACTCTCTCTAATGATAACACATCTTTTCTGAGATTAGAGGCCCCAAACAGTTGACAATACTAGTGCAGCCTGACTAACATCTTATGAAGTCTCAGCATTATCTCCTTGATTTTATATTCTATTCACCTTGAAATAAATGTTAACATTGTATTTGCCTTCTTTACCACAGACTCAACCTGTAAATTAACCTTCTGGGAGTCTTGCACAAGGACTCCTAAGTTCCTCTGCACCTCTGATGTTTGAACCTTCTCCCTGTTTAGGTAATAGACTGCACTATTGTTCCTTTTACAAAAATGCATTATCATATATTTCCCAATACTGTGTTCCATCTGCTACTTTTTTGCTCATTCTTCCAACTTTTCTAAGACCTGCTGCGCTTGCATTGATTCCTCAGTACTACATACCCCGCCACCTGTCTTCATATCATCCATAAACTTTGCTACAAAGCCATCAATTGCATTAGTGGTCCCTGAGTTCATCTGCCATTTCTTTGTCCCCCATTTCTACTTCACCAGCATCATTTTCCAGTGATCCAATGTCAACTTTCATCTCCCTGTTACTCTTTATATAACTGAAAAAGCTTTTGGTATCCTGCTTTATGTTATTGGCTAGTCTGCCTCGTATTTCATCTTTTCCCTTCTTATAGCTTTTTTACTTTCCTTTTGTTGGATTTTAAAAGCTTCCCAATCATCCAACTTCCCACTCACTTTTATTACCTTATTTCCTTGGCTTTCATGCAGTCCTTACCTTCCCTTGTCAGCCACGGTTGCCCACCCCTGAACTTGAGAAGTTTTTCCTCTGTGGGACATTTCTATCCTGTATCTTGTGAACTACTGACAGAAGCCTCAGCTATTTCTACTCTACCATCATCCCTGCCATTATCCTCCTCCAATCCACCAGGGCAAGCTCCTCTCTCATGCCTCTGAAATTCCCTTACTGATGCATGTGAGTTATGCTTCTCCCTCTCAAACTGCATTATGAATTCAATCATATTATGATCACTGCTTCCTAAGGGTTCCTTTACGTTAAGCTCCCTATTACACAATACCCAATCTAAGGTAGCCTTTTCTTGAGTAAGCTCAAGCACAAGCTGCTCTAAAAAGCCATCTCATAAGCATTCAATAAATTCCCCCTCTTGCGATCTGACACCAATCCCCTTGCATATTGAAATACCCCATTGCAATTGTGACATTACTCTTATTACATGCCTTTTCCAGCTCCCTTTGCAATTTCAACCCCGCATCTTGGCTACTATTTGGAGGCCCATGTATGATTCCCATAATACTTCTTTTACACTTGCAATTTCTTAACTCGACCCACAAAGATTCAACATTCTCTGACCCTATGCCACCTCTTAATAAAGATGTAATTCCATCTCTTACCAACAGAACCACACCACCACCTATACCTTCCTGCCTGGCCTTTTGATACAAAGTATATCCTTTGATGTTAAGCTCCAGCTATGGCCTCATCATCAGTCTCTAGGATTGGCTCGGAGATCTTCAATCCCCATTACTCTGACCTGATTCTGTGACTTACAGACTCTTTTCGAAAATTCCTTGCAACTCATGTTCTCTGTATTATTTGTTTTTATTTGCACAGTTTACCTTCTTTTGCCTTTCGTTATTTGTCAGTCATTGTTTATGCATGATTTTACAGAGATTATATTGTATTTTGCTATTATACTTATAAATACCTGCAAGAAAATGAATCTGAAAGTAATATATGTTAACATATATGGTACTTTGTTAATAAATTTACTTTGACCTTTAACCTTTGAGCTTTTGACTGTTGGATTTCCTCAATCTATAGCTACCTCATCTGAATCCCAAATAAATCTTATTTATTGGGATTGCTAAATATACTAATTGTGTTGTTCAATTCTCATTCAATTTTCTGTCCTTTGAATTGCTATTTTTGTTTATTTATCGGTTTAGGATGTAACAGTTAAGTTTTGCTCATTTCTTCCTTTTAATTAATCAGGAATAAGACCATAAAACTATAAAGTATTGGAGCAGGATAAGGCCATTCAACCCATCGAGTCTTTTCCACCATTCTACCCTGGCTGATTTACTATCTCTCTCTCAACCATAGTCTCCTGGCTTCTCCCCATAACTTTTGACTGCCATACTAATCAATATCAATTTCCGCTTTAAGTATAATGCTTTGGCCTCCACAGCCATCTGTAGCAATGAATTCTACAGATTGAGTCTTTGGAATAGATTGAAACCTAAAGTTTCTGTAACTGCCTGCCAGTGTTCATATCACAGTTATCAACAGTAATTATTATTTAATTTATGACACAAATAACTGCTTGCTTTTTACATTAGGGTGACTTTTCAATGCAACACCAAGGAAGTTCTTCATTGTTTAAATGAGATGTTATAAACAGAGGAAAGGTCCAGCTTTCCAGGTGGATGTAAAGAATTCCATGGATTAGTTGGAAGAGAGGGAGAGTTCTCCCAATATTCTATGTGATATTTTCCCATCAACAATCACACCAGCAACAGGTTGGCCTGGATTTTGCACTGAACTGCCAACAGCTCTGTGCATAACTGCCAGCATTTTCCCACGTAAGTGCCAGCAAATTTTGGGATTTCCACATATGCCTGTATGAAAGTGAAAGTTTCAATCATGCTGCCAGCTATTCCCTTGTATTTCTTCAGTTCTCCAAAGGCTGACTTCTGATAGAGCTTGTAATAAATGTGCAGAGGCTCTGACCTAATACTCTGCAAATTGTGACTTTGATTTTACAGAAGACCCTTCTGCCACAAGAGCCTTTACACTGAGAATCAAGCATCTCAGTGCTGACCACAAATAATTATCCAATTTGATTTTTATAGCACTTTGTACAGAAAATTACCACTGCATTTCCTGACAATAATCACCATGCTCCAAGAGTATTTGATTGCTTCTGAAATACATTTTATATTTGCTTAGAATGTTTGCAGGTCCTTTTCGTCTTTGTCATTTACTTTGGAGCATAGTAACTACGCTTGTTTAACCTAGGGGAAAAAAATTACTGTTGTAAAGCTCAGTTCATTAAATCAGTTTCTAAAATAGATAATTATTTTTTTAATTGCTTAATTGTTAATCAGTAACAATGGTTAGGAGGAGAGTGATGACTGTTTAATTTGAAACACAATGATAATCAAAATACAGTTAATGGTTATTGTTAAGTTATAATATGAAATATTTTGAATTGAGATTGTGACAAAACTGCAAATGGGAATGCGCTAACTCAATATAGAACAGGTATTCATTTTTGATGTGAGCTCATAAACATTGTGGTTATTTCATTTAATATTTAGCCATGGCAAAAAGAGTTTAGAATTTTTCTCTTTAATTTGATGTGATTAATTATGAGGGCTTAGTATTTGCTTACCTCAGGCAGAAGGTTATTAAGTTTGGAGAATAGCCATGATGTTAATGCATTTGGAACCTAATGGAATTACCTTTGACAATCTGTGTCTAGAAAATACTTAAGAATAAAAAAAATAAGAATAACAAATCTCTATTTATTCTGGCAGCATATTCCATTCAGAAAACCATTGTATTTTTTTCCAGCTGTTCTACCCACATATATAAAACATGAGAATATACTGTTTATAGCACCTTACATCAAATTTTGCTCAACTTTGACTAGTTGTCTTTCCTGGGAGAACGTTTCAATATTCCCAATGTTTCATGAAGTTTCAGTAAGTTCAATAACTTGTTATAAAAATGGAAGCAGGTCAAACAATATCAATGGAGAGTGAAACAAAATCCAACTTATGGTGCAATTCCAGCATTTTCTTAAATTTGTTTTTATTTCAGTTTCACCATCTTCATCTTTTTGTTTCAATTTAATAATCTTTTCCTGGATTTACTAATATTACCTTAAGCTATGTTCCTTTCCACAAAAACACACAACTCTTGAATTTAATCGTTTCCTCCATTTCAAAAGCTGCCAGCGTGTAGCCTAGTATTTCGTGACATTCTATATAATCAAGTCACACAGAGTTTTTTGAATATAAGTGCTGGGGCAATCAAGTACGTGCTCATTTCTGACACCGATACTAACCTATGTTTAACTTGAGATATTAGTGATTGTTATTGTTTAATTTTGGACACATTGAAGAGTTGGTAATGGTTTAAGAACATGAACATAAAATTAAAACTCAAACTGAACATGAAAAGAATTTTCCCACAGAGCAGTAAGCATGTAGATTAAACTCCCTGCAGGAATTAATTGTACAGTAATCCCTCTAAAAAAAAACTGTCGAACTATTTAGTTAGAGGTACTGAGCATACAAATTATGTAATAGATTGACTGCTTTAGTGCAAGAAATCTAGATAGGACTGAATTTCTTCAGATGATTCAAGAATGTGTTTTGAAACGTAAGTGAGTGGTCGAACTAAAGTTGGGGCCAGACCGAGCCTTGTTTTGGGATATGAGCTTCGCCTGGTGCCTGGCCTTTCAACAAGAGAGAACTTTGGGAACAGGTATGTGAACTCAAAGTTCAAATTAAATTTATTATCAAAGTACATGTATATACAACACTGAAATTTATTTTCTTGCAAGCAATCACAGTAACTACAAGAAGCATAATTGAATCAATGAAAGATTACACCCAACTGGCTGGACAACAACCAGTGTGCAAAACAAAACAAGAAAGTGTGCAGATGCAAGCATAAAGAGAAAATAGTAATAATAAATAAATAAGCAATAAGTATCATGAACATGGGAGAAAGAGTCCTTGAAAGTGAGTCCTACATTGTGGAGAAGTTCAGTGATGGGGTAGGTAAAGTTGAATGAAGTTAGCCCCTTCGGTTCAAGAACCTGATGGTTGAGAGATAATAACTGTTCCTGAACCTGGTGGTGCACATCAAGAAGCCTCTGTACCTTCTTCCTGATGGCAACAGAGAGAAGAAAGCATGGCTTGGACGGTGGAGGTCCTTGATCGTGGACTCCACAAATTTTAAGGTAGTTATGAATAAAGATAAGTCTGGACCATGAGGGAAAGTACTAAATTGCGAAAGGCAAATTATGCCATTATTATATAGGAGTTAAGTGGAATTCGTTGAGAAAAGCTGTTATTGGGCAAGTCCACATCTGACTTCTGCATGATATTTAAAAACCAGCTGATCAGAACTCAGGACTGGTGTGTTCTAGTAAGGAGGCAGGACAAGAATGGGTAAGAGATCCTTAGTGAATGACAGTAATTGTGGATTAAGTTAGAAAGGATTTTCTTTGATTTTCACACCATTCCAGGCAAGCACTCATCCTTAATAATGGGCTCCAACATCTTCCACATCACTGGAGTCATTCTAAATGGCCTGTAGTTTCCTTTCTTCAGCCTCCCTCCCTTCTTGAAGATTGGAGTGACACTTGCAATTTTCCATTTGACCAGAACCAGAATCTCGTGGTGCTTTATAATTTATTGCTAATATTTGCAGCTGCCTCTTTCAGAACCCCGGGTGTAGTCCTTCTGTTCCAGGTGATTTATCTACCATCATATCTTTCAGCTTCCCAAGCACCTTCTCCTTAGTAATAGCAGTTACACTCACTTCTGCACCCTGACACTATTGAATTTCTGGAATATTGTGGTGTCTTCCACAGTGAAGACTGATGCAAAATGTTTATTAAGTTCATCTGTCTTTGCTTGGTCCTGCATTACTACTTCTCCAGCATCATTTTCCAGTGGTCTGATATCTACTCTTGCCTCTCTTTGGCTCTTTATATATCCAATAAAAACTTCCGGTATCCTCATTTATACTATTGGCCAGGTTATCTTCATATGACATCTTCTCTCTCTGTATGGTATTTTTTGTTGCCTTCTGTTGGATGTAAAAGCTTCTCAATCCTCTAGCTTCCCACTAATTTTTGCTGTATCATATGCCCTCTGTTTTGCTTTGATGCTGTCTTTGACTTCCCTTGTCAGCCACTGTTACTGCTGCCATCCTCTTCAGTTCCTTACCTTTCTGAGCCACAGGGTCAAACTCAGTCAAGAAGTACAGCCGCTGATGCTTCCGCCAGATAGGTCTTCCCCACCACCCCCAAGAGTACTCAAAATGGAATACCTATTGTTGGAGTATCTTTGCTGCATCTTCCAAATTGCTCCCAGAAACTTGTTACTGTTCTGCCATCATCCCTAATAGAATCCCCTTCCAATCAACTTTGGCCATCTCCTCTCTCATGCCATTATAATTCCCTGCACTCCACTGTAATCCTGATACATTTGATTTTATCTTCTCCTTCTCAAACTGCAGTGTGAATTCTATCATATTATGATCACTGTCTCCTAAAGGTTCCTTTACCTTAAGCTCCCTCATCAAATCTGGTTCATTACAGAACACGCAATCCAGAATTGCCTTTCCCCTGGTGGGCTCAATGACTAGCTGCTCTAAAAAGCCATCTCATAGGCATTCTATAAATTAACCTTGCTTGGGTTCCAACACCAACCTGATTTTCCCAATCTATATACATATTGAAATCCTCCATGATTATTGTAACATTGCCCTTTTGACATGCCTTTTTTATTTGCATTTTAACATGAATCCCACATCCTGCTACTATTTGGAGGCCTGTAGATAAGTCCCATCGGGGTCTTTTTACTCTTTCAGTTTCCTAACTCTACCGACAAGTATTCTGATCTTATGTTACATCTTTCTAAGGATTTGTTTTTATTTTTTATCAACAGGTCCAAGCCACGCCTTCCACCTACCCGCCCATTCTCTTGATACAATATGTATCCTTGGGTATTGAGATCCCATCTAGGATATTTCAGCCACACCTCAGTGGTGTCCACAGTGTTGTACCTGCTAATCTCTAATTGCACTGCAATATCATTTACCTTACTCCAGGAGATCAGCAGTTTCTGAGATACTTAAACCATGGTGTCTGACAGCAACAATCATACCATGGTCAAAGTCACTTAAATCACATTTCTTCCACATTCTGATGTTTGACCTGAATAACAGCTGAACCTTTTGACTGCATCTGATTACTACTCTGGAGGTCCTGCTTTTCTGATTTCTACCCAGCTCCTTATATTCTCTCTTTGGGATCTCCTTCCTTTTCTGACTTACTGTATATTGTAGGTACCGATACATACCACGACTTCTGGCTGCTTACCCTCCCCCTTTAAAATGCTGTGGACCCAATTCAAGACATCCTTGACCCTGGCACCTAGGAAGCAAAAAGCCATCTGGGTTTCTTTTTCACGACTCAGTGCCAGAGACCTGCTCACTGCAACTTCTCCCTGGTAGGTCACCCGCCCCCACCCCGTAACAATATCCGAGGTGGTATACTTACTATTGAGGGGAATGACCAATGGGTACTCTGCACTGGCTGCCTTTCCCCTCCCCTGACAATCACCAAGGTACCTGTCTCTTACAATTTAGAGTTGACTACCTCCCTGTGGCTCCGATCTATCACCTCCTCATTCTCCTGTATGAGACGAAGGTCATTGAGCTGCATCTCCAGTTCATCGAGCTGATGTTGAAGAAGCTGTTAGTCTGACAAATTAGACTCTGCAAGGAATGTAGTGATATGGATCATGTTCAAGCAGAAACAAATTAGATTACAGTAATTTAGCATTGTGTCTAGAGCTGACATTGTGGGTCAAATCGTCTGTTCTTGTGCTGTACCAAAGAAACAGGTCATGAGAGCTGGTAGTGGTGAAGGGAAGGGGGTGAAGGGATCACAGGAAAGGCAGAAAGCTAAGTGTGTGTGTGCGTGTGTATGTTAGAAAAGCAAAGGGGTGGGATTACCAGAGATTGAAGCCATTAGGCTGCAGAGTACCAAGATGAAAAATGAGGTTGGCTCTTAGAGAGGAAAAGATTCAGAATGGGCAGAAAGCCAAAACAAGGTGTGCAAGAAGAGGAGGATGGCTACTCCCTGAGTGAAGAATTTACTCCTCATTTTGTTTCTCTGGGGCCTTATTTTGATGGCCTACTCCTTACTTTGAGACTGTATCCCTTAAGCCAGAGAAAGCCACCTCCCTACATCACACAACGCATTGCTGAGCATCCAGGCCTCACTGGTAGAATGGAGCTGGAAGCAGAAACTTTCATCATATTTGAAATGTACCTACATGAGCACTTGAAGAGCCATTACTGGTTGCATATGAAGAACGAGGCAGTGAGGCCCCCCTAAAATACCAACACACACAAAATGCTGGTGGAACACAACAGACCAGGCAGCATCTATAGGAAGAAGCACAGTCGACGTTTCAGGCCGAGACCCTTCCTGAAACATTGACTGTACTTCTTCCTATAGATGCTGCCTGGCCTGCTGCGTTCCACCAGCATTTTGTGTGTGTTGCTTGAATTCCCAGCATCTGCAGATTTCCTCATGTTTGCCCCCCTAAAATAGCTCATTTTCATCAGGAAAGGGAATAATGGCTGAAAGACCACCATATGCGCTGTAAATTTCTGATCAGCCATGATTTTATTGAATGGTAGAGCTAGCATGAGTCCTGAATGGCCTACTTCCACTGCTAATTATGATTTTCAGCCTACCACTTCCATTCTGGAGATTTGTGATGCTCAGCTACACGGCAATGGAAAATACACTGCTATGTGTCTGAATTCCTAGGCCATTCAATTTTGATAGTAGTTAGTAACTTGCAGAAGCTGTTAATGTTTAATATGCCATTCACATGAGAGAAAATGATCAGCAAAATGCAATTAAAGTCTGTGACTGGGCTCAGCAATTATGCTGTTGATTATTGGTATTAAAATGACTTCATTGAGATCACAGAGGTATTCAGTTTTACAGAAGAAAATCAAGTAAAGGTTATGCTGTCACTTCTGAAGCCCAGACAGCACAAGCTAAGGCAAAACACATTTTGGCTTGGGTTTTTATTTTTGAGCGGCATTCAGTGCAAATCGATTGGACTTAATGTTCATCCAGAATTACTAATGTAATAATCAGCCTGTGAACCTGTATCAGCACACCCTTCATCTCCCTGCTATTGTGAATCTTTTATGGCATTTCAATGATTTTCTCCACTCTGTGCCAAACAATTAAAATTCTAATCACTGCCATAGCCGCTGAGAGAGAGAAAGAAATCCTTTTCTTCTCCGCGCAGTGGAAGGTGGTCTCAAGGTGTTCTCGGCTGCCAAGGGAACAAAAGAGAACTCATCTAATAATGTACCATAATATGTAATTCACATTTCGATTTGTTTGGTTGGGGGAGCTGCAGAGAGATGAAGTTATGTTAGAAATTTGCAGTTGCTGATTGATGACCCAAAGCAATAAGATGTGATTTTGGCTCTAATGTTCTGTTTTTTTTCCCCTTCACAGTTTCAGAATTTTCCCTCATCTAATTTTGTCTCACAGCAGCCAGTAGAATGTTTGACACTAGGAAAATGTCTGCCAACGAACTTTAGCAGGAGGCAGTTTTTAATTAACAGGGGCCAGGAAAGGTGATAACCCAAAGGGGCTTGAAGAAATGAACAAGGGGAGGCTGTTCCAGGCTTTTGCAGCCTCTGAAAAGCCAGCCAGATTACTGTTGTCTGTTCCTATTGAACTTTCTCTGTGTTTTTATTGATCCACTTGTCAGGACCTGACAAAAGGACTGTGGCCTGGCAGTTGTTTGTTCACAGTTTGGATTCAAACTGTCCCCGTACCAATCATTGTAAAGCCTCTGATTTTTTTTCCATCTGGGTAAATTTATTCATACATGCAGACACTCATAAATGAAAGGTGACCCATTTTTTTTCAAAAAGAGTTTGATGTGATGCATCTTAATGATTTTTCTTTTCATGAACGACTTGTAGTGAATTTAAAAATGCAAACAGGTAAAAACAAATGTCTTACTTTAAGGAGGTGCCAAGCAAGGTAAAAATGAATTATTTTATCAATTATTTTTTTCAATCTTACTCAGAAGCCAGCTGAGGAATTTATATTTTTTTCCCATTTGCCTGATGCTGTACAATCAGTAGTTGAAAAAGAAAGGCTGATGAAAAATTTATTTTTCTGAATAAAATATGCTGCACAGATTAACACTTCTCCAAGTAGCACACATTTTTAACCACTTTTTGCATTCAGAATCTGATAAAATAATAATGGCAGCATTTACAGGAAATAACTGTTTAAACAGTGATGATTTTTATTTAATTCTGTTTTCTGCAGGATTTTATGATGATAGAATTAATTGTGTATCAGCAAATAAAACGAGATGTCCTATTTTACTAACATCAGAACTCCTTGCCCTTTTGACCAAACTGAATTTGAAGTTTCCTTGTATCTTGTGAAACTTTCCAATGCCATGTCCCTCTATTATAAGAGAGAGTGGATTAATATTGATTTTTGCCTTTGAAGATTGAAGGTTCTTCTTAATGCACATAAATTACACAGTAGTGATGAAAAAGATAAAATACTTATTTCTCCTTGTTCTTAAAAAGAAATGCTTATCTTTGGATGATCCAGGCTGTGTTTTACAATCTACCTTACTTAATATGCAGTTGAAAATCATAGCTAAAAATTCTCCGAGGCAAGCTGATACCTAATATTATAAAAGTTATGATAGGGATAGTAAAATCACAGATTTTTTACAGTACTAAAGTGCAGCCATGTTCTTTCTCTAGCAAAATTCATTGCTTGCAAATTCATTGCAGCAATAATTGTGATACATTTTGATTAGTTTGGAGAAAATACATTTCTCTCCTCCTGTACTATGTCATGCATTTTATATCTTCATTATCCTCTAATGGATATGTCTATGTACACTTCTGTCAAAGTGAAGATAAGCTGGAGAGTTGAAGGCCGGGATCAAAGTTCAATGTTGTCAGTAGTCTAGCTGATCCTCAATGTGTCAAGGTAAAGTACACATGGGCCATTATTGTTATCAATCATATTGAAGTAACAGTGACTTCATTTCACATTCATTATTTTTCATCAAATACAGCACTTTTGATAAGATTTTCTCTTCTTGACTGTTGCTGAGTAAACAATGACATCGCAACATCTCAATACAGTCCATAATTAAAAACTCTCTTCAATTTTACATATTCTGATTGTGCATAAAATGTTACATAATTTTATGTATCCTTATACCTCTGTTCCAATTTCTTATTTCTCAGATAAATAAATATGTGCAGAAAGGTTATAACATAATTCAGTACAAATTTTTAATGCTTCTCCTGCAAAAACTGCAAAGGTCCTTGACTGTCAGCAGTTGTGTGAATGTGGATGTCTCATGTGATCCCATATATTACAGATTTTTCATCTCATTACAGGAAGCTAAGCATTTTCTTATCTAATCTTTTTTTTTAAAGGAAGACTAAAACCCTTTGTGTACTATAGTCAGAAATGGCCTAAATTTTGATTGTGGTATTGCACATTACTGAAACATGCAAAGAGGAAAGATAGTGGCCATTGATTATGTTAGTTTTGTTCATAATCCAAAGGCCTTGGTTAACAAAAACCCTGAGTTCAAATCCCATCGTGATATAAATGTAGCATGATAAGATGAAATAAATACAACTTGTCTCAGCAATGATAGGCCCTCCTCCCCAAAAAAACTATCTGCTTTGGAGTTCTCTGGTCTGGCCAATGTGTGAGTCTAGATCTAGTTGCATATCAATTTAACTCTCCTTCCCTCTCTCAAGACAACTTGTCTGCTGTTGGCCTTCTCCATTATAATGGAAAGGTCAAATGACCATTGAAGGAACATCTTATATTCTGCTTGGTAATTTTTCCTGGCAATATTTTCTGTTTCATTTCAGCCCTGATGCAACGTCTTGATCCAACTCGTTGACCCTCACCTTTTGAATTACCTGTATAGCTTGAGCAGCTGACTTTTTCCAGCATCTTGTTTTTTTGTTTATTTCTGAATTCAAGCATTTGCAGTCTCTTATGTCCTGGTCTATCAACCTGGCCTGATAATAGTTCAATGGTACACCTGCATGTTATTGAGGAGTACTTGATATTGGGCACATGGCAATAATTGTCTAAAAAAGAGGGTGTGAAAACCAGTTTGTTGGGGTAGCCAGTGGAGTATTTATTTGGAATAAGGCATGGTAATGTGGTCAGGCTCTGAAGTTTAGCACGGGGAAAGAGTATTGTCATAAATTTTCACAGTGATGCAGGTTATACCAGAAATAACGCTGCCAGGAACTGGTCTGTCTATATGTACATAGCTGTTTCTGGATTGTTCTGCTTTGGATTATTCAGTTTACAAATAGCTTTTAAGAGTATCTTCCCTTCTGTAATTTTCTAAGATTTTTACAATTTTGCATCTATCCATTGTGAGTAACTATGCTCCTAAACTGTGGAATTCAATACCTAAAATTATAAGGGATGCAGACTCAGTTGACACATCGAAACACCAGCTCAAGACCTATTTATATAACTTTGCTTTTAAGTAACATCTTTTTGTCTTTTACTTCCATATTTTTTTTTATTTTCATGTTTGTACTTTATCCCATTGTAAAGCACTTTGAACTACTACAACTGTATGAAAAGTGCTCTATAAATAGTTATTATTATTATTATTATTATTATTACTTCTCTACAGGCATTGATAGTATTTTCATTGGATACTTATTATAATGAACTGAAATGGGAAATAAGAAAGAAGCACTGCTGAACCTGGACTTGAGAATCAGTTATTTGAATTGCTTTATGATCCCAGTGAGCAACTTTAACAGCAATCTGGATGTCCTGTTGATGGATTTCGACCTGAAACATTGACAATTCTCTCGACCCAACTGATGCTGCTAGACCAGCTGAGTTCCTCCAATAGTTTGCTTATATCTTTATTTAGCATTTCATTCTTTCCATCCAAGCTTATGCGTAGGATGCCATTGTCTCTGTAAAGTTGTCTCCGCCTGATGGGCAAAAATGTAATTTTTTTTACATGGTTTTTGCAAAATAATTTCAAAGTTCAAAGTAAATGTATTATCAATGCATCTATATGTCACCATATGAATATATGAATCTAAGATTCATTTTTTGCAGATATTCACAGTAGAGCAAAGAATGCAATAGAATCACTGAAAAAACATACAGAAAGACAACCAAAGTGCAAAGGAAGACAAATACAAAAATAAATAAATAGTACTGAGTACGTACATTGTAGAGTCCTTGAAAGTGAGTCCATAGGTTGTGAAATCAGTTCATTGTTGAGGTTAGTGAAGTTATCTGTGATGGTTCAGCAGCTTGATAGTTGAAGGATAGTAACTGTTCCTGAACCTAAAGATGTTGGACCTAAAACTTCCGTAGCTCTTTCCTGATGGCAGCAGCGAGAAGAGAGCATGGCTGGGATGGTGGGGATCATTGGTGATGGCTGCATCTTTCTTTTGGCAGCGCTCCTTGTAGATGTGCTCAACAGTGGGGAGGGCTGCATCCACTACTTTTTCTTGGATTTAGTAATTTTTTTGTAGATTCTTGCAGATTTAGTGAATTGTGTACTTTAGTAAACTTCACAACCTGCCTTCAAGGAAGTAACCAATGGAGTCCAATGGTGAAGTGGAGGAGCTTGGTAGTGAACCAGTCTCTACATGCCAAATACTTCACCCTACCTCTTTCACCCTTCTCCCCTTTACCCTCCTAAGTCTGAAGCAGTTGGTATAACTTAAAGAAATTGGGACTACTTCAAAACACAAGTGTTATAAGCCACCATTCTGGTTCTCCCATTATACAAAAATTGTGAGTCTGTGAGGTAAAATCCACTTGAAGATGGGGCAGTCTCGTAGTCTCCATGAATGTTGGTGTATATTTGTTCCTCTGGTTGTGAAGTTGACATGGAATCCAGTAGGATGAGAGGGTATCTTATAGAAACATATAAAATTATGGAAGGGGTAGGTAAGATAGAGGCACGGAAGTTGCTTCCACCGGTAGGTCATACTAGAACTAGAGGACATAGCCTCAAGATACAGGGGAGTAGATTTGGGACAGAGATGAAGAGGAACTGCTTTTCCCAGAGAGTGGCGAATCTGTGGAATTCTTGGACCCATGAAGCAGTGGAGGCTAACTCAGTAAATATATTTAAGACAAGGTTGGATAGATTTTTGCATAGTAAGGCAGTTAAGGGTTATGAGGAACAGGCAGGTAGGTGGAAATGAGTCCATGGCCAGATCAGCCATGATCTTTTTGAATGGTGGAGTAGGCTCGACGGGCCAGATGGCCTACTCCTGCTCCTATTTCTTATGTTTTTATGCTGGCAGAGCTTTTGCTGGATGATTTTTTTAAGTTGGCATGATTGAAGTCACCAGCAACAACGAAGACACCATCAGGGGGAGTGGCTTCAAGGTCGCATGTGGCTCTATACAGCTCCTGCAGCACTTCCTCAGCACTAGCACAGGGGAAGATGCAGACAGCAACTATCACAATAGCAATGAACTCCCTCAGTAAGAGGAGGAGCCTGCACTTTCCCATTAAAATCTCTATCTGCACTGAGCAGTAGGCCATTACTATCAAGGCATGCATCTGTACACACTTTACAGTGTTGCTACCATCACTGGATGTCTCCCATTATGTCCAATGGGAAACACCAACTGTGGAGGAGCCATGGTGCAGTCATCGGTTCTAAGGCCTTCACAACCTTTTTAAACCAAAAATAAGGCATTGGTTGTA
Organism: Hypanus sabinus; assembly: GCF_030144855.1. Classification (NCBI taxonomy): domain Eukaryota; kingdom Metazoa; phylum Chordata; class Chondrichthyes; order Myliobatiformes; family Dasyatidae; genus Hypanus; species Hypanus sabinus. The sequence continues at coordinate 31,613,366 of NC_082710.1, read as the reverse complement.
GACGTCAGGAAGGCGAAGTTGGGTGAATACACACCAGTCCTCATTGAGGGCTCAGTGGTGGAATGGGTGAGCAGTTTCCAGCTCCTCAGTGTCAACATCTCAGAGGATCCATCTTGAGCTCACTACATCAATGCAATCGTGAGGAAGGTTATACTTCATTCAGAGTTTGAAGAGACTTGTACCAAAGGCTCTAGCAAATTTCTACAGATATACCGTAGAGAGCATCCTGACTGCTTTATCATTTAACGATAAAGCATTTAACGAAGTGCCACATGAGCTGGCAATATTGATACAAGTGAAAATCAAAGGACAGCAGATACTGGAAACCTGAAATAAAAGCAAAAATATGTCAGAAATGCTCAGCAGGTCGGACAGCAGGTGAGGAAGGAGTTAATGACCCAATTCAAAGGTTCTTGATCAGAACCAGCATTGTTTTTGTTTCAGTGTTGATAGAAGAGGGTTAAAGAACAGAAGAGGGTAGTCGTGGTGAATAATTACTTTTCAAACACAAAGGACATATATGGTAACATTTCTGAGGTAGCACTAGGACCACTTAATGCCTATCATTTGGCATACAGCAAGAAAAACAATATTTATATTGAACATTAACTGTTGCAAAATATTCCAAGATGATATACCGGTGTGATACCAAACCAAAGTTGATGCTGAGTCTCAAAAGGAAATTTTAGGAATAAGGCCAAATATTGGTTGGAAAGATGGATTTTAATAAGTATTATAAAAGGAAGAAAAAGGTAGAGAGATAGAAGGCACACAATCCCAATAAAAATATACAGAGACTGTCAGATAGATAGTAATAATCCACAATTATGGAGACATAAAAAAATAAGCAGGGGGAAATAAAAACAAAAAAAATTATCTTCAAGTAGCTACATATTTTTGTAGGAAGAATGAGTGAGAAATCAATGAATTGCTCTATTTTTAAAGTTAATTTAGCTTAAATAGACTTGTGGTATTTGAATCAGAGTGCTCTTTCAAAAAGACCCTCCCAAAGATAGAGCACATCTGCATGAAATGTTGCCATAGAAAAGCAACATCCGTCATCAAAGATCCTCACCACCTAGGCCAGGGGTCAGCAACCTTTACCACTGAAAGAGCCACTTGGACCCGTTTCCCACAGAAAAGAAAACACTGGGAGCCGCAAAACCCGTTTGACATTTAAAATGAAATAACACTGCATACAACGTTTTGTTTTGCCTTTATGCTATGTATAAACAAACTATAATGTGTTGCATTTATGAAATTGATGAACTCCTGCAGAGAAAACGAAATTACATTTCTGCATGCAACAAAAACATGTTGACCTCCGAAAAAAAGACGTTGGGTTGAAGGTTACTTTTAAGTAAAATACTCAACGTCTATTTGAGTCCTTCTTGTATTTATGAAAAACGCCAAACTTAAATTTGCCGCCAGCAGCAAACCAAAAATAACGTCAGCCAGCTGTCAACCTGAAAAATAAAAGGACTATTTCACTGAACAATGAAAGCATATGAATATACGTAAAATAATAGGCAATTAAAATATTTATCATCCTTGTTCAGGTTGACTCACACCTGACAATGCAGTCGTATTCAGTAGGGATGGATCGATGCTTAGGGGAGTGACCAGGAAGGATAATGTGTTTTTTTCCTCTCTGAACTCACAGAAGCGTTTCCCAAACGATGTTTGCATTGCGATGATTGCCCAATGTAAATACTCCGAATTTATCATGTCGTGACCTTTTTTGAACTCTCTCAAATTGGGGAAGTGAGACAATGTGCCTTTCTGTAAATCTCTGGCAAGCAACGTCAACTTGCGCTCGAATGCCAAAACATCCTCCAACATGTGCAGGGCTGTACGTCCTTACCCCGTTGAAGAGCTGTGTTCAGCGTGTTCAGGTGCGCTGTTATGTCTACCATGAAGTGTAGCTTTTCCAGCCACTCTGGCTGTTCCAGCTCAGGAAAGGTGAGCCCTTTGCTGCCCAGGAAAGTTTTCACTTCTTCCAGACACGCGACAAAGCGTTTCAGCACCTCCCCTCTGGACAGCCAGCGATAAAAACACGTTGTAGCGGTTGCTACACGCAGTCAGTAAACTGCAGTCAAAGATAGCTTTATTCGAACTAAACAGCCTTGCTTTTAAGCCTCCCTCAACCCGCCCCCCATGGGCGCGGATGCTGCAAAAGACACGTACTCACAAACCCCCGTAGGCTATCTCCCTTAGCCTGAACGCTGGCTAATTGTGAGCCGGTTCGGATGTGTCAGGAAATGGGTCGCCACAAAGTCTTATTTAGATTGTACAAGATCACCATAATCTTCAAATTTAGATTTACATTTCAAAAACTAACAAACTAACATAAAATACATTTTAATTAAATACTGACCATGTAGCGGTGTGCTACACGTAGCGCTAAAATTACGACACGGAGTCGGTAACTGCAGTCGAAGGAAAAAACTTTATTCGAAATCTTCAGCCTCACTTTTAAGCCTCCCTCAACCTGCCCCCCATGGCGCAGAGGCTCCAAAGCTCTGTGCTCGCAAACCCCCGTAGGCTATCTAATTGTGAGTCGGTTCGGATGTGCCAGGAAAAGGGTCGCCACAACCAATTATTTCCCAAAGCAACAGGGAGCCGCAGCACAGACGTAAAAGAGCCACATGCGGCTCCGGAGCCGCGGGTTGCCGACCCCCGACCTAGGCCATGCTCTTTTCTTGAGGCTGCCATCAGGTAGAAAATACAAGTGCCTCAGGACTTGCAGCACCAGGTTCAAGAACAGTTACTACCCCTCAACCATTAGGCTCTTGAACAAAAGGGGATAGCTACACTCATTTAAGGACTCTGTTATATAGTAATTTCATGTTTGTTATTTATTGGTATTTATTTATATCTGCATTTGCATAGCTTGTTTACAGTTAACAGTTCCTGGTATTTACAGTTTACAGTTACTGTTCTATACTTCTGATAAGTATACCTGTAGAAAAATAATCTCAGGTCGCGTTTGTGACATGTATGTAATCTGATAATATATTTCATTTTGAACTTTTTGCTTTGAACTTCAGGCATAGGATCAGAATTAGTCCATTTGGCCCATCAGGTCTGAAAAAGTTAGAATGAACTCACTTGTTCAAATAGCCTCCCTTTCGTAATCTATTATAGGCAGGGATTATTTGACTCATTGTGTAATAATGATAGAACCCCTCATTCTGGAGCTCTTTGTAAGCATTACATTATTGTGAGTTTCTTTGGATTGGCTATTTTATTTCTTCTCTCAAGTTTAGTCAAATCAAACTTCTTTACTTTTGCAATTTAAAAAAATCCTTGCTGACGTGTCACCCTAGGCACACCGTGACATTTCTTTGAACATACTACATATCCTTGAGAAAACAAAGAATGTTTGCAAGGTCATGTGTATAGATTTCTGCCATAAGTTTCCAGAAATGATGTAAACCATGTATCTCAGATGCTTCCACTTAACCAGAGAAGCCATTGTAAAACTTTGGCATCTTACTAATTGGCATAGGTTTGCCTCTAGCAAGGAAAGTCACAACTGTATTCATCCTTTATGCCTCTGTCTCACTATCTAATTGTCATGGATGACATATGTCAAGTCAACAGTAGGCAGTTCATGCTACTTCCAGCAGCTCAATAGATTGCTGTTTGGCAGAAAGTGAAGGATCAGCAGAAAAGTAGCTGGGCTTCAAAAGGTCAAAGTTCTATTATAGCATTGTGGGATCTTTTTAATAACTGCCATCATACTTGATTCCATTTGATGAACATGAGGGTTGTATTTGCACATTTAATCTCTGTAATTAAGCTGCTTTAATTATTTATTTTAGGGGAGATCTCTAGACTTGGAGACAATAAAATTGGCTCATGGGGTGTGTGCCTATGTAGACTACATTCACATTCCTTACAATCCTCAGCCCCATTTGACTATTCACCTTGCTGGTTGCCTCTGCTGTCTACTTGGCAATGAAATGAGTGGAGCAGTGAAGCAGCAAAGAATAGCATGGTGAAGGAGGATTGCAAGCCATTTATCTTTCTAAGCATAATAGCTAAATATCAGTGCCTCATTATAGACAACTGAATTAATGTGTGTTACTTATGAATAGGCTTTGCTGGTTTAAATGGTAAGTCTGACTATGCCCACGACAGGATCAAGTAAAGTTTAAATTTAAGTTTATTGTCATATGACTGTACATGTTCACAACCAAATGAAACAACATTCCTTTGGAGCATGGTGTATCCACAAAGCATATTTCAAACACAGCACACAAAACAAAATATTCCCATAAATAAGTTAATAAAATATAATTCAAAACATATGTTGTGTACAGCACAGGTAAACAGTAAACAACTTGATGTCCCAGTGACAAAAGCTTGGTGGTGGCAGGGTATTCATTGGTCTCAAAACCTGAGGGAACAAACTGTTACCCAACCTGGCAGTCCAATTCCTGGTGCTCCTGTACCTCTTCCCTGATGGTAATGGCTCAAAAAGATTGTGGGATGGCTGGTAGGGATATTCAACAATACTTCAGGCCCTTCGTCTCCAACCCTCTCAATAAAAGTCACAAGTAGAGTGGGGAGGGATAACAGAATGATCCTTTTGGTGGTTTTTACTGTCCTCTGTAGGATTGTATGATCCAATGCCTTGCAGCCTCCAAATCATGAAATGATGCAGCCAGACAGGACACTCTAGATGGTGCTCCTGTAGAAAGTTGTTAGAATGGAGACGAGGAGCCTTGCACACCGGTCAATTTCCTAAAAACAGTGTGGGCATTGCTATGCCTTCTTAACTAATGAGGAGGTATTGTGAGTCCATGTTAGATTGTCTGTTATGTGCACACCAAGGAACTTCAGGCTATTTAGTCTCTCCATTGACGTACAATGGAGAGTGATTGGTCTGTGCGTTCCTGAAGTCCACAATCATCTCTTTTATCTTGTCTATGTTGAGACTTGGGTTGTTGTCCTGACACCACTTGACAAGCCTCTCGACCCCCTCTCTGTATGATGACTCATCATTGTTGCTGATGAGGTCGGTCACTATTGTATCATCGGCGAACTTAATGATATGGTTTGAGCTGGTGTTGTAAGTCAGTAGCACATAAAGCATCAGGGTCAGCACACAATCCTGTGGGGCACCAGTGTTCAACAAGATGTAGCCTGAGATGTTGTTACCATCTTGAGCTGTCTGGGGTCTTTCCGTCAAGACATCCAAGATGCACTTTCAGAGAGGGATGTTGTCCCAGCGAGAACAGTTTACCCACCAGCCTCTGTGGGATGATCATGTGAAGTGCTGAGTTGAACAACATCCTCACGTATGAGGCATCATTTGCTAGTCAGGATAGGATGGAGCAGAGGGGTGAGGCCATAGCATCAACAGTGGAATGTTTGAATGGTAGGCAAACTGGAAAGGATCCATTGTAGCTGGAAGATGGGATTTTATACGATCCATTACCAGCTGCTGAAAGCATTTCATGATTGTTGAAGCCAGTGCCACTGGGCGATAATCATTTAGGCCAGTTACCATTGCTGTCTTAGGCACCAGAACGATGCTGACTACCTTCAAGCTTACAGTGACAGTGGGCTGATTCAAAGAGATATTAAAGATGTCTGTTAAGACCTCAGTTAACTGGGCCGCACAATCCCTTAGCATCTGACCAGGTATGTCGCCCAACCCTGCAGCTTTATATGGGTTTACCCTGGCTAGAATCCTTCTCATCTTGGCTGTGGCCAGACAGGGTCCCTGTTCCTTAGGGGGAGAGGAGGTTTTCCTTGATGTTACATCATTTAATGAGAGAATTCATGCATAGAAGACATTCAGCCCATCAGGAAGGGAGGCACCACTGTCATTGATGTGCAGGGTGGACTTATAAGCTTTTATGGTTTGTATACCTTGCTACATGCACCTGGTGTCCCTGTTATCACAAAGGTGTCCGAATTTTCTGAGGGTACTCATGCTTTGCCTTGCTGATGTCATGAGAGAGTGTGGCTCTTGCTGACCTTAGAGTCATCCTGTCCCCCGATCTGAAGGCAGTGTTCCAATGCCAAAGCAGTGGAGTCAATTATGGTGTCTGGTTTCTGGCAGTCTTTAATGCATTTTCCCATACAGCCAGTCACAGATCCAGCCAACTTATCAATATTGATGTGCTGGTCAAAGGATGGCAGCTCCCTGAATATGCTCCATTTTGTGCTTTCTAAAAATACCCTGCAGCACTGAGGTGGTACCCTCAGGTCTGATCCTGGTCTCTCTGTAGGATGGTTTGACTTGTTTAACCAGTGGTCTGCTTGCAAGGATTAGCAAAATGAATATGTGATCTGAGTATCACATATACTTCGTTAAATGCTTTTTGACAATCTATACAGCACCTGCAAAGCTCTTCCAACTCTTGCCATTGCTTCATCAAAGAATTCAACCAGATTTGTTAGTCACAAGTAACCAATAGTAAATCTGTGTCAATTTTCATTGGATATGCAAGAGGCTGCAAATGTTGGAAACTGAAGCAACAAACCATCTGCTGGAGGAATGCAGCGGATGGAGCAAGATCTGTGGGGGAGAAAGAATTCTCTTTCATTTATTGGCTCACATTGTTTTTCAAATGTAATGACTAATGTTGGGTTGTACTGTTATTTCCAAAGGACTTCCCACCATCAGTATTAAGCTGAATATCCTGCAGTTGTTGGATTTCTCTCTTTGCTTCTTGAGCAAAGTTCCTCTACCACTCGTCACTAAATAGTTTTTGAAGCCTCTGGATAGAATCCCTTCAGTTTCTACCCTTTATGAGAGCATGAACTATAAAGTATTTTCTATAACAACTTCTTAAAATACCTTTTATATTTTTGGCTTTCCCAATTTATGTACATAAATGCATATTTCAAGTCTGCAATAATGACATCAAGCTAGCATTGTGTGCTGATTGACTTTGCCACTGTGCACTCAGTTTCATCTAAGCATAGGCACATCTGGGTGGCAGGATGGAGATTTGACTCCGCCAAAGTACCATAGAACCATAGATCATTACAGCACAGTACAGGCCCTTCAGCCCTCCATGTTGTGCCGACCCATATAATCCTTAAAGAAAGTACTAAACCCACACTACCCCATAACCTTCCATTTTTCTTTAATCCATGTGCCTGTCCAAGTAGCTCTTAAATACCCCTAATGTTTTAGCCTCCACCACCATCCCTGGCAAGTCATTCCAGGCACCCACAACCCTCTGTGTAAAAAACTTACCCCTGATGTCTCCCTTAAACTTCCCTCCCTTAATTTTGTACCTATGCCCTCTGGTGTTTGCTATTGGTGCCCTGGGAAACAGGTACTGACTATTCACCCTATCTATGCCTCTCAAAATCTTGTAGACCTCTATCAAGTCCCTTCTCATTCTTCTACGCTCCAAAGAGGAAAGTCCCAGCTTTGCTAACCTTGCTTCATATGACTTGTTCTCCAAACCAGGCAACATCCTAGTAAATCTCCTCTGCACCCTCTCCATAGCTTCCACATCCTTCCTATAATAAGGTGACCAGAATTGAACACAATTCTCTAAGTGCGGTCTCACCAGAGATTTGTAGAGTTGCAACATGACCTCTCTACTCCTGAACTCAATCCCCCTGTTAATGAAACCTAGCATTCCATAGGCCTTCTTAACTACCCTATCAACCTGCACAGTGACCTTGAGGGATGTATGGATTTGAACCCCAAGGTCCCTTTGTTCATCCACACTCTTAAGTAACTGACCATTAATCCTGTACTCAGACTTCTGGTTTGTCCTTCCAAAATGCATCACCTCACACTTATCCGGATTGAACTCCATCTGCCATTTTTCTGCCCAACTCTGCAGCCTGTCTATATCCTCTTGTAACCTTCGACCACCTACAGCTCCATCCACAACAATCTTTGTGTCATCCACAAACTTACTATCCATCCTTCCACCTCTACATCCAGGTCATTTATAAAAATCACAAGTAGCAGGGGTCCCAGGACAGATCCCTGCGGCACTCCACTAGTCACCAACCTCCAGGCAGAATACTTTCCTTCCACAACTATCCTCTGCTTTCTTCCCTTAAACCAATTTTTTATCCAAACAGCCAAGGTTCCACTTATCCCATGCTTCATGAGTTTTTGGGTGAGTCTCTCATGAGGGACCTTGTCAAATGCTTTGCTAAAGTCCATGTAGACCACATCCACTGCCCTACCCTCATCAATTTCTTTTGTTACCTCTTCAAAACACTCAATCAGGCTCATGAGGCACGATCTTCCCTTCACAAAGCCATGTTGACTATCCATGAGTAGACTGTACTTCTCCAAATGCTCATAGATCCTATCCTTAAGAATCCTTTCCAGTAGTTTGCAGACCACTGATGTAAGACTCACCGGTCTTTAGTTTCCAGGTTTCTCCCTATTAACTTATTTAAACAAGGGAACTACATTTGCCATTCTCCAGTCCTCCCGCACTTCCCTTGCAGCCAAAGAGGATTCAAAGATCATAGCTAATGCTCCTGCGATCTCTTCTCTCAATTCCCATAACAACCTGGGGTGTATCATATCTGGCCCTGGGGATTTATCAATCTTAACGTTTTTTAAGAAGATCCAGCACTTCTTCTTCCTTAATCTCCACATTGTCCAGCACACAGGCCTGCTCTACTTCGACCTCATCCTGATCAAGATCCTTTTCACTTGTGAATACTGAAGCAAAGTACTCATTTAGGACCTCCCCAACCTCCTCCGCCTCCAGGCACATGTTGCCCTCTTTATCCTTTAGCGGTCCCACCTTCGTTCTCGTCATCCTCCTATTGTTCACGTACGCATAGAACGCCTTGGAGTTCTCCTTAATCCTACATGCCAAGGCCTTCTCATGCCCCCTTCAAGCTCTCCTAAGTCCTTTCTTCAGTTCCTTCCTGGCTATCCTATATTTCTCTAAGCCCCTCCTACTTCCTGCTTCTTATATCTAACATATGCTTCCTTCTTCCTCTTGACGAGTTGCCTCACATGTTTCGTCAGCCAAGGTTCCCTTTTCCTACCATTTTTTCCTTGCCTCAGTGGGACAAAACTGTTCTGAACTCAGCACAAGTGGTCCCTAAACTTCTCCCACATTTCTTCTGTGCTTTCTCCTTTGAACATCTGTTTCCAATTTACTCTCACTAGTTCCTGCCCCATCCCTTCAAAGTTAGCCCTTCCCCAGTTAAGCACTTTACCATTTCATCTGATTTTATCCCTTTCCATAGCTATGCTGAAGCTAAGGGAGTTGTGGTCACTCTCACCAAAATGCTCCCCCACCAAGAGGTCTATCACCTGGCCAGGTTCATTACCCAGAACTAGATCCAGTATAGCCTCTCCTCTCGTCGGCCGGTCCACCTACTGTGTCAGGAACACCTACTGTGTTCCTTCTTGAACATACCTGACAAATTCAGCCCCATCTATTCCCCTTGCACTCAGGAGGTGCCAGTCAATATGAGGGAAGTTGAAATCACCCATAACTACTACCCTGTATTTCCTGCTCCATTCTAAAATCTGCCTGCTTATCTGTTCCTTGGTGTCCTGAGGGCTATTTGGGGGCCTATAGACTACTCCCAGCACAGTGATTGATCCCTTCCTATTTCTGACTTCCACCCAGACTGACTCCATGGACACTCCTTCTGCAGTGTCCTCCCTTTCTATAGCCGTGATACTATCCCTGACCAGCAATGCCACTCCCTCCCACCTTTTCTACCTCCCATCCTATTCCTTTTAAACACCTAAACCCCAGGACCTGCATCATCCAAAACCTGCCCTTTCTCCAACCTCCAACAGCCACAACATCATAGTTCCAAGTACTAATCCATGCTCTAAGTTCATCCTCCTTGTTCCTAATACTCCTAGCATTGAAATAGACGCATTTCAACCCCTTTTACTGGCTACGATTATGTTCTGTCCCCTGCCTGCTCTTCCTCATCAACTCAGAACTCTTCGCATCATGCCTTTGTCCTTCTACCTTAATCCCTGCACTCACGTTCTGATTCCCACCCCCCTGCCAAACTAGTTTAAACCCTCCCCAACAGCTCTATCAAACCTGTCTGCCAGTAGGTTTAAGGCTCTCCTTCCTTCCGTTAGCCTGCAGGTCACCCTTGGGCAAGTGTAGTACCTGCTTAGCCCCCTGATCAGTGTCATGGGAAGCCATGTGAGCAGGAGGTGGTTATGTCCTGGTTATGTGACTACTGAGGCCAGGTAGACAGCCTGTGAAGAGTATTGATAACGCCTGGGGTCAGCCATCTTGTATAGACATTGCTCGGAAGAAGGCAATGGAAAACCACTTCTGTAGAAAAATTTGTCAAGAACAATCATGGTCACATAGACCATGATCACCCATGTCACGACAAATGATGATGATGATGATAGGTACATCACATGCAGTTTGTGCTATGTTCTGATTGGTTTTCACAAGCTATTTCCAGTTTCAAATTCATACAGTGTATGGAAAAATAATGTGTCATGCAACTGATATCCAATATATGAAAGTATTTAATGTTATTAATTATGTTGATGTGATTCTTTTTTGGAAACTGTCATATTATATTAAAAATTCATTATAAAATTTGCGAACTGGAATTTCCCAATTCTGTATTATGTTAGTTGATCTGAACAGTAGGTGGTACAAAAAAACCCCAAACACCTGAATATTCCTATAGAGTGCGCATGTGGTGATGCAGATGAGAATAGATTACAGCCTTGATTGTAAAACTCTTATGACTGGCTCTCATGTACAGTGGGTATTAGGTACAGTGCCAGATAGTAATTGGCCTCCAGAAACATAAGGAGCCATTAATGGAAGGGAAAAAAACTTTACTGAGATAGAATCCAAAAGCCTTAAGCAACAAGACTAAATAATGAGAACAGCATCTATGTTCATCATGTGTCTCTGTCCTTCCTACATGATCTCCTCTAAATCATTTGGTTTGAGATTCATTGCTTATCATTCATCATAAGCAGATGTCCAAAGTCCTCTTCTAATCTTGGTATCAACAGCAAATTTCTCCAGGTTGCAACAAGTTTTTAGATCCAAGATTTTGAGCTTTTGTGTTTTCTCTTTCAATAATGTTGATGAACGTTACTGAGGATTGTTGCATATGAATTTTGAACTATGGACTTTTCTTCAGTCTCATGGTTTTTATATTCTGTCTTTTTCTCATTACTTTTGTGGGGGGGAGGGAGGGTCAATGTTCTTGTTGCATTTCATGTAGGGAGAAAGCGGTTGATGATTGTGTTAGTAGGTTTGCTGTTTCCCTCTGAACTGTCTTCCATGTTTTTTCTTTGTATTGTGGCTATCTGGAGAAGAAGAATCTCAGAGTTCTATACTACATACATACTTTGATAATAAATGAACCTCTGAACCTTTGTATTGCAATGCAAAGCACCTAATTTCACAACATATGACGGTGATATTAATTCTGATTCTGTTTCCGATTGTGAAATAAATTGCAATATATAACTACATATTGATATAATCACAAATGAAGTAATAATGCTCTCAACATTGAACCCAATGGTCTCCTGCTCAATTAATCTCCTCCAATTCACTGTAAATACTGCATTTAGAATCCTAGAATTTACCCTGAATTCCCATGCTTTAATCATAACAATAATCTTCCATTTGGAAGTACAGGTACTTCATACTGTACTTCTGAGTGTTCCTTATTCTAAGTGAGTTGCAATTTTGTCAGAAAAGTCAAGGTAGTTCATTAGACAGGACCTTTCATATCCAAACCCATGCTGGCTGACATTTATTGAACTGTACAATAATTTTACCTTAGTGTTATCCTGGCAAATTCTTCCATCATTTTCACAGAACTTAATCAAATACCAAATACTTCACTAATGGCTGTGTAGATTCCTGTGTCTGTTTTATTCCCATGCTTTGCATTGCAGAAATGAGACAATTGTAATCTCTTGGTATTTCATCCTATTTCATTAACTCCTTCCCAATGTCATTCAATACTTTCCAAATCTTTCTGATATCTCCCAGCATCCAATAAACATATTTGTTTTGAAACCTTTTATGATATTTAATGCTTCCATCTTATTCATATTGAAGATCTTGTCTAAGTTATCTACTTTTGAGAAGGTATGTTATATCTATATTCACTTGAGAGTTCTTAGCCAAAATAATTGTTCTGGACGCTTAGTATTTTGTGAACATTAAAAAAATTTCAGCTTTCCTCGAGGGGCAAGTACATAAGAGTAGGTCTGTTATAATAGAACAGTATACAATCCCTATTGGGCCACAACTTGAGTGTGACAATAGATTGACATGATTGCTCTGGTGGAGATGTTCTAATGGCCAATAAGTAGCCTTATCAATATCTGGTGGAAACCACACAGGATGGCCAAGATTATTTAATTGTTAATTGGTTTAATATTTTCACATGTTCGAGATACAGTGAAAAGTCTTGTTTTCTCGCTGACTTCCTCACATTGGCTCTTCAAGTGCTTGTGTGGACACTAAATGTTGGGAGATGACTTGTTTCCACCACATTTTTGGTTAGTGCTTTTCATATTGCAATCATGTTCTGGGTGAGGAAAAATAATCCCCAACCAGGTTTAATCTTTTTATTCTTCAATTTAAACCTATGCCGTCTGGTTTTAGACATTTTCGTTATGGAAAAGGGTTTCCTAATTTTAGCCTATCTATGGCTATCATAATCTTTTATGCATCTGTTCCTTTAGTCTTCTCCATTCCAAGTAAAACTACCCCGATGTACCCATCCAGGAGGCTGTTCCCCAGAAGTACCCAACGTAGTGTAACTGAGAAATTTTAAAGATAGTAACTGTGGTGCAAATAATTTATGGAAACTTACCTGAAAAATTTGCAGTATATCATTTAGTGCACAGACAGCAAATAAACTTACATTTAGAAGTTCTAGAAAAATTGGATTAATTACAACAGAAAGTATGTGAAAATGTGAGATTATGAGAGTACAATTCATCACTTGAGAAATAGACACAAAGCATAACAATTATGAAATCATAAATGATGTTATATTTGGAAAACAACAAATTTGCAGTGAAAGGAGCCATGAAATATCTAAATTCTTTAGATCACAGCTTTCTCGCAAAAAAATTTATAAAAGCTAACCAATGTAAAAGCATCTGCATGTTACAGAAAATATGTGCAATAGCTACAACCTGATTACCATTTAGTGTGAGACTACTTTAAATTGATTTGTTATTGGGAAATGGTGGTAACTGCTGAAACCAGCAATTCACACAAATTAGCAGCTTCTCATAAATATTGTATACTTTAGCAGAATTACTGTTATTTCTTGGTTAACAACACATGAGGAAGTTTTAAAATTTAGATATAGGCAGATATTTGTCTACTCTTAGGCTTAATTATAAGGTAATAAATTTTAGTCTTGGGATTCAAAGTGGTAGCTACAATCCAGAAGAAGCAAAGAAGCAATAGTAATAGCAATAGCAATAGCAATAGAAGCAAACTATCACTAGTTCACAAGGCAGAGAAAATAACCACAGGGAGTTCAGGTAATTGGGCCATTAGTTAATCAAGGCAGCTTCTTATTTGGGACAACTCCTGGAAAACAAAAACTTATCGTGAAAATTGTTGGGATTCCATTTGTTTACTTGGGACACTATTCTGCTTAATTGGGGCATCAGACTGTGGTCAAACAGTTTCAGTCATGTGCATTTGAGTGGCTGTTAGACAACTCATTGTATTTATAGCAAACATAATTTAGGTATTGCTAGTTGTGTGTGTTTATGTTCAAAAAGAAGTGATTTTTGTCACTGAAAGTTGTTGAGGAATAAGCAGCAAGACAATTCAGAACTGTTTTGCTCACTACAGTTTCAAGTACTCAGGCTTGGAGATGTCGGAAACAGCTGGGAATGAAAATGAAACAATTTCATTACTTCAGTAAGTTAGGAACTATGAAGACTTTGAGGGTATCAACAATCATCTTGAATGTTATAACGAAAATGAAGATTTGGAGGATGCAGTTATCAAGAGTATTGTATGAAGGTAGTCCATTATCTGTAGTCTGTTCATTTCCGTTCATTCAAAAGAGCATGGCAGTGTACACTGGATGAATTCCTTGTTGATAACTATTAGGAAATAATATACAATTTTATAGTACTGTAGTAGAATTGATCATGTTATAATTTGTTCTGTATTTCTTTTAAATACATAATTAGTTATTCAGTCTGTCTTTTTTATACCCTTTTAACTATTTCCATGAATCTTCAGATAATTGGGACAGCCACTTAATTAGGCCAAAATATATTGGTCCTGATGTGTCCCAATTAACTGGAATCCATCGAACTTGAATATGGTTACACTAAATTCCCAAATGAAGCCCTTAATGATAATTAACAATACATATCTTAGACTGTTAACAACATGAACATTTTTATGTACTGTTAGAATGTATATATAACTAGCCTCAATGCCATCCTGTTTATCTCTGCAGTGTAGCAGTGATGAATTTAGCCAGCATCTTCTAAGACAAGATTTTATTTTTAGGTAGGGTTCTCAGTAATGGTAACTGCTAAGGCTAATGAAATGGCTTCTCTGTAATGCTAACTGCTGATGTAATGGTTTCTCTGTAGCTGTGATGTTTGGGTTATAACCACAGAAAATGGGGAACTAACGATGGAGACATGCTGTTCTATCTTGTATGTCTGGGAACTGAGTTTTTCACAGGGCTTTCGGTCGAGATGAGTGAAGAGGAAGAATGAGTGCAGGGAGCGCTCGGTCATCACCAGATGAAGTCTACGGGAATTCGAGGGTCCGGAGGTTGGCGGCGTTTTGGCAGAGGTCCTTTAAAGAGGAACACCGGAGGTGTGAGCTCCAACAATTTCTGAGCACCAACTGTTAACTTTAATAAGAGTGGCGCCTTTGTCTTTTATATTTTGTTTCTCTACTAACCACACAACAAAATAAGAGCTATAAAGTGTAATAATTTAGTCGCACATTGTGTACTGTCTGATATTGGGCGTTGTGGGTTTGTACTGGGGTACATTACACAGCATCCACCCAAACTTGAATGCCCTATTTGGCGGGGCTGAAAGCTGACTTCCCAAGACAAACGTGCAGGCAAGCCTAGTGAGCTACATTTAAAAACTGAAACACTAATTTGATAAGAGTTATTCTCCTTTGAGTAGGTATAAAGTTATGATGAGTTACTGAGATTGCAAGGAATACAAAGGCAATGTTTTGGAGAATGTACAATTTTAACCTTTCCTGATTGGAGATGCTTGTCTTCAAAAGTTTTTCTTAAATTTTGTTGGCTATGTTCATCATAAGTAGCATGCAATGTGTCTACATCACAGACATTACCAGATGTGAAACATACCAGTTTAGAAGTAGGGTAGCCAGCATCCTGCCACTGAAAGCATTGTTTCTGAGAAATTCAGTTTATTCATTTTTAAGAACCCACAATAGAGTTTTAAAACAGATGCTTAGCCTCTTGTGTCCAACCCCATTAAATATCTACTTTGGTCAAATGGACAACAATGAAGCTTTCAAAGCCAAGAAAGTTAGAAAAGTCAAATACACACATGATGTGGAGCCATGAAGACTAGGGGTATTCCATAATTCCTCAGGAGTGCTACAAAAATAACAAAAGTGAATTACTGTGAATATTGACAATCTGAAATATAAATTGATAATGCTGGAAAAGGAAATTGTTAGTGGGTTTGGCAGCATCCAGGAAGAGAGAAACAGAATCTACATATGCCTGAAATTCTTGTGGATATTCATAGTATCTAGAAAGAAACACAGCAGAATCAATGAAGAGCAGCATACACCCAAGCTGGACAAATAACCAATGTATAAAAGACAACAAATGGTGCAAATACAAAAAAAGAAAACAAATAACTAAACAAACACACAAACAAAGAGGTAATGTTGAGAGCATGAATTGTAGAGTCATTGAAAATGAGTTCATAGGTTGTGGAATTAGTTCAGGGTTGGGGTGAGTGATGTTATTCACCCTGGTTTAGGAGGCTGATGGCAGAAGGGTTAAAACTGTTCCCAAACCTGGTGGCGTGGGACCTGAGGTTCCTGTACCTTCTTTCTGACGGCAGTAGCAAGAAGAGAGTATAACCTGGATGGTGGGTGCCCTTGATGATGGATGTTGCTTTCCTGCGACAGTGCTCCTTGTGCTCAATGGTGGGGAGGGGTTTACCTGTGGTGGACTGGGCTGCACCCACTAATTTTTGTAGGCCTTTCAGGCAAGGGCATTAGTGTTCCTATACCAGGCCATCAATAATCACTGTATGAACTTTTCCTAAAATTTCCATCATAAGTATCATACTGAGCTCATGATTTCAATTCTTTTTTGAGAGCTTATATTGGAGACCAAACACAGAAATATCTGATTTTAAAGCCGTAAATTATCTATGAGAGAAGGATTGCTTATTGGATATATGTCACTTCACCATGCTAAGTACAAAATGTGTAATTCAGATTCATACACTGTTGCATATATATCAAAAGCATTACTCCAAATTAGACTTGGCATTGATTTTAGATGAATTATAGAATAATACGATACTTAAAGTGACAATTAATGTAAGAATAATCAATTTTGTGCCACAATTAATCAATCTTAAAGATCAATAGCTGTTTCGCTACTGATGAAGCATAACATCTTTCTGAAACTATGATCTCTTAAAGCATGCAGCTGTGCAGCCTGCAACCTTGTGGTATGTTCTTCAATGCAGGATTAAAATTAATGTGCACTTAATATTTGATACTGTAAACTAAGCCAATGCATGAAAATTGTACACATGCATTACAAGTAATGGGGCTGCAAGTAAAGGCATCATTTGATAGGGAAGGTGCCTCAGCCTTTACATTTCATCAGGGTACAGAATTCTTGCAGCCTATGTGGATGTGGGATGAAATTTCCCATGGCTTCATAGTACAGTGAACTATGAAAGCTGGAAGAGTGAGGGGGAATATGTCAGTGATTGGAATCGATCCTGTTCACTGCAGGCAAGGGTAGGAGTTCTAAAGGTATTGCTACCCATCTGGTCTCAGGATTATGGACACCTCATTGGGATTGTAGAGGAAATTAGACTTTCATGGTCAAGATCCAGTATCATGAGATTTTGGGAGTACTCGTCCAGGATTACCAAAAGGTTAATTTACAGGTTGAGTTGATGGTAAGGTAGGTAAATACAAATAAAAGGAGTAGAATATAAAAGCAAGAATGCAAAGCTGAGGTTTGATAAGGCATTGGTCAGACTGCACTTGGAGTATTGTGAACAGTTTTGGGCCCCTTACTTATGAAAAGTTGTGTTGGCATTAGAGAGGGCCTAGAGCATGGGATCCAAACCTATGGTCCACAGACCCCTTGCTTAATGGTATTGGTCCACTGCATAAAAAAGGTTGGGAACCCCTGGTCTACAGGATGTTCATGAGAATGATCCTGGAATGAAAGGGTTAACATATGAGGAGCATTTCATACCTCTGGGCCTGAACTCACTGTAGTTCAGAAGAATGAGGAAGGGATCTCATTGATCCCTATTAAATATTGAAAGGCCTAGCTAGAGAGAATGTGGAGAAGATGTTTCTTATAGCCAGGGAGTCTATGTTCAGAGGGCACAGCCTTAGAATGGAAGGATATTCCTTTAGGGATGAGGAGGAATTTCTGAAGTCAGAGGGTTTTTACTTCCACAGATAGTTGTGGAGGTCAAGTCATTGGGTATATTTAAAGTGGAGGTTAATAGGTCTTGATTAGTAAGGGCATCTAAGATTACGGGGAGAAGGCAGGAGAATGGGATTGAGAAGGATAATAAATCAGCCATGATGGAATGGCAGAGCAGAATTAATGGGCCAAATGACTTAAGTATGGTCCAATGACTTATGGTGTTATGATTTAATATTAAAAGCTAAGATCTAAAAAAAAGAGCATAAAGGAAATAATAGCTGGAACAATATACAAATTGACTCATCAAATATATGAGCGGTTATTGAATTGCTCAGAAACTGGTCTGAGACAAAGGTATTTCAATTCATGGGGTACTGGTGCCAATATTGGTAAAAGAGGGAGTTAAAGGAAGTAAAGGGTAAGCTTGTAGCAACATTACAGACTTTTAACATCTGATATGCAAAATTAAAAAGAAGAACATAAATTTCACAAAATTATGCAGCGAAGAGTACAATCCAATAAAAAAATCCATTGCAGTGCAAAGCAGTCAGTGTGTGTAATAGTGTTGCTAAACTGAGGTGGTGATTAGGACTGTACAGGTTGGTTCAAAAACCAAATGATTGAAGGGAAGTAGCTGTTCTTAACCTGAAGAGGTGCATCTTCAGACTTCTATACCTTCTGCCCAGTGGTAGCTGTGAGAAGATGGAGTGGCCTGGATAATAGGAATCTCTGACAATAGATGTTGCCTTCCTGAGGCAGTCCCTCATGTACATAAAACATAGAATATAGAACATTACTGCACATTATGGGCTCTTTGGCCCACAATTTTGTTCTGACCTTTTAACCTACTCTAAGATCAATTCAATTTTTTTCCTCTTACATAGTCCTCAATTTTTCTATCATCCATGCATCTATCTAAGAGTTGCTCAGATGCCCCTAATGTATCTGCCTCTACCATCACCCCTGACAGGGCATTCCATGAACCTATTATTCTCCATGTAAAGAACTTACCACTGACATCCTTCCTATTCCTTCCTCCCATCAACTTAAAATGCACCCCCTTGTATTAGCCATAAATGTAGATACCATTGATGGTGGAGAGAAATGTACTAGAGAAAAATTGGGCAGAGTCCACTACTCTATGCAGTTTTGTCCATTACGCTATGCAGTTTTTGCGTTCCTATGCATTCGAATTGCCATATCAGACCTTGATGCAACCAGCTGGTTATTCTTTTGAGATAGGCTTGACTTCTAAATCGAAATGAAAATGCAAGATTTGCTTTGTAGCTGGAGGTACTCTTAACAAACAGCTGCAAAGCAAAGTTGGTATAAACAAGTTAAGTTCTTAAAATGAACTTAAAGTTCCAAAGTATTCTTCTGCTGAAAAAATATAAAAACATTGCTGTCAAAATCAATTTTTCTATCTCATAAACAATACACACAAAATGCTGGAGGAACACAGCTGTTCAGGCTGCATCTATGTAAATGAACAAACAGTTGATGTTTTGGGCCAAGACCCTTCATCAGCGTTAGAAAGGAAGGGGAAAGAAGCCCGAATAAGAAGGTGGGGGGACTGAAAGGAGGACAGGCTAGAAGGTGATTGACGAAACCATTGAGTGGGAAAGGGGAAATGAAGTAAGAGACTGGGAGGTATTTGTGGAAGATATAAAGGACTGGAGAAAGAATCTGATGAGGAAGGAGAGTGTGCAATTGGAGGAAGGAGTGTAACCAGGGAGAGGTGATAGTCAGGTGAGGAGAAGAGGTAAGGGGGAAGCCTAAGTGGGGAATTCTAGCAGATGGAATGGGGATGGAGAAAAAATATTGGAAGTTGGAGGTGAGGGAGAAGGTGAATGGGTAAGTGTAGAACTTCAACCACTTGCAGGAATTAGTGCCAGGATGAAGACTGATGGGAAGGGACAAATGGACAAGGGATTCATGGACGGAACGATCCGTGTGGAATGTAGAGAGTGAACGTCGTTGTACCTTAGGCCACAAACTTATCAATCACCCCGATGAGTTATTAGCTTCAAACTTTCAGCATAATCACTCAAAGAGCTGAACTGCATGTGCATGTAATGAGAGCCGTATAACTCATCTCCCTTTACCCTAGGCCACGAACTTATCGATCACCCATGCTGTGGACACTTTCTGGAGGTCCAAGATCCGTATGCTCCATGACTGCTGGACGAAGTGTGTAAATGTAGGAGGGAACTATGTTGAAAAAGAAATGTGCTAGATTTTCTAAAATTGACTCCTTCTACCCTAGGCCATGCGCTTATCAATCGCCCCCAGTATAAGTTCATTGATACACATATATTTTTGGGCTTATTGAAAATCAGGATTGGCAAACCTCACTTTTTTTTATTATAATTGTAAATTAAATTTAAATTTAAATTCAAGCTTCAAAGCTTCTTAAACTTTCTGAAGTCACAAACAAAAGAAAATCTGCAGATGCTGGAAATCTAAGCAACGCACACAAAGTGCTGGAGGCAGCATCTATGGACAAAGTCCTGCTGAAGGGTCTTGGCCTGAAATGTCGACAGTACTTTTTGCCACAGTTGCTGCCTGGCCTGCTGAGTTCATCTAGCATTTTGTGCGTGTTGCTTAAACTTTCTGAAGCATTCTTTTGGTGTGAATTATGCTTATGCATATGATAACTGATACTGTTTTAGAAGGCAACAGCAAATTTCCAGCAAGTAACCCACAAGGCATCCCAGGCCACGTAAGGTATGATTAAATTAAAATGAAAATTCTATTTTCTCCGTGGCAAGATCCCATCGAGATCGCCATCCTGACAAAAGCAGTCTCACATTGCCTGCAGTTACTTACTTGTTCCCTATACCAGCCTATTTAGAGAGCCTTTAGACAAAAGGTTGACAATTTAGAATCAGATTATGGACCACCTTGATCTACTGAGTGATATTATCCATAGTTACTTTATATAAAAGATAAAGGGGCAGGCAGTAATATTACGCAATTAGAATTAAATGAGATTAATGTGCTTTTCGGTTCCTTTTTAACAGTACAGAGTAATAGCCATTTTGCCACTCATTGATTTATTCTTCATCAAGTGACATCATTTAATAGATCTTTTTTCTTTCAATTCATTGACAATACATTTATCCAAGTCATCATTGCCAAAAATAACTATTGATGTATGAAGGTATTGCAACAATTTTCATGAGCAGAATCATAAAGATGGCATTAGTTCATTATAATGACTGCCTATGGTAATAGTGGACTTTATTCTGCACTTAGCCAGGTCCCAATGCTTGGTTCATGAACAGTTTTTACCTTTATAAATTTACAGAATAAAGATTTCTTTCTCATCCTTACAGTCATTGACAAAGTGGCAGTGAAGCACATCCTAGAACATAGGTGTCAAACTCAAGGCCCGCGGGCCATATCCGGCCCGGCGTACAATTATATCCGGCCCGCGAGATCATTTTAGATAGATCTATTATTTTAATTATTAATGGCCCGGCGATATGAAGCCTATGATTGTAAGTTAATACCAATCATAAAAATAATGCTTGCTCAGCAGTCTTCTTCATAAGAAACGGAATTTGTGAAGTGAAACACTTTGTAGTTATAGCAGAGACTGAGACACATGAGAACAGGCTGAAAAAACGGAGGCAATGAAAGCTGCGTTTGCATGTGCCCGACTGATCCGGCCCGCATGAAGCTGCATTTTGCCCAATCCGGCCTGTGACCTAAAATGAGTTTGACACCCCTGTCCTAGAAGAACCTATGTCCTTCTGGTAAAGTTGTTGCCAAACACAGTGAGATAGAGAGTTTCAGCATTCAGAACTTGTGACAATGGACCAATGATGTAAGGCTGAATAGGAAGTTGAACCTACTGTTGATGGTGTCCCAGTTCTTCTTAGTACAGGTCCACAATCTCTTATACAAAATTCTGAAATTCAAAAAGCTCCGAAAACCAAAGTCTTTTCGCCAACAGCTGACGTCACTCAGGAGTGACGTGGCAGCTCTAGCAGAGGCCGCCAGATGTCAGTTGTGGCTCAGCGCTCGCACTGGTTACACATGCATTTGCTATCCATTGGTATTTTGTGTTCACTGTTGACCTTGTGTTTAATTTCACTGTGAAAATGTCAAAAAGAGCTGCAGATACCCCTATGGGTAACAATGAGAAAAACAGAAGGAAACATCTATCATTATCAATAATGCAGAAAGTGGAGTTATTGCAGAAGCTTGATCGTGGTGTATCTGCATGGCATCTTACTGAAGAGTATGGTATCAAAAACTACCACTGTATATGATTTAAAGAAACAGAAAGACAAGTTACTGAAGTTTTATAGTGACAGTGACGTTCTACATTCATTCCAATAAGTCATTTACCATGTGTTTGATTCAGTTCATTTGAAGCTGTATATTTTAATGTTTTATTGAATGTTTTTATTGGAAATAAAATATTTTTCTTGTCATTATTCCCTAAACAATACAGTATAGCAACTATTTACATAGCATTTACATTGTGTTAGGTATTATAAGTAATCTATAAATGATTTAAAGTATACAGGAGGATGTGCGTAGGTCTGGAGCTCCGCAGGGTCCTAAAGTCCACCTCACTGAGACAGGTATAGCACATACAATAACAGCTGTTCACGAATGCTGAAGGAAGGGAATTTTAAAGTCGTGGATGGGGTCCTAATCAAGGCTTGAGTCACTTGCTGTGGAATATCAAGCCTGTGATCTTTGTTTGTAACCATAAAACTAGGTGGCTAGTTGTGTTCTGAATAATGACTTCCTGAATGTTGATGGTAGAGAATCAATAAAGATAATTCTATTAAAAGTCACAAGCAGGAGGTCAGACTCTTTCTTGTTGGAGATGGTCATTGCCTGTCACTTAAGTAGCATTGATATTCATCACTATTTATCAGTCTTGAATTTTGTTTAGGTCAAAACTAGTTTATTTCTAAGGAACTATGACTGGAATTCAATATTGTGCAGTCTCTCAATCTGTCTTTGTGATGAAATTTAAGATTTGATGAAATAGTTGTTGGAAATAGGACACTGCCTTGACGAATTCCAGCTGCAATGTCATGGGGATGAAATGATTGGCCTGGGCTGAGAAGATCAGTCATAAATTTGCCAGAATCTGTAAAGAAAATAAACATGGCAGAATAAAAACGAGTTTCACAGTTGTCAGATTAGTTCATCTGTAATTTTATTTTGGCCTTTGGCCAATTTTTCCTGTGCTTAACTCATGCATTGGGAACCAGTGATATTGTGGTTACATACTTGTATTACATCAGCTGTAAATGATATGCAGTTTTTCTCCAATAATTTCTCATTAGCAGAAAGAATATGAACCTAGAAACTGAAGCTAATATAATTCTTTATGTTGGCAGGTCAAATGCAATTTTGGCATGCAAGGCATGGGAAAGAAAAGGTTATTGAAAGGTAGTTTATAATAATTTAAAGGTTGATGTAAGGGCATGGAAAATGGAATGTGCTTCTATCTAGAACGCATGTTTTTGCCTGGTATAAACTTCATAGGTTGTACTTTAAGAAAGTAATGACTTACAGTATGTGATGCACATTGATGAGTGAACCTCTTCATCTTCTTCATCACTGAATAATATTGCAACATTAATGGTGCACAGTTCCACTTAACTGCTGATTACCATAAGTATATGAATATTTGATTGTTTAGGTGGCCTTACAGACTTCTAACCATCAATCAATATTAGCCAGAAACTTTACTCTGAAAAAAAAACTTAATTGCTTCCTTGTCCTTTCCCAAGATATCTATGTATTTTTGTTTGCTTTTCCTACTTAAATTTTAAAAGCTACCATCCATTCCTGGTAATTTGAAGTTTATTTTGAACTAAATTTTCCTGATAAATGTAATTGAGTAACAACAACCTCACAAAACTGAACATTTGTTGCTGAAACGAAATTAAATTTTCAGGATAAAAAAAACCTTAAGTTATGAGAAACAGGATAACTTAAGTTGAAAAATTAAAGTTGAATTGAGCAACATTGAGTGCATGTTATTTTGGTAAAGGAATTGAATTTTGCGGAAGGAACAGCCAACCTGCTCCAAACACAAACGTTGTTGATTGATTGGTGTTTAAGTTGTACTCATGGATGATGCTGCAATGTACTTTGGTAGATGGTATTTATCCTTTCTGAGCAACAATCATCTGTTGCAGACTTAATCACTGGTCATATCACCTTTTACTGTGGTATTACTGCTAGAAGTATAGAAAGAAAGCATGAACCACGATGAGGAATTCCCATGAAAAATTTCACTGTTGTTATATTATTTCTCTTTATTTTGCAATTGCACAGTTTGTTGTCTTTTGCACACTGGCTGTATACCCAGTTGGTGCGGTCTTTCATTGAGTCTATCATGGTTTGGGATCTACTGCCCACAGGAAAATGAATCTAATGATTATATATGGTGACATATATGTACTTTGATAATAAATTTACTTTGAACTTTGAACTCTGAACTTCAGTAGTATTCATTGTGTTCTCAAGAGGACAGCCAGTTTACTGTCCCATTGAACCAGATAGGATTCAACAAGCGAAAGGGAATGGATGATCATCAACACTTTGTTAAGGCTGTGCAGAGGAATGGGGAAGAATACAAGACAAAATACATCAGCACCAGCTACAGGATAAGAAAAGCAGGATAAGATGATCAGGGTGGGGAAGTTGGCCAGTTTCTTGATTACAAGTGCTTACTTATTTCTTGATTTTTTTGAACCACATTAGCTCAGAGCCAGTACTGTGCCCATCTCTGTGATCCAAGTATCTTCCATGAACTGTAAGGTTATAATCTATGCATGATCAGTTGCTATACCATTGATTAGATACTACAAACACTTTCAGGCAGATTGATGTTCACTTCAGCTGTTTCAACTTACAGCAATCATCGTTGTCTAACTGTGCAGCTAAGGATAACTCAGATCCATCTGTTTGCTGATGATGCAACCATTGTTGGCACAACTTCAGGTGTTGACGAAAGGATGTACAGGAGTAAGATATAACAATCAGTTGAGTGGTGTTGTAGCAACAACCAGCATCATCAGCAAGACCAAAAAGCTGATTGTGGATTTCAGAAACAGTAAGACAGGGGAACACAAACCAATCCTCACAGAGGGATCAGAAATGGACAGAGTGAGCAATTTTAAGTTCCTGGGTGTTAATATCTCTGACAACCTAGCCTCAATGTAACATATTGATGCAACTATAAAGGGGGAAAGACAGTGGCTATATTTCATTCAGAGTTTGAGGAAATTGGCTTGCCAGCTAAAACACTTTAAAAACTTCTACAAATGTAGCACAGAGAGCATTCAGACACCCTGCATCACTGTCTAGCGTGGTAGGGGGTGGAGAGGTGGTGCTACTGCACAAGATCGAAGTAAGTTGCAGAAACTTGCAAAATTAGTCAGCCCCATCATGGGTACTAGCCTCTGTAGTATCCAAGACATCTTAAAGGAGCAGTGCCTCAGGAAGGTGGTGACCATCATTAAGAACCCCAACCACACAAGACACGCACTCTTCTCATTGTTACCATTAGGAAGGAGGTACAGAAGCCAGAAGAAACACACTCAGTGATTTAGGAACAGCTTCTTCCCCTCTGCCTTCTGATTTCTAAATGGACATTGAACCCATGTACACTACCTCACTAATTTTTTTATTTCTGGCTTTTTTGCATTACTTATTTTAACTTAACTATGTAATAGACATATATATATGTACTTACTTACTGTAATTCAGGTTTTTTCCTCGTTATTTATCATGTGTTTCATTATACTGAGGCAGGGATCAAAATGGAAGATGAAAAACATCAATAGTTAAGGGATGCAGAGAATCCAGTGAAAGCAAAGAAAAAGTTTTAAAATATTAAGAATGCCATGGGACTACAGTATAAACTATGAATGAAAAAGAGGGAGATAAAGGCAAAACAATGTGGAATGCTATTGAAATTCAAAGTGCGTAGTTAGCATTCAGCTGCAGTTAGTGGAAAATATTGTCTCCCTGAATAAAGGATATGCTAATACAATCAGAAGACTAATATTAGGAAAAAAGGCAATGTCAATCTTAATGAAGATAATAAAAGAATTCTGATGCTATGACAGATGAAATAGAAATGGTAAGAACATTGGTTTCCCCAGTAGCATTAGACAAATTTGGAAAGTGAACAATATAGTATCAGTAGTGAAAACTGTAATGTACGGATCTACCTCTTTTAGAGCAATGACTCCCCTTAGCACTATGTATGGACTGATAACTTATCCATGTGCATTTATCTGTTGTCTGCACATGCACATTCATCTCTCTCCCTCGCTCTCTCACTGCAATGTAAATACACCATCTCCCACGTGCATGCTTTCATTTAATTGTTATGTAGTTGCAGAGACACAACAAACTGGCACACATACAAACCTGAATGTCAGAGAACAACTCCAAATGCTTTGACAGTTACAGGATGATTTAGGAATGAGACAATGAGAGCAAATAGTTAAACAGTATGGAGAAAGCCATCGTGGATGCTAACGAAGGGATGCGTGAATAACTGTACAGCACACAGTGGAAGATGCACAACTAGCAAGGTTAAAGTGAAAATAACGTGTCTATGGCTTTAGTCATGAGAGTTGACGAATTTGTTAGTGTTAATGAAGGCTGGAAGTCTTATATCGAGAGGGCTGAGTTGTATTGTAAAGTGAACAACAATATGGATGAGGTAAGAAAGCCCCATGATTCTTAGCTTACTGGGCACTAAAACGTACAGTCTCTCATGCAACTTAGTAACCCCTGGAAAACCAGCAAGCAAGATATTCGACAAAATTGTTACAATTTTACAAAGTCACTTGAGCCCTAAGCTGGTGGAATTAGCTGATATTTAGATTTTACAAAAGGAACTAGTCAAAAGGTGAAAGCTTTTCTGAATACATTGCAGAACTGCACAAACGTTCTCAGTACTGTGACTTTAGAGATGGGCTTTCTGATGCATTAAGAGTCAGGCTTGTATGTGGCACGCTTGGTCAAAGCACTAAGAAAAGGCTATTGTCCAAAAGAGACCTACCCTTAGAATGTACATTAACCATTGCAATATCATTAGGGACTGCAGCAAAAGATGCAACAGAACTACAGAAAAAGAGTTTAGAATACGAAATGCACAACAAGTCCCAGAATGGTGCAAAAATACAAAAATGTTGTAAATGTGGCAAATCCTCCCATGATGCAAAATGACTATTGGTTCAAAGAATAAATTTGCAGAAGATGGCACAGACAAGGTCACATAGAGAGTGTGTGCTAAAAGTGTGTGCTTTTAGCACAACCAAAGAGAAAAACCCAAACCAGTGAAATGTTTCAAACACAAAACTAAGCAAATGCATCGTGACCAAATGTGAAGCAGAATCAGACCACACAGAGTCTGACAAACATGAACAGTCATGCCTAGAGCTGTATAGCATTACTGAAGCAAATCATAAAATCATATGGATCACAATACGTGTCTGGTGCAAAACTGAAAATATAGCTGGATACAGGGTCAGTTTTGTCTATAATTTTCAGAGGCTGACTACAACAGACAGTTTTCTAAGATACCATTAGAGAAGACCTCAGTGATGCTAAAGACATACACAGGCGACCTACACAGTCTCCCCAAGGTGAACTGAAAGTGAATGTGATGTATGAAGGCCAAATGTAGCAGTTAGAGCTTATGTGTTAGACCAGCACTTCTTGGACATAAAAATCCAACTAAACTGGCATACAAGCAAAGCTCTCAGTGTAACAGAACCAACACAAACAAAATAGCATGCAGAGCAGAGCAGTTTGGGACACATGAAAACGCATCTTGGGTGGTATGTTGAGGTATGGAACAGGAGAAGTAGGTCAGGGAGGGAGGTAATAAGAGCTCTAAGCTCTCAAGGTCTATTCTCTAACGTTCATTCTAAGAAGACCCTTGCCTAAGTATATCATGTCACATTTGCAATCATAGAACAGGGCCAGATCCACTTTGCCAATGACTAACAAATCATAGTGACCATCAATTTGTACAGTCTCTTATTAACGTTTTAAGGTGGACTATATTAACCTAATTCACCAACTTGACAGTCCAATGAATTGGGTTAAAATTATTTTACACTACACCTGCAAATATTCTATACTGGACTAAATCAATAGAACAATTGGGAAGGAGGCTGGTATAGACTGGGACAATAAGAGCTGGTGGTAAGCAGTAGACACAGAAGTAGTAAGACATACGGCCTTTTGATCCTCCTCCATCATTCAATAAGCTTTGGGTTACTCTGAATGGGTCCATTTTCCTGCCTGATTCCCTTCTCAACACAAACAAAATGGTGATGGAATTCAGTGGGTCAGGCAGCATCTATGGAGAGATACAAGCAGTTAACATTTTGGGCTGAGCCCTAATGAAGGGTCTTGGCCCAAAACATTGACTGTTCATTTCCCTCTGCAGATGTTGCCTGATCTACTGAGCATTTTGTGTGTGTTATTCAAGATATCCAGAATCTCCAACCTTTCTTATGTCTCTGATTCCTATAACCCTTGATTTTCTTGCAGCCAAGAATCTATCCTCCTCATCGTTAAATTAAATGACTGACTAGTACAGCCCTCTGAGAGACAGAATTCTAATGATTCACAGCCCTCTGTAAAAAGAAATTCTACTTCCTTTCTATTTTAAATGGATGTCGCTTTATCCTGAGATCATGTCCTGTAGGGCAGATCTAACCCCACAGATGGATATGTTCTTGCAACATCAATTGCTTAGAACTGGGAGTTTCTGAAACTAATGTTGCATTCTTCCATAAGTTTCCTAATGGGTGGATTCCCACTTCCACAGAGTGCAGCCAGGTACTTTGGTTGGACTTGACTGAATACGGTAAAATACATTATTGTGGCGACCCACTTCCTAGCGCACTCGAACCGGCTCACAAATAGCCAGCGCGCCGGCATAAAGGCCAGTCCCAAAAGGGCGCCAGGGCTGCTTCACTAACAAAGGGAAAAGCTCACGCGGGACTGTGAATACGTGCCTCCTACAGCATCCGTGCCCGGGGAGGGTGGGATCAAGGAGGCTTTAAAGAGAAGCCGCAAAGTTCGAATAATATCTTCTTTAACTGCAGTTTACCGACTCCGTGTCATTATTTCAGTGCTGCGTGTAGCACACCGCTACAATTGGTGACCCCGATGGTCCAAATGATATTTGGACCGGAGATGAACAACGCCACATCTGTTCATGCAGTTTCGTTGAAACTGCCAAGCTTCTGGATGCTGCGACCTCACCTGTGGTTCCAGCAGGCAGAAGCCCAATTCCACGTTCGGCAGATAACCTCGGAGGACACACGTTACTACTACGTGGTGAGCTCCCTCGACCAGGACACAGCGGCCCAGGTTGAGGAGTTCGTACAGTCGCCCCCAGTAGATGGCAAGTACACGGAGTTCAAAGCCCTGCTCATAAGGACTTTCGGACTCTCACGGCGCAAGCGGGCTGCCTGTTTACTGCACCTGGATGGTTTGAGAGACAGACCTCCATCGGCTGTAATGAATGAGATGTTGTCTCTGGCCAGCCGACACAAGCCCTGCCTCATGTTTGAGCAGGCATTCCTGGAGCAGCTGCCCGAGGACATACGCCTGCTGCTGTCCGACGCAGATTTCAGCGACCCCCGGAATGTGGCAGCCCGGGCGGACTTGTTGTGGAACGCCAAGAAGGTGAGCGGGGCGTCCATCGCACAGATCACCAGGTCATGCTCCCAGCAGCAAACCAGACCCGGCCCAGCCACAGAGCCTGCTAACCCCAGAGGCAGGGGTGGGGAGCCCAATGAACAATGGTGCTTCTACCACCAGCGGTGGGGCGCAGAAGCCCGCTGCTGTAGCCCGCCCTGCAAGTTCGTGGGAAACGCCAGGGCCAGCCGCCACTGATGGCTACTGCGGCTGGCCATCAGGATAGCCTCCTGTATGTGTGGGACAAGAGGTCGGGACGCCGTTTTTTGGTCGACACCAGTGCCAAGATCAGCGTCTTACCTCCGACGAGTTACAACACCCGCAACAGGGCACTGGGTCCCCCCCGAGGGCTGTGAACGGCAGCACTGTAAGGACCTATGGCACCTGTATGGTGCAGCTACAGTTCGGCTCCAGCTGGTTCACGTGGGACTTCACACTGGCCGCTGTAGCCCAACCGCTTCTGGGTGCGGATTTTTTACGGTCTCACAGCCTACTGGTCGACCTGCCCAGGAAGAGACGGGTCCACGCCGAGACTTTCAGACGTTCTCCCTGGGAGAAGCCCAGTTGCCAGCCCCACACCTCGACTCCAACAAGCTGTCTGACAACGACTTCACCAGGGTCCTGGCAGATTTCCCATCAGTTCTGGTACCGCAGTTCACAGCGGCCATGCCCAGACACGGCGTACAGCACCACATCCCGACCCAGGGACCACCCCTCCACGCCCACGCTCGAAGGCTTCCCCCGGACAAGCTCTGACTGGCGAAGGAGGAGTTCAAGAGGATGGAGGAATTGGGGATCATCCGGCGGTCCGACAGCCCATGGGCCTCCCCCCTGCACATGGTGCCCAAAGCGACAGGGGGCTAGAGACCATGCGGCGACTACCGCAGGCTGAATGAGGCTACAACACCGGACCGCTACCCTGTGCCGCACATTCAGGACTTTGCAGCAAACCTGCACGGCGCATGGATCTTCTCCAAGGTAGACCTCGTCCGGGGATACCATCAAATCCCGAAGCATTCGGACGACGTCCCCAAAACGGCTCTCATCACGCCGTTTGGCCTTTTCAAGTTCCTCCGCATGCCGTTCGGCCTGAAGAATGCCGCACAGACGTTCCAGCGGTTAATGGGCGCGGTGGGACGTGACCTGGACTTCACTTTCATCTATTTGGACGACATCCCACAGCCAGCAGTAGTCGTCAGGAGCATCTGTCACACCTCTGTCAACTCTACACCCGACTGAGTGAATACGGCCTAACAATCAACCCAGCCAAATGCCAGTTTGGGCTTGACACCATCGACCTCCTGGGCCACAGGATTACTAAAGACGGGGCAACCCCTCTGCCCGCCAAGGTAGACGCAGTCTGCCATTTTCCCTGACCCACCACAATCAAAGGCCTTCAGGAATTCGTGGGTATGGTAAATTTCTACCACCGCTTCCTCCCTTCAGCTGCCCGAGTCACGCGCCCCCTGTTCGCCCTGATGTCGGGTCCGGACAAGGATGTTACCTGGGACGAGGAGTCTGCCGCCGCTTTCATTAAAACAAAAGAAGCCTTGGCGAATGCCACGATGCTAGTGCATCCCAGAATGGACGTCCCTACCGCCCTCACATTGGACGCATCTAACACGGCAGTCGGTGGGGTACTGGAGCAACTCATCGCGGGTCGCTGGCAACCCCTGGTGTTTTTCAGCAAACACCTGCGACTGCCCGAGCTCAAATACAGTGCATTCGACCGGGAACTGTTGGTGCTATACCTGGCAATCCGGCATTTCAGATACTTCTTGGAAGGTAGGCCCTTCACTGCGTTCACGGATCACGCTGCTTATCTTTACGTTCACGAAGGTGTCCGACACCCTGGTTGTCCCGCCAGCAGCGCCACCTGTCCTACATTTCTGAATACACGATGGATGTCCGGCACGTCTCGGGTAAGGACAATGTCGTGGCGGACGCGCTCTCTCGCCCTAACATTCATGCCCTTTCCCAAGGGGTAGATTTTGAGGCGCTGGCAGAGGCGCAGCAGACAGATGAGGAGATTCCGAGTTACAGAACCGCAGTCTCCGGTTTGCAGCTCCAGGACCTCCCCGTAGGCCCAGGTGAGAGGACCCTACTCTGTGACGTCACCACCGGCCAACACCGTCCCGTTGTCCCAGCAAACTGGCGGCGCCGTGTTTTTGATTCCATTCATAACTTAGCGCACCCCTCCATCAGGACAACCATCCGGATGGTCTCCAGCAGGTTCATTTGGCACAGTCTCCGCAATCAGGTCAGTGAATGGGCCAAAACGTGCATGCACTGCCAGACGGCCAAGGTGCAGCGGCACACCAAAGCTCTGCCGCAGCAGTTCCACCCCACCCACCAGCGTTTCGACCACATTCATGTGAATATCGTGGGCCCCCTGCCAGTGTCACGCGGAGCGTGGCACCTCCTCACTATCGTGGACCGGTTCACCAGATGGCCAGAGGCGATCCCGCTCACCGACACCACCTCCGGATCTTGCGCCCGGGCACTGATCACCACCTGGGTGTCCCGCCCATATTGCCTCCGACAAAGGCGCCCAGTTCACCTCTAAACTGTGGTCAGTTATGGCCAGCCTTTTGGGGACACAGCTGAATCACACAACTGCCTACCACCCACAGTCGAACGGCCTGGTGGAGCATTTCCACCGTCTCCTAAAGTCAGCTTTCATGGCCCGCCTGCGAGGAGCTAACTGGGTGGACGAGCTTCCCTGGGTCCTGCTCGGAATCCACACGGCGCCCAAAGATGATCTGCACACCTCGTCGGCCGAGTTGGTGTACGACGCACCCCTGGTCGTCCCCGGGGAGTTCATACCAGCCCCAAGGGGGCACGACGAAGAACCCGCAGCAGTCCTGGGGAGACTACGCGAGAGGCTCGGCAACCTGGCCCCCATACCCACTTCGCAGCATGGGCAGAACCCGACCTGCGTACCTAAAGACCGGCAGAACTGTAAGTTTGTGTTTGTACGAAGGGGCGGGCATCGGCCACCACTGCAACGGCCCTATGAGGGGCCGTTTACGGTGCTCAGGAACAACGGGTCCATGTTCGTGCTGGATGTTGGGGGGAGAGAGGAGGTTTTCACGGTGGACCGACTCAAACCGGCTCACGTGGACGTGGCGCAACCGGTCGAGTTCCCGGCACCGCGGCGCAGAGGCCGACCTCCCAAACAGGGTCCAGCCCAGACTGTGGACATTGGGGGGTGTATCGCCGGTTCTGGGGGGGGGGGGTTATGTGGCGACCCACTTCCTAGCACACTCAAACCGGCTCACAAATAGCCAGCGCGCCGGCATAAAGGCCAGTCCCAAAAGGGCACCAGGTCTGCTTCACCAACAAAGGGAAAAGCTCGCGCAGGACTGTGAATACGTGCCCCCTACAGCATCCGCGCGCGGGACAGGACTGTGAACATGTGCCTCCTACAGCATCTGCACCCAGGGAGGCGGGATCAGGGAGGCTTTAAAACGACGCTGCGAAGTTCAAATAAAATCTTATTTAACTGCAAGTTACCGACTCCGTGTCGTTATTTCAGCGCTGCGTATAGCACACCGCTACATTATCATGGTTGTCAAGGAATTGCTGTTTCACTGAGACATAGTTCACCCCTTGCACATCAGACACCAATCTTCAGTACTAATCAGCAACAGCATCTCCTCCACACATACCATCAGCACAGGAGCACCGCAGAGCTGTGCGCTTAGCCCCCGCTCTACTCACCTTATACTACAGACTGTGTCACTAGGTACAGCTCCAGTACCTTATTCATAATTGCTGACAACTTTATTGACATTGGCTGAATCAAAGGTGGTGACTAGTTGTCACATAGAAGGGAGACTGAAAATCTGGTTGAATTGGTGCCACAACAATAATCTCTCACTCAACATCAGCAAAACCAAGGAGCTGATTACTGATTACAGGATGAAGAAGTCAGAAGTCCATCAGGGGATCAGAGGTGGAGAGTGTCCGTAGCTTCAAATTCCTTGGCATTAAACATATCACAGGATCTGTCCTGGGACCAGCATAGAAGTGTAATCACAACAAAGGCATGACAGTGCCTCTACTTTCTTAGAAGTTTGCCTAGACCCAGCATGTCACCAAAATCTTTGACAAACTTGTATAGATACACAGTGGAGAGTATCCCCTAAGGCCTGGTTTGGAAGCACCAATACCAGGGAACAAAGATGGCTACTGAAAGTGGTGGGTACTGCACAGTCCATCATAGGCAAGGTCCTTCCCATTTTTAAATGCATTTACATGGAGTGCTGCCGCAGAAAGCAGCTTTCATCGCCGAACACTCCAACTATGCTCCCTTCTCCCTACTACGCTGGGAAAGAAGTGTTGAAGCCTTAGGTCCCATACCACCATGTTCAGGAACATTTATTACTCTACAACCATTGGCCTCTTGAACCAGCATGGATAATTTCATTCACGACTACTCTGAACTGATCTATGATCCACATTCACTTTCAAGGACTCTTTGCAGCTCATGTTCTCAGTATTACGTTTATATGTGAAGTTTGTCTTCTTTTGCACACTAGTCATTTGCCTGTCTTAGTTTATGTATAAATTCTCATTATATTCTATTCTATTTCATTTTTCCTTTAACTGCTTACAAAAATAAATATGGTAACATACGAGGGGTGATTGATAAGTTCGTGGCCGAAGGTAGAAGGAGATGTTATTAACTTCAAACTTTCTGCATTATCACTCAGAGAGTTGAACTGCATGTGCATGTAACGAGAGCTGTATAACTCATCTCCTTAAACCTTAGGCCACAAACTTATCAATCACCCCTCATATAATAAGTTTATTTTGAACTTTTTGAACTTTCAACATTATCCGGATCTTTAGAATCCTAGGAGACACAATTGTCAGTGTATTCATGCCCAGGAGCCTTGTTGTTCTCACTCACTTTAGGTCACATCTGGAAATTCCTGTTAGCGGACAATTTCCCTCCACGCCACTCTGACATATTGGGAAATCATGTACTCGGCAGGTTACAGCAGTGGTTTGCCTTTGCCTACTGCCGGGTGAGCTTAAAGAGATCACCACCTCTTGCAGTGGATGATCAGGACATCTAAATGCCTTGTCGTGCTCCACCAACGCCTCCTAGCCTACCTTCTTCACCGTTGGACCATTAATCGGTCTCCTCCACATCCATCTGCCAGGGTCAGACTTCACATGCTGGGATAGGCAAATCCCCTACCTCACCGAGGGTCGAAGATCCGTCAGCTACCCTCACCTGGTTTAGCCCGTCTGCTGAGATGGTTTACCGAGGTGTGGCCGCTACACGTGCTACGGCTACTTGGAGCCATATGTGAGAGCTGAGCACCAGGTGGGGACCAAAGGTGGGCAAGCTGCCCTGAAAAAGGGCACGGCAAGCCCCCCCCCCCACCAGAGGTGCTACCCTTCCCTAGACACCCCTTATGCCCCATCCTAGCTGTAAGTTCGAAAAAGGAAGGTCAACACACATTATTCTTTTCAAGTCATTATTCCATAACATCAGTTTGACATTGTAGCTAATTACAACTAATGACAGCAACTCTACAGTGAACAATTGCAATTCATTTTAACCAGAATTACGTAATTGCAGTCTTACCTTAACTTCCCCACTTTTCTAAACTTTTCCGATATTCGCTGACTCCAGCAGTGCTCTTCTTCCACTGAAACCTTCAACCATCCCATTGCTTCCTTCATTCTTTTTTCTCCCCCAATATCATAAATTTAAATTAATTCAGACTCTTTAATCTATTTTTCCTGCATTTGTTGACCTACTATTATTTGACACAGGGCCATGATCTCAAGATTCTCATCTGTACTTGCAAATCTCTCCAAAGTATTCCCCACCCTATCTTTGGAATCTCATCTATCTAGGACCCTGGTCAGACCCCACTTGGAGTACTGTGCTCAATTCTGGTCACCTCACTATAGGGAGGGCATGGAAACCATAAAAAGGGTCCAGAGGAGATTTACAAGGATGTTGCCCAGATTTTGGAGCATGCCTTATGAGAATAGGTTGAGGGAACTTGGCCTTTCCTCCTTGGAGCGACAGAGGATGAGAGGTGACTTGATAGAGGTGTACAAGGTAATGAGAGGCATTGATCGTGTGGATAGTCAAAGGCTTTTCTCCAGGGTTGAAATGGTTAGCACGAGAGGGCATAGTTTTAAGGTGCTTGGAAGGAGGTACAGAGGAGATGTCAGGGGTAAGTTTTTTACGCAGAGTGGTGAATGCGTGGAATGGACTGCCAGCAGCGGTGGTGGAGGCAGAAACGATAGGGTCTTTTAAGAGTCTCCTTGATGGCTACATGGAGCTTAGAAAAATAGAGGGCTATGGGTAAAGCCTAGGTATTTCTGAGGTAGGGACATGTTTGGCACAGCTTTGTGGGCCGAAGGGCCTGTATTGCGCTGTATGCTTACTATATTTCTATGTTCCTTCTGCATTGATGTGAAATACCATTTTGGTCAAGATGGTGCCTGTGTACAACTCTCCTTCGGCCAACATCTTTTGGATAGATCAAGAAACCATATATTTCACTTTTTTTATGTCTTTTATATTTGTTTTTCGTCTTGAATGTGATTTGCAGTTTGGAGATTGCTTGGGTTTTTCAGTGCTCTGCAGTCTCCAAGAGGATTCCGGGAGGCAGGGGCAGTGTGCAGGAACCTTGTGGTGAGCAGGCTGGGACGGTGCGTGAGCTAACGTTTGACTCCGATTTGCACATTGAAGCTTCCATTGTTCGCTGATTAAAGTGACAAGGGAGATTGAAATGCCGGTTACCCGCCATTTGATTGCTGGGGGGGGGGGGGTCGCTCCGTTATTTGAGGAGGGAGAGGCTGGAGTATGTTACACAGGTTTTCTGCAATTTGGACCTGGACTTGGACTATAGTTCTTGGACTTTATCAGTCTTACAGTTTTTGATATATATTCTATGGTTTTTGCCTGATCTTTCTCATTTTTTTGTGTGCAGGGAAAGGGAATTTGGAAGTGGAAGTGTCTGTTCCACTTTGTTTAGTGCAGGGAAGAAGAGTTTGGGGGTTGATGACCAAGCTGGTGTTCTTTTCTTTCTTAGTTTCGTGGCTGTCTGGAGAAGAAGAATTTCAGAGATGTATACTTAGATAATAAACTTCTCTTAGAAAGAAAAATGGAGGGCCATGTGGGAGGGAAAGACTAGATTGATCTTGGAGTAGATTAAATTATGGGCCAAATGGCTTGTACTATATTGCATGTCTACCAGTCTCAAACATTCCAAACTTTAATCATATTAATCTTGACTGTCCTCTTCCCATCTGTCAGACTGTAGTCATAGGAATTCTTTCTAAACTCCTTAAACTTTTTTGATTCTCTCACTTCCTTTATGGCACTCCTTGAACTGATGTTTTCCAGTTTGGATATTGTGCTGTGAAATTCTACTCGACTGCGCTTGTGAAAAGACCCTTGATATGTTTTACTGCACTAAAGATACATGCTGTTGTTGTCTTATGCCATTAGGTCTTATAGACAATAGACAATAGACAGTAGGTGCAGGAGTAGGCCATTCGGCCCTTCTAGCCAGCACTGCCATTCACTGTTATCATGGCTGATCATACACAATCAGTACCCCGTTCCTGCCCTCTCCCCATATCCCTTGACCCCGCTATCTATAAGAGCTCTATCTAACTCTCTTTTGAATGCATCCAGAGACTTGACCTCCACTGCTTTCTGGGGCAGAGCATTCCACATATCCACCACTTTCTGGGTGAAAAAGTTTTTCCGCATCTCTGTTCTAAATGGCCTACCCCTTATTCTTAAACTGTGGCCTCTAGCTCTGGACTCACCCATCAGCGGGAACATGCTTCCTGCCTCCAGTGTGTCCAATCCCTTAATAATCTTATATGTTTCAATCATATCCCCTCTCATCCTTCTAAATTCCAGTGTATACAAGCCCAGTCACTCTCATCTTCTACTAATTATCTCAATTACAAAATTTGAAATGAATTAAAGATGATCATCAATAAGTCCTTCCCTCACCAGTAGCACTAAAAATACTGAATTGTATATGAGCAGCAGCACGAGCATTCTGTTTCTGAAATTCATTTCCATGTTTTCTGCTGAAACCAATTTTGGAAGTGAATTTCAATTCATTATGATAACACATTAGGCATTTAGTATTACTGACCAGTCGTGAACTTCAATGTAAGTACTATTTCAGCTTGTAGATAAGGTATGCCTTTGGAAAAGTAGCTTTCTCAGTTTTACCATTGACCATTGATTGAATTCTGCTCATTGGCTCCATTCACTCCCCTCCTATAGCTCTTTAGGAATGCTGCTGGGGGGCACACACCTCCCCAGAAGCAAAGTTTTACCGTTGACCAAGGAGAGCGTTCTAACAGGTTGCATCGCCATCTGGTATGGAGTGGCCACTGCACAGGATCAGAAAAAGCTGAAGAACATTGTAATCTCAGCCAGCTGTATCATTGGCACCAGCCTCCCCAGCATCCAGGACACCTTCAAAAGTTGTGCCTCAAAAAAGGTGGTATCCATCACTGAAGACCCCCATCACCCAGGGCAAGCCCCCTTCTCATTGCTACCATCAAGGAGGAGGTATAGGAGCCTGAAGACATTTTATATATATATATCTTTACATATGCCATTGATATTAAAACAGATTCCAGATTCTGATTCTGATTCTGATTCTGAGGTTTAAACATGGTATATTAATCTACCAAGTGCTATTTTTATTATACTCATTTAGCTAGTCTGTGCATGCTCTGAAAGTCAACACCTCTTATACATCACATTAACTAACCAATGTAGCAAGTAACAGCTCCTCATATTTCAAAAGTAATCCAATTGGATCTTACTTTAGACATTGAAAGTGTGATAAATTAATATTCAATTTATTTAAATAAATAATGTAGATTAATTTCTCAGACAGAATCTTGTGCAGAAAACATATTCTAAAACCTGCATCTGTAGTAGGAATTAGTAGTGGAGATTTGATATGCAGGTTTTATAGTCTGGTTCTGTAAGCTAGAGCAAATGCAATTATCGTTTGAAGTGTTTAATTCCATGACTATATATGATTGCTGCTTATTGTTGGAAATGCACATTTTCTACCATAGAAACAGGAAGCATTTAAATCAAAATGCACATCTTCTGAACGTATCAATACTTCTTTGACCTTTTTTTTAAAATGCACTGATGATGTTCAGCAAACATAAAGACTAATGGAAAACAGTAGAAACTGCTGAGGTGCAGGAAGACCTGCAGGCTAAATAACAACACTAAATCATGCATGGCCTCAGTGACCATGCCTGTAAAAATCAATGGTAGCTTGCTGTGGTAATTCATTCATCCCTGAATGTTTTTCAGAACCTCATCTCAGATCACAAAGGTAATATGCATAAATTCCTCATAGAATTTCCTGCATTTTCTTCATCGTATCCTTAGCCTTTGAAAGAAATATATGAGCATGGGTTCACTTTATTGAGAACAGGATTTCAAAAAAGCTGGTTTTTCGTACATGCAATATCGGATTTCATTCTCACTGTTTGCTTTAAATTAAAATATATATATATTTCTTTAAAATATATCATTCAATATTGAGCATGCTATTTGCTTGTCAGTAAGCTGCTTTAGCGTTATTGAATGTTCCGAGGTCCAACTGTTCCATTTATAATTACGTTTTCACTCAGCGTAACTCTGCTCCAGCATTCCTTCTTGAAAATAAGCTTGACCTGTTTTGACCACAGGTTTGTTTTTCCAGCTGCAGAATTAATAGTTAAAATGTTGGTACTTCAAAACTTCAATATAGTTTATGCCAGAAGCTTTGAAACCTAAAATCCCCATTTTCATTATCCAGAGAATAATACATTTATAAAATTGCAGCAAACTGAGGAGATTCAGATTATGTTATTAAGTGCAAGAGCAAAGTTTCAATTGTTTATGAATGTTGCCATAACATAAAAAGTGTTTAACCTTGGATGTGCTTTTATGTATCTCTTTACACTTCACATTGTACAATCTTTCTTTATCTGAATTTGTGAGCTATTTTGCTTGAGTTTTGTGACTTTTTTGCATCATTGTTAACAACCCGTTTTATAGCCTTTGAATTTCATTCTACAGCTTTGAACCCTGCGACATGTAAGCCCTCGTATAATGTTAATTGCCGGAAGTTAAAATATGTATCTCATATTTCTCAGACGTCTCAAATCTTAGCTCCTTGCTCAGAAATGGTAACTTGTGCTCTAGTTAGGGAGAGCAGATGCTCTGCTGGTCATTGTAAATGAGTGAGCTTTAGTAAGTCAATTGACCATGCAAGTTGGTAAATAATCAAACTAAAAGCTTAGAATTGGGTTGGAACTGTACTAATCATCGTAATGTAAAAAAACTAATAATACTAAGCACACATAGGCAAACTTTTTTTCCCTCGTCAATCGCAGAACCAAATGCTTGTAGGTAATATTCAGCAGTTGGCTGCTGAATAAAACACTTAACCCAATAGAAACTGGCAAGTATATTTGCTCAGTATTTTACATGCTTCAATTTATTTCAACTCAGTAGCTCAGATTAAACTTAGGTCTTTGTACCTTTTTTTCATATGAGATGAATATTTAGGAATTTTTGCTAAGGATGTATTTGGGATGGTGGGGCATCAGGTGATCGGGACCATAGAATCATAGCATAAAGCGCCTCTCTTATCAAATTCCTTCTCCAGCCCTTTACCTTTTCTACCTATCACCTCCCACCTTCTTACTTTTCTTCTCTCCTCCACCCAAATGGCTTCACCTATCACTTTCCAGCTTGTATTCCTTCTCCCCCTCCTATGCATTTTCACAAATAAAACAAAATGAGGTGTTTTATGTTTAGTAAAACCCGTAGCATATTTTACTAAACTCCGAAACCTAAACACAAAAGTACGCTACATAACCATGTCAACAGGCCAGACCAACAGCTTAAAGTGAAACACCAACTCAACAGCGGTGGTTGTGAATTATGTACGTTTTTCCCAATTCTGTTACCCTACACAAGCCTCCCCAGGATTCACTAAAGCTGGTATTGTGGGCCTGTCTGGAGCTTGGAAGAGCTGCTTGGCTCGGGTCCTGTGTTCACCAGGTGGAGAAAACACTGATGCCTCTGGCTCATTCAGGGGTGATTGACATGCTCATGGCCATGGCAGAAGAATACACCAAATCTTGGTGGGCCAGTTTAAGGCGATCTACCAAAATCTGTTCAGATTTACCCCTCTTATCTATGATAAAAGTCTCTTCTCCCCATTCCGAAGCACAGTGCAGGCCATCGTAGGGGGCCTAGGGGAAAGCTGGTGTGCGTTACGGTGGGTGAAAACAAACAATGCGGATTGTAGGACAACAGGGCTCCAAAAGTGCTGTGTGTCATAATAGGAGGTAGGAATAGGTAAAAAGGAATTGAATTTACTGAGGAAGGTGGAACATTATTGAGAGGCCAACCAGGCAATTGTGGGTGTCAGGAATGAAACAGCTCCCCGTGTGCCAGGTCAGCCATGGGTGACTGCAGATCCTTTTTTGGAACAGATATGAGCCCCAGCAGGATCCATGGGAGATGATCATACCAACACTCATCTGCCAGGGAAGCCCTCAGAGCAGCCCTGAAGTAGCGGTAAAACAGCTCACGTAGGCCATTGGACAGGCTGATAATAGGCCATGGTGTGATGTAGCCTAATGCCAAGGTTCTGAGCCATCACAGCCCAGAGGTCTGATATGAACCGGGGACCATGGTCAGAGGAATATCAGATGGGTGCCAAACCAAACAACCCAGGTACTGTTGAATGCCCAAGCCATGTCTGCAGCCGTTGTTGATGCTAAAGGGGCAACCTCCGGCCACCTGGTGGTACAGTCTACCATGGTAAGAAGGTGCATGAAACAGCAGGAAGTGGGAAGAGGACCAGCAAGGTCCATATTGACATGGTCAAACTGTTGCTCAGGGACCTCAAAAAGAGCGAATGCTCCTGAACCTGACAGTTATTTTTTACCTGTTGGCACTCCACACAGGCTGCAGTCCAATCATAAACTGTCCTTTCTGAGGCTGTGCTACACAAACTGTAGTGCAACCAGTTTCTGTGAGGCCTTCCAGCCTGGATGCAAGAGGCCAAGTATGGAGTTAAAAAGAGTCCATCTTCAGTTTATGGGCACAATGGGGCCAGGGTGACCGGTTGAGACATTGCACAGAAGAGAAACTCCAACTTCCCTGAACTTAATGTCAACCAGTTGCAGGCCCACGACTGCTTTACTGTATGCCTGGTTCTCTGAGCCAGCATAGTCAACCCCTGCGTGTATGGCCTCAATGGCTAGCCATGAGAGGCAATCAGGAACAGCATTACTTTTCCCCTTGATATGTTGTATATCCGTTGTGAACTCAAATTATGTAGGCCAGGTGGTGTTGCTGCTGTGTAGACCAAGACCATGCCTGATATTTTGGCCATCACACGCATGATGGGTTTGTAGTCAATGAATGCGGTGAAACAGAAGATGGTGGACGCCAGAGGCTGAGAAGCTCACGGTCAAACGTGCTGCACTTCCTTTCGGTGGGGGAACAAAGCTGCTGACCGAAGAAGACGAGCATCCACCACACGCTTCCAACCAACTGTTTGTGTAGAACATCTACAGCATAGTCTGAAGTGTCAGTTGTAATGGCTATGGGTGCATTGGGAGAGGGTGCACCTGGAGGGTTGCTGTGGGAGGAGCTTGTTTGGTATCATCAAATGCCCTGATTACCTCCACCGATCAGTCACACACTTGATAAGTGCACTATACAGGGGAAGCACAAGTTCAGCAACTCGCAGAATGATGTGCTGATAGAGTTTTACCATACCTAAAAAACTCTGTCGTTTTTTAATAGGGCAGGCAGTGGGAAATCCATAATAATAGCTACTTTTGATGGGAGGAGTTCTGCATCTTCTGCAAATGCCAGAAAAGTCAAAGGA
This sequence comes from Hypanus sabinus, assembly GCF_030144855.1. Lineage (NCBI taxonomy): Eukaryota > Metazoa > Chordata > Chondrichthyes > Myliobatiformes > Dasyatidae > Hypanus > Hypanus sabinus. The sequence continues at coordinate 31,571,064 of NC_082710.1, read as the reverse complement.
TGACAGCTCAAACATTGGCAAGTGGGTACTGCATTTTTCAGTCCAAACAGCATGTGCAGAAATTCAAAAAGGCCAAACAGGGTTATCACAGCTGTTTTGGGAATGTCCTCCAAGCTAAATGTGCTGAAAAGTTTTGGATGTGTGTGATTGGGTAACGATCGGGGGTGGTGGCCTTGGTAAGGGGTCGATAATCAACACAAGGGTGGCAACCACCGTCAGACAGAGGGACCATGTGCAGGGGCAAAGTTCAGGGGCTATTCATCCAGCATACAATGCTAAGTCTTTCCACACTGGCAAATTCACCCTTTGTGGTTGCAAGTTTCTCTGGGTCCAGTCTACGCATGCAGGCATTGACTGGTGGGCTACTTATAGGAGCGTAGTGTTTGAACCCATGTTTTGTGACTGTGGTGGAGAAAATGGGCTCACTGAGGTCTGTAATTTCATCCAGCAGTCAAGTAAACTCACATGCTGTGGTGCATGAGCTAGAAAGAGTCATTGTGGAGAACTTACTGAAGAAGCAGGGAACGACCCAAACTCTTTGACATCTATAAGCTGGCAGTTCTTATGATTTACTAATAGTCCTTGGTCACACAGGAAATCTGGACCAAGCAGAGGTCAAGCCATTTTAAGCAGAACAAAATCCCATGTGTAACATCCCCCACTGAAAAAGGGCGTCAACCATCATGTCCCAAAAGCCTGGATCTTGCTGCCATTCGTGGCCTCCAGCATGGTTTCATCATTCTTTTCCTCTTCATCAGTAGATGATGTTGGCAGCACACTCACGTGAGCATCCATGTCGCACGAGAAGCATTGCCCTGAAAGGGTGTCTGTAAGGAATAGTAGATGACCATGGCAGCTGGAACCCACAGTATTCACAGTCTTCTGACATCTTGATGTGTTTGCATTGTCGAAGCTACAAGGCAGTCAGCACTTCCTAGTGTTACTACCAAAACGAGCATAGTAAAAGCACCAAACTCAGTGTCACCTGTTTCACAGCCCCGGGCGTCCTTATGTTGGGGGCCTTGCTGACTGGGCTTTATCGAGGTAGAGAAAGGAGAAGGAATGATACACTACTGCCTGACTGAATGTAGACTGTCAGCATTTTATCGAGCTCCCTATAGCTCTTCACAGGTGCATTAGTGAGAACTATGCAAGCTCGATCAGGCATTTGCTGCATAATGATGTCTTTAAAAATGAAACAAGGATGGGGACTTCACAGCATGTGGTCCATTAGCTCTGAAGGTCTAGCATTGCCGAGACAGGGTAAGGAGATCAACTGGTTCATGCACTCAGACTCCGATCGCCCAAAAGGTGAGTTTTCAGCGATCGGTATTTATTGTGCTTAGGCAGGTGTTCAAGCATGCTCACCACTTGCAGCCGTGGAGCTGCTGAGTAACACCACCACATAGCAGAATTTGGTATCGCCAGTGGGAATTTCTCACCGAGTGAACTGGGCCTTAGCTTGCACAACCCAAGCACCCAAATCTCCAGCAGTTTCAAAATGACTGCATTGGCTGATATGTTTAATGACCCTGGAATTGTCCAAGAGCATCAGGATCTCCAATGTAGGTTTTCTCAAATAAAATGAGGTGAGGCGTTTTAAGTTTAATGAAATCTGTAAAACATTTTATTGAACTTCAAAACCCACACACAAAAGTATGCTAAAACCCTTTACGTAACCACATCAACCCGTCAGGCCATCCACTTAAAGTGAAACTCCAACTCAATGTCGATGAGTTGTGAATTAGGTACATTTCTCCCAATTATGTTACCCTACATCCCTACCATCTTACTTTGGTTTCTTCCCCCTTCTTTTCCAGTCCTGATGAAAGGTCTTGGACTAAAATGTCGACTGTTTATTTAATTCTATAGATGCTGCCTAATCTGCTGTGTTCCTCCAGCATTTTGTGGGAGCTGCTCTGGATTTCCAGTATCTGCAGAATCTCTTGTGTTTATGGAGTATAGCTAGTGCTGAAGTGATGGAAGAGTGAGGTTATTAGTATGATTGTGATGTTAACAGTAAATGTGCTGTGAGAGGGAGCTCATGGCATGGTTTAGAAACCCCTTTGATTATCTGCAGAAATGAGGAAGAAAGGGTCATTTTCTGGATCATAACATTTCTATACAGAACTTGATTTTCCTGAACCACCCCGCTCCCATTCCATTTAAGGAGAAAAAAATAGTAATTGTGGCATGACTTCAGGTTGCAGTTTCTCTTTCACAAATAAGGTCAAATCTGTCAGATGTGGGTGGCCCTACATGCCTTCTGATCTACCTTACAACGGTGGAGGGTTGGAAACATGTTATAATATTCCTGCCAACTTACAAGCCTTCCTGCTGTGTTCTCCACAGATGGTAGTGTTGAAGATCAACCTTTTATTGAGACAAGTAGTTCCTTTGCAGCACCCTCCAGAGGAGAGATATGGAAGTAGCATAAATCCATTATTTTTTACCTCAATGAATCAAAAGTGACAATAAGTTATAGCAGGTTTACAAAGCAAGTTAAAATTCTTAACAGATTAGTAAAATATTTTGAGAGTTATATATTGCGGGTGAAGTGGGAATTTACTTTTCAACCACTTTCCCTCAGCATGTAATGGTGGCTGACTTTGGAATTAATTACCATGGCTTGATGTAACTTAGTAACTTGCTAACCCACATCAATAAGACAGTAAGCATTACTCATGTAGATGTATGGCTGTGGGCACTTACAGGATCAAAACATACAGCAATTTCCCTCCATTATGATTAATTGTCAATAATCTAGTTGTTTTATAGTCATTATTTTACTGGTACCAATATTTTAATTTAAATTTTCAAATTGCTATGGTGCAACTTTGAAATCATATTATCTAAATTATTAGTCCAGTCCTATAGTCACATCATATTTTTGCCTCAGCTCCACTTTTAAGCTATTTGCAGAAGGATGAATCAGTTTAAACCAGTCACAATTTGAAAGGACTAGTAATAATTTAGATAGATAATGCATTTGTTGTTCTTTCATGTTTTTGTATTCCACAATGCAAAGGCTGTTTGGGTCCAGAACTATACTGCCTGAAAAGGAATAGAGATGTTCACCTTTAAACTTGGAGGTCTGTGATTGAAAGAGTCAAATGCTGGGTGGTACATCTGGACAGGTGGATTGCATAGATACGCTGGGCTGAATGAACCCTGAAAAAGTCCTAAAATTGGTCCTGATGAAGGATTTCGGCCTGAAACATTGACTGTTACTATTTTCCATGGCTGCTGCCTGACCTGCTGAGTTCCTCCAGCATTTTCTGTGTGTTGCTTTGGATTTCCAGCAACTGCAGACTTTATTGTTTTGGCGAAATAACCCTCTTTGTGTCATGAACCTTTAATGACTTTATTATCCAGTAGACCACATTATTCCATTTCTAATCTTTGATTTTGAACCCTTTCCTTACACTATTTATTTATTTTTGTAACTGAAAGGTAATTTTTATGTGTTTCTACTGAACTGCTGCCACAAAACATTCATTTTCACATCATATAAGTCCATGATGATAAAAAACAGTTCTGGTTCTGATTCTGAGAATTTGGTTATAACAGTAGAGATCTGAAATACTAGCATATTTTTTAACAGATACCATTCATTTTCACTAATTTGACATCATTCATTCAACTGTTATAGATTCTAGATATGGCGAAATACCATGGGCCCAATTCTGTTACCTGCAGTCAATTGTTCAAAAGGAGCTTCTATTGTTACAGCACTCAGAGTTTAGGTACAACTTGGACTTCCTACAGCCCTGGTAGAAATCTGGAGCCTGCAGAGCAACCAGTCTAATACATTAAATACCACCTACCTACCTACTGCTGCTGGCACCTGGGTCAGCAGTGAAGGTCCTCCATCTCTGGCAGTGTTCAGGGATTCCTTCATTGCGACAGGAGCTTGGTTTTCACTCCTGTCAGTCATGCAAGTCCAGGGTGGAGTCTCAGAAATACCATTACAATAAGATGTAGATGGATTCTTCATTGCTGTTTCTGTAATAACTGTGTTTCACCAGTCAGAGTTGTTGGCCCTGAGCTGAACTCCCGACCCTGGAGGACCAGTGGACCACTCCTAGTCTGGCTTCTGCTCTTCGACCTGTTTGGCATGGGTGACCTAACAAGGTCTAAGGCAGTGGTTCCCAACCTTTTTTTGGCCATGCCCCACCTAATCACCTCTAAAATCCTGATGCCCCCTGTGGTGATATATAATGCTTATTATTCAAAAAGTGAACTCCTATTCACCTTGAGGAAGCCTAAAAGACCATTAACTTGGTTTAAACAAGCTTCCAAAGAACATGGCATTCATGAAAGAGAAAAATAAAAGAACCAAAGGACTGTTAAAGTTCTGAGGAAGAAATTACTAAGAAATTGTTAAAGAAAAGAACATTAAGTGATATTAAAATAATAATAATAATTAATAAATAAAACAATGCCAATTTGTTTCTACAGCATACAAAGACAGATACACTGTTTAAAAGAGATGACACAATGTACACACCTTCACACCACCAAGAACCGAAAGCTACTGCAAAAAGCAGCATTGGCGCGACCTCGTACAAGTTTCTTACGCATTTGGACTTGGTCATTCGTTCCTTCCTACATCAGTCAATTCATTAATTTAATTATGAAAGCCATTTGATGGTTGTAATGATGGTGATACACTATATATACAGTACATATGCAATTACACATGTACATACACACACGTATTTTTATGTATGCATACTGTATATACACATATGTATTAACTCGCACACACACTCATACTCACACAGACTTACTAGAAAAAATTTACTGTTAATAACTCATTCTCGAATTGCCCCCCTTAAAAATCAAATTACCCCCCTGTGGGGCGTATGCCCCACGTTGGGAACCACTGGTCTAAAGTATAAAGTCCTGACTCCAGACAACATAGATCTCCAATCATTGGTGCAGGCAAGCCTCCAAACCCTAAAACAAGTTTGTGGTCCTCTTGAAAAATACCGAACATTAAAGTGTTTGGTCGGAAAGTCCTGACCAAAGAATGAAAAATGAAATGATAATATAATTTTAACTATTCCACTTTATTTTAATGTTTTAACTTTCTTATGTAAGCTTTAATCAATTCTGTTTTTTAATTCAAACTTTAATAGCTTTTTTAAAAGGTCTATGAATATCAAAGACATAAAAACTCTTATAAAGCCTAGTAAGCACTAGCCGTGACTCCTTGCAGGGTATTCTGGGAGCAGGACCACAGTGGTATGCTGATTAAGGTTAAGTCATTGCAAAAGGCTTGCTATGCTTTGGGATTAAGAGGCTTGGGACCACAGGATTTTTGCATCCATATACAGTCAGGAAGGGTGGGGGGGGGGGGGGGGAGCCATACAGGCATCAGACTAAATCACAATTCTAAAGAGTAATCAGCTTGAGCGGTTAGGCTCTATTGACTGAGCCATCTGTACCTCATGTCAGAATTTAGAACTGCAGATATTATCCAGATCCCGTATTTTAAGATACTGTAGCTGTAATATTACTTCAACAAATCTATGCTACAGTTTATTAATAACACATTTTTCTTCTGATTCAGCATCTGATCCTCCCACTGGGGGATGTAATGATTCCTTTGACTGCTTTTTTGAACCATCAGGCATTTGTCAGTTGTTTAATAATGTCTCTAGCTTGCTCTTTGCTTTTCACTAAAATTCCTTCAGGAAAATGAGGAATCCTCCATTTTCCATGACCTGCCACTTTTGCAGTTGGAACAGCTGTTTAGTTCATCATATTAAAACTGAACAATACTGACATATTTATATAAAGAATATCAAAATATGGAATGAGTATATCCTTGAAAAAACAATTAAATGCTTCCTACACTTATTCATCAATTACAATATAATAATAGTAAACTAATCTAATTGGTGGTAACCTTTTGCCATCTCATTTTGATGACATTGTACTCATCGCTCTGTTTGATCTTTAGTGATTGTTGCATCTCAATCAAACCAAATAAAAAGCCCAAATGACCTACCAAGGGCTAATTCACCAACCCTCTGGGATCAAAGGAAAGTTCTATGCTCTAAAGAGGTTCGTGTATTCAGAAGATAAAAGTACTAGTTCTGACACTGTAAAGTACAGTAAAGTATGCACATCTACTGCAATTAATATCAGGCAGGCAAGCCTGTAGATAAATTCAGATTTGGGCTTATAGAAAGAATAGTTAATGTTTGAAATTTATGTTTGAATGTTTCAAATGCATGAATGACACTGAGTAGCAAATTCTAAGACAACAATGGTCTTGTAGTCAGAACATTATTTTTCATTAATGACTGTAGTGTTCTCGCTCAGGTGTAACAGAATGCCGAACTAAACACCGAGATAAACCATTGTCAATGAAGGCAGGATCACAGTAAGATTAACCGTTTACTGTTCACGCTTCCACATTAACGTATGGTGAAAACTGTTGATAAAACAATACAAGATTTTTACAGCATTTGTTTCCTTCTTGATATTACATTTACATCATAAATACCAGCAAAAGTAAAACTACAACTATTACATTACATTAAAGTGCAGCATACAGTCAGAATCTACCTACGCCATTGACGGCTTTAAATACACTTCAACGCAAACTATCTGCAACTCTTTAACTAATGAAAACATAAACCTTATCGACCGTCATTACTTTTAACAGGATCGGCGTTAACATTTTAATTCAACATATCGATTATCTCATAACTTACGGCGTTGCTCTCACTATGTTCCTAGTGTGTAGAAAGACAACCTTTCTTGCGCTGGACTTGCACATGTGTGGCCCCCACCTTCCCATTTCTCCAAACTGGTATTTTCCCACAGGATACAGCGAAACCGGATGTGATGTCATCGCATGCTGCGATATATCACAGACAACGAATTTACTTTAAACAATCCTAAGTTTAACTAAAATGCTAACAAACGAATTACTAAGCAAAAATATTATAAACTTAATAACTGCCATAAAGGCATCGCACTCCCCGCTTGTCCTTCGTAAGGTCATAATGAACATAATATAAACTTCAGTCTCTAACTCAGTCCTTAGGTAGAAGTAGAATGACTTCTGTAACTGGCCTTTGGTATATTTTTACATCACCTTGGTCGGTAGTTTTCAACTCAACCTTCCTAACGTGTCCATCCCTACTAGGGAATGTAGCTGTGATTCTGGCCATTGGCCAGCAGTTGCGGGCGATTTGCTTGACCCTGAGCAGGACTAAATCTCCAACTTGAAGATTCCTGCAGGGTTCTGTCCACTTTTGTCTGTGTTGCAACAAAGGTAGATATTCCTGTCTCCAACAAGACCAGAACCGATTTGCCAGAGCCTAGACCTGTCTCCATTGCTTTGGGTACAGATCCTTATCAGAGAAGTCCCCTGGTGGAGGGGGAGCTCCTGCCTTCTGCGTAAGGAGCATTGATGGTGAGAGTATGAAGGGGTTTTCTGGGTTGGAAGACACAGGTAGAAATGGTCATGCATTTATAATGGCTGCGACCTCTGTCATTAGTGTACACAGTACCTCGTGGGTCAATCGGGTGCTTTGCTGCAGTAACATCAAATCAAGAATTCTTCTGGCGATACCAATCATTCGCTCCCATGAGCCTCCCATGTGAGAGGTGTGTGGTGTGTTGAATTCCCAGTTGCATCCCTGCTGACTGAGGTACCTTTGCACCGTATTGTCCATCCCCAGCTCCTTTGATGCTCCAACAAAGTTTGTGCCGCAATCAGACCTTAACTGTTTTGCAGGGCCTCTTAGCGCAATGAAGCACCTGAGAGAGTTAATGCTGCTGGATGTATCCAAAGATTCGATGACCTCAATGTGTACCGCTCTTGAACTCATGCAGCTAAACATGATGGCCCACCGCTTGCTCTCTGTTTGTCCTCCTCTGGTGCGTCTCGTAGTGATAGTCCACAGACCAAATACGTCCAGCCCCACATAAGTAAAAGGAGGACAGGTTTCGAGGCGTTCTGGGGGGAGGTCCGCCATACGTTGAACTTCCAACTTGCCTCGCAGTTTCCTGCAGTTTACATATTTATGATGTACTGAATTGATCAGTGCTTTAGCTCCCAAGATCCACAGTCCCACTGCCCTTATTGCTCCTTCTGTCAGGTGATGGCCCTGATGCTTTACCTGTTCATGGTGATGGCGAGTGAGCAGTAAGGACACATGGCTGTCTTTGGGCAGGATTACTGGGCTCTTTTCTGCAGCTGGAAGTTGGGAGTGTATTAACCGGCCTCCAATGCAAATGATATCGTTCTTCAGGATCGGGCTGAATTTCCTCAAAGGGCTGTCCTTTGGTATTGGTTTATTAACTTGGAGAGCTGAAAACTCCCCTGCAAAAACTGCTCTTTGAGTTGCTTTAAAGATGACATCCTTTGCCTGGGCCAATTCGTCCGCAGTGCAAGGTAAGTTGTGCCATCTCCTACATTTACTGTCTCGGGATGAATGTTTGTGTGATCTGGCCATGTGAATGAGGAACACAAGTCTTCTCACTAAAGAATGCAAAGTGGAGAACCGCTGAAAGCGTTCATTAGTACGTATCGATTCTTCAAGGTAGGTGGCTCCTGTTTGTATTTGCGGTCGAATTTCGGAGTCTCTTTCGGGTTCGATCAGCTCAAATGTCTCGCTCATTTGAGTCTTTTCCGTTGGTGGCTGATACAGACATGGGGGTCCGGTGAACCAGGATGTCTGAGCCAGACGGGATGCAGGTAAGGATCTCGATGCATGGTCTGCAGGGTTATCCTCGGTGCGTACATAATGCCATTGTTCAGGCTTTGAAGACAGGTGGATACGTTGAACTCTATTATGAACATATACGTAGAAGCGTTTTGATTCGTTAAAAATATAACCAAGCACTACTTTGCTATCTGTGTAGAACTTGACATTGTCGAACTCCAGGTCTAGCTCGTCCTGGATTAGATCCGCCATTTCCACAGCCAGGACAGCTGCGCACAGTTCAAGCCTTGGAATTGTCGGCTCGGACTGAGGAGTGAGCTTCGCCTTACCCGTTACAAATCTTACTTCAACTTGGCCATCCTTCCCGACTACTTTCAAGTAAGCCACAGCACCGATGGCCTTGGTTGACGCATCTGAAAAAACACACAATTCTGTGTGCGCCGCCTCGGTGGGTGAGGTCGCAGTGTACCTACATCAGATATGAAGCTGTTTTAGATCTTGAAGTGAATCTCTCCAATCCTCCCACTTGGTTAGCTTGTCTTCTGGTAGGGGAGTATCCCAGTCAGAGAGCTCAGAGGTAAGTTCTCTGAGAAGGACTCTTCCCTGGATCGTAACTGGTGCCAGTAGACCTGAGGAATCGAAAAGACTGTTGACAGTGGAGAGAACTCCACAGCGGGTAAATGGCTTGATCACGGTCGGCACGGAAAATGTGAATGAGTCAGTCGTAATCTCCAAGAGGAGACCCAAACTCCATTGTGTGGGTATGGTTTCTCCATCTAAATCTAGGTCTTTGATTGCTGGAGCACAGTCATTGTATGGAAAGGCCTCCATTACTGCCTGACTGTTTGATGCGAACTTGTGCAAGCAGAGGTTTGACTCTGCGAGTGAGGCTTGTGTATGTCGGAGCAGATCGATTGCTTCTTCTACTTTCTGTAGTGATATCAAGCCGTCGTCAACATAGAAGTGCCTTTCTACAAACTTAACGGTGTCATCGCCGTGCTCCTGTGCGTCCTCTCTGATGGCTCTTCGCAGCCCATAGATGGCCACGGCAGGTGATGGACTATTGCCGAAAACGTGGTCTTTCATCCGGTACTCGATGACTTCCTTGGTAATGTCATTGTCCTTGTACCATAAGAAACGGAGGAAATCGCGATAGTCTTTCTGTACTAAGAAGAATGGAACATCTGCTGGATGTCCGCTAAGATTGTGACCTTCTCCTTCTGGAAGCGCAGCAGGACCCCGAGAAGGGTATTGTTGAGGTCGGGGCCTGTAAGGAGCAGGTCATTAAGGGAGACACCAGCGCACTAAGCACTGGAGTCGAAGACCCCCCTGATCTGATTGGGCTTTTGTGGGTGCTAAACCCCAAATGTTGGAAGGTACCAGCACTCCCCGCCTTCCCTCAGTGGCGGCGCTACTTCCGCATGTCCCTTAGCAAAGATCTTCTCCATAAATGCTTCGTATTGTTGCTGCATCTCAGGTTTCCTTTTCAGGGTTTTTTGCAAAGATGTGAGCCGCTTGACTGCCTGCTCTTTGTTGTTTGGCAAGCACTGGCGTGGTTCTCTGAAAGGTAATGGGGCAACCCCATTAATTGCTTCATCTCTGAAGACCTTGGCGTCCATTATTCTTAAGAAATTGATGTCTTGAGCTGATGGAGCAAGTTTATTATCATGCTCGGTTTGAACAAAGACTGACTGACCCAGCGTCTTGTTGGTTACTTTACATTTGTTAAAGCCTTGTCGTGCTTCCTTGATACACATGAAACTTGTGCAGGGTTGAAAAATTGAATGGCGGCCACTCTCTAGCACATTGGTCTTGAGTGTGCTAACCATCGGTTTGTGTACGTTGCCAAGGCACACCTCTCCTATCACCACCCAGCCCATATCCAGGCGTTGCGCAAAGGGGGCGTTGTGTGGTCCATTGACCTGCTGCCTAACCTTGTGCACCTGGAGAACACCTCTTCCTAATAGCAGGAGTATTTCTGCTTTTTAATCCAGTTCTGGGATGTGGCGGAGATGTGGCTGGTGTAGCACCGCACTTGGCGTCGGGATCTCAGTGCGGTTCTTCAAAATCTCATTGCACTCTAAGAGTGGGGGGAGACAGATGACGACTTTACCATCCAGGGACTCGAGCTGGAAGCCTTCTGCCTTCCTTCCATGAGTTTCCATGTTGCCTGAGCAAGTTCTAAGGTAGTTTGGGAACTGCTCACTCTCAATGTTGAACAAGTTAAAGAACTCTGGACTAACTAGTGAGCGATTGCTCTGATCATCCAGAATTACATAGGCTTTGATGGCCTTGTCTTTGGCTCCCTTAGGGTACACCTTAGTGAGGCAGATCTTTGAACAAGAACGGCTTGACTGAGCTTGACCGCAAACTTCTGTACAGCTCGAGCTGACAACAGTTGTCCTGGAGTGAGTCTCTCCCTCCCCGCCGTCTTGTTATGTGGGTGAAGGAGCGTTGTTGGTCTGCGGTAACGGGCCGGGATGCATGGCCCCATTGTGATTAGTGCTATCACATTCCGGACACTTCACGGCGATCGTACACTCTCTAGCAAGGTGAGAGGTAGAGGAACAGCATTTAAAACATATTATTTTCTCCTTGAGAAGGGCCATCCTCTCTTCAAGGGGTTTTTCCCTAAACATTCTGCATTTTCTGAGGGGGTGGGGTTTGTTATGCAATGGACAATTCTTGGTTAGTTGTAAAGACTTCAGTCTTAAGCACTGAGATGGGTTTATTAATGTTGAAATTATTCGAAGAGGATTTATCTGGCTTGGTGTAAACTGTACTGCTTCCTGGACCCATGAGACTAGGGTTGTTTCGCTTCTTCGCCTCCCTGCACACAAACCTAGTGAAATACTCAAAGAGAGGAAATCGACCATTGCGGTCTTCTTTGTACTCTGAGGCAACAGACACCCACCTGTCCTGCAGCCCAAATGGAAGTTTGTCCACGACTTGTCTAATCCCGGATGGAGTATCTAGGTATAATAGACCAGTTGAGTAGCCATCTTCTTTGACGCCTTGAATCTCCATGAGTAAATCTCCGAGCTCCCTTAACTTAATGTGGTCCTTGGCTGACACCTTAGGAAAATTTTCCAGACGTCGGTATAGCGCCGCTTCAATAATTTCGGGGGCCGCAAAGCCCTCCCAAAGTCTCTCCCATGCTTTGCTTAAGGCTAGCTCGGGGTTGTTGATGTACATGGAATGTATGCATCTCACCAGTTCGCATGATTCTTTCCCCAGCCATTTCGCCATAAGATCCAACTCTTGGGTTGCATTAAGCTGGATTCCGTCGATAGCGTTGGTGAATGTGGAGTACCATGCACGGTAATTTTCAGGTTTATCGTCGAACTGGTATAGTCCTGAAGTGACGCGATCTCGTCATGCTAAATACTGTGCCAGGGGTTCAGTTGCAAGTGGCATGCGGGCTGGGGAAATATGTTGGCGGGTATATGACCGAGGGCGTACCTCTGATATGGACTTTGCTGTTCTGAATTCAGCCTTTGCCTCTCTTCTCCCCAAATCTGGTAAGTTTGGTGTCGAGAAGTATTTGTCATCAGCCCTTTCATTCTTGACTTCATCACGGAGTTGCAAGGGTAAATTGTCTTCCTCGGATGGATGTGGTGCAATCGGGCCTCTCTGAGACTCCTCATGAAGTGGGGCATTATCGTATAAGTATGGAGAGGACGAACGAATCTTCCAGTCTATTTGAGATTGGACATAGTCGCTTGTGCATTCCAATCTGATTTTTTCTGAAGTAGATTTTACGTCAACCAGATCATGCATTTCTTCAGCATCTTCTATGAACTCTGCTTCCACCCTGGCAGCTTCTTCTTCTCGTTCCAGCGTCAGCACTTCTAACTCTGCTGCTATCCTTGCCCTTTCCAACTGGTTTTTGGTTTCTCTGGCAGCCGCTTCCTTCTGGTTTTCGGCTTCTCTGGCAGCTGCTTCCTTCCAGTTTTCGACTTCTCTGGCAGCTTCTTCCATTTTCAATTTTGCTTCTCTGGCAGCCGCTTCCATTTTCAATTTTGCTTCTCGTTTGGCTTAGCGCACTCGCAACTTGGCGGATACTGCTTTAGCTCTTGTGTGGGCGGCCTTACTTGATGATGCCCTACTGCCCCTGTCGCTGGATGGCAACGACTTGATGTTGGATCGAGTTGTCATTGTAGCAATTGAAACACCTGATAATGCCGCCTTTTCACTGTAGTGTTCTCGCTCGGGTGTAATGGAACGCCGAACTAAACACCGAGATGAACCGTTGTCAATGAAGACAGGATCACAGTAAGATTAATCGTTTACTGTTCACTCTTCTACATTAACATATGATGAAAACTGTTGATAAAACAATACAATACAAGATTTGTACAGCATTTGTTTCCTTCTTGATATTACATTTACATCGTAAATACTTGCAAAAGTAAAACTACAACTACTACATTACATTAAAGTGCAGCATACAGTCAGAATCTACCTACGCCATTGACTGCTTTAAATATACTTCAACGCAAACTATCCACAACTCTTTAACTAACGAAAACATAAACCTTATCGACCATCATTACTTTTAACAGGATTTTAATTCAACATATCGATTATCTCATAACTTACGGCGTTGCTTCCACTATGTTCCTAGTGTGTAGAAAGACAACCTTTCTTGCGCTGGACTCGCACATGTGTGGCCCCCACCTTCCCGTTTCTCCAAACCGGTATTTTCCTACAGGACGCGGCGAAACCGGATGTGATGTCATCGCATTCTGCGATATATCACAGACAACGAATTTACTTTAAACAATCCTAACTTTAACTAAAATGCTAACAAACGAATTACTAAACGAAAATATTATAAACTCAATAACTGCCATAAAGGTAACACAATGACTACGCAAGAAAGAGAAAGTTAGTAAAAATGTGACCATTACGCTAGCCTTACATAAATTATTAACAGTAAGGTAAATGCACAAAGAATGAGATTCCAAATGACCTGCAGTAGGAGCAAGGGGAAAAGATGTAGCCCCTAAAGACCAACGCACATTGTAAATTAACTGGCTGTGCACCATCATTTTCCAAAATGGTTGCTTAAGTTGCCAACCCCATACGCATATTCAAAAAAATGCAGTACAAAATCATCTCAACTCTGCTCTTTTGAAGAAGGATCCCCGATATTAACTGGTCAAAGTTTAAAACTACCTCTGGTTTCCTTTTTTATGTTATGGTGCCAGCCAATGATTAAACATCTGGAGATGGAATTTAGATCAGCCTTGAAGATTGCATATGTTACATTGTAAAATATATTCCACTCATTGGAAAGCACTCTGCAAACCAGTTCTCCTGGTTATATAGATTGGCCTGAGTATAAGCCTGAACAGGGACGTAAGGAGGCAGTTGGAATGTTTCTGCTCTTTTGCTAACAGGTTACATTGCTTGAAGTTGAATCTTCACATGAAAATGCAAACTATGGCAAGAGTACTAAGGCAGAGGATTGCAATAGTGAGCCAACAGCTAGGATTGTCTGTGCTTAAGCCTGTAATACAATTCCGTTCCTTTTTGCCAAAGGTTATTTTTTTCTAACAAAGATCATATTCTGAAAGTTTGTGGGTGACTCATTTTCTTGGCTTCTGGTCTGTGTTCCCAGATTCTGGCCCCATGAGTGGCTTGAACATAGAGCAGAGAGCAGAGTTCAGTCAGTTTCTCCAGTAAACAACATATCTGGAATTCATTCTTTGATGAAGGGATGTGAGGGTGTAGGAGAGGGGGATGGGAAAACATGAACACAGCAATGTATTTAAATATTGTTCTTAAGTATGAAAAATAATCGTGTACACTATAGTTTTAAATGGAGTTGAGTTTCCCTTTTCTGAGCAAATGTACCGTAAAGCTATTCCTTTACAACTCTGGTCATATAAATTTAAATGGGAAAGCTGGAGAATCAAGACACAGATGGTAAACCCATCAATTCTCGTGGCTTTCAATTGTATTCACGATTGGTGCTGATTAGCTGCTGGAGTGGGAACATCTGCATTTCCACAAATCATGCTGAAAGCCAGATTAATACGGTCACCGGAAATGCTGCCATGCACAGAATAAAATGCTTTATTACAGCTTGTTAAAATGTTAAAAGTGAAACACGTCCCATTGTTATTTTAATACCTAAACTTAATGTAAAGGATTTTGGGATTAAAGAACCCCATTCCTGCTTATACATCTATCTGTATTTGCTCCTTTTTTTAATTATATTTGCTGTTTTTACAGATTGCTAATGCTTTTGATATGTAGGTTTGTCAGCAAGATCCCAATGGAAACATTTATGAAGGATTTTTACCAACAATAGCATTTGTAAAGCACTTTTGAAGAGCATGAATGTCTCAAAGCGCTTCTCAGAGGCACAATCAAAAAAGTATTATGTAAGATACACATTTAAAAATATATAAAAGCTTCTTCTAAAAAAAATTGGATCTCCAACCAGAAGAAATAACATGCCTTTCAATGCCTTTTATTTGCTCATATCGACCTCAGAGGTAATTAAAAATGCATCAATCATTCTTATGAACTCCTGGAGTTATTTGCCTTGCTGATTGCTTGAAGGTGCCAGACTTTTAAGCTCTATGTTAGAGGCTGCAATGTTTCCAACATCAGAGGTGTTACTAGAAATGCCTGTCTTTCAACTATTAGGCAAACACATGAGATGTGAAAAAAATAGGTTGACTTCTGTTATTAATGAAATCCCCAGCAGACGGGTCTCAGATTTTTTAATTAATTATTTTGCAGCAGTTCTCCAATGTTAATCACTAATAGTTCTACAATAAATATTTCTTGCACTTCTGAGTACTATTGTAGGATTACAAAGGGCTCACTGAGGCATTTAAATTTATGGTACCTTATTGCCCGAATTTCTTCAATCTCCTGTGAGAGGCGAACCATCACATTTAAAAATTTCTGACCCTGAAATTATGCAGTTTAAAATTCAAATTAAATGGTGGAAGGTCGAATTTCAGATGACTGCTTTGCATGTTTGTAAGCTTGTGCACTACAGCATTATTTCTGAGCCAGCGACACATTTCCCTGACTACTGGAGGTAAGCAAGCTAAAGCACGCAGACTATCAAACTACTACTTAGCTGAATAGCCTTTAACATATCCATCTGCATTCTACATATGTCATCTCTGTGATCTGAACGGGATCGAGGCCTGTGGTGAAACACCACATTATTTAATCATCTCTGCCTATGCTTACCTTAACAACCTTTAAATCAATTGCCAGACACTTACCTATTTAATTGAAATAAATTTATTGACTGAGTGTTAGATGACTTGATACATACTGATTGTATGTACCTGCTACCCTATAAGAAGAAAGGCATAAACATTTGAGTAAATTTGCATTTTCAGTCAGAGACTGTAGCCTGATTATTCCTTTCTCTCACTATTCAAGCCTGTGTGTTTGGTACAACCAATGACCCAATGCTGACAATATTTAAACCTCAGCACTTGCAAAACGGTAACATGAGTCTCGACTTCTTAGGGGCTGAAGATTTAGCCACAGCTGCAAGGTTTGAAGGAAAAATGACAGCCAGTGGGTCAGTGATAGCAGACTGCTGAATGAAGTTCGGGAGCAGCCTGGAGGCTTGTCATTCCAAAGAACTTTGATTGCCTCAGGTAAAAGAAAGAACATTCTGGTGGTTTCCCACATTTACCAGTCTGTGAAGGATCGGGCACTGCTACTATCATCCTTCTCTAGCCTCAACTAACTAGTGATGCTGATTCATCACTACCTTTGATTCGGCCTATGGCACGGGTGTCATCAGCAAACTTGAATATGGCAATAGAGCTATGCTTGGCCACACAGTCGTAAGTGTAAAGCGAGTAGAGCAGAGGGCTAAGAACACAGCCCTGTCGTGCACCTGTGCTGATGGAGATCATGGAGGAGATGATATGGTTACCATCATAGCTATCATAGCATAGAAGTATCAAGATGAGCGCCATAAGCTGAGTCCTGAGAAATAGGATTGGTAGAGAAGGCTACTCAGTGATTAGCATGGGCATGGGGTACTGAAGGGTCTGCTTCCAGGCACACTGATTCTATGGTTCTACTTATTAGTTAATTTGCAGGATCTGACATATACTCCATTTGTATTGGCGGTGTTTGTGAGTGACTTTGAATAAAAACTATCCTGCTGTTAATTTATTGATGAGGGACAGCAGAAGTCTATGCATCCGAATGTAAAATGTTCTCGTGACTATTTCACCTCTGAGTGAATCATTGCTTTCAGAAATTCTGTGAAATATGCAACATAATCAGAGGCTTTGAGGTTTGAAATTTTCACTCACGAAAGACATGGGCATTTACCCTTTTGTTCCCAAATTCCTTTTCTTTGATCCTTAATACTCTTTCCTCTGCTCTCCAGCTAATATATGTAATTGCTATGATCTCTTCTCATTGAACAGTCCCTCATTCCAAGAACCAATTCAACAAACCTACAAAACCCACCTTTGATACATCATAATCATCATTATAAGCTGTGTCGTATAATGTGTGTGATCATGGTGACCAGGATTGATCTACAAAAGTGGATTGCCAATGCCTTCTTCTGGGCAGTGTCTTTACGAGACGTGTGACCTCAGCCGTTATCAATACTCTTCAGGGACCGGCTGCCTGGTGTCAGTGGTCATACGACCATCCGCCACCTGCTCCCATGGCTTCACCCGATCAGGGGTCTAAGCTGGTAAACCTTATCCAAGCTGCAGACTAGCAGAGGGAAGGTGTGCCTTACACCTCCTTTGGTAGAGATGTATCCCACCCCACCATAAGGACAATGATATCCTTCCTTAATTAAAGACCTTAAACTGCACATGGTACTCTCAATGTAATCTCACTAAAACGTTATATAAAAAAAACAAGAAGTGTTTATTATACACAAAGACCCTTGCAAGATATGCTAGGGGAATCGCCTGGGTGGTTTTTTGGGTGCTCAAAAAATCCTCTTTCCCTTCAGCCTTGCATCTATTTCCTACCTCTCTTCCAGAACTATAGCAGAAAAAGCTCTTGCATGTGGAACTGAGTGCAAACTCACATATTATCCTGTCAGTCCCTTGTTTAACATCTGAATGTATACTTTCAGGAGAGC
The DNA here is from genome assembly GCF_030144855.1 of Hypanus sabinus. Lineage (NCBI taxonomy): Eukaryota > Metazoa > Chordata > Chondrichthyes > Myliobatiformes > Dasyatidae > Hypanus > Hypanus sabinus. The sequence continues at coordinate 31,553,256 of NC_082710.1, read as the reverse complement.
AAGGAAAGAATTTGGCATTGACTCAATAGGTTGTTTGTCCACCTTTTGCACTTCAGAAATTCTTTGCTGCAACAAGTGACAAAATATTTTTATTATAGATAATGCTAACATATTTTCCTCTTCAATGCTTTCCTTTTTCATCAATAATATATTATACTTAACTATTGAGATGTCTATATAAATATTAAATTTTAAAGTGATTTACTCAATAAAATTGTTTCATGCTTCATTCAATTTAACAATTTTTCATTTACTTTTTTTCAAAAAGGGTTTCCTTCGATGTTATTTGTCAAATTAGGTAACTTTTATCACCTGTTAATTTAAATAGAGGAAAACAAATTTATGCAAAGAAGGTAGAAATGAATAATCAGGTCAAAAAGTGTTGGCAGAGCAAATAGTGAAAACCAGGAAGAAAGGGCTAGATTTTCATTTTATCAGACTACAGCAGAAGACCTTCGAATAAGGTTGGGACCCAGATAAGTGAGATATCTGCAATCTTGATTAGTTTCATAGATTCTTGTCACCTTTGCAAACAAGATCACAGGCTGGTGAAGGAGACTGAAAGGAAGGAGTGTCCTCATTGGCTTAGCACATACAGCATCATTGTGTATGGTGAGAGATGATATATAGGCCCAGAAATGATTAGCCCAGCTTGTGCTCCAGGCTGGGATGAAATCTGCATCTTCTGCTCCTCATTGAAAGCTCCAGAGCCAATATGTGTATTACACTTTTGAAATGGATGCATCACCTTCTGTCTTCCTCTCAAACCACTCATAGCAGTTCCATTAAAGCACTTTTCTAATTACTCATACCAAGCACACATGGCCTTCTTTGGCTATTGACTCCCCTCCCCAACAACAATGTAGCACAGGCACTGAGATCGTCTGTATTTAAGGATATCCTTACTAAAGTGCCTTATTATTTGGCAATGTCAAGTCATTTTCATCCACTTGCATGTAATACCCATAAAGCACCAGCATCCAGGCCCTATTAAAAGCTGTTGCACGTTCTTTCTCTGTACTCTGTTTTTATGTTATGTAAGCTGTAATAAAAATGGGATCAGATTTTGTGACATAAAGTAACAATGCCCTCCCCACTATTGAGCACATCTACATAGAGTACTGTCATGGGAAAGCAGCATCCATCATCAGGGACATCCACTGGTCTCGTTATGCTCTCTCTGACTGATGCCACCAGAAAGAAGCTGCAAAAGCCTCAGGACCCAAGCCACAAAGTTCAGGAATAATTGTTACTCCTCAACCATCAGTCCCTTGAACCAGAGGTGATAACTTAACTCAACTTCATTCGTCCCATCATGAGCTGTTCTCACAACTTTTGGACTCATTTTCAAAGAATCCATCTCACACTCTTAATATTTCTTACTTATTTACTTACTATTTTTATTTTGTATTTGCACAGTTTGTTGTCTTTTGCTGTTTGTTGTTTGTACGTCCTTTTAGGTGCAGTCTTTCATTGATTCTATCGTGATTAATGAACTTACTGTGTATACCTGCAAGAAAATGAACCTCAAAGTTGTATATGGTGACATATTTGTACTTTGATAATAAATTTACTTTGAACTTTGAACAATGAAGATAATAGCACTCAATGAGTAAGAATGTGGCTTTCCTCCGAGTGCTCTGGTTTCCTCCAGTGGTCTAAAGATGTACTGTACTGTGCAAAAGTCTTAGGCAACCTAGATTTTTTATATGGATTCAGATGGAATGGTCTCCACAGAGCCCTGATTCAACATCACTCTGGGATACCTGGAGAGACAGAAGCAAGTGAGGCAGCCAAAGTTTGCAGAAGAACTGTGGCAAGTTCTCCAAGATTCATGGGAAAAAAACTGCCAGCTGATTTAATTAATCTACACCACAAAGTACCTCAGAGAATTGATTCAGTTTTAACGGCAAAGGGTGGTCACACCAAATAGTGATTTGATTTAATTTTTTACTGTCCATTACTCTTTATAGGATTTGTTTTGATATGTAGAAACTTTTCACATCATTATATTCGAAAGCATCTCCACTTTACAGGATTTTTTTTTGCAGGTGCCTAAGACTTTTTCACAGTAGGTTAATTGGTCATTGTGAATTATCCTGGGATTAGGCTAGTGTTACATTGGTGGGATACTCATTGGACCAGAAGGGACTGTTCTGCATTGTATCTCTAAATGAACGAACAAGCAAACAAATGGATAAATAAATTGATTTTGACAGGAATTTCAAGCACAATCATAGGTTAAAATCATGGGATTGCTATTCAGTTCCTCTTTAAAAGATGAAGCAACATGGCATCTTGCTGAATGATTGGCTGTTCAAATTCAATAAATGGTGTGTACTTATATACTGTTTGCCCACTCCAGTGTAAATAGCACTCCAGCAACATGATAAGCAATTATTACTGCCAATGATGAAGGCTCCTTCAGATTTTAATTATTAATTTGAAACAAGATTCTTTTTTTATTCCTTCTTACACCCAGTTCACTAAATATCACTAATTAACCCCTTAATATCTTGTTCTTTGCACATGATTAAAAGTTAAATAAAGTGTTCTGGCACTTTTATGTTCAGATCCATCTGTGCATATTTCTTCATTAGCTTGCCCTGGTCCCAGAAGCACTACAGGCCACACAGCATTTCTATCATGTCAGAAAGTTCCACTGGAAAAACTGGTAAAAAAAAAATTGCCAAAGCAAATCCAGCCAACAACCGGAGCCCTACATTTGCTATTGATTGTGAATTCTGACCCATTACGATGAAAATTATGAAGAGGCACAGCTGCCCATCTAGTTCTAATTCTGGCAAATCCTCAAGGTTCAAAGTAAATTTCTTATCGTACATATATGTCACCATTTACAATTCTGAGATTTATTTTCCTGTGGACATACTCAGTAAATCCAAGAGCCATAATAGAATCAATGGCAGACAAACAACCAATGTGAAAAAGACAACAAACTGTACAAATACTAAAGAGAAAATAATAATAATAATAATAATAATAATAATAATAATAAATGAGCAAAATATATTGAGAACATGAAAAGAAGAATCCTTGCAAGTGAGTCCATAGGTTGTGGGAACAGCTCAGTGATGGATCAAGTAAAATTGAGTGAAGTCATCCCCTCTGGCTCAAGACCCTGATGGTTGAGGGGTAATAACTGTTCCTGAACCTGGTGGGGTGAGTCCTGAAGCTCCTTATTTCTGATGGCAACAGTGCGAAGAAAGTATGACACGGGTAGTAGGGGTCCCTGATAACTGATGCTGCTTTCCTGCGACAGTGCTCCACGCAGATGTGTTCAATGGTAGGGAGGGCCTTAACTGTGATATTCACTACTTTTTGTAGGATCTTCCATTCAAGGGCATTGCTGCTTCCACATTAGGTGGTGATGCAGCCGGTCAATACACTCTCCACCACAGAAGTTTGTTAAAGTTTTAGATGTCATGCCGAATCTTCACAAACTACTAAAGAAGTGGAGGTGCTGCTGTGCTTTTTCATAAATGCTCTTACATGCTAGGCCCAGGACAGGTCCTCTGAAATGTTAACATCAAAAAAATTTTAAGTTTCTGACCCTCTCCACCTTTGATTCCCCAATGAGGACAGGCTCATGGACCTCTGGTTTCCTCCTCCTGAAGACAATAATCAGTTCCCTGGTCTGGCTGACATTGAGGGAGAGGTTATTGTTGTGGTACCACTCAGACAGATTTTCAATCCCCTTCCATATGCTGCTTTGGCATCACCTTTGATATGGCCATGACAGTGGTGTCATCAGCAAACTTGAATATGGCATTGGAGCTGTGCATAAGTGTAGAACAAGTAGAGCAGAGGGCTAAGCACACAGCCTTGTGTGCTTAGCCTGCTGAATTATGTGCAAGAATATCAGTTCAATTTTAACAACTACTTAAGCCATGAGACATTCCACTTGTTGCTCTGTGACACAGGCCATACACTGGATCGGAGACCCCATTTCTCTCAAGTATGTTCGTGCTACAGAAGGCCTTTGCCCAATGATATTCTGAGAAAATACCTGGGTAGCAGAGCACGTTGAAATCCTCTGCAGATTTTTATCAGCAAATGCTGACAAGTAGACAGAAGGCAACAAGCACTGACTGTCAACATGAAATGCTGATGGTTGGCATCTCTTTGCAGCTGCAAAGCCCTTAAATGCTGGACATGTGCAGTTCTGTCTTTGACTGCTTGCTGATCAGTGCTTACCTCTAATGAGCCGAACAATTATGAACATATGCTAAAGGGGGAGATGGATTGCTGTTCCGTACATCTTGTGCACGTTTCCTGCACCTTCAGTGCACAGTTATTTTAGAGTACTGTGTTTAAACATCCCAGACTTCTTTGTGGATAGCTGTCCACAGAGTTTAGATTTTATCATAAGAAGCTGGGCCTCTTGTTACCATTTTCACAAGAGTTCCAATTTATCTTTACTAAAATTCTATTGTACTTCAGAAATCTGACAAGAAGCCAAGTCATTTTTTGTCACAGTGCATGCTGGCAACATCTAAACATCTGTGGCATGACCAAATGACACCGTGAGACAAAGCATTCTCAACACAAGGACCCCGCGTTGAATGCTAATCAGGAGTCCGCTTTAAGTAATCACTATGAGGAAAACCCATGCCAATAACAATTACCTTGACAAAATTAAACAGAAAGCATGAGAGCTTAATGACTCTAGTTAAGGTAACATTTAATAAATATGGATGCTTGAAAAACCTAGAAGCCCGATGCTCTATAGCACGACACTGATGCCTGCACGGCTCATGACATTTTGACATAAAATAGTAAAACAGCTAAGCAGAATTTTCCACTGGCATACTGTCCTTCCTGTGTCACTCATACTTCTAGGTTTGCCAAGCTGACAATGACAGTAGCACTGTCTGATGGAATAGAGATAAATAGCAATGGTGAATCCAGACCAAATACCTTACTTTGGGAAGAAATTGGCTGCAGGAAAGTCCTAGCGGATGAACAGTGTGATTTATACTGATTACACAGTAAATGGTTTTTATCATTGCTAATAGGCCACAAAGAGATTCTACAATATATTTTAATAAAAAAACATGATTTATTTAGTTAGAGTTCCTCACACCATTTCTAAAATTGCACATGAGCAGCAGAAAAGCAGAAATAAGAAAATGAGAAAAATGATGCTCATCACTGGAGAATATTTGTTTGACAGGAAACACTTAAGCTGATATCATTTCACTTCACCCCACCTACCATATAAATCAGCTTTTTAGTGAGCATTTTTATTTTATCACATTCGTTTCTTGACCCAGATGATAAATTTAATATTTCCCTCATGCCAGATTCCTTCTGCAGTGAGGCTTGAACTTTTTTAAATTAGCAATTGGCTCTCTCCCTTTCAATGTCCTCTATTTTTAAATGAAATTCCACGGCTATGTAGATGCTCTTTTCATATTTGTGACTGGGTGTAGTGGGAACGGGTGCATTTTAATACAGGGACGATTCATGCAGCATGTTGAAGCAAATGGGAAGACACACAAACACTTAGTGGCATAAAGGTTAAATTGTAAAAAGAAGTGGAATGAGCTGCACCATGCTGATAATCAAACATCAACTCCACAGTGATTAGACAGCACCGTTCTTGCCTGTGGCCTTGTCACAAATGTGTTTTGATGACAGACTGGAGGATGAATACACAGGAAGATATAGCCTGGTTGGTGTAAAGTAAATGTCAGGCAGAGATGATCTGCATTCCTTGTGGTACAAAAATACCCAAGTCTACCTCCTTCAAAGATAATAGTGCACATTGCTTAATGGTTTTGTGTGCACTGCAGAACATTGCAGCACTTTCTCACAAAATGGTCAATCTTAAACTCCTTGCCACCTTGCTCTGCTATGCAAATTGCATGCTTTTCTTTTGTCTTTGACATTTCCACAAATCTGTTGCTATTTGCTTTGTTTTTCCTGCTAACTTAGTGAAGATAGATTGGTAGCCTAAAAAATATAGTTAATTATTTATTATAATTAAGAAAGGGGCTAAACTTTGTTAACTTGTGCATTCCATGAATTTGCAGTCACTTCTGTTAGTTGTGCCGCCCATTGTTTAGGCATGGATATACTTGGTTATTCCCTTGAAAGTGTTCCTTTGTTGTAAAATGACTATTCAGAGAAAAGAGGGAAAAAATCTAATTACATTGCTGTTTGTCATATATTTTAGATTAGGAGCCCCCTTTCTGATTCAATATCTTATTGCAATATGTACCATAACAATATAGACCAAGGCAGTTCCAGTATTTGTTCTTCACTGAGATGAATGTGTCTATGACTTTTATCTTGTGATCAATTTAAGCTCCTCATTGCTATCCAAGTTCATTTGCTGCAAAATATGGACATGAGGGCATCAGGATTAGAAAAAAAGGATGATAGATCAAATGTTCACATGCACAGATACAGTTGAAACTGCACAAATGAATTGCAACTCCTTTGGGGTAAACATACTTCTTTTTGGTTGGTAAACTTCCATTGGATTCTATATGCATTGCTTACACAAATCGAGCTGCAGCTGTGCTTCTACTGCAGAAAGTAGTAATATCCATACACAGTCTGGTCCCTTCCACATTGCCCCCCAACAGGTTTCAGATGGCTTTGATATTTTTTTCCATGAAACGTATCTATTTCCATTTTCAGCATTTCTATGGATGACAATGAGGTTCCTAACCTTCTTGACTAGCCCAGAGTTACAAATGCTTTGATTCCACTGAAATTCATTCCTTGACAGGTTTGTACTTTCCCTCCCTGTATGCCACCCAGGCAGAGAGGACAATACTTTATCCCAATGGATTCATAAATAAGAGTCAATTTTAATATTGAATCCTCTTTCACTGTGCACTCATTCTGATAAAAAGCAAAACAAAACTGTAGTTGTGTTGGAGAAAATTAAAGTTCAGGGTGATGGCTGGAATAGCAATCAAGTAGGCTGTTTTGCCTTGAATATTGTCAAACTGACTATCATTGGAGCTAAATTTACCCAGGCAAATGAATAGTTTTGCATCATATTCCTGATTGGTGCTTTGTAGATAGTGCAAAGAATTTGGAGTTTGGAGAGATAAGCCATTCATCATTGGATATTTAGGCTCTGATCCTGGCACAGGACTTGATGTGGCTTTTTCAGTTGGGTTTCTGGTCAGTATGGTGACCAAAGATGTTGAGAATGCACATAACAATGGTAATATCATTTAGTGTCAAGGGAAGTTGCCTGGGATGTTTGCAGCACAGATGTTATGCATGATTAATGCATCTGTGTGCTTCTTCAAAATAGATTCCAGGTTATCAGTGCTATTCTAAATGCTTCTTTTCTTTGAGCATTCAGGAACTCCCACAATTTGAGAACTCTTTGATAAACACCACCATTGCAACTGTGATCTTGACATGAGTGCAGACTTCACCCCACAGCAAGCTGTCCCATTCAGTCATCAGTCTTATCACATCCCGGCCAAGAAGCTACATGGTATTAGGAGCTGGAATATTCCTGCTGAAATTTAACAACCTGGCAGAAAGGAACTCCAACATGACTGAGACATGAAACCTTCAGCCAGTTCCTTCGTGAAGAATGGACTTCTTTTCTCAAGGTCTCGGCATCATTGACAATGCAGACATTTATGATGCATCCCCAGTTACCTTTGAGAAGGTAGTGGGAAGCCAACTTCTTGAAGCATTGTGGTCATTCTGGAGATGGTATTCCATACCACTGATGTAGTAGTAAAGGCTGCAGTGATTTAGATCTAGGGAGTAAGATGGAAATCTAGGAATGATGTACTATCTGGAGGAAAACTGAGTCTGAAGCCCCTGATTTTCTTGGTGGTAGAAAGCACAAGTTGGAGTAGGACTAAGCTATGAGAGTAACAGAGCGCATTTTAAAGATATGTGTGGAGAGAAATTTTGTTCAGGCTGGGATACCAATCAAATTGGTTCCTTTGCCTTGAATATTATCAGATTTCTTGACTGTCACTGGAGCTGCATTTATCCAGGCAAATGAATTGTTCTGCATTATACCCCTGACTGGTGCCTTGTAGATTGTGGAAAGGATTTGGACTTTGGAGAGATCATCCACTCATCATCAGATATACAGCATTTGACTCTGGCACAAGAGTTAGGTGACTGATTCATCTGAAGTTCTAGACAAGGGTGACTCCAGGATATTGAGAACAGGAATTACCAAAGGCAATACTATTTAATGTTAAGAGAAGGTAGTGCAAATACTCTCTACAATTAATGCTACTTGTGTGCTTCTTTAAAATAAATTTCAAGTTATCACTTGAGGACCAAGTTGACTATGCCCTCTGTCTGTCTTATATTCTCTGCCTATTATGCAGCTCAGAATGTAAAATGTTTGTCTAGACACATGGAGCTTTAGGTCTTCTGTACGTGTTTTCTGGTCCCATTCTCTTTGCCTTATCCAATTATCACATTCCTTCGGATTGTATCAAGTAAATTAAATTAATTGAAAGCAGGCTTCAATGAGAATGTAGTTCTCATGAGAGCTGAGGCAAATCATCCATTCTTCACTTCAGTCTGAATGTGTGTGTTTCAGTCCTATCTTCAGCATTCTGTTCTTGGATATTCCTCCTCCAGTTGGTCATTGCCACCATTTATGACTTGATCTTTGATCTGATCCATAGCATACATATGGAATCACTCCTTTTTTGTCTTTGCTGTTTAGCGTGCAAGCAGTGCTGTGTTTCAGCTTTTAGGGAGGCCTTACACTGCACCTGGATTGCCCCTGTCTGAGTCTTCCATCAGCTGTGTGGGGGCATTTGCAGCAGGGTAATAAACATGACATTGATAAATTCGATCATACTGTATGATCTTTTCTTTATTAGGCACATATCACTTCAAATTTGGCCATGTTTACCTTCCAGAATCAAACAGATGTTAACATTCATTATGCAGGCTTCACACATGAAAAATGGGAAAGTAACTCATGCCGAAAGAATAATTTTGCCACTGGCAGTTTTTTTTTCAGGAGAGGACAAAATTGATAGATGTTACATTCATTATACATATGGGGGCTGTTTACCCCAAAGCAGATACTGAACTGATTTGCCCTCCTGTGCCATTAAGGAGTACATGATGATATTTATGTATATATGCACATTTTATTCCATATCTGTACTTCAATGACCTATTTTTATATAATTCTTTATTCTTACAAATTTTGAACATTGCTTTTCATTGCATGATGTGTTAGCACACCACAACAAATTCCTAATACATGTAAATGTATATGGGGAATAAAGTTGATCCCCATCCCTTGAATGGAAGTAGAGATTACAATTTGTATAGAACCCCAGCCTGACTGAGCTTTCACTTGCACTATCTGTATCCGTCTTCAATGGAAATCCACTTTTGTAAACACCTCTGAAACATGTTTTCATGTGAGTATTTTTTTAGTTCAAACTCTATTAATTTATGAAGCAGGCATTTCAAAGGGGACAGGTCAGGGGCCATAGGCAGGAATTTTCATTATGACTTGACAATCAGCAGTTATGTTCAGCAATTCTCCCAAGATTAACCACTTTCAAAAGAGGCTGCTGAAGTGACAAGGGACTGCTCAGGTTGTGAGGGTAAGTCTCTCACAGCTGACCCCCAGCAGGCCATGCCTCTGCCATAGCTCACTCCTTTTGTCTGTCACACTGTAGCAATGACCTTTAGTGACACAGAGCATCGGGTTACAAGCTGGTGAGAAGATAAATCCTGCTCTGCAAACATAATTGACTCCTACTGCTCAGTGTTTGTAACGCTCTGACCAATCAGGAGGCTCAACAGCGCACAGAGATTTACACTGCTACAGTCACAGGCAATGGCAATATCTCTCATGTCTTTTGCATTAAAAGAAGGAGCCTCACTGGCCACAGATAAATCAATGCAAAATGAAGGTCATGCATATTTAATAATACAGCCATTTGTGTTCTGCATGTATCACAATTACATTTAAAAATACACATCTACAGAACAGAGCAATAAAAGACGTGTTTAATTTCATTGCTTTCTTTGTGTGCTCAAAATCATACACAAAGCCACTACACCAGAATATGCAAATTGTAAGTTTTGTTATTGTTTATTGATTTTGAGGGAAATAAGATTAAAAATGAAATGGCCAGAACAACTGTATATCATGCAGGAGTCTGGGGAATATTCAAACATTCAAAGGGTAATGTAATTATTGTTTCTCTTCCTTTGATTTGTTTAGTTTATTAATTAGTTCATAGAGATGTTAAACCTGCTTCTACACCACCCATGTTTAATATTTAATTTGTCATTTATAGCTCAAGCTAAAAACAAGCTGATATACATGAGGGAGACAATTTGAAGTAACAATGCAATTGGTGCTGTTTAAACATTGACAGTTTCGATCTGTATTATGTTAGAAAGATCTTTTTTTAAAGGAACAGAAGGAGCAATAACAGGCAGAAATACATTATGCAACTTTCAGTGTAACAAAATTGAATTCACAAAGACGTTTTGGTTATTTTTTAAGAGTTATGCAATGGTGACACTTGTGGACATTGAAAGCATTACATAGCATGGGACGGAGAAGCATTAGGCCATTAACTTTCAATGAATCTTCGACTGGCGTGACTTACACACTTGGACAGGAGACCGTGCTGTTCCTTTTTTTATATATTTTTGTTCAGTGCAAAAACTAATCGAAACAGAAGAAACCGTCTTTCTGGTAAATGGTGCCATTAGAGATCTGCGGATAAGGCACACAACTCAGAAACTCATTAACAAGATGGAATGGTTCCAGAGAGAAGAGATATTTAAATAATACAGAATAATTCTTGTCATTTTCAGGAAACAGGAGCTTTTCCATGAGCTTTTTTTCCCCTCCACCTATTTTAAATAGCAAAGGGGCGACCGTATTACAGAACAGGGACCAGAGAAAAATGACAGATGCTATTGAGGCTCTTAACAAATACTATTCTTACAAGCTGCCTATAACAGCCTAAGGCAAAGTAGGGAGAGAGGATTATACTCTGTTTTCTCATTTAAACCATACCACTGAGGCAGGGTAGACAGCTGAGCTGCTGAAAGATAAGGAGCAGAGCGAATTGCATCAGGGATCTGTAAGAAAGCAGAAGGACTCTGTGTTTTCTTGTTGTAAAAGCATGAGTTTCCTGAATCATCAGAAATTATCAACCCTCTGATCCAGTTCCTCCTAATGAAGTCTCAGTATTATCATATTCAGAACATTTTGATGGAAAGGATTTAATAAACCAGTTCCTATTTATTTTATATATTTATTGAGATACAGAATGGAATAGGCCCTTCTGGGCCTTCAAGCTGAGCTGCCCAGCAGCCCCCGACTTAACCCTAGTCTAATCACAGGACAATTCACAATGACCAATTAACCTACCAACCAGTTCATCTTCGGACTGGGGGAGGCAACCGGAGCACGCGGAGAAAGCCTATGTGGTCACAGGGAAAATGTACAATACTCCTTACAGACAGCAGCACGAAAAGGGACAAGTAACAGGGCCCGTCTTAAAGCATAGTAAGTACATAGTAGAATTGTAGGAAATCTATGGCAGGGGCTTCTAAATCCAAGGCTAACGTTGGTGTCCCATAAAGATCAGCTTCCCTATATCTTTTCTTTTCTGGCTAACAAAAAGATGATGATTTTCACAGACATGCATCAGAGACATTTGGAAACAATTAAAAACACATTTCCAAGACAGCATCTGTTTTCACATAGAATAGGCTTTCATCACTCTCCAGCTTTCCTTTCTTTTTGCTGAATGTGACATAAGACAATGTGAAAGCTCTCTTCATTTTTCAAGGTCAGGAAGAAAGGATTTCTCCAAAAACAAGACAATATATTCACTGAGAATTCCGGTGTTGCTGGTACAAGTCCAGTGCTGAAAACTAGCCAAAGGGAGACATTTTATTTAATAGAAACCTTTTGGTTCTTGAATACATTCTGGAAATAGAAAATAATGAGGTGATTCTAAGTCCATACAATTTTTAGTGAATTATCAATTTTCACCCCTAGAGAAGATGTTGTCAAGATGTTGTCTTGAAGGGAGGTTGTAGATTACAGAGATCTGAAGTTAACTGTGGTTAAACAAGCTGTAAACTTAGGATGACGGTCAAAAAAGATAAAATGTCTTCTTTATGTAAAGAAATGCTCAGCGTTCATATTTTCTGCAACACAGTGCCCATTGTTGCACCAGCAATGCCCACTCATTCTGTTTCCTTTGTGAATGATGAAGGACAATGCTAATACAGTGTAAAACTGCTAAATCTATAACTAACGTTTATGGTAAATTTCTATTAGGAATCACAGTAATAAATACTTACATGTTATTTTGCCAATTAAAAGTTAATACAAAGGTTGTCTGGAAAGATCACTTCCATCATCTCTTGGAGTAACATAAGGACTTAAAAACAATTAATAAATATATATTGTTATGTAAGCGCCAGTATAAAATAAGTCTTCTTTGATAAGGAGCTTATAAATGAGGATTTCGTTGCAAGTGTTTTCAAAGATGCTTGCAGTTCTTATTCATTTGACAATCACACACATGCAGATTGGAGAGGATTGGCATGTCAAATCCATCACCAATTGATTGGGATAGATTACTGAGTTGATGGAGCTGTAGGATTCAGAGTGTCTTTCTGCAGATTCAGAGTGTCTTTATTTATAATATTTATTATAAATAAATATTATATATGCTAATGCTGCTTATGGAAGATAAATCTTATAGAACTATCTATATTGAGAGGTTCACTTAAAAATAATTGCATTACCATTTTAATATATTTTAGTATAGTGGAGTTATCAAAAACCAAGATTGTCTGTGTACAGACAGCTTTTATTTGATATATCCCTCCTGAGGACATAAAATATTATCTGTAGCAGTACTGAAAAAAACAGACAATTACAGAATTGTCAGTACAAAAATATTTATATCTGTAGATTGAAGTATAAAGTATATAAAATGCACCAAGATGAACTTGATTGTTAAAGCTAAGAGGAGTTTTTCAAGCAGCTTTTAAACTCTAATTCATAATTCATCTTTTGAAATGTAATAACAAAAACATATGAGATAGCATTTAAATCTCTCCCATACACTGTAAGATTTGACTGAAAGTGGTGCATGCCAAATGTTATCTGCCTATAACTTTTTATTACTGGTTCCTTAAATCAAGTGACATGTATAGTGCAATCAAATATTGTGTATAAATTAAATACGTTATTGGAACATCAGCCAACCAGGAAAACAAAGCCAATTAGCACCAATTAGCTCACATTAAATCTAATATTGATTCAAGTTGCCCCTATTTGCAGACCACATCATTTCAGAAAATCAAGCTGATCAATGATTTGTTTCTGTGCATTCATACATTTTACAGAAGGGTTGTGTGGATTACACTAAAAGCTATGCTTCCTACGTCAGTGACGGATTAGTACTCTGGTTCAAATCAGATGTAATATGGATCCAAATGAATGACTGCACGTGATCTACTTAAATACAATTGCAGTCCAGTATTCTAATTTATGTTCTTGTACCTATTGACCTTAATGAAAGGACACAAAAGGACTGTTATAATGCTAATGTTTTCTTGCAAGCAGTCTCACTCCTGCTGTGGAAAATCATTGCTCTGCATTAGAATCTACAAAAAGCAACCAGATTCAGCACTTCATGCTGAACTTTATATACTCTTACTTCTGATACATAAATAAATCCCATTTCAAATAACAAAATGTTCTATGCATTGAGTGCTTTTTAGGCTCAATAAAATTCCAGAAACGCAACTAATCATTTTTATCCACCTTCTGTTTTAGTCTCTCTCTCTCTCTCTCTCTCTCTCTCTCGTTAGCTCTTTGGCATATCAGATCAGATTTTATACTGAAATTGTTCATTTGAGAGGGATGTGAAAATTACCAGTACTTAGGAAAATGTGATTGCTTTCCTGATAAAACCAGTAATGGGAACATTATCTTAGCAGTTTCATTACATGTGATCTTGGTGTTACATTACGTTGGATTGGTTGTACACAACACCTGTAATTCAGTCAGCCACAACATCGTCACCAACAATTCTTTGATGTGAGGAATCTCAACTCTAGAGATTTACGCATGATATTTGAGATGCTTTCGGAGCCAACTCTATAACCATAGACCCACTTACAGAAGATACAGATATTTCCTTTTAAGGTCAAGGGGCTCTTTCTGCTTTCTTTCTTTTTCTCAGTCTTATAAGCTTTGAGAGCAGATCAGTTCTCCTCAAAGCCAGCAATTGTCTAATGGAGTATGCAGTACTGACATCTAGACCAGGTAGCCTTTTGGCGTGTCCTGGTTGACTTTCTTCTGACCACCAGGGGATCCCTAATAATGGACAAACAGACAGCAGGGTGCTTGTTTGGGAAGCCAGGTATATCTACACCCAATGTCCTGTCCATAATCAGAAGAGGAACAGAAACAGGAGAAAGCTCATTAGATCATTACAACTGGTACATCATCTTAAGTGCCAGTAACTGATCTTTTACCTTTGCCCCATGCTCTTGCACTAACCACTATCCCCAAATTTCTTAATTTTTTCAACAATCTATCAATATCAGTTGCTGACATTTCTGGACCAATTTGGGTAGACATATTACACTCCGGCTGAAGAAATTCCTTCTATTCTGGTCCTGAGCAGTGGACTGCTTATTTTAAGGCAGTGAAGCGGTATTCCCACTGTAGGGAAATATCATGAGGGACATTGTTTCCCTGCTGATAGTTTCAGTGAGGATGCTGGTGTTAATGCACTGACTAAGTGATAACAATGTTATGCCTGCCAACCACTTCCACCCATTCATTTTAATGGAACCACTCAATAGTTGCATCTGATCTCAGTTTCCACAGGCTCAATGGGCAGGTTCAATTTGTCGAACAAGTGCTGCCCCTTTGGCATATATCGGGAGTTCACTGATGCAGCACAGGGTTAGCCAGCCACTTGGGTGACTGTTGGAAGTTGCTGTTTTATGAATGCCAGCACTGCATCAAAATTAAAGTCAAAGTCGAGCTTATTGCCGGATGCACCGCCATATGCATGCACAGGTGAAATGAAAGTCTTACTTGCAACAGCATCACAGCCATATAAGCAACAGATAAGCAGCATTCACAAGAATAAAACATAAATTTACAAGAAAGAACACAATTAAAACAAAATAAAATGAAGATCGAGTTTATTGCAATATGAGATCTATTTTACTGAGATTGAGGCTGGCTGCACCGGGGAGCAGATCTAAGGACTCAGTTTGGTTCAGAATGCTGTCATTTGCTTCTATTGGTGTGTGTGTGTGTGTGTGTGTGTGTGTGTGTGTGTGTGTGTGTGTGTGTGTGTGTGTGTGTGTGTGTGTGTGTTCGTTCCTACTCTTTCTCTGCACAGTGTTATGGGATATATCAAATAAAAGCTGTCTGTGACACTGTGACACAATCTTGGTTTTTGATAACTCCACCATACTAAAATGGTAATGCAATTATTTTTAAGTGAACCTCTCAATATAGATAGTTCAATAAGATTTATCTTCCATAAGCAGCATTAGCACATATAATATTTATTTATAATAAATATTATAAATAAAGACACTCTGAATCCGCAGAAAGACACTCTGAATCCTACAGCTCCATCAACTCAGTAATCTATTCCAATCAATTGGTGATGGATTTGACATGCCAATCCTCTCCAATCTGCATGTGTGTGATTGTCAAATGAATAAGAACTGCAAGCATCTTTGAAAACACTTGCAACGAAATCCTCATTTATAAGCTCCTTATCAAAGAAGACTTATTTTATACTGGTGCTTACATAACAATATATATTTATTAATTGTTGGGTTCTTCGGGTTTCTTGCTTTGCAGCTGCCTGTAAGCAGACAAATCTCAAGGTGTATAGCCTCCAACCTGATGGCATAAACATTGACTTCTCTAACTTCCGTAAATGCCCCTCCTCCCCTTCTTATCCTATCCCTGATATATTTAGGTTTTTTTTCTCTCTGCACATCACTCTGCCTGTTCTCCATTTCTCTCTGGTGCTTCCCTCCCCCTTTCTTTCTCCCTAGGCCTCCCGTCCCATGATCCTTTCCCTTCTCTAGCTCTGTATCCCTTTTGCCAATCACCTTTCCGGCTCTCAGCTTCACCCCACCCCCTCCGGTCTTCTCCTATCATTTTGCATTTTCCCCTCCCCCTCCTACTTTCAAATCTCTTAGTATCTTTTCTTTCAGTTAGTCCTGATGAAGGGTCTCAGCCTGAAACGTCGACAGCACTTCTCCCTATAGATGCTGCCTGACCTGCTGCGTTCCACCAGTATTTTGTGTGTTGCTTGAATTTCCAGCATCTGCAGATTTCCTCGTGTATAATTTATGTATTCTTTGATAATAAATGTACTTCGAATCTTTGAATCAAAGTGGCCCAAGTATTGCTATACTGCAGTGAATAGGGTTGTGTCAATTGGTTCTAGAGCCAAATGGTTGAAGGGAAATAGATGGTTTGAACCTGGTGACGTGGGACTACAGGCTTCTATACCTTTTGCTCAATGGTAGCTGTGAGAAGATGGCATGGTCCAGACGATGGGGATCTCTGATTATAGATATATTTTAGGCTTTCCAATTATTTGTGTTTTTACTTGATGACTGATATTAATAACTAGAAAATCATGCACCAAAACTATCTGACTTTATGCTTATCTATTAGAAGTGAAATATTGAAAAATGATGCCTACTTTTCCATTTCTGGAACCAATGTTCTGAATTATAAACCAGATATAGCAGCATATAGTCATCAATCTAAGCCTTCAGTCTCTTAATCACCAGACATTTCCTACAGGAAGATGTAGAACCAAACAAAGTGCTCATCCACATTTTTTCCAAGAATGACGGGATGTGTTTGCAGTCAGAAAGACTTCAGTGAGTTTAATTTGACCGAAGAACAACAAAAGAGGGGAGGAATAGACATTCAATTTACTTTTTTAAAAATTGTAATTGTTGGCTAGAGCCAGTATACAATATGTTACCAATAAATAAAAACTACTTTCATGTGTCAACTTGCAAGAAGCTTCTGATCTTTTGATCATGAGAGCTCAAAATTGTAAAACCAACATCCATGCATGGGGTGAAATATCGCTTAGTTTCTCTCATCTTTATATGATCTCAACTGAAGTCAAGATTTGGTAAGTAAAACATTAATATTTTGGTCCACAGTCTATGTACAGCCTAAACCTCGTGGGGCACCATAAATGTTATCTGGAAATACCCTAGGCCATTTTGCCAATCTCCTCTACTCCATCACTCACAAAAAGAACCCAAGCACAGCAGAAATCAACCCTGCCATTCAATGATATGACGAGAGAGTAATAGAAACAATTAAATTACTAAATTCCTGACAACATGAATATTTATTGGATTAAAAAGCACAATATATTAATATTGTGCTTTTTAATCTAGTACATTAAATCTGCGATGGGGTGTATATTAATATTGCACTTAAGGGACTAAGACAAACAGTTTCATTATAGAAAAGGTTAACTTGTTAAATTCAAAACAATCTTATGAATGTATTTTTATTAATATTGTAGTTAATTAATTTTAAATACACTGAATATTTTTCTAGTTATAGAACAAATGCTAAAATTATTCATAGTATTCAACCATGCACACTTGAATGATAGCTATTTTTTAGCAGTAGTTATGAAGGGTCCCTTAGGAATGATGCACTCTTTGGAAAATGTGATGTTTTATTACAGAGGATTACCCAACAAAAGAATAGCTTACTTTTTCGCTTGCCCATCCCCCATTACATGCTTGCTTTGCAATCATACAGTTCAACATTCCTAAGTAGAAAAACATAAAGAAACAGAAGAAACTTCTGAGATGTTTTAAAAATTCAATTCCTACTAATTTTGAGTTTGAAATGTTGACAATTATAAAATATCTGTCTAAATGCAAGTGCTGGAAATAGAAAACAATATGGCCCAGAAATTTGATATTTTTATGCACTATATGATATGATTATGATGTAAAATCAATGATGAAATAATATCCAAAGCCAACAACTGTTAGATACTAAGTAGATAACTTCACTCACCACTGTTCCAAATTTATTCTATGATTTACAGATGTATTTTCAAATAATGTTCTCAATATTATTTCAGTTTGCATAGCTTTTCTTTTACACATTTGTGATGGTCAGTTTTTGTCCATTTTTGGTTTTTCATAAAATTCTATTGTATTTTTTTCTTCCCTGTAAGTGCCTGCAAGAAAAACCATCTCAAGGTAGGATGTGGTAACATGTTACATAAGTACTTCAATTATACATCTATTTTGAACTTTGAGCATTTGAATGCAACGTGTATTCAATTTAATTCTCATAATACAGAGCTTGGATATGCAATAATGGAACAGGGTAGGCTTCAGCCAATGATGCATGTCCAAACAGTGTGCAAGCTTGAGGTGTTTTTAAAGAAACAAGCCTAACCTTCAGTGTTGTTGAAGAATCCTTGACAGAAAACAACAATGGAGACACACAAGTAGAAGACCTTTCAACATCTTGCAGATGACACTTTCTTTTCTGATGAAGGGTCTCAGCCCTAACCTCCTCTGTAGATACCACATGACGGGCAAAGTTCCTCCAAAATACCATATATTTCTGTGAATTTCCAGCATCTGCAAACTCTCTTTTGTTTATGACACTTTCTACCTTTATATTTGGCGAGACACAGATGAATCTTCTTTGTGGGTGTCTACCTCCCCCCAACACCCCCTTGATACAATATCTGTGAATCAGGTCTTAGGTCACACCCCACAATGCTTTTCAGGAGCTTACTTAAGGATACCCAATATTTACAATAATCATTCCAGCTTAGCACTACTACTCGAAGAGCTCCAGCCACAAAGAAGTTTACATCACCGCTTTACTGTACATTGCAATATGAAGAAGGATTTTTAGTGCAATGTAGCAGAACACCAATGGTAATCAGTGACATTATTGACTTGGTGCTTAAGGCTGATTTATACTTGTGCATCGCACCTACTGCGTACCTACGCTGTACCCTATGCTGTCCACCTCTCCAGAAAAGTTACTCGCGCATCGTAGCAATGCAGACTGCAACAACTGTGATTGGTCCGCTTGGTAGCATCGCATTTCCTCCTACGCATTTCTGTTTGCATCTTCTCCGCCATGTTTGTAGGCTGTATGTACTCCGATGTGAAATAGATGAACCAAATTGTCAAATCTACCTGCCGACATGCAAAAATGTTTGAATTGCATTTCCTCATCCATGTCTCTCACGAAGGAACTCAACACAGTGGCATAGATACCCCATCGTCAACTAGCATTCTGGCGCACACCAATGCATGCTCGCTACAAGGTAGAGTGACGCAGAAGTGAAAATCAGGGTTACGGCATAGGCTGCGGCCTATCCCATACGCACAAGTATAAATCAGCCTTTATTCTTAAGGTTTTACACTGCAATGGATAATGAAATCTTGGTTAAATTCAGGATTATTAGCAAAATGAATAAGGATACATTCCACAGGCCTAAATATACAGGGTAGATTTGATAATGACAAGAATACCATTTAATTTTAAAACTTTGCTGTTCGAAGGGCAGTTTAATATCTTAGGCTGAGCTGCTAACCACTGTTGGATTTTCAGGCAGCCCTGAATAAAATCCAATGCTTATTGCCTGAATATCAGATTAGAGTTTATTAGTGATTATTTAAATAGGCAAGCACAGTTCTGCGTATATGAAACCTACATTCATTTTCCCTGGGGAGAAAAGAAATACTGTAAATACTGATTCCATCCTTTTCTATATTCTGTTTTGCACTGATCTTCCATTCTGCTTTAGTAAATGCCTCTTTGTCATTGTGGCCCTCCTGGTGATAATGACTGACACTAATTATGATGTGTGGCATTGTAGTCTTAGCCTATGTCATTAATTTAACATTTCAGACTGGTCCTCGCAGTGAATGATAAATCAGATTTGTTCAGGGACAGCAATAACTGCACAGCTAGCCCTTCAGAGTACCAGTGTTCTCTGGACATGTTTAACTCAGTAGATTTATGAACAGTGACAATAACTTGCATCCATATTGCTTGTTTAATATACTTTTGTATAGACCCAGTTAGCCCAAAACCAAAACTAAGGCAAAAAAAATGTAATTCAAAGATTATGAGAGGAGATGGGTTTTAAAGAGCATTTATATGATCTCATATCTCACAATTTATTACAACATAAAAGCAAGCTATTTAACTCAGCCTGCTAATACCAACTCACAGAGCATTCACATAGGCGTTTTTCTCCTTACTCCTCTTATTTTCTGATAGTTTTCTCTGTCTTACGCACCCATTAACTCTCTCCCAGCACCCCCCCCCCCCGCCCCCCGTCTACCTGAAGTTGAAATGTTTATGAAAGACAGAGGGATTGAGGATGCTATGGATCTGATGGTAAAGATTATGACTTTGAGAGGTAGGCTGAGGATAGTATAATCCTCCTGAGATAAACTGAGGAATAAACTCATTGGTCTATAAAATCATAGGATTAACATTTTCCCCTTGCGTAATGGAAAGAAAAAGCGTAGCAAAATTAATTAAGTATTTTAATCATCTTCTCTCAGGGTGTGACTGAATATTCAGAATACCCAGTTTCCATCAATACAAAAAGATGCATTTGAAGTCACATTCCCAACACTTAAATCATTAATATAGTGATGATTTGTGGGCAATGAAGGGCCTTTGATGTAATTAGGAGAAACATCAGCTACTCAGAGGTGAATTGTATCTCTAAGTCTTCAGGTCAATTGCTCAATAATGATTGCTAGTGCAGGTCATCCCAAATAAATAACTTTGATAGCTGATCTGCTAATTAAAATTTGTCTGGTGGCTAGTGTTGCTTCATAATAACAACACAAGAGCACAAACTTCTAAAGATAAAAGATTTCAAGGTGTCACACGTTCATCAAAACACACAGTGAAATGCGTCATATGCGTCAATTTAAATCAGCATAGGCTGTGCTGTGCGCAGTCCACAAGTGTCACCATGGTTTTGCCATGAGAGTAGCTTGCTCATT
Source organism: Hypanus sabinus (assembly GCF_030144855.1). Lineage (NCBI taxonomy): Eukaryota > Metazoa > Chordata > Chondrichthyes > Myliobatiformes > Dasyatidae > Hypanus > Hypanus sabinus. The sequence goes on along the minus strand of NC_082710.1, from coordinate 31,532,157 downwards.
ACACTCTGATCCTGACTGTTCATCTTTGGAATGTGGGAGAAAGTGAAGAGGGCAAATGGAATGTTGGCCTTTGTTACAAGGGGAATTGAATACAAGAGCAAAGATGTTCTTTTGCATTTGTACAGGGCCCTGGTGAGACCACACCTGGAATATTGTGTACAGTTTTGGTCTCCAGGTTTAAGGAAGGACATTCTGGCAATTGAGGAAGTGCAGCGTAGATTCACTAGGTTGATTCCTGGGATGGCAGGGCTGTCGTACGCAGAGAGATTGGAGAGATTGGGCTTGTACACGCTGGAATTGAGGAGATTGAGAGGGGATCTGATTGAAACGTTTAAGATAATTAAAGGATTTGATAGGATTGAGGCAGGAAATATGTTCCAGATGTTGGGAGAGTCCAGTACCAGAGGGCATGGATTGAGAATAAGAGGTCAGTTATTTAAAACAGAGTTGAGGAAGAGTTGTGGAGGTGTGGAATGCACTGCCTCGGAAGACAGTGGAGGCCAATTCTCTGGATGCTTTCAAGAAGGAGCTGGATAGATATCTGATGGATAGGGGAATCAAGGGATATGGGGACAAGGCAGGGAATGGGTATTGATAGTGAATGATCAGCCATGATCTCAGAATGGCGGTGCAGACTCGAGGGGCCAAATGGTCTACTTCTGCACCTATTGTCTATTGTCTATTGTCTAAACTATCATGGTCACGAGGAAAACATACACACTTCTTACAGACATAACAGTAACTGAATCCCAATCTTACAGCTGGCACTGTAAAGCGCTGTACTGGGCCGTTCATGTGCATTCTGTGAGGGCTCATATGGAAGTCATATATTTGCACATTATCATCTGCTCACCATTACTAACATTATATATGTTAGCTCTCAGTGTTTTCGCTAATCAAGGCTCCTGGCACAAATACAACGGAAGGTTTTCTTTTGTGCAGTATATATAATTAAATTGTAAATGAATGTTTTATAAATGTTTCCATAATTAATGCCCACAGTGTCACGTTTACTGTTCTAAATTTTGAATAGGTCAGCGGTCATTGATTTTTTTTTAACAAAACAGTTTGATTAATTGTTTTTTTCTTAAGTAAAGAAAGGTACACTTCTTACATGCTAGGTCAGCCATTCATTAAATATGTTATCAGCCTCACAATACAGCTTTGATCAGTTATTAAACACTTGCTAAGGAATATATATTGTGCAGTTAGCTTAACAGGTGTAGTTAAAATTTGATGAATGGAGGAGTATATTGGCCTGGAAAACCATAGACTTTAACCTAGAATGACAAATAAATAAACAAGGTATGAAACAACCACCACAACCTTCTAGTAGCAGCACAAACATACACGCTTAATTATGTCCCTGTAATTCTGCTCATTAATAAAAACACCTAATCAGCCAATCATGTGGCAGCAACTTGATGTATAAAAGCATGCAGACATGGTCAAGAGGCTTGGTTGTCGTTCAGACCACACATCAGAATGGGGAAGGAATGTAATCTAAGTGACTTCAACCATGGAATGATTGTTGGTGCCAGACAGGGTGGTTTGAGTATCTCAGAAAATGCTGATCTCCTGGGAATTTCATGCACAACAGCCTCTAGAACTTACAGGGAATGGTGTAATAAACCAAAAAGAAAAATCCTAAGAGCTGAGAGTGGCAGCTCTGTGGGTGAAAGTGCGTTGTTAATAAGAGGGCAAAAGAGAATAGCCACACTGTTGCAAATTGACAGCAAGGTTCCAGTAACTCAAATAACCATGCAATACAACAGTGGTGTGCAGAAGAGCATCTCAGAATTCACAGCATGTCGAACCTTAAAGCGGGTGGACTACAGCTTTATTCAGAGGTATCTAATAAAGTATAGATCATCTTAACACCAGACATTTACTAAATGAGTTGATCACCAAAATTAATAGAAAGCTATGGCTTATCAGACATTGGGAGTGGGATTTCCACAGGGGTACATTCCGCAGTCTACAGCACTCATGTGAGTCATGGTGCTGAGTAAATGATCACTGAAGGGATCCAGTTTCAGAAAAGGGGAAAGCCAACAGCAAGGGATACTAATAACTTTTTGGTGCCTTCTGAAGCAACATTCCTAGCCCCTGTGGTTACTTTCCCTGGGAGCTTCAAAAAGGCAAGTTTAAATTCCAAATGAGCAGGAGGTTAGTTGCAGGAACACCTAAGCTACACCTGGAATTTTGTGTTCCATTCTGGTCACCCTGCACTAGGAAAAAAAGCCAATAGGACTTTATTTTGTTATATGTTGGAAAGTGAGAGGTACTTTAAAGAGTGATAAAGTCATGACAGGAATCAATAGGGTGAACGCCTACAAACTTTTCCTCATATTTGAACAATCAGCAACTAGAATCCATAGGATTAGGGTGAGAGGAGAAAGATTTAATAGGAATCTGAGGGGCAACTTTTTTGCACATATGGAATCAGCTACTGGAGGAAGTTCTCTAAGAAGACCAGAACCTTGTCATGGTTTGGAGGCTTGTGTGCATCAATGGTCCGGAGACATGAGCTGGCCGGAGTCAGGCCTTTATGCTTTGGCTCTTAGTAGGGTCACCCATGCCAAACAGGTCAAAGGGTAGAGGCCAGACCAAGAGTTCTCCAGCAGTCCTCCAGGTTCGGGAGTTCAGCACAGGGCTAACAATCCTGACTGGTAAAACAAAATTGTTACGGAAACTGCAATGAAAAATCCATCTACATCTGAGCATGACGATATTCCTGAGTCTCCACCCAGGACTTGTATGACTGACAGTAGTGAAAACTGAGCTACTGATACAATGAAGGAAGCCCTGAACACCATTAGATATGGAGGACCTTCACTGCAGCCTTAAATGCCAATGGCGTAACAGGCAGAAGCTACTAGAGGAAGTGTTTGAAGCAAGTGCATTAACAATATTTAAAGGACATTTGGACTAGTAGGTGTATAGGAAAGGTTCAGGGGAATATGGGTAAATTATGGGCAAATGGGTCTAGCTTAATCTTCCTTGGCAAGGACAGGCTGGGGCAAACAGCCAATTTCCATGAAGTGTGTCTTATAATTCCTTCATGTTCTTATCTCAATACACATCCATGGCTACAGATTCACTTTCCACCATATATCCCAGAAGGAAAATCAAAATAGTTTCCTCATTCGGTCCCCAGGCTAAGGACGACTCAGTCACAGTGATATCATTGGAGTAGACTATATAAGGATTTTCAAAAAGTTGATAAACTGAATGATTGGTTCTTGTTACAAACTTGACAGAGATGGCTTTTGATATCAAATGATCTCAATGCTGATTATTGTCCCTTCTTTATTTTTAAGTTGCAATCCTCCAGTTTCAAAAGAGCAGGTACAAACTCTGAAAGGAGCTCACCAAGCAGGAGACTGGCAGCAATCTAATTTTAATTGTCCATGCCTTAAGATTTGACAGATGCTGTAAGTGGTCCTCCCTGATACCTTCAATCTGCATTCAGTCTGAGCCATATCAGGATGGAGTCATTCTAGCAAAGATTTGTACAACAACATCAATAATTCCTTCTCAAAGTACTGCTTCTAGTTTTAAAAATATTATCCTGCCTGGATGGGTTCAGCAAACAACACATTTAGTGTGTAGCAGGAAGTACAACATGCACTGGTTATACATCATCCTTATGCCTCAGTTGAAGTCATAAGCATCTAGGAAAGACAGTTCTACTTATAATTGCTAACTAGAGAAAACCTGCAGATGCTGGAAATCCACACAAAATGCTGGAGGAACTCATCAGACCAGGCAGCATCTATGAAAATTAGTATAGTGGGTGTTACAGTCCTGCTGAAGGGTGTCAGCCTGAAATGTTGACGGTAATCTTTTTCATTGATGCTGCCTGGCCTGCTGAGTTCCTCCAGCATTTTATGTGTGTTGCTTATAATTGCTATTCCTTCTGCAAGCTGAACCATTTTCAAGACATCAATTAACTTTTTAAAGATAAAGATAATTATATTAATTTCACAATGTGACCTCATTAATAATTAATAGATAGTTGAAAATATCCTTTTGGTACTGTTTTCAGAAGCACATATGTATTCAGTGCAAGTTATTCTGAACAGGTGTCCATTAATACGAAGGTGAATGATCAGTAACCTTACCAAATGTTAGTTATTTTTTCACATTGGCAATAGAAATGGTTGCGTGTTCCTCGCTTTCTGTTAAAATGTTCTTATCTTAAAGTTATTAACTTCAAAATGTCTGTTATGCTTTAACTATCTGTCAAGAAGTTCAAATCACAGTGATTGCTGTTCATTTCTTCATTCTTGTCAGTCATATATCCCCAGACCTTTGCATTATTATAATACATCTTATAAAATAGTAGTGACCAAGTCTTTGTGAAACTTTATATGTGCAAATATCCTTGTTCAACCTTCCCCAGACTTTTTGATGCAATAAAGTCAGCTGAAATATATTCACAATCACTGCCTGTTCATTCATTACCCATGCTCCCTAATCCTCATTATCTTCCAATTAAACAGAACATCAATATTAGGATTTTCTTTCTTATTATTAAACCCCAACATCAACACTCATCTCTGATTTGTCTAGACCAAAAACCCCATGAAATATCTTCTCCACTCTAAAATTCCCTCCCTAAAGTTTTAGTCCCCACCTTAAAGCTTTCAATCCTTCCTTACTTTCATTCAAAGAACATTCTTAAAATCTAGCTCATAGCCTATCTGTTTTACATGTATTGATATAAATGTTTTGGTTAGTAACACACTTGGGAACTGTCTTCAGATACCTTACCATGTTAAAGTCACAGTAACAATAAAACTTGTCATTGAGGCTGTCATATCACAAATACCTTATAAAGTAAATGATTGTGGAACTACACGCACAATCCTGTAAAATTCCAATATTTCTATACTCACCTTATACTTACGACTGTGAGTATGCAATATTTAAGTTTGCTGATGACAATGCTGTCATAGGCCAAAGCAACATATAGGAAAGAGACTGAAAATCTGGCTGAATAATGACATCAGGAGGAGGAAATCAGAGGTCCATGACCCAGTCCTTTTCGGAGGCTCAGAGGAGGAGGGGTTCAGCAACTTTAAATTCCTCGGTGTTATCATTTCAGAGGATCTCTCCTAGGCATGTAAGTGCCATAATAAATGAAGTACGGCAGTATCTCAACTTCCTTTCATATTTACAAAAATTTACCATGGCATCTAAAACTCTGACAAACTCTATAGCTATATGATGGAGAGTATATTGATTGGTTGCATCATGGCTTGGTATGGAAACACCAAAACCCTTGAATGGAAATTGTACAAAAGGTCACGGATATGGCCCAGTTCATCACAGGTTAAGCCCTTACCACCATTGAGCACGTCTACACGGAGCGCTGTTGGAGGAAAGCAACATCCATCATTAAGGACCTCTACCATCCAGGTCATGCTCTCTTCTCACTGCTGCCATCAGAAAGAAGATACAGGAGCCTCAGAACCCACAGAGGCAGGTTCAAGAACAGTTATTATGCCCCCAACCATCAGGGTCTTGAACCAGAGAGGATAACTTGATTCAACTTCACTCGCCCCATCACTGAACTAGTCACACAAACTATGGACTCTTCAAGGACTCTTCATCTCATGTTCTTGATTTTTATTGCTTATTTATTATTTTTTAATGATTTATGTATTTTAAGGTACTTACTATGTTTTTATTATTTCCTTTCTTTTCTTCATTTGTATTTGCATAATTAGTTGTTTGTCTGTTCTGTTGGGTACGGTCCTTCATTGATTCTATCAGGTTTCTTGGAATTACTGTGCATGCCCACAAGAAAACGAATTTCAGGGTTGTACATGGTATGATATATTGTGATAATAAATTTACTTGAAATTTGAACTTTAATTCTGAGTCAGAATATATTGACCGCAGTGAACTGCCACACTCAGAGCATCAACCTTTCGTGTGTCCACTTGTTGTCATCTGTTGGACCAGTCCAAGTAGTAAGGCACCGTATGGTGGAGACAGAAATACCGGGATGCATTGGGAGGCCAGGAACATGGGGTGGTGACAGGAATATCGGGATGCAATGGGAAGCCAGGAACATGGGGTGGTGGGAGAGCCTCAGAAGTTAATTTTTTTCTTCAATTTTCATGGCCTGCAAATCTAATCTCCATTGGCTATAAAAGCTGAACGCTGTATTAAAGGTTATTAAAATAAATAATTACAAAGTTATAAAATGATTACATATTAATAATAATAAAATGAAATCACTTAAAACATTTTAAAGCAATTAGAACATTGAAGCGCTCACAAGTAATTCAAGAAGTACTTAGCATTTCCTTTTGCAATTACTCTGCATTTATTGGTATTGGAATTGGTTTATTATTGTGACGTGAAAGATACAAGGAAACACTTGTCTTGCATACTTTTCATGCAGAACAGCTCATTACATACTGCATTGAGGTAGAACAAGGTAAACCATAACAATGCAGAATGAAGTGTAAATGAATGGGCCCTTTGTTTCTGCACCAAGTCTAATCTGGTGAAGTTTCAGTGACCGATTTTGCAGTGTAACTGCTGGGGGATTGAAACAAGTTGGCATTCCATTACTGGACACTTTACAGAAGCCAATCTTGAACTACAGCTGGGAAATCAACAGTGGAGCTCAATTGGACTTCTGTGGATATTTATTTTCCATAATTATGGAAAGGTAAATTTCAGAGTGCAATTGCTGACTTTTCTCAAAATATTTCACTCTAAAGCATGAGTTATATGACTCTCATTCATTGTTTTAAGCTCTTCTCTAAGAAGAAAACTTATATTACTTTGCAAACTATGGTGACCTTGGAAACACTGTGCAACTTTGAAGGTGTGAAATGTTCCACATAAGATTGTAAAGAAATTTCCTCACTGTAGATGCTGCTAATAGACAGATAGCATTCACATTTATGCTGCAATATATTTTACCAGCATCAGATAAAATTTTCTGACTCCAGCAGAATTCTTGCATTTGCAGAGTCCATATAATATTTACTAGAAACTTCTTTACTGCATCCCGTATCAGCGATATCTATAGACATGAAAAAATATTTCAAATCGAACTTGAACTTGGGGAAAATTAATGTTAACAAATCACTATCTTTATTAGACTGTAAGGCCATAAGATATAGGAGCAGAATTAGGCCATTTAGCCCATTGAATCTGCTCCACCATTTCATCATGGCTGCTCCATGTACCTCTCAGCCCCAATTTCCTGCCTTCTCCACATATCCATTCAAGCCCTGATTAATCAAAAACGTATCAATTTTTTGTCTTAAATATAACCAATGACTTGGCCTTCACAGCCACCTGCATCAACAAATTCCACAGATACACCACTCTCTGGCTAAAGATATTCCTCCTCACCTCTTTTCTAAATGGATGTTGTTCTATTTTGAGGCTGTGTCCTCTGGTCAGACTCACCCATCACAGAAGACATCCTCACCACATCCACTCTATTTATTTGTTTATTTATTTTGCGCTCAGCTCAATTTTCTTTAACATAATCTTCATAACATTTCTTTGACAATCATCCTGTTTGATGTGCACGCCCATTGTTTGTGAGGAGAACCCTGGATAATCTACAGACATCCTAGTTTGAGGTAGCCACTAACTTGTGTGCAGATGAATTTGCACTAATCAGGACTTGTATCCTGGCCTGTTGATTAGTGAAACAATCTAATGGCTTTGGAAATGTAGCTGGCATTATGAGCTTAATGTTACATGACAACCTGACTTGACAGGTCTACCTAAAGCAAAAATAAGCAGCCTACTTTCATGTCTATGACTGAGTGCAAAAGAAAATTTAAGACAGATGAAAATCCTTTCAGAAAAGAAAATCAACGGTGAAATCCTCAGAGCAGCAGGGTGTTCTGAATTATGAATCCCAAATAAAATAAAGTATCAAAACAATAGATTTGCCATCAAAACCTTGGATCTTTCCAAGAACTATCAATCAGCAGCTCTGGAGCAAGATACAATAATATATTTTTTCTCACCATGCAACTAAAGCTAACATGCAGAATGGTCAAAAGAATTTAGTGCAACAATGCTCCAAACCTCGCTTCTTATCCCCTCCATTGCATCTCCCCGAGTCACCAGCTGAGACAAGGTTTCTACTTTAGCAACTGTAAAAACTTTTTCTGAGAACAAATGTTGATTCTCATTTCTGCAGGTTCATTTCAAATTTTCAAAGTTCAAAGTAAATTTATAATCAAAGTGCATACATGTCATCATTTACAACCCTGAGTTTCATTTTCTCGTGGGCTTCCACAGTATATGCAAGAAGCACAATAGAATCAGTGAAAGACTACAACCAACAGCATGGACAACAACCAATGTGTAAAAAAAAACAAGCTATGCAGATGTAAAGAGAAAGAAAGAAAGAAAGAAAATAATAATAATAATAATGGTAAATAAATAAGCAATAAATATCAAGAACATAGGATGAAGAGCCCTTGAAAGGATGAACCCAGTTTAGTGGGAACAGTTCAGTGATGAGGCGAGTGATGTTGAGTGAAGTTAAACCCCAGTTCAAGAGCCTGGTCTTTGCCCACCCTACATACAACCTTCCCTTTTCCTCTAAGTGTTTTCTTTAATTCCTTCTGACTATCCTTCCTTTCTCACTCTCTTCCTTCAACAGATTTATTTCCTCATATTTCCTCTTCCCATCTCTTTTCTTTCCTTCTTACTCCCCAGTCCCTCCTTGCCATCTACTTCCTAATTCTCTTTTTATTCCAGTCTCTTCTCTTCAACTTTTCTTCTTATTCTCCCATGCCATTTCTTTCCCTTCACTCCTCTAGCTCTCCTTTTCTCTTCTTCCTCTATCCTCTCATTTACTCTCATATCCTTACACACATTATTGCCCTTCCCTTTCTCCCTCTCCTTCCCCCATCATCTCAGAATCAGGATTTGGTTTATTATTGTCACGGTCCTGATTGTTTATTCCCTAATTTCCTCTGATAGTGCCACGGTTCCGACCGTTAATTTCCCAGTTGATTCTAATTTTCTTTGATGACGGCACACGTGGCTTCCATCAGGACCTACAGTATAAGAACCCCGGCATTACAAACTCTAGTTGCCAGATCGTTGGTTTTACCTGTGTGGTGATTAACGTTTCCTGGCCGCGTAGAACCGTCTGTTCTAAGTTTTACTCCAGTTTCAGGGTTTACCTAGGAAACCCCGTCTCTCCGTGTCTAGGCTCTTCCTGTTTGCTGTTCAATGTTCACGTCTGCGTAAGCATCCTAACTCAATCTCCGTGCTGTGTCCTGCACTTGGGTTCACTTCATTCACTCCTTGTAACAATTGTTGCTGACGTATGTTGTGATATTTGTTGTTTTGTGGCAGCAGTACAGCGCAAGACATAAAAAAAAGACTTAAGTTACAATGAAAAATAATATAAATAAATAGTTCAAAAGAGGAATAGTGAAATGCCGTTCATGTGTTTATGGACCATTCAGAAATCTGATGAAGGAGGGAAAAAGCTGGTCTTAAAATGTTTTTATGCATCTTCAAGCTCCTGTACCTCTTCCTTGGTGGTTGTAATGAGAAGAGGGTGTGTTCCAGATGGTAAGGGTACTTAAATAGATGCCACATTCTTTAGATACTGCCTTTTGAGAACGACCTCGATGGTGGGCAGGCTTGTGGCTGTGGCACAGCTGACTGAGTCTATAGCCCTCTGCAGTCTCTTCTTCTCCGCCTTGCGGCTCAGTCACCTCACTGTTCTCTCTCCATTTTAACCCGGAGATTGCTCAGATCCTGATCTCACCCAAACCTAGCAATGCCAGTGTTTCCATTGCATCAACATTAAGAAAATGAAAAAGAAGGCACCTAGAAATTTTCCAGCTAATGCGATTCACTATGGTTATTAGACCCTAAGCAATTTTGATTTTAGCAATTCATACAATGGATATCTTGACAGTAGCATTACATGCTATTTAAAAATTTGCAAGTTATTCAAATTCACCTATATGTCTTGTCATAGCAAAACAGCAGCTGTCTTCTCAGCTGCATAAAGATATGAAATTAAACTAGAAATATGATTCCAATAAATCCATTTTTATTAAAGTCTAGAAATTACCTGATTTTTTTGTAGATGGAATATATCCATTGTCGTTATTTTTTTCCAATGACACAAAAGACACACTCTTCTGCTCACATTCATTCTCTATTGTATCTCAGTGAAGTTCATTCAAATGTTTCGCTTTGCTCATTTAAGTTATGTCAGACAACAAAGGAAACACAGTTGACAAGGTGCATAGGGAAGAAGAAAGTAATTTTTTGTTTAAATATTTTAAAAATTGTCAGGCATTAGCTCATTCCTTGAGTGTTTCTTGAAAGTGTATCAACAGCTTATTAAATCTGTTCATCATTGTTTAACAAAATCCTATTCTTATCTGATGGTCACATAAAAACACTTTCAATGTCAATTACTGGATGAGTATCAGAAATATTAGAGATATTTCTTCTTCTTAAAAAGTGAGGTAGGCTTTGAATATACTTGCTGCTACCTCTTTGCTACCTTGCTAAGTTGGCATGTCAATCCTGTGGATAATTCCATTAAGTAATACAACTTCTTAATGGTCCATGGAGAATCTAAAGAAAATTTTCTCTCCTGACAGCTCAGGAGGTTGTACAGATAATATATCTACACCTTTAAATCGAGCAATCTGCTCACTGAGAAATTTTGTATGAATTAGAGTATCACTGATAATATAAGAATTTGTGACAGATGTATTATTCACAGAAAGAAATGTTCCATGGAAGGTACTGAACGATGGACCTCTGAGCTAACTCAGTATTATTAAAATTGCAATAATTTGACAAGTAAAAGTCAATATTCATGCAACCAGTAAACAGTGTAATTTTGTTCCTATGGCAACCAAAGGTGCTTCTAGAAGCAAATAAGCTGGCTGTCAATTAAGTCTGTGATGATAGTGGTGTTTGGAGCTCTGCGTCATTTCATACAATTTTATAGCTTCTCTGTGAGTCCTCACATATTGATAGCCCCAATCAATGTTTGGTGCTGACAGAGATTCTGAAAGCATTGAAGAATGGATGCAATTTACTGCTATAGCCTAAGAGGACAGATAAATGCTACAAAATTTGCCTCTGTCATCTGCATTGGTTGTGTAAAACTCTCATATTTTTATTAGCTCCTATTGTATTATGTCTGTAATCAGTTAAGCAGTGAACAAACCTGACAGAGAGATAATGTGCAAGCATTTGCAATTGATTTTCTTTGTGAATTTCATTGCATTTTCTCACAGTAACTCATTTACTTGGACATGATTGTTGCAGAGCTGAGCCTGATTAAATGCAATCAAACTGCTTTAGCTTGCAGGCCTGAGTAATTTAAAATCCTCCATATGCAGCAATAACTGTTAATAACTGTCATTCGAACACTACATTGAAATAAGGTCAGGAACCACAGAAGAAAATGTAAACAATCCCACCTTGTTTAAAATATAGAAGGTGAGTCTTATGGTCATTGTAGGATTTCATTATTAGTGTATATTCTAAAAATGATTGAAGGATACTATTGTGATTTTTAAGGAAATGTTTGAAGGCATAGAAGAGCAAGAGGCCTTGTCACTCACAAGTATTGTAATAGTGTATCCCAACACAATTTATATAACTGTGTTTGAGCTTATGAACAAAAGAAAAGGAATATAACAAATCTTTTCCGTAAAGAAGATAATGATGCTTTTGAATTTGAGGAGGACCAAGCATTAAATGCAATCAAATTGGAGGCCTGGATAATTTAAGATCTTCCATAATCAGCAATATCTGTAGGCTAATGCACACAATGGTAATTGGAAGGGAAACATAATGGTGCATAATATTTGAACAATGGATCTTAGATGAATTGAAGTTCACAGAGGCAGCAAGATGGGATGCTGCCCAGAAGAATGTTTATATGATTAAAGGAAGTTTTAAAATCCGAAATAAGGTGGTTTTCAAAGGTATAGAAAATGAAGATCCCAAAATACTCAAACCTGATTCCAACACTGCTTATTTCCAGTAATTGGCCATGATCAGACAGCCTGGCTGCTCAGTTAAATATTTTGTTTCGATTGCATGCCTTTCGTTCTTTCAGGGTTAAACCCTGGTTGATGATGCTTAATGAATGAAAGGTATAAGTGTCCTTACAGCTCTCGTTGTTTTCCTGCCACCAGGATCACTGGGTGAGAAGAAGTGTGATACTTGACGACTTAAGGTAAGAATAGGACTGATTTGAGATGGAAGATCATAAGATTTAGGGCATAGGAACAGGGCTAAGCCATTCAGCCCATCAAGTCTGCTCTGCCAGGTTGGACTTGTGGCACATTGACAAGGGATCATGGTCTACCCTATCACCTGCTTATCATTCTCTTGAGCCTTCTATAGCAAGAGGCTAACCAACCTGTCAATGCATTGACAAAATGGTACTTAAAGCTCAGAAATCTGCACAAACTTTGACCAAATGAAGGCACTTTCTGTACATGAACCATCCTGGAGATTCTATGTGGCACAAACATTTTAGGCCAGAAGTCAAATCTCTCTAGCAACGAAGATGCATCAAGATAACAAGACAAAACACAATGGAATTAAGGGAAGGAATCAATATACTAGATACTGCAAACCTCCAGTGCTTGGTGGATTCTGACCAAATAAAACATTTCCTTTTAATGACTGCATCATGTTTTAAATTAATAGGACTACGCCTTGGCCTATTATCCTCCCCTGTCTCTCCTAACAATCTAAATTCCCACATGCCATAGTTAAAGCCTAGATTCTGCATAATCTAACACTTTTCTAACTTCCCATTTAACCAAAAGTTTTAAATTTTTGATATTATAAATTTGAACACATACATAAGCAATATCAACAATATCAATATTCAAATAACTAAATGTATCTTTCTCTTTATTCTTCAAATAATTTATCTTCAACCATTCAATCTATCACATGATATGAGCATTTCCCACTTCCATAACATTCGTCCAAGACCAGCTTTGGATTCATTTGCATTATCTTTTGAATATAAGGTCATTTTCAGTTCATAAAAGACTATTTCCCAGAGGGAATCAAAGTCATCCAGAATGCTAATTCAGAAATGGGAACTACACAAATTAAATAAGCCATTAACTCTGTGTTAGATATCACAAGTTTTGCAACAAGAGAGTCAACCTTATCCCTAAAGTGTTATAATGACATGTAGACAAACATTTTGATAGTTGTAAAACCAGCTGCAGAATTAGAAGTATGGAGAGTCAGAAACTGTAGCTGTTGGGATGGGGATAACTTTATGTATAAAAATAATTGAAAATATTCACGTACTGAGAACAGTGTGAAAGTGTCAGGAAAAATAAAACTGGAATAATCTGAGTTTGAAGCCATGAACATTTAGGTTGAATAAAAGGTTCTTACAGCCTGTCAAAGGAAGTCTGTCATTTAAGTTAGAGTTTAGATGAGTTTAGCTGAGAAGATCATCTTCCCACTATCACGGAAATTTACACGACACGCTGCATCTGCAAAGGAAACAGCATTATGAAGGATCCCATGCACCCCTCATACAATCTCTTCTCCCTTCTGCCGTCTGTGAAAAGGCTTCAAAGCATTTGGGCTCTCACAACCAGACTATGTAACAGTTTCTTCCCCTAAGCTATCAGACTCCTCAATACCCAGAGCCTGGACTGACACCTTGCCCTATTGTCCTGTTTATTATTTATTGTAATGCCTGCACTGTTTTTGTGCATTTTACTCAGTCCTGTGTAGGTCTGTAGTCTAGTGTAGCTTTCTCCGTGTTGTTTTTTTTACGTAGTTCAGTCTAATTTTTGTACTGTGTTATGTAACACCATGGTCCTGAAAAACATTGTCTCATTTTTACTATGTACTGTACCAGCAGTTATGGTCAAAATGACAATATAAGTGACTTGACTTGACTTGACTTGAGATCATTAACAAAGACAGGGCCACAGAGGAAATCTGTTTTGGGATTTGCAAAGAAGTACGTTGTAGCATGGTGTCACACAAAATAGGGCTGAGACCAATTCAGCAATCCAAGTCCAATCCTGGTATCATCACTCTCCGAATGGAACTTGCATGTTCTCCTTGTGTCTGTATTGGCCCCCTCCAGTTTGCTCCAACATCCCAAAGACCTGCTGGTGGTCAAGTTAATCAGCCACTGTCAATTGCCCCTGTGATAGGTAGCTTGGAGGAGAATCAGGGCAGAGTGAGTGAACACTTGAGATAGAATAAGTTGGAGAATGAGACTGATGAAATTGTTGAGAGGTAGCAAATACCTGATAAGAAAATATTATGAAGTGTGTGCTTTTACTTAAAACTACTTTGTGTATATTAGTTTGCGACTGGCCTTGTGCCATGAGTGTGCATTTCAGTCCACCTCCTGAAAAGACAGAAGCCAATATTAATAGCAACTGCAAAACCCACTGGGACTTATTATGGTCCCTAGAAAATATAATCGCCCAACCTGAAATTTAGGTGCAGAGAAGGATGCTCTCCAAAACACAAGTAGTAAAAAGTAAAAAAGTCTTCTTCAGGAGCTCTCTTGAAGCATTAAATCTAAAAAATTGTTTTGTGTGGGCCTATGAACCTGTGCCAATTACCGTTTTATATTCCTTCGTACTATTTCGTTTTCCTTAATCTTTCTTATTTTCACCTCAGTTCATTATCTCCCAAATATAACCATTCACACCCTTCTCCTATTCATTATTTTAGACAGCTTTTCTTCCTCATTATACTTATCCTGAACTCCCCTCACCTCTGCTCCTGTTTTATTCATTTAAATCTCCAATCCACTATGTTATTTTCTCTTTACCATACTGATGATTTAATTTGATAATATGTTGCACATAAAGCTTTCTATTATCACAGAGCTCAACCCAGTGTCTAGAACTAATGACAACAAACAAATTAGTCTTGGGCATATTGCTACACATGCAAATTTTCTGTGCACAAATTGGCTGGTGGGTTTCCCATTTAACAACAATACCTGTACTACAAAAATAATTTGTAAGTTTTTAAGGATGGAAGATGCTATAGAAATGGGAGTTCTTCTTTCTTCATGCCCAACATTTGAAATCAGAATCAGATTTCTGATCACTGACATTTGACAAGAAATGTGCTGTTCTGGGGCAGCAGTGGAGTGCGGAGACATAAAAATCTAGAAAGGGAAATAGTGAGGTAGTGTTCATAGGTTCATGAAAACTGACAGAAGAGGGGAAGAGGCCTTAATGATGGATGCCACCTCCTTTAAGTAACGTGTTGAAGATGACCTCAGTGATGGGGAGGGTTGTGACCATGATGGAGCAGGCTGAGTTTACAACCCTCTGTAGTCCCTCACAATCCTCTGTATTGGAGCCTCCATACCAGGCTGTGATGCAACCAGTCAGAATGCTCTCTCCACTGTACATCTACAGAAGTCTGAAAGAGGATTTGATGACATGCCAAACCTCCTCAAACTCCTAACAAAGTAAAGATATTGGTGAAACACACACAAAATGCTGGTGGAACACAGCAGGTGATGCAGCACCTACAGGGAGAAGCACAGTCGACGTTTCGGGCCAAGACCCTTCGTCAGAGATGTTGGTGCATCTTCTTCGTGACTGCGTTGCGGTGTTGACACCCAGGAACTTGACTCCGCTCACTTTATCCACCTCTAATCCCTCAACAATGACTCTGTGTGTCCTCCCTTCTTTCCCTTGCTGAAGTCTACAATCAGCTCCTTGATCTTGCTGACACCAAGTATGAGGTTGTTTGTAACATCACAAGCAATTAATCTATCTCACTCCTATCACCATCTGAGAAAGCTACCAACAGTGATCTCATTGATTTCTAAGACGGACTTGAGCTGCGTCGAGCCACATAGTCATGAATTTGGAGAGAGGAAACACGCATCATTGAGGTGTTCCTATGTCAGCGAGGAGGGCAAGCACAACTGTCTGTTGATATGCTTACTTGCCGATGCCTAACTGGATTTGTTCATCCCTTGGAATGCAGTGATATCTCAGTGACACAATCACCAACATGTTGCATTTATGCCTGCTGCTGAAGTCTTTCGATTCTTTGAAATACCTTTTTCTCTCTGTCATAAGATCCGAAAGAAAAAAAATGTTTATTGATATTTGCAAAATGTCCAACTCCATTTGAAAGCCCCCAGCAAATAAAATAGTTCAAGCCTGCATTCAATATGACTTTGAAAACACTGGCATCAGCTGATACTTGGACCATAACGTCACACAAGTGCCTGGCAATAAATATCTTCAGAAATTTTCTAACCCACAATTTTGAGTTATTACCATTAACAAATACCATACCATCAAAACCTACCACCTCATTTGACACTTCTGAGGTTCTTGATTCACCTCATATCTTCCCGCCATTTCCTCCTCATAACAGCTCATCTTTCTGTCATCTGGAGAGCACACATTAGGACCATTGATGGAATTATTTCCATTTGTTTGGGCCAGCACTGTTCTGGCAGCTATCAAACAGCTTGGCAGTTCACACACAGGAGTTTCAGGATCAAACACCCAAAACACCAGGCTCCAGAAGGAGAAACACAAGGCACTACATATGCTTAATTCTAGAGCAAAGATCAAGCTGTTAGAGACCACAGCAGGTCAGTCAGGTCTCTGGATACAGAGGGACAGGTGACCTAACATGTCGACTCTATTCCTCTCTCTCTACAGCAGCTGCCTACTTTGGTGAATTGTTCTAGCAGCTCGTTTTTTTTTGCTTCAGAAGGCGAGACTTTATTCTGAGCTCTAGTACGGTAAGAAATTACCAAGCAGACATAGGGAAGATTCAATTACATGCTTTAAGACTTCTTAAAAAATAAGAAACATCCTCACTGACTCTTGGGAAATCCTGGCCAATGGTGCCTAAAGTGGAGATAATAAGAATTTGGAGTTTATGTATCAAATGTACACAGAGGCACTGCGTAAGTCACAGAAGCAGTATACCACCTCGCAACCAGAAAATAACTCCTTCATCAGATGCTCACAAAAAATGCTGGAGGAACTTTGCAGGTCAAGCAGCATCTATGGATATTTTGGGCTGAGAACCTTCTTCAGGATGGAAAGGAAGGGGGAAGGTGGCAGAATAAAAAGCTGGGGGAGGGTAAGGAGGACTCACCAGAAGGTGATAGGTGAAGCCAGGTGGTTGGGAAAGATAAAGGGATGGAGAAGAAGGAATCTGATAAGGTAGGAGAGTGGATCATGGGAGAGTGAAAAGAAGGAGAGGCTTCAGGTGGGGGGTGATAGGTAGGTGAGGAGAAGAGATAAGAGGCTAGAGTGGGGAATAGAAGAAGAGGATTCCAATATTGGCCACATTAAATAACTCAATTCACAAAACTAGTATGGAATAAGTCATCCTTACTCTCAAGTGAGTACCAAAGTTGAAGGCTCCTCGAGGACTTTGCATTGTGCTTGTTGTTACACTATGTTCTGTCCCTTTGACATTGCATTTGCGCAGAAGATGAGTCCAATCTCCTGAATCCTTGTGAAAAGGACAATAGCAATAGAAGTGCTGCATTAGAGTGAGAGAAGCTGAGATGTACAGGATGGTACAAATGTTCTGTTAAAAACAATCACAGTTTTTTACTATCCCAAAGAAAACAGACAAAAGAGCCAGTGAAAGCTTTGGAATAACTGTATAATTATCAGACTTCACAGTGACTGTGTCCTTGTAGGAAATCGTAAGAACAGTCTAATTAGTGAAATCAAGCAAAAAGTCCTCAGTAAATAGGATAGCATGTTTGGAGACAGAAATAGAGTTAATATATCAAATTAATTGCTTTCATCTGAACTAGGAAAATATAGAAAAGA
This sequence comes from Hypanus sabinus, assembly GCF_030144855.1. Taxonomy (NCBI): domain Eukaryota; kingdom Metazoa; phylum Chordata; class Chondrichthyes; order Myliobatiformes; family Dasyatidae; genus Hypanus; species Hypanus sabinus. The sequence continues at coordinate 31,514,302 of NC_082710.1, read as the reverse complement.
TATCTGCTTTTATTTGTAGAGAGCAGCAAGAAATGAAGGTGACAAGGGTGAGCCTGTGATAGTGATAATGTTTCTTGTAATGAATGCAATTGATGAAAAATTATAAACTAAAACCCTTGCCAAATCACATAACATCTTCTCAAAAGTTAAGCTGAAGCCAAAGCAGTGGAATGCATTAATGACTTTGATTTTCTGAGTCTCTTATGACATGGTTACTTATATCTTAATGAGTGAAAGTGAAATAGTAATGGCAAATCAGTGCAAAGTGTTCAATAATTCTGTAATTATTCTAGAATGTAATTTAGATCATTAACCTTTTCACCTGTCAGTGGCATTGATACAGATTTGGTTTGTATAAGACTAATTTACAGATTTTGTGCAGTTGACGGAACGTTGTTTCCTTTCCCAGCTAATTAATGATAATTCATTTGTAATTCCTGTTGTGCTGCAGTAAGCACATATGTGAGTCATTTGTTAAATCTCACGCAAGTCTGAAATGTTATTGGCTAATGCTCCAACAACCAAAAATTGAAAAAGACGGCAGAGCAAATGAATGTAATTGAATGATTTCCAAAGGAAAAAAAATGCAGTTTAAATCCAGATTTATGCTGGTCAAAGAATTAAGTGAATTCTGTGTATAACTGCAGCACATGGAATGATCTGCTAAACATTTTTTCTAAAATATTTCGTTTAACTTATAATAGTGTAATGTTCTAATGATGGTAATACAGATGTCATGGAAAATGTTGTAGAAATAAATATGCCAAAGGACATACCTCCATAGGAAGGTGACCACCTTTCTTTCATACAATCTAGAGGCACTGGGATTCTTTTATTTTTGTGACAGTGTACTTCAAAATCTGGCACAGAACAAGTTGGAAGAAAGAATTTCACTTTTCTCCAAACTCTTGAAGTACTTCACTTGACAACTAGGTAGCACTGATAAAGAGTATGACATGATTGTTAGTGGTTTAACATTGTTACATGGTTCTTTTTAACAGTTTTCGAAGATTACTGAGAAACTAGGTAAAATTGGGCACCTGCAGAGAGGATTTCAGGAAGATGCAAAAAGACCTTCGAGAGGAAAGCATGACAAAAGGTATATGAAGGGTAATCAGAGTGCCAAATGAAGAACTGAGACATTTATATGCAAAGAGATCGAAAGAGAAAAATCCAATAGGCGATCACGAGAGACCAAAACAAGCAGCAAAAAGAGCAGGGTGGCAGACAAACCAAAAGACAGTGACAGAAAGAGATCAATTTGTTCAGACTTGTTCAAGGCTTCAGTGGAGACATGAACAGATATACTCAATATTGCTCGTCTTTTTCATAATTTATTCCCACTGAACAGAATTTTCTTCCCATTTGCTAAATAGAGGGTCGGAAACTTCTGTAACTTTAAATAAATGCCAGTTGGTCAAAAAATTAATGCCAGTAGGTTGCTTTCACTATGAATGCTAGCAGGAGAGAACTGATGGGTAATAGAATCATTCACTCTGATTTCAGCCCATGTCTAGTTATGCACCCTTCCAGCAGAGATTACTCAGTGATAATGAGTAATGGTGAAGTGGTTATGGTGAAGAAAATTAAAAAATTATCCCAAGGAGCCAGGTATGGTTGCTAACGTTATTCAACTGAGATCACAGTTCAATGATCAGATTTGGGATCCTCTTGCTTTGTAAAGCTCAAGTGTGCTGAGCGGTTTGAGTTTGATGCTAAGCTTCTGAAAGAAAACCCACTCTATAGTGGTGTGTCTACAACGCCAATGCAGAGAGAGATTTTTGGTGCCAATAAATTATACAATAGTGACGTGACTTTTCAGCCTAAGTACACACATTTATTCAAATTGCACTGTAAGTTGCCATAACAGCTATTTTCTGGTAGTCAGCAACCTTGCACAGGAACCTTCAGGTTTTTTTTTCCCAGGCCATTTTTCACACATCTGATGGTTTGTTGTGCTAAATAGATGCTAATGTGTTTTGCATGTGCTGCTTATAATTTGTTTGTTAATGTGTGAAAGCTACTGAGTTTATTTTTGCAGTCCCATGGATTTTCATACTGCAGTCTATCATATCAGGACATAGCAAAGCAATCTGTTAGCTGGTGGATTATAAAATGAATCAATTTTGAGCTGCTGAATATTAAAGCTGTATAATGGTTTTGTGGTTTCAGGATGTAATAAATTATTTCCTTACTAATGTAAACAGAGCAATGTATCATTTATTAGAATATTATGTAGACTTGATAGGTCAGAATATTAAAATAACTGAACATCCTCATAAAATATTTGTACTCAGAAGTTCCACATTAGAAGTATTTGAATGGTGCACGTGCTGTGGGATAAAGACTGTTTTGGTCATTGGTACTTTATATCAAAACAAAGCTCCGACCAACAAAGCTTTGCACATGTCTAGACACTGGATTTGGTGGGGGGGGGGGGGGTAGACATTGGGTTGGCTCTCCTAGGGGGCTAAAAGTTTTTGCACGGTACTGTAGGGAGGGTGGGCTGGATTTGGAACAGGTCATGTGATGGTGAGGCTAATATGGGACATCACAACGTGCTAGGCCATTTTGAGATCAGGAAGGAGGTGGTGGTGGGCCCTTCGAAGATCATCAAGGCAGATACATCCCTAGGGCTTGATGGGATGTTGAAAGAGGCAAGAGGGGATTGCTGAGGTCTCAACTAAGATCATTGCATCCACACATTCCACAGGCAAGGTCCTGGAGGACTGGCAGTGTCCAATATAACCATATAACAATTACAGCACGGAAACAGGCCATCTCGGCCCTTCTAGTCCATGCTGAACCCTTACTCTCTCTTAGTCCCACCTACCTGAACTCAGCCCATGACCCTCCATTCCTTTCCTGTCCATATACCTATCCAATTTTTTTTATATAATTTAAAATGACAAAATCGAACCTGCCTCTACCACTTCTACTGGAAGCTCGTTCCACACAGCTACCACGCTCTGAGTAAAGAATTTCCACCTTGTGTTACCCCTAAACATTTGCTCCTTAACTCTCAACTCATGTCCTCTTGTTTGAATCTCCCCTACTCTCAATGGAAAAACCCTATCCACGTCAACTCTATCTATCCCCCTCATAATTTAAAATACCTCTATCAAGTCCCCCCCTCAACCTTCTATGCTCCAAAGAATAAAGACCTAACTTGTTCAACCTTTCTCTGTAACTTAGGTGCTGAAACCCAGGTAACATTCTGGTAAATCTCCTCTGTACTCTCTCTATTTTGTTGACTTCTTTCCTATAATTAGGTGACCAGATCTGTACACAATGCTCCAAATTTGGCCTCACCAATGCCTTGTACAATTTTAACAATACAACCCAACTCCTATACTCAATGCTCTGATTTATAAAGGCCAGGATACCAAAAGCTTTCTTCACCACCCTATCCACATGAGATTCCACCTTCAGGGAACTATGCACCATTATTCCTAGATCACTCTGTTCTATTGCATTTCTCAATGCCCTACCATTTACCATGCATGTCTTATTTTGATTAGTCCTACCAAAATGTAGCACCTCACACTTATCAGCATTGAAATCCATCTGCCAACTTTTAACTTCTAACTGGCCTAAATCTCTCTGCAAGCTTTGAAAACCTACTTCATTATCCACAACGCCACCTATCTTAGTATCATCTGCATACTTACTAATCCAATTTACCACCCCATCATCCAGATCATTAATGTTTATGACAAACCACATTGGACCCAGTTCAGTTCACTGAGGCACATCACTAGTCACTGGCCTCCAATCCGACAAACAGTTTTCCACCACTACTCTGGCAGATCCCATCCAGCCACTGTTGAATCCATTTCACTACTTCAATATTAATACCCAATGATTGAACCTTCCTAACTAACCTTCCATGTGGAACCTTGTCAAAGGCCTTACTGAAGTCCATATAGACACCATCCTTTACCCTCATCAACTTTCATCATAACCTCTTCAAAAAAATTCAATAAGATTTGTCAAACATGACCTTTCATGCACAAATCCATGTTGACTGTTCCTAATCATACCCTATCTATCCAGATAATTATATATATCATCTCTAAGAATACTTTCCATTAATTTACCCACCAATGATGTCAAACTTATTAGGTTAACTTTTGCTAAATAATTGCTAGGTTTACTCTTAGAACCCTTTTTAAGCAATGGAACCACATGAGCAATATGCCAATCCTCTGGCACCATCCCTGTTTCTAATGACATTTGAAATATTTCTGTCAGAGTCCCTGCTATTTCTACACTAACTTCCTTCAAGGTCCTAGGGAATATCCTGTCAGGACCCGGAGACTTATCTACTTTTATATTCCTTAAAAGCACCAGTACTTCCTCCTCTTTAATCATCATAGTTTCCATAACTTCCCTACTTGTTTCCCTTACCTTACACAATTCAATATCCTTCTCCTTAGTGAATACGGAAGAAAAGAAATTGTTCAAAATCTCCCCCATCTCCTTTGGCTCCACACATAGCTGTCCACTCTGATTCTCTAAGGGACCAATTTTATCCCCTACTATCTTTTTGCTATTAATATAATGTTCTTGCTTTGTTCAGGAATGCAAATAGGGATAACCCAGGAAAGTATAGGCCAGTAAGCCTGACATCAGTGGTAGTGAAGCTATTGGAGAGGATTCTTAGAAAGAGGAATTATGTGCATTTAGGAAAACATGGCCTAATTAGGGATGATCAGTTTGGCTTTGTGCTGGAAGGGTCATGTCTTACAAATTTGACCGAGTTCTTTGAGGTGGAGATAAATTCAAGTCTTGATGAAGGGCCTCGGCTCAACACATCAACTGCTTATTCCCATCCATAGATTGCTTGACCTGTTGAGATCCGCCAGCATATTGTGTGTATTGCTCCTGACTTCCAGCATCTGCAGAACTCTTGCACCTAAAGAAGAAGAATAGCCCTTAACTCGGCAGTGGAGTTATCGGGGCACCGTCATGACGGTGTTTCCGTAGCAAGCTATTCTTGTTTTTACCAGGCTGAGTTGCTAGCTGGACGCTCAACATGACTTGGATTCGAGCCTTCGCTCCAGAGTCCAGCGCTGATAATATTGCACCAGCAAGTGGGACTCTTGAAACCCAAATTGAAATTTAATTGTCATTCAATCATACATGAATACCACCAAATGAAAGCATTACTCCAGGGCCAAGGTGCAAAACACAGCACCAACAGTCATACACAGCACAAGTCACATATAAGATAGTAAGCACATAAGATAGTAGTAAAATATAGTCACATAGAAAAAGATATAACCATGAATATTGCGGCAGTCTGCAGTCAACCACAATATGCTTGTCTTCTGCTGAGCAAACACTGGAGCCAACGTTGACTCCAGCCTGGATGCCACCACTTACCGCCTCCAGCTCTCCAATGGAACACACCAACTCTGAAGCCTCCAGCTTTGCTTCATGCACTGTCGTCTCTGACATGGATTGCAGCACAATATGCACCAAGACCAGCTCCTTCAGTTTCTCCGCCAAAGAGCAACTCACTGATAGGGTAGACTTGCAATACTTTAACTTCTTATTGTCCAGCAGTGTCTTCCAATTGTAAAAAATATTTTAAAAAGACAATAACACTTTTGGTTGTCCATTGTGTCTGAGCATGCCACCATCTTACTAGAATGTGATTTATGAGAATTGAGTATACGTGCCTTTAGTAAGACATTTGACAAGGTCACTCACTGTAGGCCGATCTGGAAGATTGAGATAGGATCCACAGAATAAACATGAGAAAGTCTGTAGATGCTCAAAATCCAAAGCAACACACACAAAATGCTGGAGGAACTGAGCAGCTGAGGCACCATTTATGGAAATGAACGAATGGTTGCTTTTTCAGGCCGAGACCCTTTTTTTGGCGTGGTAGTTCAGATTCTGAATTGGCTTGCCTAGAAAGACAGATTTGTGGTGGAAAACTTATTCATGCTGGAGGTCCATGACCAGTGGTGTTCCAAAGGGATCAGTGCTGAGACCTCTTATTTGTGATTTTATAAATGATTTGGATGAAAATGTAGGCGCCTTGGACAATTGGATCGCAGGTAACACAAAAATTCTACAGTGTAGAATTTAATATTTCAGTAACATTTATGTAATATTGTAAATATACTGTGTTATTAAGCATTCTTCTTTATTTCAATAATTCATTGAGGGTTATATGAACTTCATGCATCATGGCACTACCACGTGATATATGCGTACCTTGCTGAAAGTAAACATGAAGTTAGTCTCACATTTCAGACTCCCATCTTTCCTTTAAATTTTTTTGTTTTTGTTTTGGAGCCACAAAACATAATAGCAGTCATGATGTATTTTTAAAAACAAGGCCGAGATGACTGCTTACCTATTGGAGCACAGTGAGATGTTCAAGTTTAAAACAAAAGGTGCTGCATGTGCTCCTTTTGGATGGACAACAAAGTCAAGTTTTAAAAAAAGGCAGAAATGAAAGAATTCACTGCTTCATAAATGGTGAGTGATAATAATCATAAAAATCAGAAATGGCTGGTATATCAGAAGGATAGACACATTTGATTACATAATGGGTAACTAGATTTTGTACACTGAACGAATTGAGCAATATTTTAAAGCAAATGGAATAGCCAATGAGGAACAAGTACCAGTTTTGCTGAGTGCATTGGATTTAAAGGCATGCAGTTTGCTTTGAAGTTTAACTGCTCCAAGCAAACCAGCTGAAATGAGCTTTGCTGACATCGTGAAAATAATGCAGGAACATTTTGAAACTAAACCTTTGTTGACTGCAAAACATGATGCACGGGAGGCCAAGTCTGTGGGTATATTTAAGGTAGAAGTTGATCACTTCCTGATCAGCCAGGGCATCAAAGGATATGACGAGAAAGCAAGTATATGGGGTTGAGTGGGATCCAGGATCAGCCATGATGGACTGGCAGATCATACTTGAGGGGCTGAATGGACTAATTCTGCTCCTATGTTTTATGGTCTTACTGTCTGATAGTGATGTTTAAGAAACTGTTACCTAGGTACATGAAAATGTAGGGTGTGGAGCCAGATAGATCATGTACGTCAGATGTGAATATGTTTAATTTAGTATCATGTTTGGTGAGGATACTGTGCACCAAAGGGCCTGTTCATATGCTGTACTGTTCTATATTTTGTATTCTACATTCTATGAATTAATGAGTAAAGGTTGTGTGTAGATACCTGGGGAACAAGTTTTGGAGAGAGAAGATTGAAAAGGGTAGTGTGTTTTGGATAATCAGGAAGTCTAGCGTGATGTATTCCCTGATAGGATCAGGGAAGCCAGGCCTGAAGTTCTAGAGGAGGAATCAGGGAGACATGAATGGTGTTATGGGAGTGAAAAGTGGAGAGGGAAGCAAGGCGTGGGGATGAGGTGGCAGAGCAACATTAACGACAAAGGGGGTGATATTAGGGCTGGAGGAGAAAATGGGAACTTTATGTTTATGAGACAGGAACTTTAGTGTGATTTGGGAGGGTAGTCCTGCAGCATGGGGCAACATTTCACTTATCTGCAGGACACCATGATCAGTGAGATGAGATTAAGACTACACTGTCCTGGAGTGCCGCATGATGGGTGCCTCACAAACAATGTGTGATCCTGAAATATTTCAGAGCTTGTAAATGAAGCAGTCTAAACAAGACGTGGACCACATTCAGGCACAGACTGAGAAGTGACGAATAAGACATATGCTAGACAATAGCCATCTTCAGTGCCAGAGTATAATCTTGGTACTCAAAGCAACTTTTTCCTGAGTCACCCACCATGAACACTGGACTAGAAACTGAACTGTTAAGTGGGTTTCATGTCACAGGTGACTTACCAACTGATATCGAAATGTCCAATCAACATCTAGAAGGGGCAGTGAAAGAATAGTCTTTGCTTAGGCAGGATCTGCACAGCTCGAACAATATTCAAGTAACTCAGAACCATCTAGGATGAAGCAGTCTGCTTGATTGGCAGCCAAATAATGCCAACCGCTTATTCCCTCCACCTGCTGCTATTCACCTGGACGTTTCTGTCAATACCTCACAAACCATCATTTTTACTGCCAAAAGGACAATGATGGCCAGGACTTGTGGCCACCGCCATCATATTCTGGTTCATCTACTAACCACACACCATATGGAGCGGGAGACAGTTCATCGTCTCTGTGTCAAAAATCCTGGAACTCAGCTGAACAACATAATTCCGAGAGTTCCTTTATGAGAATGATGAGAGTGGCTCAAAATGATGGCTGACAGCCAACTGTTCAAAGGTATTGTGGATCTGGCAGTAAATATTGTCTTGCTAATGACACTCACACATACAGGATTATAAGAGCTGAAGGTGGAAGCAGACTCCACCAGTTCAGAAAGGGCGAAACCCTCTCTTCCTTTAAGGACATCTTCAAGACATTGTGGCTCAGGAAGTCTGCATCCATCATCAAGGACACTCACCATCTGGGACAAGCACACTTCTCAGGTAACAGAGTCAGAACCACATTCAATGATTCAGAAACAGCTTCTTCCTTTCTGTCATCAGATTTTTGAACAGGCCCTGAACCAATGAATGCTACCCTGTTTTGCACTACTTATTTATTTTGTAATTATAATAATTGTACTGATGCTGCAAAACAACAAATTTCATATCATATGAGACACAATAATAAATATGATTCTGATGCTGAAATGTGACTTGCGATAAGAGGTGACTGAATTTTCTAGTGGATTTTCTAGCTTTAACCTAAAATTGGTCACAAAAACAGTTTAACCCAAGTTGACCTGATAGCATTGAAAATTACATGGCTGTACTGTTCAATTCGTTGGCATTGTCTTGAGCGATAAATTCAAGTTTTGTTGATAGTTCCCATATTTGAAGAATGCTTTTCAAAATAGGTTACACCTGAAATGTAAAGTTCCATCAATTTGCTATTGAAAATGAGAAGCAACATCCTCCAACCAACCAGGCAGGAAGATTGATGCTTATATGAAAACCAGATGTTTGCGGCTATAAACTCCACATTGAAGATTTAGCTGTTACTGAATAAAGTTGTGATACAGAGAATAGTTTTGGAAAATGAATAAAAAGCATTCAATGCTGAAAATGTCATTTACTGGTTACCTGAAAGAGCCCTGTAGCAAAACTACAATCTGTGCAATACTGCATCACAGATTCATGAGGCATGGGAACAGCCCCTTCAGCCCAGTTTGTACATGTTTATACAAGATGCTTATCGATGCTAATCCCTTTTGCCTACATTTGGCCCCTATCACTCTAAGCCATTGCTATCCATGTACCTGTCCAAGTGTTGAATAAAAATGTTATAATTGTACCATATCCTCAGGCAGCTTGTTCCATACATCCACCACTTTCTATATGAAAAACCTGTCTCCTTTAGATACTTATCCTCCTCCTTTAAACCAGTTCCTTTTAGCTTTATACAACGCTAGCCTGCACAAGACTGGCACTCGGCCCTGAGCCCTTCATAATTTTATACAACTCCACAGGTCAGTTTAGACATTTGTCCCTTTTCATTTCATGGAAATAATCCCAGATTAACTAATCTGTCTTTGTAACTCAAGCCTGATATGCTGCATGCTGCATTTTGTGTCTGTTGCTCAACATTCCTCTGGACAGGAGTTCAGTGATGGTCTATGGGGAGAGGGAGAGACACAGACACAGAATGAACCATTTGCTGAGTTTTAATAAGAACTGTACAGAACAAAGGAAAATACCAAACGCTAGGTCTAAAGCTAACTAAAAGCTAACCCAATCACGGCGGCTTGAAAGCAGTAACCTAGAACCTATCTAAATCATTAATCCTCTTTCCTGGAATATGGGCAAAGGTAAGCTGGGAGTGTTATCCTTGAGCTTTGATTAAGACTTGACAAGACTGAAATAAAAGGAAGAGAGCTAAAGGCAATTACAAAGAAACCCTAATTTACTGGAATGTGTACATTCTCACATCCGTGATTGCCATCTTCTTTCAACTGCCCACGTGTGACAGCGCCCAGACTCCGCAGCAGTGTCCGCGCTTGTGAGGCTTCTAATATTTTTCTATATCACCTCTAGATTAATCACATTCTTCCTATATGGTTATGACCAGAGCTGCGCACAATATTCCAAGTGCAGCCTAACCAATGACACATACACCTCTAACATGACATCCTACCTTCTACAACAAATGCCTCAGCCATTGAAGGCAAGTATTCCATACACATTCTTCACCACTCAGGAAACCATGTACTTCAAAGTTATGGATTTGCTGTTCACTCCCCAAGGCCTTGCCATTCACTGTATAAGTCTTGGCTTGGTTCAGCTTCCCCAAAATGCATTAATTCACATTTCATTGACTTAAATTCCATCAGCCCTTCCCTTGCTCACATCCCATTTAATTTAGAACCTACTGTAATCTTAGATATGTTTCATTTTAGGACATCAGTGGAAACAAATATTTGGCATGAGAAAAACAAGGTGATGATTTATAATTAACTTATTTTGTTCTCTGAGCAAAGACTAGTATTACCTCAATGTTTAAAAAATTGAAACCAACTGATTGGTGGAATGTAAACACAGGTGCTAATTAAAATGCTGACATTAATGCTATGAAAACAGTTCGTTCAAACTCCAAATGAATAGACTTGCGTATGAATCATTTTCAAGTCGCTAACTTATTTTTAAATTGTCACCTACTTTGAGCATCTGTAAATGTTCACCAGCCTGGACAAGTTTTGTTAGCTTCCATGCAAACACTAGTCTGCAAGCAACAATGACTACCAATTCATTGTAGTTTCTGATTTTAATTAATGTATAATTTCACTTTGGAAGGGTAACTTTCTGTTTAATTTTGATCAGTTTTATTTAGATTGAAATTAAATATATTTAAAAAATCTGAATTAGACTTTTTTTTTATAAATTGGGCTATTAAGGATTAAATAAATGATATTGTTAGGTGGACATAAGATATAACTTTACATAAATTAATGATGGAAGGGACTCGAGGTTTAATGGCCTTCTATGAACCTAAGAAATCTGATATTTTGCTGTTTCAGGGCATCATATTGTTTGACATCCATTGATACTATCTAGTCTGATGCAAGAACAGTTACATAATAACATTAAATAACCACCGAAGCATGTACGGCATGGGAAAATCAAAAATTTATGGAAAATATCTATTCATAATTTTACACATAATTTACAAAAAAGAAATGAACTATAATACAGGTGCTGGTGTGTATTATTCTTTGAGTTCCACCTAACAGTTTGCAAGTTATTAATTATTAATTGAGGTTTAATTATCTATGATTTTATTTTAGAGGCTTTATTAAAGATATCTGGGCTCAGATGATCAAGCCATTTGTCCAGAATTAATCATTAATATTTGTTATAATCCATTCATATTAGGTATAAAACAGCTTCAGTCTCATTACCTTTTTATGTATTGTGAGCCTAATGACTCAACCTGCAAATGTTAATGTCACTACCATGGGACAAAGCTTTTTATTGCCTCCATAGTTTCACCTTGCGTTACATATCAAGAACACTAATGACATAGTTAAGTTGGATAAAGAGAAAAATCATAGTATTGATTTAGAATTAGTTAGCTGAGGGCCTTGTGCTCAAGTTATCAGTTAATTACTTATTAAATAATTATTTGTGAAATGGCATCCATTATTTTCAAATGACTTAGAATATATTTCCCTCTTTTTGGTGTTTTCCCAAATCCTATTACATTCCTTTAAATGAAAAACGTATGGATTACTGTTACAATAAAATATCTTGGCAAGAACTTATGCACAGCCTGGTATCTTTTTTGATGAATGGTAGGAGGGCTGAAACACTGATTACTTCATTTACCACAGAAGCTGCTGACCTGCTGAGCCTTTCCCGAATTTTCTGTTTCGTTTCTGGTTTCCAGTGTCTCCACACTTTTTGCTCTCCTTTGGTCTTGTATGCAGCAAACAACAAAGTTGGAATGAGTGCAAGGAACAAAGTTAAGAAGGTCATGATGACAAAGAAACCCGGTCAGAATGCACTGTACCTGTCCTTCCCAAGGACCAGATGAGGTCACAGAGTAGGGAATTTTGTACTCAACATCTTAAGGAATCATTGAGCTCAATTCACAGCAAGAAATTTCTACTACAATGATTATGGATCACAACAGGTTTGGCTCTCAGCTAGCTAAGATCTAAGCTAGCTTTGATGCTATGGAAAGCAAAACAAAACTTTATTCCATACATAGGGTTGCAGCAGCTTCCTGCTGAAACAAATAGTAACAGGGTTCTGTTCCTAATTCATACTGGTCTTTCTGAAATCCCATCAGCATGATCAGAGGCAGGATCCATATTTTTGACAATGTTCTTTTTTCAAAATCTATTGTGGTCTTGAACTTGCGATTGTTAAGGTTTTACAATACCATAATATGTGAAAGAGAGACGAATTTGAGGCCTAAATTTGTTCTGTACAGATCCCACCACTTCTTTTCACTATTCTTAACTTAAAAGGAAGAATTTGTTACCTCTTATGTCCAATTCCTTTGAAGCTAATGATATTAAATGTGTTGGGAATGATGGATCATCATTAAAACTACTAAATTCATTTAGTATTACTACTGATGATCCCAGATCAATAAAACTTAGCATGCAACAGACTACAGTGCATGCATAGATTTAGGCCCAATTAGCCAGCATCTGCTGGTTTTTCAAGTTCAGCTTTGTATTTGAAAAATAAATGCCAGCAAGCAGTCTCAATCTTCCTTAGTTAAGAAGATATAAAGTATATAATTTTCTAAAATCGTGCTGGTTCAGTTCTTGTACCTCTATACTTATGAGCTCCTGGCTACTTTTCTGAGAAAATATTTGACAACACCTTTAAAAGATTTCATAAAAAAGTGCAATCATTGATTTTCCTTCTTCACGGTTTGCTATTGCAAATGGTTTTTGATTGGAAAAGCTGGTGTTCATCTCTTGAAAGCTTGAACCTGTCAGTTAGCTACATGAGTAGCAGTCTAGTGACTGTACAAGCTAAAGAACTATGACTCCTGCCATTAGCTTATACTGTCTCCTTAACAGCAATGTTGTCAGTTGCATGGCTGCAGCATATGGCTTAGTTACTGAAAAAAACATTCAAATGGTTGCCTGGCAAGACCAGAACATAATTATGTCCATGCCAGACCTGTTCTCACTGACACCTTCCAGCCTGCACATGCAAACATCTCACTGTCTCCACCCGGCTAACAGGATTCACCAGCCATTCATGTCAGACTCATCACCTGCAGCCGATTTAACCCCAGTTCACCTCCACAGCCCTCGTTTGTTCATCAAACCGGTGACCACTACCAGTTTCTCCTGGCTTCCATTCCCCCTGCCTAAAGTTTACAATTCTGCCTGTTGTGTTAGGTTCTCTTCTCTCGTGTTCCGTGGCCCCTTGTGGATTGTTATTTTTCTGGCCTACCTCTGGATCATCTCTGTTGATCTGTATTTAGGTCTCGCCTCCTCTACATTTCCTGACAGGATTATTGAACCAATGATTGACACAACAGTATGCTTACCTAAAGGAAGCCATCCACCAACACAAGCACATGATCCAGAAGCTGCAGGATACCATTGATCATCTGTCTGTCACTTTCATCCAGCTCTCTATCTTGGGCACAGCAGCTCTGCACCAGCCAACTTCCTTCCTCTGAGCTGTGAGTTCCCATACTGAAGTGCTTCAACAGCTCTCCAACCCAATGCTGCAGCTTCCTATCCCATTGCTTTTATCTTGCACTTCAAGCTCCAGCCACCTTTGTAGCCTAAGGATCGGGCCAAGATTGCCTTCATCACCTGCCTCTTGAATGGGCAAGCTCTGACCTGCGCCACCACTAAATGGGACAACAAAGCCACCACTTGCAACAAACATGAGGATTTCACTGCTGAGATGTGCCAGGTTTTCGAGCATCTGGGAAGAGGAAGGGAGGCAGCGGATCAGATACTTCACCAACGCCAAGGTTCACGCTCTGTGCTGGATTACACCGTGGAATTCAGGACCCTCATGGCAGAACGTGGCTGGAATGCAGAAGCATCATAGCCCATTACCATCACAGCCTCTTAGAGCACCTGAAAGGCTATCTGTTTTCCTGGGAAATGCCCACCGACTTCAAAAGCCTCATCAATCTGGCTCTCCATGTCGGCAAGCATCTTATGGAACAATCCTCCAAATCACTACCAATACCTCCAAACCTAGGTGGTTAAGGAGAGCTTTCTTAACACCAGCCATCCTGCACTACCAAAAGACAAGAGTTAGCAGAGAAACAACTTGAGTGACTACTGTGAAGCAGACAACCTCCAAAGCAACAAATTCCCACTTTGTCTGGGGAAATGGCACCTCGAGGTAGAGAAGAAGGACTGCCTATCTGGTAAGCCCCTCATCCCAGCACCATAATCTCTTTCACTCTCTCTGTCCTCCTCCTCACTCCAATGGGTCTACGCGCATAGGAGGCTCTGGGGGATTCTGGAGCAGGAGCCAAATTTCCAGGCCAGATTCTGTGTGCAGTTTGGAATCCCTACCAAGCCTATAGATCTCTCAGCCCTTCAACATCATGACCATCGATGGATGGTCACGAGAGTCTTGGACAGTCAGAGTGGGCACAAAGCCTCTACACTTGAGCATTGGAAAGAACGGCATCCCCATCCAATTCATTACTCAACACTGTCCTCATCCTGGATTACTCCCTCACCTGGTCATCCAGTGCACTGCTGAGTTGAGGACCTACCTACTGGACCATCTGCCTGTAAACTTCATGCTGTAAATTCACGGAGGGAGGAGACTCTCAGCCTCACCAGACTCCCTTGGGATTACAACGGCTCAGCCACCACCCTCAGTAAAATGGAAGCCAGCACCCGGTCCCCTCACAGGGCCCACAACTGCGCAATTCACCTACCATATCAGCCAGTGTTTGCGCATCATCGCCAAGCCTACCTGGCTGGACTTGGAAAGCCAGCTCGCACTGACTAATACAACTCCTGCTGCCTCAGCGTCACTGGAGCATTTGTCTGGTGGAGGAATACTTGACCCTGCTGCAGACACTGCCAAGGGAATTGGGGTATTAATGGCTAAGGCTGATGAGACTGTTATAGAGAAGGATGTGGGAGTGGGAATGCTGGGAATGGGATGGCCCTTGGATGAAGGCTGCTGAATTGTGGCATCGAGAACAGTAATGGCTACCATCTGAATCTGGCTGTCTGTGGTGAGTTGCTGACCTGTCACTGCAAACATTGATACCTATTCTTCCTGCTTGCACTGAGCCTGCTGCTCAAAAAAAAAGCAATGGTCGCACTGTACAATCCATTTCTGCCAACCCATTCTCCAGTGTCTAACTTTTCTCCAACCTCACTAAAGAAATTCTGGGCCAAGGTCAGTTCTCTCTGCTGAGTCCATTTTAACGGTCAAATCTTGCTAACATGGTGTTTGCTCAAGTGCAGAGGGAGGGATACAGCAGCAGGTTGAACAGTTCACTGAGTTTTAGTAACAGTTGTACAGAACCAAAGGAAAATAATAAACACTAGGCCAAAAAGGCCACTTACCAAAACTGTCAAACTAAAATCTAATGCCCTCACTGTAGATCAGAAGCAATATCTTATTATTAAATCAATTCCTCTCCTTTGCAGAGTCAATTGAAATTTTAATCTTCTTTCCCAGAACGTGAACTATGTTAAGCAGGGAATGTTGCCAGTCCTATAGTTCAATCAAGACTCAACAGGACTGAAATGAGAGCAAGGGAGTTAAATACAATCACAAATAAACCCTAATTGGCTGGAATGTGCATTCTCATGAGTGTGATTACTGCTCTTTTTCAGCAGCCGCCTGTGCGAGTGCCCAGACTCCACTACAGAGTCTGTGGTTGTGGCACGTTGGGCCTGGTTCTCTAAAGTGTCGTTTGCCTCCATAGATTCCCTCAGGACATTGTGTCAAATGGGGTCCCACAGTTTCTCTCCCACTTATGGTGAACCTTCTGTTCCCTCCTCTGCACCTCAGTGAGTTTGTCCTCTGGCTATCATCTGCAGACCAGTGGTCAGTCAGAAAGCGCCAATTAGCAAGTTTCTGCCATGTTTCACAGCCTTTAACCCTTCCATGAGGAAGAAGTAGCTGCTCTGGGTGAAGTTGTCTCACAATCTACTCACCTCCTTTGCCACAGGTATGTAACACTTTGATGTGCTTCTTTGCTACCAACCCCCAATGTTCTCCATGGAGGAGCCCACGGTGGAAGTTCTGCGCACCAGGGCCCTAATTCACAGCCACCAGAATGCCTGGAGAGGGGCATGGAGGGATATCCTAGCTGCCAACCACAAAATGTTAAGCTGTCGATTCAGGTGATGGTACTGACAGAAAGTGTACAACAGCTTCTGGTAGTCAAAAGGATAAGAAATCTGGACATCACTAAAAATACCCTTTCTCTGATAAATTATATTAAATTATTATTACAGTGAAGGGGCAAGCGATGGTGAGGCAAGTTCAGAGGGTGAGCCAAGATGATTTTTTGCAATTGGAGTTCCGATGCCCATAGAGTAGGCATGGGTGTGAGGTTGGATCGTTGTGGGTGCTGAAGAAGTCAAGGCCGGGGCAGAGAGTTCTGATGCTCTTTCAACTGGCCCTGGAGTGAGGTTGGATCACGCTGGGTGCCAAGCTGATTTGAAGAGCTTGACAGCAGCTTCGGGCTGAACAACAGAATCTGTGCCCAAAGCAAGTCGCTGGGCAACGTGGCCTAGGCCCTGTGCCCAGATCCTAGTGTGAGGTACCATTCACTGTTCAGACAATTAAAATGCTAGGCCAGGTCAGAGGTGAGAGTCAATGTTACTCACTCTCTGCGATCTTTACTTTTGTCTCTAGGGCGTGAGTCTTTTGTTATTCTGTCATTGGGTCAATTTTAACTCTGGCCCAGATAGACTGAAAGGACAGGGTGTCAGGCAGGACGAGAGCTGATTTCACTTGTTCCCTGTGATGGTCATCTCCATGGTGCTGAGGCTATGACAACTGCCCCACTGCTGCTGTGCGCTGTGCCCACTAATATGATGACCTGATAAGCATGTCTTTGGGGCATTGGTCTGCTCCAGGGTTTAGAGCTGAGGGTTCAGTTTTGGTTGGGAATGTTGTTGTTTGCTTCAAATGTTTCCATGTTTTGTGTTTTTTTTATTTTCTTTCTCTTGCAAATTGAGTGTTAGTCTTTTATTTTTATTTTTACTATTCTTTCTTTTAATTGGGTTATTTCAGTTTCTTGCATTGTGGCAAGCAAATCTCAAGGTTGTATATTTATATATTTGATAATAAATGAATCTTAAATCTTGAATCTTAATGCTGCCAGACTAATCAGCATTAGTGCCCAGCCAGACTACTCCAGCCTGGGGATCATGTCTGGCTCTCCACCTGAGATCTACCCCCACGCACCAACTCCCACAAGATCTTTTCCTTGATCATTGGTCCCTTTAAGATTAGCCATCATATCAACCCAGTTACTTACAGTCTCCATCAGCCACCAACCCCCAGGATTATACCTACGTTTCATGTGTCCTATGTCCAGCTCATTAACTATGGTACTGTTAAGCTACCTGAGCCTGCACCTCTGAAATCTAGGATGGTGGTAGGTGGTCTGTTGTGCACTGTTCAATGGTTGATGGATTCATGCCACTGTCTTGGGTGCCATCCAATTAAATCCTGGATCCATCCTTCATCAAGTAGTTCCACTGGTCCAAATCCAGATCATCTTGGGCTGCCAGAGTTCAAATGTTGGTGAAGGGGGTGATCCTATCAGGCCTGCTCTTCCTGACACCTCCCAGGCTGCAAATGCAGGCATCTCACAGTCTCCACCCAGCTAATGAGATTCACCTGCCTGCTATTCCAGACCCATCACCTGCAGCCTATTTAACCCCAGTGTTCAACCACAGTCCTTGTTGACTCATTGAACCAGCCAGCCTTAACAAGTTGTTCCTCACTTTCAGTCTCCATGCCCAATGTTAACCTTGTTGCTTGTTGTTTTTGTTCTCTCTTGTTTTGTGGCCCCTTGTGGCTTCCTATTCTGTGGTCTATTATTAACGTAATAATTCTCTTGTTCATTCATCACACTGCTCTGCTCTTGGGTCAAGCCTCCTCTACATTTTTGATGTATTGACAAATATTATTGAATTTTTAGTCCATAATTGACAACCCAAAGTAAACAACTTGAAGGATATATTCACATCTTCTGTAGGCTCCTTTCAAAAATTCATTCAAAGTTAACTGAAGGTATTAGTTCTTATTGTATAACAGATCATATAAAGTTAATTAATGTGGTTTTTTTCTTCTATACATCCTTGTTTCTATTTAATTTTCAAACTTCAAGTCAAATCAAGTTTATTGCCATCTACACTAGTATAGCGAAGCACAGTCAGTTGCAGGTGTAATGAAAAAATCTTGCAGCCTAATCATAGGCACCTCAATTCAGGTAACAGACAGTGCATAAATTATATAAAAATATACATGAGTTATACAAGAGTGTGAAAGAAGAAGATTGTGTAAAACAAGAGATTAATGCAAATAAAAAACTTTAAGTCCTGTGATTGAAGTTTTCCATTGCTGAGGTAGTGTTAGGTTTGTGCAGATCAGTTTAAGAGCCTAATGACTATAGGAAAGACATTGCCTGGGAACCTGATAGTGTGGGACTTCAGGTTTTTGTACCTCCTGCCTAATGAAACAGCAAGAAATACAATGTAGGTATTATTACTTAATTTCCATTATTTGTTCATCACCACAGTATTTTTTAAATTATCATTTTGATAGATGATTTTCATTATTTATCGAAATTTAGTTAGGCTTGAGTGAACTATATCTTTAGTAAGCTATATTCTATTCATGGGAAGCCAAAGCTTGTGTTTTGTTTTCAGTACCGTTAAATAAAATATGTGATATAGGATTAATCGTATAGCAATATTGATCTGGGTAGATTAAAATGGTCCAAGAAGTGAAAACCAACCTCTTAGCTTAGTTTACAAGTAGCAGTGATAGGTTATGCTCACGAGGTTAAATAACATCAGTTAACTCATGATGAATTTCTGATATAGAATTGGCATCTATACTGCAGCCTGAGAGTAAAAATTGTAAAGTTATTTCTGGCTCTTGCTTCCCTAATGGTTTAGTTTAAATTATTTGCTTCAGGGATTTGAAACAACAGAAAAACAATATTTATTATTCACCCCTCATTGCCCGAGATCGTTGAGAGGTAACCTTGAACATAAAAATAGAAGCCCCAGGATGTCACATATCCCTTGAACTGGCTAAGGTGTTCAGTAAGATCATGTCCTAAACACCAGTTTCCATCTCGTCATGATAAAACTTGAAATCCCTATGGTCCAAAAATCCATTTATATCAACAATGAATATTTTTAAGTAGAGTCTCCCTACCTCCAAAGTTTTGTAATTGAAACTGAAAAAAAAATCATGTAAGGGCCAGATCAAGAAAAAAACATTTTTTGATTGGGTATGCCAATTTCATTCCTACTAGTATACAGTATATTTTAAAGATGCGCCATTAAATTCTCAGAGAGGACATAACTTTAAGGTGAGAGAGGTGAAATTTAAAATGGACCTGAGGGGAAAATTTTCACACAGAGCATGTTCAGTATGTGAAATGAACTGCCAGAGGCAGTTACAATTGTAATATTTAAAAGATAGTTAAACAGGTGCATGGATGGAAAAGATTTAGAGGGATATAGGCCAAGTACAGGCCAAGGGGACGAGCCATTATGGTCAGTTGGATTAAGGACCAGTGTCCATGCTATATAACTATGACTCTAATACTCCAGCTAACACAAATTTGATCCTATAGCTTGAGTTGTTGTTTCAAAGTTCATTGTAAATTTATTAATTAAGTGTGTACTGCCTTGAGATTCATTTTCTTGCAGGTTTTTACTGTAAAATATGCTGTCAAATTTTACAAAAATAGTATAAATGAGCAAAGACTGACGAGCACCAAAGTGCCAAAGAAGATTGAAGGTGCCAATAAAAATAATATTGAGAACTTGAGTTCAAAGAGTCCTTGAAAGTGTTAGTCATAGAATCGGTTCAGAGTAGTAATGCATGAAGTTATCCATCCTGGTTCAGAAGCCTATATATGTAGGGTCATAACTGTTCCTGAACCTGGTGGTGTGAGAACTAAGGTTTCTGTACATTCCGCCTGATGGCAGCAGTACCATGATCTGGAATTCATATAATTTTGAAATGAGGCATCTTTCTTGTGGAGGTTGTCTAGGTCCAGCAGCCAAAGGTAAGATCTGTTTTACCAATGCATGCTGCTGATGATGAAGAATCCTAATACCAATGGAAGAAGCTTCTGTGATGAGAGACCTAGGCAAGGATGATTAGGACACAAGTGCTGGAGTATGTGAGACTAGAATCAAGATAAATGAACACAGGTTTCAAAACTAGACGCTAGACAAGAATCCAAATTAAATCTGATGACTGAGCACTGAACTACATTTAAAATCCTGGTGCCAAAACAGGGCCGCCAATGAGTGGGGTGGGTCTGAATCTTGAAAGGGGGCTCACCAGCTCACTATATTCTGTAGAGTTAGAGCGTCTATACTCTGGAGGCTCCACTGTCAGGTGCGTGTCGTAACAGCTTCACCATGGCATGCAAGTGCAAGTTGAGGTTGCTGTCAATGGCAGGCTTACAGAATGTTGTAACAAGCTGCATTCTTTACTGCATGATTTTCTACCCAATCTTGAGTCAAATGCACTCACATCCTAACTGGGACAAACCAATCAACAAGTGGCAATCTGTCCCTTTTATCTTTCCATGTTTCAAAAGTGCTTTAAGTGACAATGGTGAGCACAAGTTTGGAATTTATCACAAGGGATTGTCTAAAAATCAGGTTCAACCTAATTGTCTTTGAGTTTTTTTATTGGTCCAGCACTGGTTCAAACACAGCAATGTTTCAAAGATACATTTACTATTAAAGTACATATGTACTATACAACTCTGAGAGTTGTCTTCACCAGATAACCATGAAACAAAGAAAACCATGGAGTTTGTTCAAAGAGAAACATCAACTGCTCCCCCAACACACAAATAAAACAAATCTCACAAACAGCAACAAGGTCATCTATGTCCCTCCATGCAAACAAACTGTGCAAGCGACAACAAGAACAACAACCAGGCCCCATGCAGAAAAACAAATTGTGCAATTATCAAGAACATCAAAGTCTGAACCCCAACCACCCCACACAAAAAAACTAACACATCATGCCAAACAGCAACAGGAAAGAATGGACATAAACACAAAATATGAAAACCATAACATTTAATAAGTCCAATTTGAACTACAGTCCACAGTCGTATCCATAAATCACAAAACTTCAGTAGCATCCTCCGACAACATTGAGGGAGAGATGCAAAGGCCTTCCCTTCGGTGCAGCAAGCAAGAGATCCCTCACACACAGACATCTTCCCTCAAGAGCAGGAAGTGAGAGGCAAGTAGTTGACGCTGAACACTCACTCGATGTTTCAATCTTCCTCAACAATTTAATCAGCAAGAAATGGAGTCGATCATGGGCTAAGCTTCTTCGCTTCGAGGACACTCATCTCCTGGAATTTTCTCAGAGACAGCAGGGTGCTAGATCACTCAATCGATCTACAAACTGTAAAGTCACAGGCTCTAACAGTACCAGAAACACATTTAAAATAAAAAAAGATGAAGAAGAAGTGAAATAGATAGTTTTGTGGACTATCTGGAAGATGTCGCCCAAGGAAGTGTTGTTCACTGGCGCCATCTTGACCTCATCCTTTTAGTTTCCTGATAAGAGGAAGCATCTGCAGCAAAATAAATGTCTTCATGAATTTCAAACTTAGACTACAACTATTGCTTGAACTGTTCATCACTTCTCCCTCAATATGTAGCTTCCAGTCTTTTGCTTAATACCCAGCACAACAGGACAATAATTATGTGGGGACTTCTATTGCTTGCTGTCCTCTTTAATGTCAATGAACCAGTCTGTCTGGGTCAAGGCTATAAGCTACTATGATCTAACGTGGACTAAAATAGCTTTTATATGTTTAAATGTACAAAATTGTCTAATTTCAATGCATCCGTACTCTGTGAACTCAGAGTGTAGTATTATATTCACTCCAAGATTTATCATTGTCAACCCAGTTTGCAAACTGTTGCTTCCATCTAACATTACCAAAACGCTGCTACTCAAACATCTTTGAACATATATCAAACTCAGCACAACATTGTAACTCTGACAATTCTATTGAAATATCCAACTATAATTTGGCATCACTTCTTGCATTCAAAATAATAAGGCCACAGGCCATTTCTTGCCTTATAGCAGCTCTGGTGTATATCCCTAATGGAGATATAAATCTAAATAAACCTGTAAAGTATAGACACTGGGCAATCATGCAAGCATAAAAATATTTTAGGAACAAGAACAGATCATTAAATTCAACAAGCATTTTTTTGATTTATCCCAAATATATTCTATCATGTAGCTGAACCTATCTAAATGAAATTGTTATGAAGAATGAACTTTAAACAAGATAAATGAGTTCTCAGTAACATTTATCCAGAATGAATTACAAACAAAAGTAGTAAAAAAGTGGTGAAAAAGATATAAGGATAAAAATTAACAATAACAAGTGAAAGAATTGACTTAACACCTCTAACGATTCTGTTGAAGTCAACAATGCTGGTTAAAAAAGGGACGCTCATCCCAATGCTGTATTAATTCCTTTGCACAGATGTTGCCCTGAATACTGAGAAACGGAGGCAGATTGGTCTTTCAGCTGGAATTTAGAGGACATCAGGCCAGGGATTTTTATCTTGGAACAGGAAGAGGAGAATTTGAGATGTTAATGCGGAAACTATAAATTGGGTGTAGGGTATTGAGGTCTGATGATGAACATTATTGGCTGCAGTGGAGCAACATATATCATCATAAGGCGTTCTAACTGGATCCCATTATTTTCAAAGATGAGAGCAATTGCTGACTTTTCATGGAAAACTCTGCAGATGCTGGAAATCCAAGCAAGACCAAGACACACACACACACCTACCTACCTACCTACCTACCTACATACAGGAGGGTCTCGACCCAAAATGTCAACTGTTTACTCTTTTCCATAGATGCTGCCTGGCTTGCTGAGTTCCTCCAGCTTTTTGTAAGTGATGACATTTATTTGTTTTGATCTATTTTATAGATATGTGGGCTGCCATAGGCAAATGCCTCTTGGTTGCCACAACATAGGACCTGAGCAATTAATAACATGGCCAATATTGTCTCTCCAATATCCCAGGAAATATCACATTGTTTAGTGTCAAGTTACCTCAATAGTCAATTTTAGGCACAGCTCAGATAACAATGAAAGTGTAGGTTAAACGAGGTTAAATCAAGCATCTCTCTATTCTCCCCGATCCATCCCCTACAGCAACTTCCACTTGCCCTCTTTGGCTTCAGCTCTGTGAAGGATCAGGATACTTTAATGGAAAAGAGCAGCTCTCCAGAATCTCATTCTTTCCTCTTTTGAAAAGTGCTTTTCAACTAAGCTGTTCCAAAAGACATAAAGAAATGTGTTATTATATTGTGATTACACTTGTCATTTAATATGAATCCCACAGAAATTTGTTATACTGTTAATCGTATTTACTTACCATTGTGGCCGTAAATGAGCATGACATTGTTGACAATTATGTGCGGGCAGGGAAAGGGTTGTTAAATTGCCTGCACAGGTTACAGCTACACATGATTTAGGGATTAGCTGAATTTATTAGATTTTATGAGGCAAGCACTTAGTGCATATCAGCTCTCAATAAGAACCTAGCTTGATGCATTTTTTTTCATTAGAAATTCCAAGCCAAGCATATATGATGTAAACTTTTAAGCACTCGGAATCTGCAACAACATTTGGAATTCTGATAAAAGCTAAGAAATGAGACCATGAAATGTGGGTTTACCTGCAGCTTCTAATATGAAACTAATTTGCATCATCTTCTCATCACCATTATGTAAAACGGGACATCAAAGGGAAAATTCTCCTCTTTAATCATGCCCGTGAGTGGTGGAATCAAGGTGGAGAACAACAGGAAATTTTGACCTGGTGAGAACTCACTGTGACACCAACACATCTTGCTTTTTCCGAGACCTGTCAACTCTACAGCTGCCCTGCAAGGGGTGAGCTGAATTAGATTAATTGAAGTTCTAAATTCCTGAGTGAAGGAAAAACTGGAGCAGGGTGAAGCATTTGAATCATTGACACTAGAAAGCACTAGAAGCCAGCAATGTTGCAGAACAATGCTTCTGATGTACATTCAAATCTAACTTAAATATCAACATATTTGTGTCATTACCTCTAAATTCAAGAGATTATGCACACAAGGAACAATTTGTAAACCCAAATATGCTCAGTGGTGGTTTTATCTTTGATGCACCATCAATAACTCTCTGAGACGTGAGGCGAGATATTGGCTTATATTGACTGGAAGAAAGAACAAGCAGCAATTGCTACATAATGGAGACCGAGGGCAGGGCTCAGGCCCTAATCGCCTTTATACCGGGGTCCGTGGGAGGGGCCACAGGAGCAGTCAGCAGGGGGCGTGTCCAGACAGTATACATAGTTCACCACAATCTTCGAGTTGGAAAGTTTGAAAGTTTTTGTTCTTCTTGAAAGTTTAGAGTACATAATCTTAGCAAGCACTGTGAGGATACTTAAAATTGTCTTTCAGCTGACATATTTTGCGAAGTGGAAGTGTCCCAGCAACACTAAAACACACAAACAATACCAATGAGTTAAAAGTTTCATTGCTTTTGTGATTTTGATGTGTACAAAACTTACACTGGTTGAATTGAGAGCATCGACATCACGCCCGTTGTATTAAAAGCATTATACTGAATGTGAAAGATTTTGGCACATACTAAGTGTCACACTCAAAATGCTGAAGGAATTATATACTTAATGGTACAAAAATTGTGTAGTAAAGCCAGCATTTTATTTCTTTGATTTACTGCACTGTAAGAACATGAGGCATCAGAAACTGAAGTATGATTAGATTTTCTAGTTGTATGTTGCACTGTCATTGGGTAATATCAAGGATGATTCTTTATCTCAGTACCAATTTACTCTATTTTTAAAATTTTCTTAATGTCTAAAATCCTATCAATATACTCAGCTACCGAACTTCCATCCTTAGGTAACAAGTTTCAAAGATTCACTGCACCCTGTGTGCAGGAATTTCTTCTCACCTCTGTCCTTTATAATGAAACTGCTTTCTGATTCTAGACACCCCAAGTGTGGTTAAGAACAATTTTCCATTTGCTAATTTTGAATGTTTCAGTAAGATCACGCTTTGAGAGAAATCATCTTTTTCTTCACATGATGAACCTGTTAACACTGGCTGCATTCAGCCGATCATTAGTATATCTTCCTTTAGTGGGAAGAGTGTTGGCCCAAATGTGAGTTCAATAGAGCCCTATAAAACTGTAATGTAACATCTACACTGCAGCAAAGATTAACATTTAATTGGCCCCCTTAATCATTGCTGTACCTGTATGTTCATTTTTCAGTGATTTAGAGAAGGGGCAGATGATGTTTACCAACATTAGAGAGCGTGTTTTATGCAGATAGGTTGAGTGTGCTATGGTATTTCTCTCTGGAGCGAAGGAAGATGAGAGGTGACTTGATAGAGCTGCTTTCCAGGGTAGTGTGGGGAGTATAGGGGGATGTCATACAGAATGGTGGATATGTGAAACGTCTTGCCAGGGGTGGTGGTAGAGGCAGAGATACTAGCAACGTTTAAAAAACGCTTAGATAGACACATAAATGATAGAAAAATGAAGGGTTAATGTTCTTTTCAGTTGTGTGATAATGAATGCAAAGCCATGAATAAACATAAGCAAAGAGAGAGAGTTTACAGTAACTATTTGTGGGATTGTGGTTAGTTAATGTTGGCTGTAGTAATGGGTGAATCCTTTGAGCTTTGGTCTTTAGACTTCAGTGAAGCCAAGGATAATTTTGCAGCAACAAGGGCCTTCTACATATCTGGGAGAGCAAGCCTTGCTGCTGGCTTTGTACCATCCGTATCCCTATCTCTCTTCTTCCACTATCTCATCTGAGTTGTCTGAGGTGCATCTGACTTCAGTGCAGTGAGACATGCAATAGGCATTATACAAGCCCTGTTTAGTACCTTCTGGAGCATGCAAGAGAATCATCCAGGCAACCTAAGTGGATGTTCCAGACACAAAAAGCTTGATTACATTTCTGGTCGCCGAGTGTCCTTGACTGTAATGTTCTGAAGCCTCATCGTTCAGGTTTCTGAGAAATATTATTGGCCAGATTTTTTTTGTAATTTATTTTTTTATTGAAGTTCATCAAACAAACATTTCCATAAGACGTATTTCAGACATTGTACAAATATATCATATAATCATATATATCACAAAATCTCCACAAAGTATTTATCTGGGGTATATACTTATAGAAAAGAGTGGAAAGAAAAAACAAGCAAAAGGAAAGAACTATGTACAAGTAGGGAGTGATCTTTTTTTTTTAACAACAGAATCATTGATTTGTGAGAATAAAATCAGGCCTATGAGGCATTATGTAGTTAAACCATTTCCCCCAGTATGAATCAAATTGTTCCAGCTTATGATTAACAGATGCTGTTATCTTCTCCATTTTGTAAATGTCCATTGTAATTTCCATCCATGTATTTAAAGTTGGGGTCTCCTGTGATAACCATTTCCTAGTAAGAGTCTTTTTACCAGCCACCAACAGTATATTCATTAAATATTTATCTCTTTTTAACCATTCTTGAGGAAAATATCCAAAATATATGGTCTTACTCTCCAAGGGTATTTCACATTTAAAGATGTCTTCTAGGGCAATGTGTATCCCCCACCAATAGTTTTTGATAACAGGGCAGTCCCAAAAAATATGATAATGATTTGCATTTTGATTTCCACAATTTCTCCAGCAAACAGGAAGGTTACTATCATAATGGGATTTCTGAGAGGGTGTAATAAAATATCTTATCAAGTTTTTCCATCCAAACTCCCTCCACTTCTGTGAATTGGTACACTTCCATTGATATCTCCGTATTGTTGTCCATTCTTCCTCCTTCCTTCTCCCATTTTGTTTTAATGTATGAAGTCAAATGTGTTTTAAGATTTGACAACCCCTTATACATTCTTGAAATTATTCTACTACCATTATCTGAATTATATGCTTTTCTAAAGAGCTCTAGCAAGCATGTATTTGCCTTGGTTACATTTTTAAGCATCTTATTAACATATTGTCACATTTGTAAATACCGATAAAAATCTTGTTTTTCTAATACGTGTTTCTCTGTAAGCATTTCAAAACTGAACAGTGTTCCTTCTTTCATTATGTTGCAAAGAACTGTTATTCCTTTAGCTGTCCAGTCCTTAAATCTAGCATCCAATTTATTTGGTGTAAAATCAGAGTCATATGCACACCATTTAAGAATTGCAATATCTCCCTCTAGATTATATTCTTTTATAGTGGTTTTCCATATTTTAAGAGTCAATTTCACTCATGGATTATCAATAGTATTTATGTACCTTTGCAGGTTGTTATCAGCCAAAATTGCTTGTATGGGGATGGGAAGTAGCCACTCCTCAATGTTTTTCCATTGAGCGTCATATGATGGGTGGCACCAACATATCACAGCACTCAACTGTGCTGCAAAATAATGATCTCTAAGAGAAGGCAAGCCCCATCTCCCCTTTTCCTTTGCTAATTGCAAAGTTTTGAGATGAACTCTAGGCCTTTTACCTTGCCAAATATACCTTGATAACATCTTGTTCCATTCATTGAATTGATTTTGATTAATCTCTACTGGTAGGGTCTGAAAGAGATATAACAGTCTGGGCAGTATATTCATTTTAATAGACTCAATTCTTGAACTGAGACTGAAAAAAGGAATCAGGCTCCATCTTGCCGCATCTTCCTTAATTTTTTCTTATATAGAGGCTGATATTTACATTCTGATAATCTTGCCAAATCTTTTGGCATAATGATGCCCAAATATTTGAAAGACTCTGTGTGCCATGCCCAGGGGTATCGACTTTCAATTTCTCTTGGTGGACTATAGTAATATGAAAGTAATTGGGTTTTATCCTGATAATTGACCATATTGTTCAAAGGATTGCATCAATTTAGGTAAAGAGTATGTTGGTTGCCCTAGATAGATCAAAATGTCATCCAATTTATGCTCTGTCCCTTTAATAGTAATTCCCCTGATATCTTCATTTTGTCTGATGTATTGAGCTAATGGTTCCAGATATAGCGCGAAGAATAGTGGTGACAATGCACAACCCTGTCTCGTGCCCCTTTCTAGGGTAAGACTATTTGATAAATATCCATTGATTTTAATCCTAGCAGTAGGATTGTCATATAGTGTCTGTATAGTTTTAATAATTGTGTCTTAGAAACCAAGTCTATGTAATACTCTGTAAAGAAAATTCCAATTAACCGAATCAACTGCTTTTTCAGCGTCCACGCTTATCACTATTGCTTCGATTTTATTTTTTTGTATATGATCCATAATGTGAAGTGTCCTTCATATATTGTCTTGAGTCTGGCGTTGTCGTATAAAACCTGTCTGATCATTACGTATCAGTATGGGTAGAAACTCCTCTAATCATTTGGCCATGATGGAGGTATATAACCTATAATCTACATTAAGAATGATGTTGGTCTAAATGACCCGCATTCCATTTTATCCATGCCTTCTTTCAGTATAGCTGAGATTATCGCTTCCTTCCAACTGGATGGCATTTGTGCCTTTTTTAGAGCCCAGTTCGGTGTGGGGAGTAAAACAGGAATTAACTCATTTTTAAATTCTTTGTACCACTCTGCAATATACCCATCTGATCCTGGTGACTTGCTTAATTTAAGCCTACTAATTGCAGCTTTTAATTCAACTTCAGTTATGTCAGCAGTCATCCTTCTATTTTGTTCTTCGTTTAAAGTGGGTAACTCTAGAGAATTCAAGAAGGTGTCAATTTGGGTTATGCTTCCCCCTGGAACTTTGGAATACAGTGTTTTGTAAAACACTTCAAAAGCTTCTTGAATTTCACTTAGCTTATTTTTTATCATTTTCGTTCTTGGGTCCCTAATTCTATGAATTGTATTTTCTGCTATCTTTTTTTTCAGTTTCCACGCCAGCATTTTCATAGATTTTGATCCACTTTCATAAAGACTCTGTTTCAGAAACATTAAGTTTTTCCTGATTTCTTGTGTAGCCGAATTATTTATTTCATTCCTAATTCTTTTAATTTCCCCTAATGTATCCTGTGCCAAATTCAATTTGTGTTTTTTCTCTAGTTCCCTCAGCCTATTTTGTAATTCCTTTAATGTTTTATTCCTTATTTTTTTCTTATATGAAGATATCGCTATAATTTTCCCTCTTGAAACCGCCTTCAGAGTATCCCATAAATTGGGAGGTGAAACCTCTCCATTATCATTAAGTCCTAAGTAGAGACCAATTTCTTTTTTAATTTGTTCCTTAAAGTACGGATCATTGAGTAGACTTGAATTTAGTTTCCAAATAGTATTCTTTGGTTGTAGGTCAAAATCAACAGATAAATATATAGGTGCATGATCACTTACATCTATTGTCCCAATTCCACAGGTGTTTATTTTGTCTTTGTCTTTTCCAAACATTATGAAATAGTCTATTCTTGTATATACAGAACGTGGAGCAGAATAATGAGTGTAATCCCTTCTGTCAGGGAAAAGGTCCCTCCATATATCAATTAAACCAACATCCTCAAAAAGTGTATTAACTTTCTTATATAAAGATTTTGTTTCATAGGTTTTTCTATTGGAAGAGTCTAAGTTTGGTTGCAATTGTAAATTTAAGTCTCCCCCACATATCAGGAGACCTTCTGTTTCCGTTACCATAATATCAGTAATTTTCTGAAAGAAACCAATATCACTTCCTGGGGGTGCATATATATTCAATAGAGTAACTGAATTGTCATCTATACTCTCCCTTACCAGAATATATCTGCCGCCTTTATCTCCCATATCGAATATTTTTTCAAAAGTTAGCTTACTTGAGATAAGAATAGCAACTCCTTTCCTATGTCCTGATTTATAGGAGGAGAAAAACAGATTAGTGAAGCCCATTCTCTTTAGTTTTTTATGCTCATTATCACTTAAATGAATTTCCTGTAAATATACTACATGGGTTTGTTCTTTTTTCATTTTGGATAAAATTCTCTTATGTTTGATTGAATTTAATAGCCCATTTACATTAAAAGAAATGAATTTTACCTTGTCCTTAGCCATCTGTATTTATCTGTCAATGTATCATTGAAATTAGAATAAAACTTAATCGATCTACTCCCTGAACAAATAAGAACGAAGAAACTCAATTAATAACAAAAATGGCAATGAACGTGTGATTCCAAGGCTGAGGTCTCTAGTAAATGACCCTGCATTGAGCTAGAGGAACTGTCTAGCTGTGGGGGATAACCCTTCCTATTTGTGAGTTGAGGGCCCCCATTGCAGTATTCATGAAAGTCAGTGAACAAATCCATTACACAGAAAAGATTTCCCTGTGTACTCCTATATATACACACACACACACACACACACACACACACACACATATATATATGCACACACACACACACACATATATATATGCACACACACACACACACACACACACACACACACACATATATATATATATATATATATTCTCATTTTGGTGAGGAAAAAGGAGTAAGTGAGCGAATAAAGAATAACAACTAAGTAATATAAAATCCACATTATAATAAGTATTTCTCGAGTTAAGTATATCACCGTGTACTTCCGCTTCAGTTTAGCTTCTCAACATTTTTAAAGTTAGCCAAACCTTATAGCTCTTCTGGAAGGGGTGAGGACTGTCTTTGGGAAACTCCCGGTCTCTTCATGATATGTTTCTCTCAGCTTCCTCCTGTCTCCTGCCTTCTCGTTTCTCGCACTATTTCCCAAGCCGAGCGGGACAATTCTTCAGCCAGGCTTTCTTTCGTTTTAGTCATGCTGAATGGCAACCCTCTGGCCTTCATGTCTGTAGTCGCCTCTTCCACTGTCTGGTACAACTGCGTTCCGTTGTCATAAAACACTTGAAGTTTAGCAGGGTACGGAGTTTGAAATCTAATCTTATTTTGCTTTAATACTCGCTTTACTTTGGAGTATTCTTTGCATTTCTGGAGGACCGCAGGGAGGTAATCTTGGCCGAAATATATTAATTTATCCTCTAAAAACACTCTCTTCTTACCACAGGCTCTTCGTAGAATCTCCGCCTTGGTGCTGTACCGAAGGAATTTAATTATAATTGAGCGTGGCTTTCTATCCTGGGTAGGTTTTGGGATCAACGCGCGGTGGGCTCTTTCGACTTCCAGCTTCATAGCTAGGGGATGCTCCAGCGTGTCCCGTAGTAACTTTCTGACAAACTCCGTCATAGACAAGCCCTCCGCTCCTTCGGGAATGTCGTAGATTCTGATATTTTTCCATCGTGATCTTCCCTCCGGATCAAGCAGTTTACCTTCTTGGTGATGTATTATTGTTATTGTCTTGCTCCGTATCCATTCCATGTTTTGAATGCGATCTTCCACCTTATCAATGCGAGTCTCTGCCACCGCTATTTTTTGATTAACGCTGGCGAGCTCTGCCTTAATATCACGGAGCTGCTGTTTTATATCTTTCTGGACCTCCATTATTTCTTTCAGGATTTCAAAGACATTCGCTGCTTTGACTGAAAGAGGCCCAGCAGCCACCTCGCTCACACGCGGTTGGGTTGGAGAGACACTCGCTGCACTCCTCTCGGACGCAGGCTCCGCAGTGTTGCTTTTTTAATTTCAATTTCTTCTCCCCATTCTTGCCCCTCTTTTCAGTTCAAATCTTTTTCAAAAAGTATTATATTTGACGGGTTAATGGGGCTTAATACACATTTTTCTAGAGGAGCTAGTGACTTAAGCTGCCATTCTCGACGATGATGTCACCGGACTATTGGCCAGATTTTATGGTGACACCTCTTGACCCCGTGCAGCCAGCTGGTCATTGTATTTCCAAACATGAATACTTCAGACAAAGTGGAGTGCTACAGGACAACAGCATCAGGCCCTTCCTGAAAGTCCTGAACACTTACATAAAGTGGGTGGCATGGTGGTAGTTAGTGAAACACTCTGCAGAGCTAAAAAATATTGATGGGGTTCATTTCCTGCCACTGCCTGTAAGTAGCTTCTATGTTCTCCCCGTGACCGCGTGGGTTTCCCCTAAGTACTCCAGTTCATGTCCACATTCCAAAGACATATGGTTAGGGATAGGGAATTGTGGACACTGGAAGTGTGGCAACAACTGTGGGCTGCCTCTAGCACAATCTTTGGACTGCAGTGGTTGACACATTCCACTGTATGTTTTGGTATTTCGAAGTACATGCGACAAATAAAGTTAATCACTGTTACAAAATCTCTGAAAGTTCGGTTTTTTGGTTTGGCCATTGCAAACCAAGTGCACTTTGATGGAATGAAAGCTCTTGGTCTGGTGAACTCTCCAGGACGCATATGTTTGCCGTTGATACCTTGCATGTGAGGGAATGCGACCAAACCTCTAAAACACCTACCCATTCAGACTAGCCCCAACACAAAGTCAAGCTTACATAACTGTAACTCCTGTTAAGAAGCAGACAGTCATGAGCCCTCTGTAGTCATCAAATGCAAGATAAGGCAAATATCCTTTGCCAAGTCCTGCATACAGTGGAATAATGATGAAGTTAATAGCAAGGCAAATGAAATATAAGTTCAAATTCCACCACGATTTTGCATACCTTGTGCTGGTTTAGTTGTCGTGAACTAAATTTCTCTACTAATCTCCTTTGTCTGGGTTAATCAGGAACCAGACTAGACAGCTCCTACTGATCCAGACACTCACACACATTTAAAACCCAAACATTTTCAGATTAATTATTTTCAACAAAACTTTGAAAGATTAAAAACATAACTGGTTTTAAATAGTTCAATAGTTGCATGTAATATAAGAGAATGTATACAGCATACAACCTGAAATTCTTGTTCTTCACAGGCATCCATGAAAACAGAAGAGTGCCCCAAAGAATGAGTGGCAGTAAAAACCTTAGAACTCCCTACTCCCACCTCCCATGCCCAAACAATGGCAAAACAACAACCCACCCACTCCCCGCTTACTTCAGCAAAAAAAGCATCAGCCCCCTCCATCCACCAAGCAAGCAATAGCAAAGCCCCCAAGAAAGACTATGATCTGCAGTATAACAAAAACTGATTGTTCACCCAACAATTTGGCATACCACAGGATCTCTGTCACCCTAATAAAGGGGCAGAGAGGTCACCCTGTCACAGTGAGAGGGGTGACTAACAAAGACGAACAACCCACTGATAATGGTGTTAAAGTCTGCTGCGTTGTTTTTTTCTGAGTTCTCGAACACAAGAATCAGCAACAAACTCTCCCCCACCAACGAGAGAAAGAGCTTCGCTGAGTACAGAACCGCACCCCCTCCCCAGCAGCTGATGCAATGTTCCCGATGTTTCGTTTTCTCCTGTGATGCTTCAGGCCCACAAAGGGTCATCAGTAGGGCTGCAAAGCCTCAAAACCCCAGAGGCGTGCACGTCTTCCAGGCTACATCCTTGGGATATTGAAAAACAGCCGATCAGTGAGAACCGAAAACAGGTCCCATCATTGCAACGAAGCAAGTGTCGCTCTGATCAGGCTCTTCAACTGAACTCTTGAAAAGGAAAAAGAGATGCATTCGAAAATAAGCTGTTTCCACAGATGAGCTCGGAAAAGTTGCAGTCAAGCTCCATTGTAGAAAGAATGGTTTCTGTTGCAGTGTAAGAAATGAATTATCAAATGTAATTTGAAGCAATTAGCAAGACACTAACTCAACTATTGAGGTTTCTCTTTATATAACTCTAACAGACTACTGTTACAATGAGTAAAGGAAGCGAACCCAAGTGCAGGACACAGGCACGGAGATTAAGTTAGGATGTTTACACGGGCAGGTCCATGACATCTACAGGTTCCTAAGGTTGTCTTAGCCGGAGGTGGTAGTGGGGATAAGCCCTCACTACCTATAATGTGCTTCAAATGGTGTGCATCTCTGACAACAAAGTCCAACTCTTGGCCTTTACATGTGGCTTAGTTACTAGGCCCAGCAGAACTGTTTCTACTGACAAGAAAAGGGGCAAAAGTGGATCACCGGTCCTTCAAAACCGTGGTGCCCATTAGCCTTGGATGGCAGCCCACCTAGGAGAAGGAAAACTCTGACTTAAACCTCCTCTGCCATGCGGGCACACCAACCCATGGGAAAGGCTTCAGGAGTAACTCCCAAGGAAGAGCCGGGGTCCCTAAGGCTGTTTGATGTTGTTTACAACTTCACTCTGGCAACCTCTGCGACGACACTGGTGCCAAGCTGTATTAACGCTTGCCCTTCCCTTGGACTACACCAGTGACATGGAGAGGGGGGACCTGCTGCATGGGCAACAGCGGGTTCTTCAAATCTTCCCGCCTAGGCTTCAGCCCTGGAGGGGACACTCCAGCAGACGACAACAATTTGTGGGCATGATTTAAATTGTGAGAATCTAGTATTTAGAAAGTTGCAAATTACAGAAGTGCTTTTCAATAGGTGTAGGATAATCATCTACATATACTTATTAGACAGTTAGCTGTTGTAGAGACGTTATACCCAATATACCATCACAACAGTGACAGTTATGAGTTTAAATTGAATCCATCATCCATCATCCATCCCTCATCACCCTACTCTCATTGTCTCATGATTCAAATTCTTGAGCCAACTGTAATGATTAATGAACAGAGAGATCAGAGCATCCATTTGCAGAAATTTGATTACGAGCTCTTCATTTTTAATTATAAACTATAAAGGAACTAGTTAATAAAGTGGTTTGTTTCCCACATTGTGCTAAAAAAAATATTTTTGGAAATAACACAAGCACATCTTCTTGCTTTTGGTAGTATTTTTTTTCGTTCAATGCAAAAGGGCGATGACCTGCAGTACTTCAAGAGATTGTCAGCACATTTCAAGAAGTCAAGAACACTGCCCCCAGCTTTATCAGTGCATTCAGAAATCCATATCCACAGAAAATAATAGCTTCACCGCTTTGAGTTAGTGGGAAAGCAAAATAAACTGTCTTGTTAGGTAAACACAATATAATTACTGCCACCATCTTAAAATATTAATGTGTTGGATATCTCTTCAACCTTTCTAAGCAGCGAGACTATTATTGCACTTAAAAGGAAAGCAATTTAATAAATTGTTGCTGTATAAAAAGCAACTACTCTGGCAGAGAAAAATCCCCAGAGGCTTGTCTAGAGCCCTAATCTGCAGTGGCAGCCGCCCCAGCTAAAGAGAAATGATGATTCCAATGCTGAGTGAAAGTGCATTTGTTCTAACTATTGTGAAATGAGCTGCTGCAGGACCATTAGGATTGCTAACTCTGGCGAATCTGAGAAGATCATCTGCAGTCAGGCACAACAAAAAGCATCCTGATTTTAAGCAGAAAGGATTCCTTGTCAACTGTCTGGGAAGGTTGGTACAGCTGTCAGAAATTCAAAGCCACTCATCACCTTGTCATACTTCCTGCAGCCCTTTTCCAACATTATTATGTTGCTTTTCTTAAAAGTATTGATATAACCAAGTCTTTTTTTTTTGGATCCATGAGAAAATGTCAGATGATTGTTGAAGCACAGATCTCATTTGCTTTGGGGGAGAAAAGAGGGACAGTACTTTAAGTACTGTCTAAATGCCACGGCAAAATTTAAAGAATTTTGCACACCTTTTGATTATACTGTGTCCCCATTAAAGCTGAAGCTAGTTTTAACTCAAATCTGCCTGGAAAGTAAAAATTTTGCTACAATGTACTATATCTCAACAGCATAAATGAAATATTTAATAGATGAGTGCTAAGGTATTGAAGTTTGAAACAAAATCAGAAAATATTGGAAATACTCAGCAGATCAGGCGGAAAGATATGCGGAAAGAGTGTAAGTTAACATTTCAGGTCGATAATCCATTGCCATCCCTCTTCTGGGAATGCAGCTAATCTTGAGATTTTGAGATTCCCAAATGTGTCCTTTAACTTATAAATGAAAATAATAATAAAAGACTGCAAATACTGAAAATCTGACTTCACAGTAAAACAGAAAATTCTGGAGAAGGTAACAGGTCGGATAAAATCTCTGGACTGAGAAGCAGTTAATGATAACAATTCACTGTTCCTCTTTTCATTCATGCTGTCTGGCCTGCTGACTTTATCCAGTATTATGTTTTTTTATGGCTCCTTTACCTTGTTTGCTCTCATTGCTCTCAGTTTCCTTTCTTGTATTTGATCAGCGAACTATCAATACAGAGAAGTCACTGTCTGGAAACATTAGCTCTGTTCTCTCTGTCCACAGATATTGTCAGGCCAGCTGAGCACTTGCAACACTTTTTGATTTAATTTCAAATTTCCAGTATTTGTGGTGTTCTGCTGTTTAAAAAAAAATATTGAGTTAACAAGATGGTGCTCAACTATTCACAATAAATTTTATTTACAGAAGGCCACATTTGTATCATTAAATCCGATCAGATTTTATCATTCTGATGAAGTGTCCCAACCCAAAACATTAGCTCTTTATTTCCACAGACGCTGCCTGACCTGATGATTCCCTCAAGCTTTTTGCATGTGTTCCTCTGGGTTTCCAGCATCCGCAGAATCTCTTGTGTTTATAATCAAGTATTTTTTCCCTTTGTGATATGAATTCTAAAATTCAAGGGGTTGAATGTCAAACTGCGCAATAGTGTAAAACCACTAGAAGTGCATTTCCTTTCCATTTTATCTTCAGTGAACCTTATTCACTTTGAATTGAATGGAGCAGAAATGCAGGCAAGATGTAAAATAGACAGTCCTGTTTAGCGGAACCAATCAAACCTAGTTTTACTCCTGAGTGACGTGGGTACATTCTCATTGCAGAGTAAGCTGAAGCAAATAATGCAAATTAATTGACATTTTATTGTTAAAACTTTTTTGTTGGAATCAGATGAAGGTATTTCCCATAGTAGACTCTTGAGCTTGCAATCTTCCTCATTATAATCTTATACTTTATTGTTTACCTGTACTTTATCTGTAGCTGTTACAATTTATTCTGCATCCTTACTGTTTTACCTTGTTCTACCTCAATGCACCGTGCAATGATTTGATCACTGGGAACAGTATGCAAGACAAGGTTTTCAATGTATCTTCTTATATGTGGGAATAATAAACCAATTCCAGTTCCAATCTCACTGACAGCAATTCTGGTAGGATCTATGAAAATATCATACTTATAAACTTTAATATTTTATCACGTGATTGAATTAACTGCTTGCATTGATGTACAGGAACTGACTTTCTATTAGCCCTCCACTGAGAATTCAAAGTGCACATGAATTTAAAAGCCAAAGGACAATTAGTGGTGAGCTCTATCCACATATATTGCTACCCTGCAAACAAATACAAACACATAAGTAGCCTAATTATAATATAGAAGGTGAGAATCTCATCCACAAAACAGGAAAAGAATAACTTATTGTTATATATTTTCATAATAGAGCAGCTCATGGTTAAGATCTTTCGGGATTGCACATCACCCAATCTCTAGGGATTGACCGTTGTGCAATGAACCTGAATTGATTAGAGGGTTTAGGGTAAAGGAACCCTTAGGGAATGTATGATCATAATATGATAGAATTCACCCTGCAATTAGAGAAGAGAAAGCTGAAGTCAGATATATCAGCATTACAGTGGAGTAAAGGGAATTACAGAGGCATCTGAGAAGAGCTGTCCAAAATTGATTGGAAGAGATCACTAGTAGGGATGACGGTAGATCAACAATGGCTGGAATTTCTGGGAGAAATTCGGAACATACAAGATAAATATATCCCGAAGACAAAATATTATAAAGGCATGATGAAGGAACCACGACTGACTAAAGAAGTCAAAGCCAACATAAAAGCCAAAGAGAGGGCATTTAATGGAGCAAAAATTAGTGGGAAGTTACTGGAATGGAAATCTTTTAAAAAGCAATAGAAGACAACTAAAAAGTCTTAAAGAAGGAATACAAAAATAACCTAGCCAATAATATTAAAGAGGATAACAATAATTTCTTCAGGTAAATAAAGTGTAAAAGAGAGGTGAGAGTAGATATTGGACTGCCGAAAAACGATGCTAGAGAGATAATAATGGGGGACAAAGAAATTATGAATGACTGAATAAATATTTTGTAACTGTCTTCACTGTAGGGAGGTAGAAGAAAGGATGTTATAGGTCAGATAGCCTGACCTCAGTGGTTAGGAAGACTTTGGAGTCGATAGTTAAGGATTTGGTTCAGAGTGCTTGGAGGCATATGATAAAATAGGCTGAAGTCTGCATGGCTTCCTCAAGTAAAAATCTTGCCTGACAAATCTATTGGAATTCTTTGAAGAAACAACAAGCAGAATAGACAAAGGAGAATCGGTAGATGTTGTGTACTTGGTATTTCCAAAGGCCTTGGCCAAGGTAAACACATGAGGCTGTTTAACAAGTTAAGGACCCATGGTATTATAGGAAAGATACTG
This sequence comes from Hypanus sabinus, assembly GCF_030144855.1. NCBI lineage: Eukaryota > Metazoa > Chordata > Chondrichthyes > Myliobatiformes > Dasyatidae > Hypanus > Hypanus sabinus. Next base: position 31,475,644 of record NC_082710.1, on the reverse strand, counting down.
GCATTGATAGAGCATTGTCTGATTGGCCGGAGGCTATGTATGGAAATCAATCGAGCCTTTTCTAGTTGGCTGCCAGTGACTAGTGGTGTTCCACAGAACTCTCTGTTGGAACCACTTCTTTCTATGTTATTTTCAATGATTTGGATGACAGAATTGACGGCTTTGTTGCCAAGCCTGCAGATGATATGAAAATGGATGGATGGGTGGTAATTTTGAGGAAGCAGAGAGGCTACAGAAGGGCTTAGGTATCTTAGTAGAATGGTGGATGGAATGCGGTGCAAATGTATGGTTATGCACTTTGGTAGAAAAAATCAAAGTGTAAAATATTTTCTAAATGGAGAAAAAAATTCAAATATTTGAGGTGCAAAGAGACTTGGGAGTTCTCGGGCAGGATTCTCTGAAGATTAATTTGCAGTTGAATCAGGAAAATCCAATGTTAGCATTCATTTTCAGAGGACTAGAATATAAAAGCAAGGATATAATGTTAAGTCTTTATAAGGCACTAGTGAAGCCACATTTGGAGTATTGTGAACAATTTTGGGCCCCTTAACTATGAAAGGAAGTTCATAAAAATGATTCCAAGATTGATTGAAAGGCTTATCATGTGAGGAGCATTTGATAGCTCTGGTCGTGTACACACTGGAATTCCGAAGAATGAGGGGGTATCTCATTGAAACCTATCAAATGCTGAAAGGCCTCAAAAGATTGGACATGGAGAGGATGTTTCCTTTGGTGGGGGAGTCTGTGTTGCCTTTATGGCATTTGTTTAGTTTATTATATTTTCGCTTTAGTAATTCGTTTGTTATCATTTTCTAGTTAAAGTTAAGATTGTTTAAAGTAAATTCGTTGTCCGTGACATCGCGGCATGCGATGATGTCACACCCAGTTTCGCTGCGTCTTGTGGGAAAATATCGGTTTGGAGAAACGGGAAGGAGGGGGCTCACATGTGCAGGATCAGCGCGAGAAAAGTTTTGTTTCTACGCACTAGAAACATCAGTGAAGCAACGCCGTAAGTTCATGAGATAATCGATATGTTGAATTAAAAATGTTAACGCTGATTCTGTTAAAAGTAATGATGGTTGATAAAGTTTATGTTTTTTGTTATTTAAAAAGTTGCGGATAGTTTGTGTTGAAGTGTATTTAAAGCCAGTCGATGGCGTAGCTAGATTCTGACTGTATGTTGCACTTTAATGTAATATAGTTGTTGTAGTTTTACTTTTGCAAGTATTTATGATGTAAATGTGATGTCAAGAAGGAAACAAATACTGTATATATTTTGTATTGTTTTATCAACAGTTTTCACCATACGTTAATGTGGAAGAGTGAAGAGTAAACGGTTAATCTTATTGGGACCGCCTCATTGATTGGTTTATGCTTGGTGTTTAGTTCAGAGTTCTTTTACACCTGTGCAACAACACTACAGTGAAAAGGCAGCATTTTCAGGTGTTTCAAGTGCTGCAATGACAACTCGATCCAGCATCAAGTCGTTGCCATCCAGCAACAGGGGCAATAGGGCATCAACAAGTAAGGCTGCCCATGCAAGAGCTAAGGCAGAAGCCGCCAAGGTGCGAGCGTTGTACGCTGAACAAGAAGCAAAACTGAAAAAGGAAGCCGCTGCCAGAGAAGCCGAAAACCAAATGGAAAAGGTAAGGATAGAGTCAGAGTTAGAAGTGCTGACGCTACACCGAGAAGCAGAAGCTGCCAGGGTGGAAGCAGAGATAATAGAAAATGCTGAAGAAATGCATGTTCTGTTTGACGTAAAATCTACTTCAGAAAAGATCAGATTGGAACGCACAAGCAACTATGTCTGATCTCAAATGGACTTGAAGATTCATTCTTCCTCTCCATACTTAAATGCTAAAGTACCACTTCATGAGGAGTCTCAGAGAGGCCCAATCGCATCACATCCATCCAAGGAAGACAATTTACCCTTGCAACTCCGTGATGAATTCAAGAATGAAAGGGCTGATGACAAATACTTCTCAACACCAAACTTACCAGATTTGGCGAGAGAAGAGGCAAAGGCTGAATTCAGAACAGCAAATTCCATAACAAGTGTACACCCTCAGTAATATACCCGCCGACATAGTCCCCCAGCCAGCATGCCACTTGCAGTTGAACCCATGACACAGTATTTAGCATGACGAGATCGTGTCACTTCAGAACTATATCAGTTTGACAATAAACCTGAAAATTACCGCACATGGTACTCCTCATTCACCAACGCTATCCACGGAGTCCAGCTCGGAGCAACCCAAGAGTTGGATCTTATGACGAAATGGCTGGGAAAAGAATCATGCGAACAGGTGAGACGCATACGTTCCGTGTACATTAACAACCCCGAGCTAGCCTTAAGCAAAGCATGGGAGAGACTTCAGGAGTGCTATGCAGCCCCTGAAATTATTGAAGTGGCACTATTCCGACGTCTGGAAATTTTTCCTAAGGTGTCAGCCAAGGACCACACCAAGTTAAGAGAGCTCGGAGATTTACTCATGGAGATTCAAGGCGCCAAAGAAGATGGCTATTTAACTGGTCTATTATACCTAGATACTTCATACGGGATTAGACAAATCGTGGACAAACTTCCATTTGGGCTGCAGGAAAGGTGGGTGTCTGTTGGCTCAAAGAAGAGAATGATGGTCTATTTCCTCCCTTTGAGTATTTCACTAGGTTTGTGTGCAAGGAGGCGAAGAAGCGAAACGACCCTAGCCTCATGGGTCCAGGTAGCAGTACAATTTAACCCAAGCCAGTTAACTCCACTTTGAATAATTTCAACATTAATAAACCTGTCTCAGTGTGTAAAACTGAAGTCTTTAGAACTAACAATGACCCTAGCAAGAATTGTCCATTGCATAACAAACCCCACCCCCTCAAAAAATGCAGAACATTTAGGCAAAAACCCCTTGAAGAGAGGATGGCCCTTCTCAAGGAGAAAAAAATGTTTTAAATGCTGTTCCTCTACCTCTCACCTTGCTAGAGATTGTACGATCTCCGTGAGGTGCCCGGAATGTAATAGCACTAATCATGATGAGGCCATGCATCCCAGCCCATTGCCGCAAACCGACAAAGCTCCTTCACCCTCACAACAGGAAGGTGCGGAGGGAGAGGCTCACTCCAGGACAACTGTTGTCAGCCTGAGCTGCACAGAAGTTTGTGCTCAAGCTCAGTCAAGCCATTCTTGTTCAAAGATCTGCCTCACTAAGGTGTACCCTAAGGGAGCCAAAGACAAGGCCATCAAAGCCTACATAATTCTGGACGATCAGAGCAATCGCTCACTAGTCAGACCAGAGTTCTTTGACTTGTTCAACATTGAGAGTGAGCAGTTCCCATACTACCTTAGAACTTGCTCAGGCAACATGGAAACTCATGGAAGGAAGGCAGCAGGCTTCCAGCTCGAGTCCCTGGATGGTAAAGTCATCATCTGTCTCCCTCCACTCTTAGAGTGCAATGAAATTTTGAATAACCGCACTGAGATCCCGACGCCAAGTGCAGTGCTACACCAGCCACATCTCCACCACATTGCCAAGCACATCCCAGAACTGGATCCAAAAGCAGAAATACTCCTGCTATTAGGAAGAGGTGTTCTCCAGGTGCACAAGGTTAGGCAGCAGGTCAATGGACCACACGACGCCCCCTTTGCGCAACGCCTGGATCTGGGCTGGGTGGTGATAGGAGAGGTGTGCCTTGGCAATGTACACAAACTGACAGTTAACACACTTAAGAGCAATGTGCTAGAGAGCAGCCGCCATTCAATTTTTCAACCCTGCACAAGTTTCATGTGTATTAAGGAAGCACGACAAGGCTTTAACAAATGTAAAGTAACCGACAAGACGCTGGGTCAGTCAGTCTTCGCTCAAACTGAGCATGATAATAAACTTGCTCCATCTGCTCAAGATGCCATTTTCTTAAAAATAATGGACACCAAGGTCTTCAGAGATGAAGCAATTAATTGGGTCGCCCCACTACCTTTCAGAGAACCACACCAGTGCTTGCCAAACAACAAAGAGCAGGCAGTCAAGCGGTTCACATCCTTGCAAAAAACCCTGAAAAGGAAACCTGAGATGCAGCAACAATACATAGCATTTATGGAGAAGATCTTCACTAATGGACATGCGGAAGTAGCACCGCCACTGAGGGAAGGCGGGGAGTGCTGGTACCTCCCAACGTTTGGGGCTTACCACCCACGAAAGCCCAATCAGATCAGGGTGGTCTTTGACTCCAGTGCTTAGTGCACTGGTATCTCCCTTAATGACGTGCTCCTTACAGGCCCCAACCTTAACAATACCCTTCTCAGGGTCCTGCTGTGCTTCCGGAAGGAGAAGGTCGCAATCTTAGCGGACATCCAGCAGATGTTCCATTGCTTCTTAGTACAGGAGGACCATCGCAATTTCCTCCCTTTCTTATGGCGCAAATGTAACTTACCTCACACTGTGGACGAATTGGCCCAGGCAAAGGACGTCATCTTTAAAGCAACTCAAAGAACGGATTTTGCAGGGGAGTTTTCAGCTCTCCAAGTTAATAAACCAATACCAAAGGACAGCCCTTTGAGGAAATTCAGCCCGATCCTGAAGAACGATATCATCTGCATTGGAGGCCGGTTAATACACTCCCAACTTCCAGCTGCAGAAAAGAGCCCAGTAATCCTGCCCAAAGACAGCCATGTGTCCTTACTGCTCACTCGCCATCACCATGAACAGGTAAGTCATCAGGGCCATCACCTAACAAAAGGAGCAATAAGGGCAGTGGGACTGTGGATCTTGGGAGCTAAAACACTGATCAATTCAGTACTTCATAAATGTGTAAACTGCAGGAAACTGCGAGGCAAGTTGGAAGTTCAACGTATGGCGGACCTCCCCCCAGAACGCCTCGAAACCTGTCCTCCTTTTACATATGTGGGGCTGGACGTATTTGGTCCGTGGACTATCACTATGAGACGTACCAGAGGAGGACAAGCAGAGAGCAAGCGGTGGGCCATCATGTTCAGCTGCATGAGTTCAGGAGCGATGCACATTGAGGTCATTGAATCTTTGGATACATCCAGCTGCATTAATGCACTCAGGCGCCTCTTTGCGCTAAGAGGCCCTGCAAAACAGTTAAGGTCTGATTGCGGCACGAACTTTGTTGGAGCATCAGAGGAGCTGGGGATGGACAAAACGGTGCAAAGGTACCTCAGTGAGCAGGGATGCAACTGGGAATTCAACACACCACACGCCTCTCACATGGGAGGCGCATGGGAGTGGATGATTGGTATTGCCAGAAGAATTCTTGATTCAATGTTTTTGCAGCAACGCACCCAACTGACCCACGAGGTACTGTGCACACTAATGGCAGAGGTCACAGCCATTATAAATGCACGACCACTCCTACCACTTCTGACCCGGAAAACCCCTTCATACTCTCACCATCAATGCTCCTTACGCAGAAGGCAGGAGCTCCCCCTCCACCAGGGGACTTCTCTGATACGGATCTGTACCCAAAGCAATGGAGACAGGTCCAGGCTCTGGGAAATCAGTTCTGGTCTCGTTGGAGACATGAATATCTACCTTTGTTGCAACACAGACAAAAGTGGACAGGACCCCGCAGGAATCTTCAAGTTGGAGATTTAGTCCTGCTCAGGGACAAGCAAATCGCCCGCAACAACTAGCCAATGGCCAGAATCACTGCCACATTCCCTAGTAGGGCTGGACATGTCAGGAAGGTTGAGTTGAAAACTTCTGACCAAGGTGATGTGAACATTTACCAAAGGCCAGTTACAGAAGTCATTCTACTTCTACCTAAGGACTGATTTAGAGACTGAAGTTTGTATTATGTTCATTTTGACCTTACGAAGGTCAAGCAGGGAGTGTGTTGCCTTTATGGCATTTGTTTAGTTTATTATATTTTCGCTTTAGTAATTTGTTTGTTATCATTTTCTAGTTAAATTTAAGATTGTTTAAAGTAAATTCATTGTCTGTGATATATCGCAGCATGCGATGATGTCACACCCAGTTTCGCCACGTCTTGTGGGAAAATACCGGTTTGGAGAAACGGGAAGGAGGGGGCACACATGTGCAGGATCAGCGCGAGAAAAGTTTTCTTTCTACGCACTAGAAACATCAGTGAAGCAACGCCGTAAGTTCATGAGATAATCAATATGTTGAATTAAAAATGTTAACGCTGATTCTGTTAAAAGTAATGATGGTTGATAATGTTTATGTTTTTTGTTATTTAAAAAGTTGCGGATAGTTTGTGTTGAAATGCATTTAAAGCCAGTCAGTGGCGTAGGTAGATTCTGATTGTATGTTGCACTTTAATGTAATATAGTTGTTGTAGTTTTACTTTTGCAAGTATTTATGATGTAAATGTGATGTCAAGAAGGAAACAAATACTGTATATATATTGTATTGTTTTATCAACAGTTTTCACCATATGTTAATGTGGAAGAGTGAAGAGTAAACGGTTAATCTTACTGGGACCGCCTCATTGACTGGTTTATGCTTGGTGTTTAGTTCAGAGTTCTTTTACACCTGTGCAAGAACACTACAGAGTCTAAGACCAGGGCACATTGCCTCAGAATAGAGGGACATCCATTTAGAACACAGTTGGTGAGTACTTTCTTTAACCAGAGAGTGGTGAACCTATAGAATTTGTTGCCACAGATGACAGTGGAGACCAAGTATTTTACTTTGAACTTTGAACTTCATGATCTAATATTTAAGTTGTGAGCAGGAATCTATGAGGGAATGAATTGTTTGAAAGAAATAGATAAAGGTTTGAATATATTTTTCTGAAACACCAGAGGATGTTAAAGAAGATAAATCTAGTTATGAAATAAAAATAGAAAATTTAAAAGAATGGTGAAAGTTCATCAATCTAAAATGTTAACTCTGCCTTTTTCTCTGCACAGGTGCTGCCTGACCTGCTGAGCATTTACAGAACTTTGGGTACTTGCTTAGGATTTCCAGCATCGATGTCTTTTTCACTGTTTTGCAATTGCCTTGTCATGGAACACTTAAAGGAGACAGTGCTTTTATCACCACCAAACAAAACTTTCAGATAATCACATGTATAGAGATAAAGCCATTATCAAATGATGGAATGGCACTGCAGAACATATTGGTCTTACTCCTGGTCATTTATGTTAGATTTGCCAGCCACGGTATTGTATTCTTTAACAGGCCAGTAAATGAAAAAAATGTATTTTGGAATATAGTCAATTATCAAAATAATATAACCTTGCTGCATTGGAAGAGAAATTGAAGTAACTTAATATGTCCACAAGCTAAACTAATACCAACAAAGACAAAATAAAAACATTTAGGGACATTTAATGTTCTTTCAAACACATTTATTTTTGCTTACAGCCACTGATTATATTTAATTATTTTACATAGCTTAAGATAACTTTCCTCCGAAGAGACCCATTTTCCCTTTTTCCCATTTGCTTCAGTTGTCATAATAATAATAAATGTGTAATCAGTAATTTGAAGTGAGCACTCCACGAAAATAAAATGGGAATTTACTTAACAAAGAATTAACCAGTGGTAGTTTTCCAGCCAGAATTAAACATAATGAACTGGGTTTGTTAATAACTGTTTCAATCAATAACTGAATACCACATAACAAGCCAGCTGGAAATAAAAGCCATTATTTCACACTCACATGTGAGAAACCTTCGCTCTTTGCACTCAAAATGCCCTCTGGGTACTCAGTTGCATGACACTTTATTCAACAGAATATTAACTTGTAGAAATAAGATCACGAAAAGCATTCTTCTTTGAAATATCCTTTAATAGTATGGATCAGTTCCAGTTGCAACTTACTGCCATGCTGACTTCAAACTGACTGCTGTTATGCACATATTATTAGAAGATGGCATTACCTAGCACGAGGTAGGATTCAATGAGGCTAGAATAGCTATTTCAATAAAAATATGTAATTATACAGAACTGAATTTTTTCTTGGGTTGTCCAAGACATTCATGTAATTCTTGTCGCAGCTATGTAAAAAAAAAATCGTGATGTTAACGTTGTGCAGGTGACATATGATGACCACACACAAACACAAACACAAACACACTCTACACTTCACATTAATGTATCATCCATATAACAAATTTATGCTTTCTTTGAAACAGTGTGTCTAGCCACTGGCTTGAACAAACAGTTTAATGCTGAAGCAGAAAACTACAGCTTGAATTCATTGTCTTCACTTCCACTTTGCATCATTTCTTTTCCTTGAGTTTGGCGGGGTGGTGGTACTGGTTAATTGCATTGATCTTAAATGTTCTAACACTCTTGTTTAATATTATATGCTCAAGATTGTAGTACAGACACCATCCAGTGAAATCAAAAGGTTTCTGTGTTTCAGAGTATCCAGTCACTTCTTGAAAGCACAAGACATCCAAGTCTGCTTAAAACTTTCTCCAGTTATCTCAGTCGCCCCATTCCGTCGATGTAGTTGTAAACTGTATCATAAATTGAACATCCAAAAATCACTTACTGGCCCAGCGCCAAACAATTGATAAGTAAAGGAAAAGAATACGAATATTATAAACTGGAATCTTAATTCCTGATGAAAGGTCCAAAGGTTGAAAGGTTAATTTATTATCAAAATATACAACTCTGAAATTCTTCTTCTCCCAGTAGCAATGAAACCTCAAAAGAAAAAGAAAGGCAACATGATCATCAACTCCCAAATCCCATCTCCCCACAAACGAAAACAGATCAGGGACACTTGCCCCCAAATCCCTCCTTCCACACAAAATAACGAACAGAATGGACCAGGCACCTCAATCTCAAAATCCCTCTTCCCATACAAGAAAACAACGAAAATGGATCAGACACTTTGACGCTCAAATCCCTCTTCCCGGACAAATAAAATGAAGAAAACAGATCGAGAACATTGCTCCCCTAATCCCTCCTCCCACAGAAAAAAAAATGAATAAAATTGATCAGGCACATCGACCCTCAAATTCCTCCTCAGACACAAAGAACCAACAAAATGGATTAGACACATCGACCCCCAAATTTCCTTCCCCCACAAAAAAAAGATCAGGTGCAAAAACACAGAATATAAAAACTATAAGACTGAAAAAATAATGTCCATAGTCCAAGTCCAAATCCAAACCAAAGAGAATAATGTGGAGAGTACTGTTCAGGCTCTGCCCTCTCCAGTACAGCGCAACCAATTGAAAGGCAAGCAGCCGGACGATCACACTCTGCACTCACTTCGACGTTTCAGCCACCCTTGTCAATTGAATCAGAGAACAATGGAAGCTTTAGTCGGTGAAATGGGGTCAAGTATCAGCTCATGGGGTGATACCCCATGATACCCCTTCTCGCCACGGGATTCAATCACACAACTTCAGCCTCCCAGGATCTCAGCAACTGCAGAGCACCAAAGCATCCAAACGATCTTCAAATAGCAGAGTGCGGGCTCCGACTGTTCCAGAATCACATTCAAGACGAGATACAAACTTAAAAGACATAAAAGAAGCGAAAAAAAAATGCTTTCATGATCTATCCAGAAGTTGTCGACCAAAGGAGTGTGGTACTCCATCTTGACCAGTCTTGTCCTCGACTGATAATTCCTCTCCATAGACTTTGCCTGACTTGCTGAATTACTCCAGCATGCTGTGTGTGTTGATCCTGGATTTCCAGCATCTGTTTAATGTTACATTTTGTAACTTCAAAATATTAAACAAATTTAAGGGAAAACAAAAGAGCTGAGAGATACTTGTCTTAGTCCTTTCCTTTAAGCAAGGTGCCACATATCAGGTGGTTATGTTACAACCTACAGTCGGCCCTCCTTATCCGCGGGTTCTGCATGCGCAGATTCAACCAACCACGGATCGGGAAAACCCGGAAGTTGAGCATTGTTCACCTCACATCTCGTTCGTTCGTCACTTGTGTTGTGAGCGAGAGGAAGGAGTTTAAGGCTAGTAAGGGATGGCTGGCTAGCTATGTAAAACGGTACAGCCTCAAGAACTTAAAGATCACAGGAGAGTCGGGATCAGCTGATGCCAAGGCAGCATCAGCATTCCCAGATGAACTATATTGGTTGCGTCTGTATTGAACATTTACAGACATTTTTTCTTGTCATTATTCCCTAAACAATACAATATACCAACTACTTACATATCATTTACATCGTATTAGGTATTATGAGTAATCTAGAGATGATTTAAAGTATATGGGAGTATATGCATTGGTTATATGCAAATACTACGCCATTTTATATAAGAGACTTGAGCATCCGCATTTTTTGATATCTGCAGGGGGTTCTGGAATCAATCCCCCAAGGATAAGGAGAGCCGACTGTATGCAATTCACATTTTTTTTGTATAACCATAGTGAATTATATAAATGTCAAAGAGTGCTTAATCAAACAATATTTTTGCAAAATGACTCAGATATCACTGAAATATTAAATACACAACATATAAAATACAAGTTCAGAGGGAAACAAAAACACATCGCAGGACCTCCTATAGATGAAAAAAAAGGTGCGCAAAAGTGACAAGTAGAAAGTAGTCCCTTTCAATCTGAGGTAAGTGTAGTTCAGAGAACCTTAGGAGATACAGCACAGAATGAAGACTCTTTGGCCCACCAAGTCCACGCCAACCATCCACATACGTACACTCACACTAATCCTACTCTCTGCTGCCTTACAACTCCCTCCTTCCCCAGATTCACCTATGCACCAGGGGACATTCTTGGCAAAGTCTTAACAACTTCAAGCAGAAGTGCTCTCAAGTCTCCCCCTCCCCTAACATGGCAAATCAGCTCCATCAGTTTTACTACCAGTTTCATAAGGACAATCAACATCTACCTCTTCTCACTTCCTCTAATCCTGATATGCTGTTACCCTTACCACGCCATTTCACAACTCCAATTTCACCATCTCACTTAACCAAAGCCATCTGTTCAGAAAGGTGGCTTATGTAAGATGGTATTCATACAAACTGATACAAAGGTATCCAAGACTGACACTTAAGGAAGTCTGGTTTCAATTGTCTCTTTACCAACAGTCTTTCCTTTTAGCTGTCTATAGAATGAGTAATTTATTATCTGATGCAAATCATTGGTTGTCAGCTACTGACATTGAAAAACCTGTTCATTGCCAGAGCAAAGAAAAGAACTGAAAAAAAAATACTGCTGACTCGACCCATCCTAGCAGTCACATATTCACCACATTGCCATCAGGGAGATGTTACAAGTCCATCATCACCAGGACTACACGTGTAACCCCCTGCGTCGCCTCAGGCTCGCTCAGCTCGTTCTCGTCTAGGGGGAGCAGCTTCGGCCCCGCCAAACTGGGTAATCAGCTGGTGTGGATGCTGTGTGATGTCCCCACCTCGCCCAAAAACAGACAGTACATCATATGTGATTAAATGAGTACAATTTATAAAGGTTACTATAACTAAATGATTAATAACAATACAGTATATATGAAGAAAAAAATAAAGAAAAGGCACCAAACTTATCAAAGTCCAAACCACTTCGTGCACAACCATTGGAGCTCAATTACTGAAGTCTTCTGGCCACCATTCGATCCCCTCCGAACTCCTCGACTTGCAGCTTAGGACCATCCGAAGTGGTCAACCAAGCACATCTAGCTTCATCTCCTCTCCTTGGAGTACCTCCTGGCCTTGGACCCCCGCTTGGGGTCCATTCCTCGCCCAGCTTACAGCATCGCGTCCTCTCTCTCTCGACCCCCTCGCGCTGATCTCCCCAAAAGCCCGCCAACAATAGCTTACAGACTCAGAAGAAAGAACAACATTAATTCCAATTGGTTTACAAAGGAATACAATTCTCATTATCAGCAAATTTTAACCCAAACAAGCTTCCAGCACTCTCTCGCAACAAAGAAGCATTCCTACTTTTAACAAAACAAAGAAGCCATTTTGATTACATACACAGTAACAAAGAAAAAAGAAGAAACCCCCTTTACACACGTAATCTCTGAAGTTTCTTCCCTATAGTGATCTGATTGCCCAACAAAACTCACTTGCGTGTAATACCCTTAAGTCCCTGCACAACATCCGTTAGATGGTCTTTCCTGCTGTCCACATTCTGTTGATAATTATTGAGTCTGTTCATATGTTCACATTTATTTAAGTTTAATTGTTCTGCTGACTGTTGATTGCCCATGGCCGTTTGTACTATCCTTTTGTAAATTGTGTTGTCTATTATGATGCTGTGGTGTGTTTTGTGCTTGGCACTGAACCACAATCATTTCTGGTATGTTTCACATACTGGCGTTAAAGAGACCCTGATTCTGACTAGGATAGAAAAGAGAGAGAGCACAGACAGGGAACAAGACACCAGTTAGCTTGCCATCAATAGCGGGAAAATTGCTGAGCTCTATTATTAAGGAAGGGGTAAAGGGCACTTGGTAAATAGCAATAGGATTGAGCAGAGCAAACTGGGATTTATGAAAGTAAATCCCTTGTTAGCGGGTGAAAGCACATTTGGAACATTATGTACTATTCTGGTCACCTGAGCTAACAGTATATTAGTGATTAAGGGAGTGTTTGTTGGATTTATTCCTGGGATGATAGGCTTGTTGTATGTGGAGTGCTAATGTAGATAGGGCCTATCCTGTCTAGAATTTGGATGGATGAGAAGTAATCTTACTTTAACATACAGAATAGCTAAGATATTTGACAGGAAGATAGAGTTGCTGTTTACCCTGAAAGGCTGTCAACTTGGTCAAAATTCCAAAATAAAGGATTGTTCATTCAGCAGAGAGATGAAGAGAAACATCATTACAGTGGAATCCTCTACCCAAGAGAGCTGTGGAAGCTTTGACATCAATTCTGTTAAACATAAAGATCAAATATTTTTAGAATAAAAAGAAATGAGGTTAGCACAGGAAATTGATATAGATGGAGTAGGACAAGGGCATATTTGCCCATTCCTGCATCTATTACTTGTGCTCTTTTAGTTGCCCAGCCTTCTCTACTAGTACCTACTTAACCCTGCCAAGTCTCCTGCTGACCTTCACCAAGCAACTTCTTCCAAGCCACACATTTTTAGTTGCTGAATCTGATGTTCATTCTTCATTGCTGAGCTCAAATTCCGGAAAACCCTACCTAGGTGCAGTGGAGGGGTACCTTCAACAGTAGATCTGCAGAACTTTAAGAAGGCAGTTCTCTTTACTACCATCAGGGAAGAGGTAAAAAGGAACCTGAAAGTACACCTCAACACTTTAAAAACAGCTTTTTTCACTCCACCTTCATATTTCTGAATGGTCCATGAATCCACGAATACTACCTCATTATTTTTGTTCTATTCATTTATATAGTTTTATATTTCTTATAATAACATAGTATATTTTGTGTACTGCACTGTCCTGCTGCCACAAAACAATTAATTTCACAGCATATCAGTGACAATAATCCAGATTCTGATTCTGAAAAATGTTCATTTTCATCCATCCCCGCCCACCTCATGTCATAAACCTGACACCATTCACATCACCAACTTAATATTCACCCAATGACCTGCTTGGACATGCCCTGTATAACCATCATTTGACTACCCATCCTTGCAATCTGCTCCAAGATTCATTTGCTTCATCGATTTTGCAGTAGTCAAAGATTACAGAGGAAAGATTTGTTCTTTTATTCATAACATCTTCAGTAGCAAATGATCACAAACAAATCCATGAGATTCCAATTGCTGTAATTATGCCATCATATTTTGGACCATCTGCTTACTGGAGTCAAGCTGATGCAATATTGTTAGCATTTCAGATTTTATTTCCGCATAGCTGATTACACTATTTGAGTTGCTATTAGCAGGAACAATTAAGAATTAAATCACATTCCTTGGTTGAGAGTCCTGGTTCACTACTAAAATCATGTACAATCTGTTTATATATCTGCCTTGTGGGCCCTAGCTAGGCCCTTTCTTATCAAACACAGCCAACCTTCAAGAATAATTTTTTGATATTGCAGCTATAAAAAACATCCATCCAATCCTGCCCACAACAATTTCTAGTTTCAAGTATTGATCTTGAAACTCTTTTATCTGCCTTTTTGTGCTATCTTTATCCTTCATTGTCCTTGTTCCAAAGTTTTTGGTGCAGCTGTGAACCTTGAAGCAAACAAGAGTTCCAACTCCAAAAGAATCTTAAAATAGAAGCATTTTTCTGGTTCCAGCAGAGTAGAAATAAAACTAAATAAAATTCCAAGCTAGCAAGCAATATCAAAAAGTAATCTAACCAAGAGCAACTGTTTAAAAGAGCAAATATCAGAAGTCTTCAACCCCTCCGCACAGTCAAAATATGACTGATATGCCTATAGGTAGCATTTCTGTGTATTTCCTCCAGCAATAACAATTAGCGAGAAAAGGACCTAGTGGCCTCCTAGCATATATACCTGATGAAGATGGCAGAGTTTGTCATCGAAATGTCATTTATAGTTGATAACTCTACCTGGCTGGAAGCCTAATAAGAGTTTTTTCATTTATAACAATTAGACTTTTACAATAAGCATATATTGTGTCATCCTGAGAACGCAATATCAATGAATCTTGTAGAAGCGTTGTTCCGAAGAATAATTTGAGAACATTCTCAAAATCTTCTTGGGCAACTCATTCATGAAAAGCCTGACCACTACCTGCCTCAAATGAGGAAGAAACATGCTGGAAAATATTTGATACACAAAGTCTCCAAAATGGAAGCACATGGAGGCAGTTCACAAACATAATGAAGAGTGCAAACTGTTCCAAATCCCTTCCAATTCTCCAAACTGTAGCAGAGTTCTCAGATCCTTCATCAGATTTATCAGCCACCTCAGAATACATAGAACTGGAATGGAAACCCCAGTCAACTATTATCCTAGGGAACTGCCTAAGAAGAAGGAGATCCTGCAAAAAGCTTAGAGGCCCTTAACTACTGCACGGCCATTTCCTTCAAATATCCTCAAAAACTGCTTTTTGCAACCTATTAGCTCTGAAAACCAGTGTTGAAACTAACTAAAAAAGCATTCCTCCTATTTTATGCATCCTGGGATACATATTGTTCTACATACAAATTGCACACACCACCACAAGCATAAAGCACACATGCACATTCAAACAAGATTGATACATGCTCCCAGAAATATGTGCTTAGGCACGTGCACGCAAACACATGGAGAAACATCTCCTTACAAGACTAGTATTATAATTACATAAAACAAATGATTCCATGGAATATATGGTAACATTAGGGAAATGTTTAATATACTATTGTTCTAAAATCAAAGGCAATAAAAGGCACCCCAGATGAATTACTGCCAGAAGTATTGATTGAATAAAATAAACAGCCACCATTTATCTCTGTTGTTGAAAGCTAAAACGCAATTGGTCTTGCCATGTTTAAATAGCCTTATCCAATTACAAACATTTCCATATTTTTCTGTAAGTATTATGATCAAGTTCTGCACAAATTACAATTATCTGCAGCCTGTAAACTACACCTGGTTGAGGTGATTATAACGCCTGATTTGTAGAGTATCAAGAACGGCCACTCAGAGGATTTCTTTTGTATTCAGATCGTCTGACTCATCAATGCCAAATACAGTGAGGCAATCTTTTAATATTCATTTCAAGAGATCATTGTTACATGATGAAAATCTCATTACTTGTGATTTATTGCTGCCTCACAAACCGGTATTAGATTAATATGTATAATATAAATAGAACATTTTTTTCCTGTAGACATTAAAATCACTCTCTAGATAAAAGAAGGTTCAAAAGATTTCATTCAAATCTGTTTCTAGGCAACACATATGATGAATACTGTCACAAAATAGACGCTGATTCTATGATAAGCAGTCTACTCAAAGTAAGGTGCATAAAATCTATGCATTTTAAATGTTGAAGATGAGTTGCATTTTCCATAATCTTCAGAGGAAAAAGCTTCAGGGTATAGGAATGTGAGACTCACAGGCCAGCATTAAATGAACACTGAGAAATGCACTTCTTGAATACAGAAGTTCATATCATACATAATTTATTTTAAAAATTGAGCTATTACACATTGCTGTGAATTGTAAAATGCATGCGTTACTGTGCATTAAAAATGAAATTCATTCTTCTCTATGTGCTGGAATGGGCTTGTGCTATTCATCTCTGCCTGACAGCTAGCAATAAAATGTGGCCATGTCATGCTCTTTCAGTAACTTGCTTTGAGAGATGCATAGCCTTGTTCTTATCAAGAAAAGTAGAGATGATTCATGTAAGAAAATGAAAGAATAATGTCTGTTTTGTGTTCAGGAAGTTTATCGGGGGAGATTCTTTTCTTCAAACTGGCTCATTTTCAGGAGCAGCAGAAATATGTGCCCTGCAATTGTTATATGACATTTACCAGTGTTAGATAATATGTCCATATTGCTCGCATTTCAATACCACTGAATATTACTTTCCAGAAGTGGAACCTCTTTCAGTGATAAAGTTTATATTAAAGGTGATGGGTTCAAAGATAAAAGAAAGAAAAATAAAGTTTTGTTGGAATTTAATATGTTTCCAAAATAAAATCATTTTACAGATGTTAGAATAGTTATTGAATACTGATGGAAGAACATATTAGCCAGAAATTTTCGCTTTCTCTTTGACATGTTCTTGGGGATGATAGAATCAACAGTACAATTGGAGTGATTCCCTACTTATGCAATTTTTTGGTTGAAGGAACTGCCATAATGTAAAGCATGAATAAGCAACACAATATAAGTACTTCAAAAAATATGAAAATGAGTAACTCAGTGAGCAAGACTGGAGCATTTTTAATCAGTGTGACTTCAGTTACTTGAATGTCATTTCCCAACAACAAGACTTAAATGATCTACTGCAAACTTGAATTTTATTGCTGCATGAAGTGAGAATTTCTTTTCAAAATACACCAACTGCAGGCCAAATTTCACGGCAGTCATTTTGTTTGGTCATTTCTAATCAATAGTAAAAAAACAGTTTGTAATTCTTGTCAGTTTACTATGTCATATTTAAATCTTAGAAATGAATTTAAAGACATGTACTATTTTAATTCTTGTAACTGTATAGTTAAAATATTTTGACTATACTATATTTTTTTTTTGTGGTTTCATATACATGATGTTAGGCCCCAAACACCAAGATTCAGGCAAATAATAGCAAGCTCAACAATGCATTTTGTTTTCCCATGCCAAGAAATCATTCTGAGCTTCTATTTTCTGCAGTAGTAGTAGAGGCTCATTGGAATGATGCAATCTGATCTGAAGTGATACACATTTCATGCTTGCTTATATAATTCTTCACTTCTTTCATCAACAATCTGTTGGAGGTAGCATACATCTACAAATTGGCTGGGGTTGTGAGGAATTATCATATGTTTTGTAATAAGACACAATTGTATATGTTTTTCAAAAATCAGAAGACCAAAAATGGAAGTTTCCAGATATAACCTCTATACATTTAAAGCTTTTGATCTGGACAGCACAGTAGCACAGAAAGTAAGGCTAATGATCTGCATTCAATCCCAATCTTATGTCTTACCAGTGTGAGCTTCCTCATTCTTCCAGTGACCACATAGGTTTCCTCCAGGTGTTCCAGCTTCCTTCTACATCTCAAAGACAAAAAGGTTGGTTGGTTAATTGGCCCTGGAGTCCAAGCCAGTGTTAAAATCTGGGGTGAGGGAAGGATTGTAGGATTAGTTTAACGTGTGATCGATAATCAATATAGACTCAGTGAGCTGAATATCCTGTTTCCATATTGTTTACCCTTATGTCTCTCTAGCTTGTATGATAATAAATTTCATTCAAGGCTTTCAGTGAAACCACGTTGGTAATTGAAAACCGTCTTCAGGTGTTAAAAGTGGTCAGGGTAAGAGTAACATCACAGAGGTAGATATGTAGAAAAACACATGTTACAAAATGGAAAACCAAATAGTTATTACAGAACTTGATCACATTCCAATGTCATGGCTTACTAGACAGAAATGACCAGCTGACCCTCTGCTTCTCAATACTGAAATACTTTGAGCTGGATAGAAAAATGCAATAAATATTAGGGCTGAGGACTACATGTTGAAGGACACACTTGAGTTTGTGCATAGTTTGTACATAAGCAGTGTGATACAGTGTTAAAATGACATTAAAGATGGTACCTCTAAGGAGGTATCACCTCAACATATATTATTTTTGGACAATTGCCCAGACAAGGTAACCAACCTGACACTGTGGGAAAACACCAACCAGGAATCCAGAGAGATACAAATACACAAATGGAAATGGAGGTGGGTTGGCCATACCTCAAGGAAGCCAACCGACAAATCATCAGGCAGGCATTGAAATTGAATCCCCAAAGAAAGGGAAAAAGGAAGATCCAAAGAACATATGGAAGGGAGATGTCGGGACCAAAATTAGACAATGGGGACACTCCTGGTCCACCAACTACATGGTGTGTCGATGCCAAAAAATCATTAGGTTTTTCTTTGGTTTAATTTTGAATATGCTGTCCTTGTTTCTTTATTTAACACAGAAGGCAGAGTCATAGAACATGACTGCACAGAAACAGCACCTACAGCCCATCTAGTCTGTGCCAAATATTAATCTATTTAGTCCCATCAACCTGCACCCGAACCGTAGTCCTCCAAGCCCCTCTTATCATGTACATATCCAAATTTCTGTTAAATGTTGAAATCGAACCTACACCCATCTCTTCCACTGGCAGCTTGTTCCACACTCTCACTGTCCTCTGAATGAAGAAGTTCACCTTTATGTTTCCCTTAAACATTTCACCTTTCATCTATATCCCATCACTTTTAGTTCTAGTCTCACCCACCCTCAGTGGAAAAGGTCTGATTGCATTTACCTATCTACATTTCTACATGTAGACAATTGGAACTTTATGTACATTTGTAACCTGTCTCCGACTACAAAACACACCTCACTAGCTGACAAATACTGAGAGGAAAGACTTTTCTGTCTCCAAAAAACCATAATGTTCACAAGAATAAGGATATGATGGAAAGAAAGAGGCTATGCAATGCCATTCCCTTTTCTCAATTCTTCCGTCTCTGCCGCATCTGCTCTCAGGATGAGGCTTTTCATTCTTGAACGAAGGAAATTTCCTCCTTTTTCAAAGAAAGGAGCTTCCGTTCCTCCACCACCAGCGCTGTCCTCAACCTCATCTCTTCCATTTCACGGACATCTGCTCTTACCCCATCCTCCTGCAACCCTACCAGAGATAGGGTTCCTCTTGTCCTCACCTACCACCCCACCAGCCTCTGCGTCCAGAACATAATTCTCCAAAACGTCCGCCATCACCATCTGGATCCCATCACCAAGCACATCTTTCCCTCCCCCCACCCACTTCTGCTTTCCACAGGGATCGCTCCCTACACGACTCTCTTGTCCATTCATTCCTCCCCCGCTGATCTCCCTCCTGGCACTTATCTTTGCAAGTGGAACAAGCCTCCTGCTTCTACCCCTGCCTCTACACCTTCTCCCTCACTGCCATTCAGGGTCCTAAACAGTCCTTCCAGGTGAGGCGACACTTCACCTGTGAGTCTGTTGGGATCATTTACTGTGTTCAGTACTCCCGGTGTGGCCTCCTGTATGTCGGAGAGACGGGAGACTGCTTCGCTGAGCATCTATGCTCCATCCTCCAGAACAAATGGGATCTCCCAGTGGCCACCCATTTCAATTCCGCTTCCCATTTTCATTCTGATATGTCCAACCATGACCTCCTCCACTATCGTGATGAGGCCACACTCAGGTTGGAGGAACAACACCTTATATTCCATTTGGGTAGCCTCCAACCTGATGTGGCATGAACATTGATTTCTCAAACTTCCAATAATGCCCCGCCCTCTTTCACCATTCCCCATCCATTTTCCCTCTCTCACCTTATCTCCTTTCCCACGCATCACCTTCCTTTGGTGCTTCTCTCCTCTTTTTCTTTCTTCCATGGCCGTCTGTCTCTTTAATCCATCAACTTCCCAGCTCTTTACTTCATCCGTCCCACTTCAGGTTTCACCTTTCACCTTGTGTTTCTCTCTCCCCTCCACCTACCTTTTAAATCTGCTCCTCAGCCTTTTTTTCTCCAGTCTTACAGAAGAGTTTCAGCCCGAAATATCGATTGTACTTTTCTCCATGGATGCTGCCTGGCCTGCTGAGCTCCTCCCGCATTTTGTGTGTGTTGCTCAGATTTCTATCTACAGATTTTCTATTGCCTATGCAAGGTTTTTCTTCTTTCAAACTAAAATAAGCGAAGATCAGTGGAGAAACAAGTCTTTCATCGGAAAACTGAAAATTCTTCCCTTCTGGCAAAACACAAATTGATGATTATGTGCAAGCAACATTCATTATCTTCACTTCTTTACCATTCTAACACGCCAGGTTAACATCAATTTGAACCAGATTAGTTGCATGCAGTTTTGAACCTTCAGTTCACTACCCCAGAAGTTACAATGGGGTTGTATACATTCTGTTAGCTCCATCTGAGAGTAATAGATGTTATGTATCCCGTAACTGGATAACTTACCAGCAAAGATAGAGAGGTCCGTTGGAGTCTGATGGCACTATTTTCGAACATTTTTATTCATAAAGGGGGGCACAAAAGTAAGGTTAATACAAACATTCAGAACATATACATCGGCAAAACTCAATCTAAAGCGCGGGTATAGCAATAATCATCATTAAGAAATCATCTCGACTGTTGGCTAGGGGATAATATATTGTCCATTGGAAATATAAAAGTCACTCAGAAGTCTGCAGGCTACAGTCTTTTTGGGGAATCGCTGGGTTTCACGTGTTTTAGAGAGATTGAGGAGAAACGGAAAAACTTGCCCGGGTCTTTGATGAAGCAACTCCGTTGAATCAGGGGAACGTTGTTTTCCTGTTATTAGTTTGAAGTCCTTCTCGGTATCATCAGGCAGAGAAGTTATGGAGCGCACGTGGCTTTTGACTGGCTTCCAGCTATCATGGGAGCATTGAGCGATCGAGTCCTTCTGGTGCGTCGCTGGGGTACTGCCTTCTGCAGTCCCCTTTTATCTTGACTTGCAGAGTTGTAGATGTCCATCAAAGTAGGGTGATGCAATCCCCACCCCCACATTGCCCGAGGGTGTCCATATCCGTGGTAGCTGTCACGTAGCAGGGTCATGCACTTAGCACAGGTGTCTCTAAGAGCAATGGCCCAAACCGTTACATTGCCTCTCATTTTCCTGGGTCCGAGACCCGAATTAATAGTGCTCTTGCGATTCTCCGGAAGGAGGGGGCTGCTCCCGCCCCTTCGGCTCCTCAGAGCTGTGGTACATTCATAACATAGATCAGATGGAAGATCTTTTGTTTATATGGCCTTTCTCTCCATGATAATGAGTCCAGATTAATTGTCAATATAATTTACATTTACCTAGTACCTTTTATGTAATAAAATGGCCATGGCCATTACATGACTGCTACTAAATGAAGTTTGATGTTGTGATACATTTGAATAGGTGATAAAGAGGATTGTGAATGAACTAGGTTTTAAATAACATACTATGTGAAAACGGAAAGGTGTAAAAAGCTTAGAAAGGGAATCCTAGACCTCAGGCAGGTAAATCCTCAGCCACCAGTACTGACATCAGAAAAATAAGAGATTTGTAACAGACAAGAACTGGAATGGAGATTAAAATGCAAACCGCAGCGTGGAACTCAACAGGTCAAACAACATCTTTGTTTGTTAAAGTGATCATTAATATCAGAGAGAAAAGGTGCAAGCTCAACACAGACAAAACCAGAAGTCAGGACTGAACCCAGAACTCTGACATTGTGAGGCAGTAGCTCTACTAGCTGTATTAGTGTACTACTCGTTTCACACAGGGCACTTGCCCCAGTCAATACTGGATGAGTTACATTTAATCTTTAGACTAACAACAAAATGCAAATCAAACATTCCTTAAAGCATATTAAGCAAATATCAAATGATGTTAAAAGAGATTTTATTTTATTATTTCCAACATTTAATTTCTTACCAGGATCATTTGTGCATGATTCTATCTCATACATATTTTGAGATTTTTATTGCATTTTGAAATGTTACTTCAAGATGTGTTTTGCATTAAGATTGAAAATGTGGAGGCAAAAAAGGTGAGAAGAAGGGATGAGCTGGGGACTGGTGGGTGATAGGTAGAAATTGGTGAGGAGATGGACGATGGGCAGGTGGAATTAGGTAGGTTAAGGAAAAAGGTGGAGTTGTGAGGCAACGGCTGGTGTGATATGATATGAAGAAAGGGAAAAAAATTGTCAGATGGAACTAAGTTGGAGGAGGTGAGGATGGAGGCAGGAACGGGGGTGAGGGACACATTGGAAAAAGGGACTGCAGGTGTAGAATTCAATAATTAAAGGAAGTGATAAGTGGAACGAGATAAGGGAAAGATGAAAGGATGGTGGGTAGACGGACAGGTTTGGAGATGGGACAGGAGAACCAGAGTGTGTGTTGTGTATAGATGGAACCATGTGTGGAAGAAGAATGAAACTGGAAGATTGGAGGATGGGAATGTGTGGAAGAGTTGGGGGAGAACAAGAATCAGAATCAGGTTTATTATCACCAGCATGGGAGGGAACGGAGGGAAGTTTAGGGGAGACATCAGGGGTAAGTATTTTACACAGAGGGTTGTGGGTGCCTGGACTGACTTGCCAGGGATGGTGGTGGAGGCTAAAACATTAGGGGTATTTAAGAGCCTCTTCGACAGGCACATGAATGAAAGAAAAACAGAGGGTTACAGGGCAGTGTGGGTTTAGTACTCTTTTAAGGAATAAATGGGTCAGCACAACATTGAGGGCCGAAGGGTCTGTACTGTGCTGTGGTATTCTAGTGTTCTAGTGTTCCAAAGTGACATGAAATTTGTTAACTTAGTAGCAGCAGTTCAATGCAATGCATAATATAGAAGAAAAAATAAAATAATAATAATAAATAAATATATGTTATTCAATATACTTTATAGAGTATACATATATTGAATAGATTAAAAATCATGCAAAAAGCAGAAATACTATATATTAAAAAATGTTTTCGAGGGTTCAATGTCCATTTAGGAAATGGATGGCTGAGGGGAAGGAGACTGAAGGAGAGAGAGAAAGGAACAGATGGAGTGTGGGTTATCTGCAATCAAAAAATCCAATGTCAATACCATTAGGTTCCAGATTACCCAGGTAGAATATGATGTGCTGTTCTAGTTTTATGTTTTGCATCATCTCGCCAATGGAGGAGGTCGACAATACAGATTGATGTGGAAACCAGAAGTGAAGATAAGCATGCAACCAGGAGTTCGGGATGGCCATTGCAGACACAGGGTAGATGTTCCAAAAAAAGGTCACCTAGTCTACACGGGGTCTTGATGCTATAGAGAAGGCCACATCATGAGCACCAAATGGAATAGACTGAGCCGGAGGAGATACATGTAAATCTTTGATCTGGAAGGGCTGTTTCGGTCCCTGGGTGATGATGTGCGAAGAGGTGGAGTGACAGGTGGTGCATCTCCTGTGGTTGACAAAGGATGGATAGGTATAGTAAGAATGATCAAACCAAGATGTCATGAAAAGTGTTCCCTGAGGAATGCTGATGTGGGTGATGGAGGGGGAAGGTATAACTGGTGGTAGAAATTGGGCAGAGATCCTGTCGTGTTGCAGGACTGGAGATGTTTAAGATGCAGACAGAGAGAGAAAGGGTAGAATTGGGTCTAAAAACAGGAACGAAAATACTGAAGGTAAGTCAAAGCAATCAATATCTAATTAAAGTGGCACAAGGATGGTGGGTGAATGGACTTGGTGGAAGTTGCAGATTTTTGTAAGAGCTTAGGCTGAGATGTTAAGAGTTAGATGATGAGAAGCTGTCCTGGAGAATATTTAAATAATTACAGCTTCACAAAACAGTGGCCATTGAGAAACAAGGAGCCAGTGGCTAGGGGATGGAATTTGTACTGGAGTCAAAGGTATCAATTCTGGCCTTAGATGTTCAATGCTGGTTATCTGTTGGTAGTATTGGAGGGCAGGATGACACCAGCATTTTTGTAGTTGAATGCTGTTCATATGATGTTGTATTCTCAGTGCTGTTGTAAATGAGAAATAATGGGAATACTAGAATCACTGAGAATCAGAATCACCAGCACATGTTGTGAAATTTGTTAACCTAGTGGCTGCAGTACAATGCAATACATGATATATAGGAAAAAATAACTAAATCAATTACAGTAAATGTATATTAATAGTTAAATTAAAAATGTGCAAAAACTGAAATAATATTGTAACACTTTACCCAAAAGGCTGGTATATGTCTAGGGGAAAAGGAGATCCAGCCAGTCACCAACCCACGTCCCGTACACGCAGGTGCTGTGAGAATCGAGTTAATGCCTCGCGCCCGCCAACAATATCAAACCCACAACAAATACCGTTATGAAATACACTTTAAAGAGTTTACTAAAATTAAAAGAGTAGTAGGCAATACTATATATATATATACACAAGGAAAAAAAAAGGCGCCAACTTATCAAAGTTCAGTCTGTTTAGTGCACTCGTTGGAGCTCAATCAACGAACCAATCGACCCATCCGGCCGTCGCACCTGGGACCACCCCAGTGGTCTTACGAGCAGTCCAGCGCACGTCCACCTTCCTCGGCATCTTCCTCGGCCTCCTCCTCACACCCAAAAACCTGCGAAAACCCCTCCCCCAAGTTCCCAGCATCACAAGACACAATAACATTCCCCATTGATTAACAAATGAATACAATTACCATATCAGCCATTCTAAAGCGAAACAACGGCGAGAGAAACACTTATCCGACAAAGAAGCATTCCTACTTGTAACAAACCAAAGAGGTCATTTTGAGTAACATACACAGGACATTGTACAATATAAAAAAGTGAGGTAGTTTTCATGGGTTCAATGTCCATTAAGGAATCAGATGGCTGAAGAGAAGAATCTGTACCTAAATCGCTGAGTGTGTGCCTTCAGGCTTCTGCACCTCCTTCCTGACAGTAACACCAAGAAGAGGAGATGCCCTGGGTGATGGGTGGGGGGGGGGGGTCCTTAATAATGGATGCCACCTTTTTCAGGCTCTGCTCCATGAAGATGTATTGGAGGCTGGCACCCAAGGTGGAGCTGACTAATTTAACATCTTTTTGTAGCTTCTTTCAATCTCGTGCAGTAGCACCCCTCACCCCCATACCGGACAGTGATGCAGTCTGTCAGAATGCTCTCCATGATACATCTATAGCAGTTTTCTATTGTTTTAGGTGACAAACCAAATCTCCTCAAACTCCAAACGAAATAAAGCTGCTGCCATGCTTTCTTTAGAACTGCATTGATATATTGAGACCAGGTTAAGTTCTTAGAGATCTTGACACCTAGGAAATGAAATTGCTCACTCTCTCCACTTCTGATCCCTCTGTGAGAATTGGTTCATGTTCCCTCGTCTTACCCCTCCTGAAGTCCATTTGTGAGAGTTATCTGTGGCAACAGTGTGAGGTTGGGAAGAAAATCCAGACTCTAGCTAAAAGTAAATTTATTTTCAAGGATACAAAATGCTTCTTTACTTCAGAATTCATATCCCCACCACAAATGGCCCCCATTGTTCTCCTGTAAAAGTTAGCTCCCTTTATCTGGCTTAATTGCCAATCTATAAAAAGGAGATGGACACAGAAGTTCTTTCATGAAGAATCCTCCCATTAATGGCTTGTGTAAGGTTCAAACAAGATAGACTTTCTGCCAGAATCTCAATGGGGTTGTGTTGAACATGGGTGAGAACAGTCATAAAATGGATCCCACAAATTATTCTTTTCACCTCAAGAAAAAGAGAGAAGTGCTTCTATTTACAATGCTTTTCACATTCACAGATGAACCAAAGTACTTTCCATCTGAGAAAGTGATCAAAAATGATCACTGGCAATAAATGTGGATACTAATTTGAACATAGCCAGTTCCATCGAAATGTAATTAAATAAATGAGCATGGTTGACTTGATGCTATAAGTCTTTTGGGACACAGAGTCAATGATAATTCTCCCAGAGTAATCTCCTATCAACTCTATGTCATTATCTTATCATCTCTTGTGTGTCTTTTCTAGTTGGCTGACAGGCTGAAGATGTCTGACACGTGTAGCATCTGTGCCCCAATTTACCCCTATTCGCCTAGGGTGAACCGCCGTCACCCTGCCAACAGTGCAATACTTTAGTGTGAATACAGTGTAATGCCCCCCTAGTACACGCTCACAACACAAATATCAGACAATACACCAAAGGCCAGTAAATAATTACAACTTTATAGTTATTTCTCAGTGATGGGTTAGTAGAAACAGATCACCCAAAGGCACCAAATCAGTAAGTTTATCAGTTTGTGCACATAATATTTTAATATGTTGGAGCTCACACCTCCGGTTCCATCCACAACGACCTTCCGAGCCTTCGGCCACCGTCCGAACCGCCGACGTCCAGTATCCACCACCCTGGAACCGCTGTCCACTCCTCACACGTCCATCCTTCTCGCTCACCTCCCGAAAATACGGCAAACTCCAGTTCAGCTCACACATACAAGATAGCATAACAGCTCTCCATTGGTTAGCCCCCCCCCCCTTTATCTGCAGTTATAACCCAAACATTCCAGCTACTGAAACCCATTACAGCATTAGGTAACATCACAGAGAAACCATTTTATTAGCCTTAACAATTAACACCACAGTTAATGGTACTGAGAGCCCTAAACATGTTAATTGTGAAGTATGAGTCTCCAAGTATGATTATATCTGGCTGTTATCTATAGGAAAGTTACATTCACAACATTCAAAGCATGCTTAGATAGGTACATGGATAGGGAAGTCTAGAGAAATATGAACAAAACACATGCAAATTGGACTAGTTTAGATGGGCATCTTGGTCAGCACAGGCCAGCTGAATCAAAGGGTATGTTTCCATACTCTATGGTTTAATAATATTATGACAGGATGATAGCTTTCCTACTTTAGTTCCCAAACCCAAATCACTCAAGAAGAGATTTTGTAAATCGTTTGGTCTGGAAGCAACTTCTCCATGTTTGATTCTCAATTAGACCATAAGACATAAGAGCAGAATTGGGCCATTCAGCCCATCAAGTCTGCCCCCCATTCCATCATGGCTGATCCCTGATCCCACTCAACCCCATACACCTGCCTTCTCGCCCTATCCTTTGATGCCCTGACCGATCAGGAAACAAACACTCCTGCCTTAAAAATACTCACGGATCTGGCCTCCACTGAAGTCTGTGGCACAGCATTCCACAGATTCACTACTCTCTAACAAATAAATTCGTCCTTACCTCTGTTCTTAAAGGTCACCCCTCAATTGTAAGGCTGTTCCCTCTGGTTCTGGAATCCTCCACTATAAGAAACACTCTCTTCAAATTCACCCTATCTAGACCTTTCACCATTTGGTAGGTTTCAAACAGATACCCCTGCATTCTTCTAAATTTCAGTGAGTACAGGACCACCACTCCCAAACTCCACTCAGATATTAACCACTTAGTTCCTGGGATTATCCTCATGAACCTCGACTGGACTCTCTCCAATGATACCACATCCTTTCTGAGATATAGGGTCCAAAACTGCTGACAATACTCCGATTGATGCCAAGTAGCCCACTGGGTTTTTTTATTACTCTGATTTAATTAACAACATTAATACAAATGAATGATTAGCCAGGAGTGAGGTGAATATTTGGCTTCGAAGCGTCAGGACAAAGGGTCTCGGCCCGAAACGTCGACAGTGCTTCTCCTAATAGATGCTGCCTGGCCTGCTGTGTTCCACCAGCATTTTGTGTGTGTTGTTTGAATTTCCAGCATCTGCAGATTTCCTCATGTTTTCACTTCACCATCCTCTGTTTTGCTCCCAAACAATTGAAGTGGGTTGTATAAAAAAAAAGTCCTTACAAGTAAATGACACAACCTTATGAAATGCCCGTTGCACAATTACAGTCATACAGCACCAAACATATCCTTCAGCCCAAGTGGTCCATCCTCCCTGCCAGTGTCAGTTGTCCAGGTTTGACCCATAAATCTCCAAGCCATTCCCTTCCATGTATCTATTCAAGTGACTCTCAGATGTTGCAATTGTACCTACCTTAATCACTTCCTCATTCAAAGTACTCACTACCATCTATGTAAAGAAATTGCCTCTCAGGTTGCTTTTAAGTCTCTCTCCACTTACCTTGTATCTTTGCCTTCCAGTTTTGGACTCCCTAATGCTGGGAAAAAACTGACTATCCACCTTATCCATACTCCTAGTGACTTTCTAAACTTCAGTGAGGTCACCCTCATTCTTCCATGGTCCAAAAACTAAAGATTCAGCATGGGCCCTATAACTCAGTCCTCTAACCCAGGCAGCCAGCATTCTTGCAAATCTGTTATGCACTCTCTCCAGTTTGACAATGTCTTTCTTAGAAGAGAGTGACCAAAGCTGTACACAATACTCCAAGTGCATTCTCATTAGCTAATTATATAACTGCAACATAATGACCCAACTTCTAAACTCAATGACCGGACTGATGAAGTCCACCATGCTAAAAACTTCTTCAACCGTTTCAGTATTTCCGTGGCCACTTTCAGCAAACTGCACACTTGTACTCAAGGTTGCTCTGTTCCACAACACTCATCGGTGTTCTGCCATACATTTATAGGCCCTATGCTGATTTGAATGTCCAGAATACATCACCTCATACTTACCTATTTGAAAACCTCTTCAGTCCATCTGGTTAACTGATCAAAATGTCTTTGTAATTCATTCTAATTTGCTTCACTATCACTAATAGTGCCATGTACATTCAGATCCAAATATTTTAATAAGTAAAGAATAAAAGAGGTCCCATTCTGACCCCTGGGGTGTCTCAGTGGTTACTGGCCTCCAGGTGGAGAATTGACCTTCGTCTATCAACCTTTGCTTCCTATGATCAAGCTAATTCTGAAACTACCTTGCTAGCTCCCCTAGTCAAAGGTATTAAATAATACTGTATCTGCACTGAAATAATATTTAAATGAACTGCCAGTGTGGTAAGTATGACAGTTATATTTTGATCTTAAGAAAGGAATAGCTAGACATGACACAGTGCGGAAACATTCAACCATTTGACCTACTTGCCATTTAGAGTTGCGCAAAAGTAACCTGGATTTGTCCATTCATTTATTCAAATGGTTAACTAAGATGCTTCACTTCAGGAAACATGTCATGTTTAAAAGACATTTGGAATGGTACATGGATAAGAAAGGATAGAGAGAAATGGACCAAATGCAGGCAAATGGATCCAGAGTAGGTTGAGAACTTGTTAGCATGGACAAGATGGGCTGAAGGGCCAGTTTCTGTGCTGTGTAACTAAGATTCTATGACTTTAATAGGTGTTATGTAATTGACATGGCACCGAGCATCCCAAGAGAAAAGAAATGCTCAGAAGCAACTTATTTACCTTCTATTGGCTTAAAACACTTTTCTACTAAAGGTTTTAATGTAAGACAGATCTATTTTTGGAGCAATGTCTCATCTCCATAATTACTGAAAAACATTGTCCTCACATTGACTATTGAAAACTTCTATCTCTGTGATGTGAATCCTACTAAAATCTCAAATCATTTACTGAGCACACAACACCACCACTGTCCAACCTGGAGAACCTGCTGTGAGAACAATTGTCACTCAAGATGAAATGAATAATGGGAGGAGAAAGGGATTTGATTGAATTATATTGTCTGAAAGGTAAAATGCTAACAGATTATGCAGCCCTTCCATTTCCACAGAACTCGTTTTGATCCTGGTATACAATTACTTACCTGTTATACAATCACAGTAACACTCTGGAAAGACACAGTGACAATCTATTGTCATACCAAAAGAGCAGTGAAAATTTCGCATGCTCATTGGTTTAATCTATTAGAAAGCTATTTATCCATTTGTTTGATTGTTGAAATATTGCATAGGCCCTTACGGCTCTTCGAGCCACATCACCCTGTGACCCCAAACAATGCCGATTTAACCCTAAATTAATCACAGGGCACTTTACAACAACCAGTTAACCTACTAACTAGTACATCTTTGGAGTCTAAGAGGAAACTAGAGAAACTGAAGAAAACCCAAGCATTCCACAGGGAGGATGTACAGAGACTGCTTAAAGACGCCACCAGGATTGAACTCTGAACTCTGATGCCCCAAGCAGTAATAGTGTCATGCTAACCTCTGTGCTGCCATGGTTATTACCAGCCGCAAGCACATAACCGAAATACAGTTGGGCTAAACTCGCACTGAAGTGAAATAAGTTGTACTATGTACCATAGGAGCTCAATTGCAAGAAGAAAAGCCATTTGCAGCAAATTGTTTTACTTTTCCGCTTCCACCTTTCTACAGAATCAGGAATGATTCTGAAAGAGAACATGTCACTGCGCAATCAAAACTGCAAAAATGTTATTTAAAATCTCTCCATATCAGCTCTTTCTAAATGTTGGAAGTGACTTCTCTAAATCTTTTGAATACATGCGATTTCTTTAAAAGAAACATGTAAACAGTACTCTCATCAACAAGCTATGTTGTAATAAAAATCCTTCGTACAATAACAAATTCTAATTTATTCTTGTTAATTAGTATCAAATTTATGCCAGAGGTGTAGGAGGTAATTACTGATTTTTTTTTGAATAAGATCTTATTGTTTGTGCATTTAGCAAAGTATAATGCCAATTTTCATGATAACATGTGCAGACGTTTTTTTTGTGCAGATGCATATGACTTGGAGACAGATGGTAATGATAGCAAAGTTAAAATATGCAGGATGCCAGCCAGGAATATATTATTGGCATAGCACTCATCTTCCTCTGTTGTCTGCACGCTTACCTACAATAAGCTTCCACCCAATCTGTGTATACAATTAGTAAATGAGCAGTCAGAGTCCTTCCATATCTTTCAGAGCTGAGATTTGGGATTCAGGTAGGGGAGTTCTCTGTCAGCTATTGTAAGAATAATTGCTCATTTTTCCAAATGCTTATGAATGAAGCTGAAAACAAGCCTTCTACAATTATCTGCTGAGAGTGGCAAATGCTTGTCAGCTGTTGTGTTCTGTTAATATCACTGAGCTCAGGGCTGGCAGAGGCACTTATGCACAATCTATAGAAATAACATTAGTTTTTGCCACTTGAAAGGTTTAAAACTTGCATCTATGAGCAATGTGGTTGAATTGAACTTAAAAACAGCAACAGGGTCAAAGGTATGTGGGAGAAGAGTGGGCATTGAACATGGTTTAGGTGTCAAATGAAGGAAAATTGGATACAAGAATGGAAATAGATCTCTCATAGACCTGAGTTATGCAATAACAGTGAATAGTCATCTCCAGATAAACATTGCACTTATGATTTGCACAGGATAACAACACTGGTAGCAACATGGTTAGTATGTTTCTGAACTACACCAAAATTTGTGGTGCAGTGGACAGTGAAGAGGTTATTCAAGTTTGCAAGGGGATTTAAAACAAGTGGGGAAGTGGGCCAAAGAAAGGCAAATGGAATTTTACTTGGACTTATGCAAAACATTTTTCTTTATTCAATGGGTGGTGAACCTGCGGAATTTATTACTATAGGCAGCTGTGGAGTCCAGCTCTTTGGGAATATTTAAAGAAGAGATGATAGATTCTTGATTAGTAATGGTGACAAAGATTAAGGGGAAAAGGCAAAAGAGTAGGGTAGTAAAGAGTGATAGTAAATCAGCCATGATCGATTGGCAGAGCAAGATGAATGGCCTATTCTGTTCCTATATCTTACGGCCTATGGTCTCAACATGGGCAGGACATATACAGTAAGTGGTAGGGTTTAAGAAAATCCTGACATCGGGTTAAAAGTACATAGATCCCTAAGAGCTGAGACATTGATAGATAGATTGCTGAAGAAGGCATTTTGCATGCTTGCTTTGTTGGTCAGGGCACTAAGTACAAGAGTTGAGACATCATGTTAAATGAGCAAACTGCAGTTGGAACACTGTGCACATCTCTGTACCCTAAGAAGTGTAAGGATGCCATTAAGCTGTAAGGGGTGCAAAAAAGACTGAGAAAGATATTATCAGGACTGGAAGGCTTGAGATTTAAGCTGAGATTTAAAAGGCTAGATTTTTTTATTTGCTCCCTTGTCTTCCTTGGCACATTGGTCATTTGTCTCTCTTTATTTATGCCTAGTTTTTTTTATCCTAAATTTAAATTCGATTTAAATTTAGAACAAAAATTTTCCTGTAAATACCCTGAAGAAAGTTAATCTCAAAGTAGTATATGGTAACATATTCATACATTGATAATAATTTTTAATCTATTCAATATATGTATACTGTAATTTATTTATTTATCTATTTGTTTGTTTGTTTATTTTCCTCTTCTTTCTTCTTCTTTACTATGTATTACATTGAATTGCAATATAAACTTCATGATACATGCCAGTGATAATAAACCTGATTCTGATTCTGAATTTACTTTGTATAGGAGATCTAGAACTTCCAATGAACAGAATAGATTGGTGTGCATCTCCAGTTAACAATGCTGAAGAATTTAGACTGATGCAACAAATGCTAAACCAGAAATGAGATGTTGAAAATATTTATTTAAAGCCAACGTAAAGAATGAAAAATAAAGAGATAAAATTTAGAGACAAGATAACAATAAAAAAGTATTTTTCAGTGTCACATTTTATTTGACTAAAATGACTTAGCAAGCTCTTTAAAAATTAATTTACACTGGAAAACACAAGCCACAACATTTTACAGTAACTTTAGAACAAATCTTTTAGAAAATTCATGCCTTTCCACATGTTTCAAAGGTGGGTACTCTGGCAAGATACCAATAAATGAGACCTGTGGAGGAGCAGAACAGCATAGACAGCAGCAAACTCCTTAAAACCTATGCATAACCAAGATGTCTATGCATTTCAGACCAGGGGATTATTTTCAAGCAGATCCATTGTCTTTTTTAGATGATCCTGGTTCAGACGTTTTAAATGACTTAGCATATACAAACAGATCATGTGGCTTGTCATCAAAGGGAATAAATCATTTGGCTCTAACTGACCAGCCTGCTGTACTGCTCTACCTCTATTACCGACAAGACGTTGCAGTTGGAGAAGTGGAAAAATTGTGATTAACACTAAGTTTCCAAGTCATAAGTACTCAGCATGGACTAGATGGGCCAGATGGCCTGTTTCTGCGCTATAGTACACTATGACTCAAAAATCCACCAAATAAGCCTTCAAAGCTACATTGCCCATTCTAAGAAACTGCAGTTACCAGCAGCTGGTATTGAACCATTATTCAGGTAGACAGAAATAAGTAGCATAAAGAAAAATTGCCATATCATCACTCCAACAATGCTGAGCCTGGCTTCAACCTCTCTTACACACAATGGAGGTTTTCATTGAATTTGTACAAAGCTAGAGATGTGCAGCTAACTAGTCTAAAAATGGAACATTAGAGTTATTTCAAAATATATTTGCCATAAAACCCAGATCTGGAACACACATCAATCACATGCCCTCTAGGTCTTTTCACAGTGGCCTTTTAATTTCCCCACTCAGCATCTCAAGAAACCACTAGATGGATAAATAAATTAGGCATCTTGTTTTAATCTATTCTTGGGAAATCAAAAGCCTGTTGCTAAGAAGTATGTAATGCAAGCTTCTTGCGTGGTTTTCACTTTAAAAGCAGTAGGTTCTGACAACCTCATGGTTGTATTTGCTACAAAATGTCTACTGGGCTCAAAATTGCACTTGAGCAATAGGTCTGCAACCAATTTCATCATTGAACCTGAAGGGAAACTAGAAAGTTCCTCCAGGATTGCAGATAATTTAAAACATTTGCATTGCTTCTAGTTTTTTTTCTTTATTTAATTAATCTAGGGATTTAGTGTCAAGAATGAAAAAGAATCCACTAAACCTGAACATTATGATAAATATATGAACCTTTATGACCTACTCTACCCCCACCTATTTAATCGGATGAAGGCAAGTTATACAGAAATACTCCCTTATCCCCAAGGACATTCATGTTGAAATTTCAGGATATATAACTAATCATAGAGCAATGCTAAAAATATATGCACAATTCAATTCCAAAAAATCTTTGACTGGTTATTTTTGAATGTGTAATTGAATTCAACTACAGCCCCTCTATTGCAAGTTTATTCCCAAATTGCATGAGGTTGAATCACAGTTCAACCTGATCATAATACTTTTGCAAACTTGAGAATGTTTATTGTCATTCATAATTTCACATGTGCCCTTTTGGATTTAAACTCCAGTGGAGTGACGTGTAGAACATGCAGTTTAAAACAAGTGAGACACAAGTTCTTAAAGAGGGGAACTTCAACAACCATGTCTCTGGCACTGAGTCTGTCTGAGACTCAGAAAGGAAGTGGGAAGATAGCAGGGTATATTCCTTGCAGTAGTGATAAGGGATTCCACAGTTAGAGAAGTAGATATGAGATTCTGTGGACATGAAAGAGACATCTGGATGGTATGATGCCTCCTGTGGTGCCAGGGCATGTTGGATCGGGTCCTCAACATTCCGAAGGGGGAGGGTAGTCAATCAGAAGTCTTGGCACCAATGACATAGGTAAGAAAAGGGAGGAGGTGTTGAGGAAAAAATTTAGGGAGTTGGGCAGAAAGCTGAAAAGCAGGACAACCAAGGTAGTAATCTCTGGATTGCTGCCTGTGTCATGCGCCAAAATAATAGAGGGTAAAAATAGGATGATTTTGCAGATGAATGTGTGGCTGAGGAACTGGTGCAGGGGGCAGGGCTTCAGATTTCTGGATCTTTGGTATCTCCTCTGGGGAAGGTATGACCTCTACGAAAAGGATGGATTACACCTAAACCCAAAGGGAACCAATATTCTTGCAAGCATGTTTACTAGAACTGTTGGGGAGGGTTAAACTCACTTGGCAGGGGGATGGGAATCTGAAAGGTAGGGCTGAGGATGAGGTAGATGGTGTACAAACAGATGTCAGGAACGACAGGCAGATGATCGTGCAGAATTACGGTCAGAGGGATGAATTGCAGTTTAACATGAGAACAAAATTGAAAAGGGTGATGAATGCAGGAGTGACGGTGTTATCTATGAATGCATACAGAATAAGGTAGGTGATCTTGTAGTGCAGTTAGAGATTGGAAAGTACAACGTTGTGGGCATCACTGACTCACAGCTAAAAGAATATTATAGTTGGCAGCTTAACATCCAAGGATACACATTGCACTGAAAGGACAGGCAGGTAAGTAGTGGGAGTGGGGTGGCATTGTTGGTAAAAAAAAAGAAATCAAATCCTTAGAAAGTGGTGACATAGGATGCGAAGATGTAAAATCCTTGTAAGTAGAGTAAAGAAACTGCAAGGGTAAAAAGTCCTTGATGGGAGATATATACAGGCCTGCAAACTGTAGCTAGAGTCTGGGTAACAAATTACAATGGGTGATACAAAAGGCATGTCAAATGGGCAATGTTATAGTAGACTTAAGAGAGAGAATTTATAGAACGTCTATGAGATGCCTTCTTAGAGTAGCTTGATGTTGAGCCCACTAGAAGAAAGGCTGTTCTGGACTGGGCATTGTGAAATGGACCAGATTTGCTTAGGGAAGTTAAGGTAAATGAACCCTTAGGAAGCAGTGATCATATGATAGAATTCTCCCTGCAGTTTAGAAAGGAGAAGATAAAGTCAGATGTATCAGTATTATAGTGGAATAAAGGCAATTGCAGAGGCATAAGAGAGGAGCTGGCCAAAGTTGATAGGAAGAGGACAACAGCAGGGTTGATGGCAGAATAGTGGTTGGGAAGATGTTGGAGTCGATTGTTGGGGATGAGGTCTCAAGATACCTGAAGGCACATGATAAATAGGCCATATGGTGAAGAAGGCTTTTGGAACGCTGGCCTTTATAAATCAGAGCATTGAGTACAGAAGTTGGGATGTAATGTTAAAATTGTACAAGGCATTGGTAAGGCCAAATTTGGAATATTGTGTACAGTTCTGGTCACCGAATTATAGGAAAGATATCAATAAATTAGAGAGAGTGCAGAGATGATTTACTAGGATGTTACCTGGGTTTCAGCACTTAAGTTACAGAGAAAGGTTGAACAAGTCAGGTCTCTATTCATTGGAGCATAGAAGGTTGAGGGGGGATTTGATCGAGGTATTTAAAATTTTGAGAGGGATAGATAGAGTTGACGTGAATAGGCTGTTTCCATTGAGAGCAAGGGAGATTCAAACGAGAGGACATGATTTGAGAGTTAGGGGGCAGAAGTTTAAGGGAAACACAAGGGGGTATTTCTTTACTCAGAGAGTGATAGCTGTGTGGAATGAGCTTCCTGTAGAAGTAGTAGAGCCCAGTTCAGTTGTGTCATTTAAGGTAAAATTGGATAGGTATATGGACAGGAAAGGAGTGGAGGGTTATGGGCTGAGTGCGGGTAGGTGGGACTAGGTGAGATTAAGAGTTCGGCATGGACTAGGAGGGCCGAGATGGCCTGTTTCCTTGCTGTGATTGTTATATGGTTATATGGTTATCTTGAAGCAAATAGACAGATTAGGAAAAGAAGTGGAAAATGGAATACAGTCTTGGGAAGTATATTGTCATGCATTTGTCAAAATGGAGAGAAGATTCAAAATTCTGAGCTGCAAAGGGACTTGGAAGATGAGGAATTTCTTTAGCCAGAAGGTGGTAATTCTGTGGAATTTTTATACAGGCAGCTGTGGAGGCCAAGTCATTGGGTGTATTTAAAGCAGAGTTGATAGGTTCTTGATTAGTGAGGATGTCAAAGGTTACAAGGCAATGTTCCCTCTAAGGCGTGCGCACACATCTTTTGCTACTAACGCACAAAGGAATCTAAACTGCGCACAAAAGGTTGTCACCCTCTACCCCATTGGCATGTTAAGTGTTTTTCACAACAGTACCAAATCACAGTTCCTTTTCCAGTTTTTGATGCAGATGGTGTTGACAACATGAAGTATGCAATGATTTGTCTGCAGATTCTAGAACTGGCATATTTATACTGTTTTTATTGAAGAAATCATGGATTCACTATGCTGAATTCCACAGAAGCAACGCACGAGAAGCACCAAGGTACTGCATGAAACTGCTACACTGAATGTTCGTGAGGTTAGACATGTGCAGCTATGAGAAATATTTATGTACAATACAGAAACTGGTGTTGTTTGCATGTATTGCCAGGATGCTGGAGAATTTGCAAGCGGGAAGATGTGGATTAATATTTGGAAACTTGATTTTTTAAAGTATCATTTAACAAGCAAATCAAATACGGACAGTGTGCAAAAGTTCCCCCAAGAAAATCCTTCATATGCATGCTACAAGCCTGCTTTGTATGTTTTGTGAGAGTGCAGATGAGCAAGAGCGAGAAAGATCAAACCCAGAAAAGATCAAAGTTCTTATTGACAGTGTTTTGCTAGCTGTTAAAACGACTACCTATAAATTTAAAATTTATTGTGCATGTGTTGCTGTCATTGGGCAAAAAATTTACACAAAGCAGAGTTTTGCGCATGCTGGTCATTACAAATAAGAGGGATCATTGTTATGGGGAGAAGGCAAGAGAATGAGGTTGAGAGGGTAAAATGGATCAGCCGTGATGAAATGGCAGAGCAGATTTGATGGGCTGAATGGCCTAACTCTGATTCCACATCTTACGGTCTTATGTGCCAGGTTTTCTTAAGATCCCATTCAGACTGCATACCTGTACCCCATGCACCTATGATGAAATATATCATAAACTGACATCACTCTTTTTATTTACATATACACTAATTAATCAGATGATTTTCACCCATTAATTACTACTGATCTGTTTGCATAGGGTTCTTCTGGAATTGAGATTTTCTCTAGGTCAATGGGTACATTTAACATCAGAAAAATGTATACAATATACATTCTGAAGTTCTTTTTCTTCGCAAACATCCATAAAAACAGGAATGCCCCAAAGAATGAATGGCAGTTAAACATTAGAACCCCAAAGCCCCCCTCCCACGCACAAGCAGCTGCAAGGCAATGACCCCCCCACCCCCATCAGCAAAAAACCATCAGTGACCCCCACTGATCACTCACACTTGCAGCAAAGCATCAATAAAGACACAGACTTGCAGTACCCCAAAGACTACTTGTTCACCTGGTAATTCAACATACCACACACTCTCTCTCTCCCCTAATAAAGGAAAAAGAGGTGTCCCTGCTTCACAGTGAGAGGGGAGACATGGCAAAAAACTCGCTGATTTACGGCATTAGGAGTCTGTTGCGTCACTTTTTCCGAGCTCTGCACCCAGAGAGTTGTCCCCAGAAAGGCTCAGGTCTCTGGACACACAGCCCAGGATTTTCTCAGGTTTCTTCACTTAATTTTCATTGCCTGAGTTAATTTTATTAATTGCAGCTTTCATTTATTTGTTTTGGTCTGAATTTTATTTTGGAACTGATGGCTCCAGCCTAGGCAATGCCTCTCTGTGGTAAAGAATAGGAGCATATTCTGATACTTTATCCTATTATCCTTTACTTATATCTCCAGTCTATATTGAGTACATTTCTCCCCTGTCTATTTACTATGCCCTGAATGAGTACTTAAATACATGGATTACATGTATTGCAATGTATTTCTTCTGCACAGTTCATGCTTCTATTATTTGGAGTCCTGACGAAGGGTCTCAGCCCATAACGTCGACAGTGCTTTTCCCTATAGATGCTGCCTGGACTGCTGTGTCCCACCAGCATTTTGTGTGTGTTGTTCTATTACTTGTGTTTTGACTGCTTGCTTGCTACAGCATCTGGCTGGCATCTGAAAGTCAATTTTCGCGAGCAATTAAAGTTCCCTGACTTCATTGCATCATCGTTCCTGAGGCCTGACAGGGTCACTCTGTGAAGCAGGTGGTCATGGTAGAGCTGACAGCTCCTTGGGAAGACTGGATTGAGCATGAGAAAACCATATACAGGTGTCCCCTGTTTTATGGAAGTTCGCTTTACGCCACTTCGCTTTTACGAAAGACCTACATTAGTACCTGTTTTCACTAACCAAATGAAATCCAAAGAGGATTTTTGCTTTTATGGAAAGAGGCACCTGCTTTAAACTTGTGTTTATCCTGAGAAAGACTACCATGACTGTGAAGCTTTGCACGGGCAGGTGTGTGCGCATGCGTGTACGTACTGATATTTTCCCTACAAATCAGTTTTGGCTAAGTTTTCCTGATTCTGTTAAGTGAACCTACACTGCACATACATTATTTATCATATCATTCCTGCTTTTACTATATGTTAGTGTTTTTTTAGGTTTTATGTGCTATTTTACATGATTTGGTAGGTTATTTTTTGGGTCTGGGAACGCTCAATAATTTTTCCAATATAAATTAATGGTAATTGCTTCTTCGCTTTACACCATTTCAGCTACGAAAGGTTTGGGATAGCAGGGGAAACCTGTAACAGGATCTGGTAGAACAGTGCCAGAGACAGGGGTGGAGGACATGCTGTGAGCCTATAGAGGTGGGGTACAGAGTTTTTTCTGGCTGTTCACTGTGTAGAACCTTCTCTCTCCTGGGCACTACAGGATCTGCAAGGAAAAGAGCCAAAAGGACCGTCACAGAGGCTGCTGAGTGAGACTTCAGATGGCTACAGATCAAAAGATGTTACCTGTGGATTGGTGCTGCGGGACACAAGCCAGGGCCTGATCAACTCTGGCTGGATCGCCTGGGTGAGTGTATCTGATGTTGAAAGACCCAATGACCCCAGGTTACATCACTGATGATGTAGACCAGCATATCCTTGGATGAAGCTCAGCAACAGTATTGTGGACAACAAGAATTCCTGAGGAATTAAACCAGTAAAGACCTGAAATACTCAATGGATCGGGCAGCATCTGTCGAAGGAGAGACAAAATGAATATTTCAAAGGATATTTCCAGTTACCACAAAATTACCATTATGCCCAGCTAGATTAAAATAATGTTTAACCAATTTTATTTTCATCTATTAAAAATCTAGTCATTTTTATTATTGCACAAACCTTGCATCACTTTGCTCTCTGCGTATTAATAGTAACATTATGGAAGTAAGGACTGGACTTACAGTATTCTACATTATCAATGCCCAGCAGGATCTTGCGATCAAAAGAAAAACATCCAAGCCAAACATTCTCTGTTAGACTGCACACCGCCTTCACACATCAACTCCAGTGCCTTTCTGATAGCAGAGCAGCAACACAATCCACAAGAAGTCCAGCTCCCCCCACTAGCGAGGAACTTGCTGATGGGGGTAGACATGCACATTTGATCTTTTTGATAGCCAGCAGAGTCTTGTGATGGTAAAAGTGACATCAAGGATGAGCAATTGTATCTTTGGTTGGCCCTGGAGTGTCCGTTGCATCCAACTGCATTTGGCAGTTTGCCCAGAGTGTTGTCAGACGAATTTACATTTTCCTCAAGTTTCTCTTATTGGTAGATCGCCAAATATGAAATCAGCCATATTTAAAAATACACCAAAATATATACATTTGCATTTAGAAATATTCATTGGCATGTTTCAGTAGAAATTCTTGTGAATATAGGTGGGAATAAGTAAAAATTTATATTTTAAATAAAGTGTTAACTTTCAAGAATCATGAGATTGCACATGTCACTCAGCTCTTCAAGAAGGGAGAGAGGCAGAAGAAAGGAAACTATAGGCCAGTTACCCTGACCTCAGTGGTTGGGAAGAAGTTGGAGTTGTTTATTAAGGATGAGGTCTCGGGGTACTTGGAGGCACATGAAGAAATAAACCGTAGTCATCAGGGTTTCCTCAAGGGAAAATCTTGCTTGGCAAATCTGTTGGAATTCTTTGAAGAAATAAAAAGCAGGATAGACAAAGGAGATACAGTGGATGTTGTGTACTTGGATTTTC
The DNA here is from genome assembly GCF_030144855.1 of Hypanus sabinus. Taxonomy (NCBI): domain Eukaryota; kingdom Metazoa; phylum Chordata; class Chondrichthyes; order Myliobatiformes; family Dasyatidae; genus Hypanus; species Hypanus sabinus. The sequence continues at coordinate 31,434,789 of NC_082710.1, read as the reverse complement.
AGAAGGCCTTTGATAAGGTGCCACACATGAGGCAACTTAACAAGCTACGAGCCCATGGTATTACAGGAAAGATTCTAGCATAGATAAAGCAGTGGCTGATTGGCAGGAGTTAAAGAGTGGGAATAAAAGAGAGCCTTTTCTGGTTAGCTGCCGGTGACTGGTGGTGTTCCACGGGGTCTGCATTGGGACCGATCCATTTTAAGTTATATGTTAATGATTTAGGTGATTGAAATGATAGCTTTGTTGCAAAGTTTGTAGATGATATGAAGCTAGGTGGAGGGGTCAGGTAACTTTGATGAAGTAAAGAGGTTACAGAAGGACTCAGACAGATTAGGAGAATGGGCAAAGAAGTGGCAGATGGAATACAGTGCTAGGAAGTGTATTTTCATGTATTTTGGTAAAAGAAATGAAAGGTTTGTCTGTTTTCTAAATGGAGAGAAAGTACAAAAATATGAGGCACAATGGGTCTTGGGAGTCCTTGTGCAGGATTCACTGGAGGTTATTTTGCAGGTTGAGTCTGTGGTGAGGAAGGCAAATGCAAGGAATGCATTCATTTCAAGAGGACTAGAATATAAAAGCAAGGGTGTAATGTTGAGAGTTCATAAGGCATTGGTGAGACTTCACTTGGAGCACTGTAAACAGTTTTGGGCCCCTTCTTAAAAAGGATGTGCTGAAACTGGAAAGGCTTCAAAGAAGGATCACAAAGATAATTCCAAGATTGAATGACTTGTTACATGAAGAATGTTTGATGGCTGTGTGCCTGTATTCACCAGAATTCAGAAGAATGAGGAGTGACTTAATTGAAACCTATCGAATGGTAAAAGGTCATGATAGACTGGATGTGGTGGGAGAGGTTAAGGAAAAATCCTATGCTCCTATTTATTGTTTCCTATGGGAAGAGAAAAAGAAAGGATGAATGGATAGAGCTGGGCTCAGTAATGCTCCCCAAATTAACATTTGGTCAGTGAATTCATACATTTTCAGAGCAAAAAAAAAGTAACATGAAATTTTCCAATAAAATGATTAGAGTTTGCACTGACAACGTATGTTCAATAGGTTCAATAGATACATTTAATGTCAGAGAAATGTATACAATTTACATCCTGAAATTCTTTTTCTTCACAAACATCCACAAAAACAGAGGAGTGCCCCAAAGAATGATTGACAGCTAAATGTTTGAACCCCAAAGCACCATCCTGTTCCCCCTCCCACGCACAAGTAGTTGCAAGGCAATGACCTCCCCCACACAGCAGAAAAAAGCCAGCATTGGCCCTCCCCACCGAGCGCTCAAGCGTGCAACAAAGCATCAAAGCACACAGACTTGCAGAACCCCAAAGACTACTAATTCACCCAATAATTCGACATACTACAGGCTCTTTCTCTCTCTCTCTCTCTCTCTCTCTCTCTCTAATAAGGAAAAAAGAGCTGTCCCCATTTCACAGCGAGTGGGGAGACATAGCAAACAACTCACTGATTTATAATGTTAAAAGTCACTTTTTCCAAGCTCTGAGCCCAGAGAATAAGCCCCTGGAAATTCTCAGTTCTCTGGACTGCTCCCGATGTTCGATGTTCGATGTTCTCCCGCGACATCTCAGTCAGAGTCACCGGCCTTCAATCAGCCCATCTCCAGAGCCACAAAAATCTGGCACCCTGAAGATGCACTGGTCCTCCAGGCCATGACCTTGGGATATCAAAAAGTGGCCAGTCGTGAGGCCCTGAGAGCGGGTCCCATTCCTGCAGAGAACCAAAGTCAGAGTGTAACTCCAGGTCAGGGTCTTCCAAAGAACCTTGAAAAGGAAAATAAGAGATACCAAAGATAGAAATAGAGCTGTTTCCAAAGATGGAAGCAAAGAGGTCGCTGTTTAGCACCATTGTGATTTTGCTCCACCCTCTGAGTAAAGGAATTTCCCATTAGCTAGCCTTCGTAGTTTTAAGGTTATCTACAGAGTCGCTGAGAGTGAAGGAATCCAGGTATCCAGGGTCTGATTGAACATGACCAAAGCTATCACCTTTAGCAATCAGATTGAAGAATTGTAGATCTAAACGGCCAACAACTGAAATAGCTGTATAATCCTTATGTGTTTATACTTTTAAAATCAGCAGGAATTGAAACTTGGTTTTATTAAGACTACACTTGTGATGATTAATTATGAGTACCAAAGAGGATTTTTGCCAATGGTTAACAGCTATTATTTTGTTAAGCTGCTTTAGTTGAAATGGACAATATTTAACTCAATGGAATAAATTTAGGTCATGGGCTGAATTATGCTGAGGCAGAAAATTCCAACAAATAATATCCTTTATACAAATATACTTCCCTGACTTGAGCTGTACCTTTTCCTGAGTATACTCCTCCTTATTTTAGATTTCTTAGCTTAAGGGACCATCCTCACACCATATTTTGCTATCAGCCTCTTTCAGTAGAATTTATCTCTCGATAAGGTCACTTAGCATTCTTTTAACCTTGAATACATTTAAACCAGCTCTCATCAATCTCTCCTCAAAGGGTAAATCACCTCATCCCAAGAAGCAATCTCACAAAGTTACACTACAAAACCCAAGTATACCCTTTTTTTTAATAATAAAGAGCAAAACTCCACACCCAGTCCCCACACCAAAGTTCTGTAAAATCTCAGTACAGGTGATTCCTGCCATTTAAGGCCATTTGTGTTACAGAATTAGAAGACAAGATGGCGCTGAGCTCTTCCATTAAGAAAAGGCAATCTATTGTAATTGTCTTCATCATCTCTCCCCTGACTGGGTAAGCTCTGATCTGGTCTGCCGCTAACTGGGGCAATAAAATTACCATTTACTATAAGTATGAGGAATTCATCACTGAGCTGCAGCAAGTTTTTGACCATCTGGGAAGTGGAAGGGGGGCTGCGGACCGGATACTTTACCTGCGCCAAGGATCATCCTCATTACTGGAATACATCGTGGAACTCTGTTTGCAACAGAGTGCGGCTTGAATGCTGAAGCGCTGCTGACCCATTACCATCTTGGCCTCTCCGAGTGCTTGAAAGACAAGCTGCCTACCCAGAGAATGGCCACTGACTTCAAAAAGATCAAGGGTTTCGGCCGGAAGCGTCGACTCTACTCTTTTCCTAGATGCTGCCTGCCCTGCTGAGTTCCTCCAGCATTTTGTGTGTGTTGTCTGCTTTTGTGTTATCTGCTTATTTTCTCTTGCTTGTTTCCTGGCAAGTGTCTCAGGAAATGAACCTCCAGATTATCAACCAGAACCCCAGCTCCATTCCCAGAACTATCTCAGGCCGCAGGACCCTCATCATCAATACTTCAGGAACCCAGTCAGTTTAGGGGAGTTCTGTTAACTCCCCGCCCCCCACTAAGAGCGTGAGCATCGGTGGATAAACAACTTATATGCTTACTGTGGAGTCAATGAATCAAATGCTCATGGCATTCGGTAAAACGACACCATCAGGTAGAGACAAGGTGCCTTCCATCTGGTAAGCTGCCCCAGCCTCCTGTTCCAGCACTATAGCCTCCCTCACTATTTCTGTCCTCCTCCACACCCTGACAGCTTTAAGTGCACAGGAGACTGTGGTGGGTTCCAGCACAGCAGGCAACTTTCTGGACCTGATTCTATGTTTGCAGCTTGGACTTTCTGCCTGGCATATCTCTCACCCCTTTTGCATCATGGCTATTGATGGATATCTCTTGGGGTCTGGGCATGCACGTCGTCTGGGCACATGAGCATCGGAGAGCACCGCGAGTCCAACAAATTCCTCCCAATCACCTCACCCCACACCTTACTCATCTTAGGTTACCCCTGGCTCTCTCTCCCTCACAACCTAGTCATCTGTTCACCACTGAGCTGAGGCTCCAGCACCATGTCACCTTACAGACCATATGACTGCACGACCACACTCCTCCTGGGTCCCATGGCTTCCTTCGAACATCCCAGTCCCCAGACATGCAAGATTCTTCTTTGCCAAAAGGAAGGTGGGGGTCTTTGTCCCTGTCTACCATGGACCTAACAAAATCAGCATTACTAAATGCTGCCCTCTTTCCTTGATACGACATATTTCACATATGCGACACTCCCAGATCTTCACCAGACTAGTTCTTCAAAGTGCATACAATCTAATCCACATCTGCTGGGGGATGAATGAAGATGGTGTTTCTTACACCCAATGGCCATTACATGTACTTGGTGATGCCTTTTGGACTTTCCAACAGTCCAGCCATTTTCCAAGCCTAGATTCTCTGAGACATGCTGCACAGGAATGTGTTGATCTACAATGATGACCTCCATCGATCCCTCCCACTCCTCCCAAGACCATGTCTGTCACATCTGTTCAGTCCTTCAGCCTCTCCTTGAAAACCAGATTTATTGCAAGATGGAGAAATATCAGGCATAACACGGAACCAGACCGAGTGCATGCCATTGTTGAATGGACCAGACCATACTCATTCAAACAGCTGCAGCATTTCTTGTGGTTCTGCAACTTTTACCAGCATTTCATCAGAAACCAGTCAAATTGCCACTCCTCTCACCTCCTTCACTCTGACACTCCCTCACCAATAACCTGGTCTGTTGCCATGGACCATGCTTTCAAGAAGCTCACCACTGCTCTCTGCCATCCAGTCCTTCAGTGGTAGAGGTGGACGCATCTGACATGGGTGCTGGAGCCATCCTCTTCTAATGAAGTCCCGACAGGAAGACACACCTCTGTGTATTTTTCTCATGGAAGATTGGCTCTGCACAGTGCCATTTTGGAGTGGGAGATAGGGAGCTACTCACCATCTCTTGAGACTTGGAGGAAAGAAGACATTGGCTGATGGGAAAAACCGAGCCCTTCCAGATGTGGACTGACCACCAGAACCTCATATCCATACAACAGACCCTCCAACTCAATCCACCCAGGTTCACTCGACTCTCTTCTTCAAACAATTCAACTTCCACCTTCTACTGATTCAGTTCGAAGAACACTAGGGTGGTTGCCCTGCCACAAAGGTTCGGCCCATCTGAAACAGAGGTCAATCTTTAGCCCATCATTCCATCCACCCAGATCCTCACTCGATAGGCTGGAACATTGAGAACCAGATTTGCCAGAACCTACAGCATGGGCCTGGTCCAGTCAATGTGCCTGACAGCCACATGTATGTGCTGTGGGCCGTGCAACCTGAGGCACTCCAGTGTGCCCGCTCCTCATCCCTCTCCCACCAACCAGGCACAGGACAAACTCTGCATTTTCTCTGAGGCCAGTTCAGATGGCCAACCATGATCACATATGTACATCAATTCATCACGTCCTGCCCTCAATGTGCTCAATCCAATTTCTCCAACCCATAGCCCCCCTGGGCTGCTGTGGCCTCTTCTGGTTCCTTGATGCCCATGATCTCACATCTCCATAGATTTCATCATGGATTTCAAAGGGGCATTATTGATCATGGCAGTGTTGAGACCATTCTCAAAGTTGGCCCAGTTCATTGCACTCCCCAGACTTCCATCAACTGCTGAGAGTGTGTTTGGTTGTCCACCTGAGATCTGCCCCTACGCACCCACAAGCTCTTGCCCCAGTTCCTTGGTCCCTTCAAGATTACCCATCACAATAATCCAGTCACTTACCATCTCCAACTACCACCTTCCCTCAGGACCATATCTAACCTTCAAGCGCCCTGCCACAAGCCCATTGTCCGTGGACCACTCAACCCACCCAAGCCTGAACCTCTGGAACCTTGGATGGTGGAAAGTGTACACGGTTCACCGGCTGATGGACTCACGTAGTTGCAGAAGGGGCATGGAGTATCTGGTCAACTGGGAAGGGCTTTAGTCCGGAGGAGAGATCATGGGTGCCATGCTGCTGTGTTTTGCATCCATTGCTCATCAAGTAGTTCCACCCATCCATCTGGTTTGTCCTGGGCTGTCGGGAGCCCTGACAAATAGGAAGTAGGGGGCCCTGTCAGACCTACATACGCAGGCTTTTCCCAGTCTTCATCCAGCTAACAGGAGCCACCTACCACTCAATTCCAACATCTCCTGGAGCCTATTTAAGCCTAGTTCTCATCCACCATCCTTGTTCACTCATATGAACTAGCCAGCTTCACCCAGTGGTTCCCAACCTTCAATTACCTTGTTGCCTTGTCGTGTTAAGTATTGATTCTCTCCTGTTTTGTGGCCCCTCATGGTTTGTTATTTTGAAGTTTATTGTTAAGGTTATTGCTGACCGCTGCCCTGCACTTGGGTCAAGCCTCCTCTACATTTCTCGATAGATTTCACTAGAGGGAGTGCAGAGGAGGGTCGCCAGGAAGTTAGAGACTCACTGCAAGAGGAACTCAGCAGGTCAGGCAGTGGCTGTGCTGGCGAAAAGAATTGTTGACTTTTTGGGTCAAGAAGGGGGAATGTAGAGGTTGTAAAGATGAGAGAGGAAGGGCGAGACACGGGCCTGATGATGGGAAATGTAACAAGGGGGAGTGAGAAATGGTGGGCATACGGAGTCTGGTGGAGGAGGAGGGAGATGGATTTGGGAGAGAGGGAGAGAGGCAGCTGGATGATAGATGGAAGAAGACAGTGGATAAAAGGGAAAAAATAGGGGCAGATGGATCCAGATAAGGGGAGAGGAGAGTTAAAGTGGAATCAGGGGCTGGATGATGATAAGTAAAGGCGCGAAGTCTAGAAATCTGAAATATTAACTTTTATTCTTCTTTCTCCAGATGCTGCCTGACCTATTGGGTGTTTCCAGCAGTTCCTGTCTTGAATTTAAAAAAGAGGTCTGAAAGACCTGCTATTGAAAATAGGTATATTCTTCATATCTATATGAATAGATATAGTCACAAATTTCACCATGGTTTTGATCATACACAAACAAAACGTAAAATAAGTTTAAGGGTCCCCATTAATAAAACAGTCATTAACAGTTAAGAACAAAGAATAGATTTCTATTTTATTGCATACATACGTAGAAAAGCACAAGATGCTCTCGGTTACCTGGAGTGGAGTCAGTGAACATCAATAGTTTGCTGGGATTTACAGAAAAATCCAGGCCATCATGTGGGCTCACATGTATCTACACTTAAGATCCACAGTGGCTGTGAAGCAGAATTTCTGTGCAGGGCTGGCACAAAATGGGTTAAGCAGCAGGAAGTCATTCACACTGATTTTGCATTATGTGTTCCTGCTCCCACATATCTCGCTTAAAATGACATTTTGCAGTAGAGTCCAAGAAAAGAATGACCTCTATAATAAATTATTAGTTGTGAAAAGCTAGCACGTGATAGACTGGGGCTTGCTCAATGCCTTAGAATAAGACTGAAAAGGACTCATGTATAATGGAACCTGAATGGAGATGTTGTCAGAACAACTGACACCTACAAAAGCTGGCTAGGATGAGGCCTGTATTCTTTAGTGTCTGTCTCTTCCTTTAATTTTGGCAAATGTGCACCTTGGCAGTTGTACTGATGCCCTAGCAATGTGGAGATGTGGCAGGTTGAATGAAAGGATGACAGGCTAAACGAGAGACAAAGCCCAATTTTGGGCCATTCCTCATCCCATCCACCTGTTTGGTGTATTTGTATGCTACTGACTATCATTCTAAAAGCAGATTTAAGTAATCTTACATCACCATCAAATCCTGAAAAACTTAATCTGCTAAAATGTACTGCAGATGGAAACATTGAACAGCATGTTTGTCATCACCTAAGGTGTCTCCAAGAGGCTTTCAATCACGATTATAAACTTAATGTTTAAGTTAATGAGTTGATCATCTTTTTGTTACAATTTTTTTTTCTTTTTAGTAATGACAGCAGGATTAGGTTTGTGATTTGCTTCCAAGTCTCCTTTAGTGGTTTTAAGGTTTGCAAGCTGAAGAAAAAGACGTTGCTTTAGACATCCTTATCTATAGTTAGTTAATGTTTAATTACTAAGAAATAAATAGGTTTTAAAGGCGAACATTTTATGAAGAAACAGATGTCATAATTTTGAAACATCAACATTTTTATTGTTGCAATTTCAATTAAATGGAAAATTAATAATGTTGTTAGTGTGGCTATGTAGGTAGTTTATTCCTTTCAAACTGTGAGAATGCATAAATAAATTCAGCTAAACTGACTCGGTGGAAAGATCTGCTGAGTAGCATCACAAATTCTGAAGCTGGTTCACCTTTTTCCTTTCGAAAAGAATATCTTCAAATCCACTGAATTAAGGGATGGGTGTAGAAGGGTGTTTAGAATGTGTAGCAGGAGATTCACTTACTGTTACAGACACTCTAAAGAAAAATCCCTTTGTTTCTTAGCAAGGATGTATTAGACAGGGATTGTCTTACAAAGCGACAGCAATGGCAGAAGAAATGTGCCGATTTATTGTCATTCTGGAATTCTCTTAGAAGAATGAAATGGGACTGCAGGAAGGGACAATGGTCAAAACGTACTCTTTCTCTTCAGGCCTATGAGTGGAGGCAGTCTTCATATTTTGGTGAAACATCTGAAAATCTATGGCAATGCAAAAATGGTAAAAACTGAGGTCATGTGCATGGGATCTTCTAATTGAATTACTCCCAATCTTTAATGAACTTGATGACACAAGAGACTGCAGATACTGGAATCTCATACCTGAGGTAGAATTTTGACCCAAAATGTCAACCATTCCTTTGCCTGCCTAGATGCTGTTGAGTCTACCAGTAGTTTGTTTTTGCACCTTGGTACATTTTAATTTTCTGTTGAATGTTAATGCCGTTTTCAAGTTTCTCTTTTTGTGATTGGGACTTAAGAAATCCAAGACAGATTTTTCAATGGAATAACGTTCTTCACTGTGGTAGGAAGAAATAATGGTATACTTGGTATAGAGTTGCGTTGCTTTTGTCCTGGTAACACAAGTAATATAGTCCTTCATTGCTACTGAAGATCTTCAGGCTTGTTATAGTCACATTCATGTTCACCAGCATCAATAAAGATAACAGCATAATGGAAATATTCATGCATAAGTCCTGATGGACAGTTTTGGCCTGAAGCTATAAACATAGCTGACCTGCAGAATTCCTCCAGCATTTTGTGCACTGTATGCTGCTCTGGTATTTTAGCATCTGCAGTATCTCTTGTGTTCATTCATGTATAGGATCGCCTTGCTCATCAATAAAATTGAACTGAGTAAGAATGCAAATATTAATATAAAATACAGGTAGTGAAGGCCTCTGTAAGTAGTGAAGTCATAATTCAAGAAAGAAGAGAGAGAGAGAGAGAGAGAGAGAGAGAGAGAGAGAGAGAAAACAAGGAACTAAGGACCTTTAACTGAGCACAGGTTGCTGGGAAAAATGCAAGAATTTGTTAAATTGATAACAACAGAGAAAAGGATCAAACAGCTATACATATTCAGAGTGGTTTCAACAATTTTATTAGAATTATTTCAGTACATAAGCAGTAAGATAAATAAATGTTTCTGAGACATTAACTACCTTGAGAAGGCTCCTCAAGGCACTGGGAAGACAATACCTGCACTGTCTATGTGAAATGGTTCAAATTCATAGGAAGGATAAACAAGATAGCATCAGTCTCTTCCCCCAGGGAAAAGTCTCCAAGCATTTGTTTGATTTTTTTTTCACCATTGTTGGAGTGGCCATATTTCCCTCGCCTCATATGAAACTCACAAAATGGTCACTCTATTTCTAGCTGTGCTGTGGAAAGAGATTACTAGGTAGATGGAGGAAAAGATTCAATGCTGTACTCAAAGCTTCCTTGAAGAAATGCAACAATTCCTACAGGGTCTCTTTCCTTGTTATATTGCTCTGTGACTTCTTGAAATCTTTATCCCGTGAGGGAGAGCAATTTCAAGTTCCTAGGTATCCCTGAAGATCTATCCTGGACCTAACATATTGATACAATCATGAAGAAGAAATACCACAGCCTATACTTTATCAGGGGTTTGAGGAGATTTGGTATGGGACCAAAGATTCTAACAAATTTGTACAAATGTACCACTGAAGAGCATTCTAACCATCTGAAAAGGATGAGCCACTGCACAGGATCAGAGAAAGCTGTAGAGGATTGCAAACTCAACTAGCTCCATCATGGACTCCAGCCTCCCTAGCATAGAGAACATCTTCAAAAGACGTGGCCCCCAAAAGGCAGCACACATCATTAAGAACACTCAGCACAGCATATGCCACTTCTCCTTACTACCATTATAGAGGAAGGACAAGAGATGAAGATACACACTCAACGTTCTAACGGGCTGCATCACTGTCTGGTATGAAGGGGCTACTGACAGGACTGAAAGAAGCTGCAGAAGTTTGTAAATCTAGTCAGCTCCATCTTGGGTACTAGCCTACAAAGTACCCAGGACATCTTCAAGGAGCAGTGTCTCAGAAAGGCAGCGTCCATTATTAAGGGCCTCCAGCACCTTTTCTCACTTTACCATCAGGTAGGAGGTACAGAAGTCTGAAGCCACACACTCAGTAATTCAGGAACAGCTTCTTCTCCTCTGCCACCCGCTTCCTGAATGAACATTGAACCCTTGGGACTCAACCTCACTTTTATAAATATACAGTATTTCTGCTTTTTGCATGATTTTTAATCTATTCAATATATGTATACTGTAATTGATTTACTTATTTATTATTATTATTTTATTATTATTTTTTCTTCTTCTATATCATGAATTGCATTGACCTGCTGCTGCTAAGTTAAGAAATTTCACGTCACACGCTGGTGATAATAAACCTGATTCTGATTTTCAGGGTTGATGACCTGGAGAGGGATCAGTACGATGGGACAAGCAGACAAGGAAGTTGCAGAGAAATAAACCCAGCAAAATATGGAGATTAAGGGGAGGGAAAGATGTGCCTGGTGGTGTAATTACACTGGAGAGGGTGAAGTTCTGGAGAACCATGTGTCAGATGCAGAGGATTGTGAGGTGAGGACAAGGTTATGTAACAGAGTGGGTAGACATGTCAGAGATGCATGTGAAGGCTGCATTGATACTTGTGGAAGAGAAACACCATTTTCGGAAAAGAAAGGACATTTCAAATATCCTGGAGTGGGAAGCCTCAACCTGAGAACAGTTGTGGTTGAGTTATAAGAATTAAGAGAGGGGAATAGCATTCTTACAAGTGACAGTGTGGGAAGAGGTTTTATCAAGGTAACTGTGGGAGTGAGTGGATTTGTAGATAGAGTGAGTGTGTATTTAAACAGATAATTGTAATAGTAGATAATTTGTCTCTGGAGATGGAGAGAGAGGAATTGAAAAGAGGAGAAAGGTGTTGGAGACGGACCAAGTGAATTTAATGGCCAGGTGGTAATTGGACGCAAAGTTGATAAAATTGTTGAGCTTAGCATGGGTGTGGGAATGCAGTTGTCAATGTGATGAAGCAAGAGTTGGGGATGATTACCAATGTAGGCTTGCAACATGGACTAACTAAAAGGTAGGCCCAACCAGAAAAGGCTTATCATTTCTGACGCAGATAAAAATTAGATGGAATTTCCTTGAAGCTTAAAAAAGCAGGGCTTGAAGGAATGGACGCTGGGAGAATGGTACCACAGAATCCTGGAACCAGACAGAATAGTTTCAGTTTAAAGTTGAGGAAGTGTCTTTGCTTTCAGCAGATTCTGAACCTTGGAATGCTTCACCCGAGCAATGTTGATGCTAAGTTATTAAATTACATTCAAACCAAAATCAATAGATTTTATGAACTTTGAGTAACTAGAATTATAGAGCTGAGCAGAGAAAAGAACAAAGGACTAAAGAGCACATTAACCATGATCTTATTGAAATATGGAACAGGTTCATGATCCTATATGGCTAGATCTTGTTCCTATTTTTAAGTTCTTTTGATCTGATATTATTAGATAAACATTAGAATTGACTACATGAATCATTTTTGGAGATATAAAGTATTGAGTTTGTGTGAATGCTTCCGACAAAGCAAATAAGCTGATAGAAATATATCAGATTTCTGCTGATTAATAGAGTTTAAGTGTGTGTGTGTGTGTGTGTGTGTGTGTGTGAGAGAGAGAGAGAGAGAGACATAGAACTAGGGTTCTTAATAACAAGTGACCTATATGACTTTTATTTCAATTGGGAAAACTGTTTCTTGTGATCTAAGAGAGAATCTCCATCTATGAAGAATGCCAACATGATATTTTGTGTTGTCTGCAGGTGTGAAAATAGAGAAAGGTATAGCAATTGGCTATCCATTACAAGTATAGACAGGAAATGTAATGTGGAGCTTGTTTAATTGTCCTTTTAAGTCCAAAGAATATATGATATTCCATTTACTTCCAAACAGAATATCCATTTTTACAAATTGGAACAAGACTCATGAAAAAGTAGAACAAGAGAATTCAATGGAAAATTCAGCTATCATATTCTGGAATTATTTTATTCTCTCACAGAGAGAACCTTCTTCTGATATGTGAGTGGATATCTTATCCAAGTTGATATTAATATGAGAATCGCTTTCCAGTTTTGTTAATCTCAGCAAGCATACTCTGACTGTTCCCATGGAAAGATAACGAGAATAAAATTGCTGTTTGATGGGTTGCAGGGGACTGTCTGATCTAAGCAGAGCTTTGCAAGTCACTTCATGTAACATGATAGAGCTATATCAACATTGCATATTTCATTATCAGGACTGAATTGTCCCATATGGTATTTCATCATTACAGGTTTATTTTACACATGGATAAATTACAATACATGAGCAAACCCATTGTCTTTCTGACCCATTCAGAAACAATTTCTGTATACTATGTTCAGCTTTATTATTACATTTGCAGCCTTCAATTTTTTTTTACTGGAATTACGTTTTTCAATTCTGATAGTCAGTGCCCCTTGTCATCAATTTACCTAATGACAGTTTTCTGCCAGCTCCATCCCAAACTCCAACATCCTTTTCCCAGTTAAACCATGAAATCCACCTAACAGATTCCTCAGTAAGTCACTTTTTTCTGCACCTAGTAAGCAATAAAATCTTAACCTGGACTGTCAATCACTCAGCATGTTGCAATGCCTGCCGACAAAAGTTGTTACCAGGAATTAATCATCAAGTAAAAGGATAGGTTTAATTTCTTCTGTGTTTTTTTAGTTAAAACATTATTGCACTGTAGTCTAAAATTACTTAGTGTTTTATTTTAACATTTGTTTGAGATACGTAAATTAATAATTGATTAAAATGGTGCATAAATGCAATAGTCAGCGTGCAACTAGTTAAAACTAAACCTCAGTAAATGAAATGGAAAGTTGTTCATGAAGTCCCTGTGCTTAACTATCTCAAATATTTGTTTGTTATTTGAGCCCCTAATCAAAGTGAGTAATAAATATGTGGAACGAAACAACTTAGCACAATGTAAAATGCTCTTCAGAAGCCAGTTTCAGACATATTGACTGTCAGATTCATTCATTCCACAACTAATTCAACCAGAACTCATGTTGAAATTTGTTATACTATGCCAGGGAGCAAATGTAAGAAAAGTTCCTGATTTAAACAACCAAAATCATTCACTATGATCAATGTTTAAAAAAAAACACAAATGTTCAGGAAAAAGCAAGGTATCATTATTCAAGAGAGGCAGCAGAGATAAAACAAGTAATTACAGCCCTGTGAGTCTAATTCTGAGTGCTAAGGAACTTAATGGAAACATTTCTTAGAGACAGAATTAATATACACTTGGAATGATAGGGATTAACCAAAGAGAGTTAGCTTTATTAAGGGGTCACTGTCTGACCAGTGATTGAACTTTTCAGAGCAAAAGTGCATGTGTGGGGCCAGTGCTGTTGATACAGTCTGTTTTGCTTTTAGTAAGGCTTTTGATAAGGTTCAGCCTGAGAAATTTGTCCAAAATTATAGGGCCTATGGTATCCAACACAAATTGGCAAATAGATTACAAGATTAGTTTGGCAACTGAAGACTGGCAGTGAGAGGAGGGTGTTGTTTTTGCATTGTGACCAATTGCATGCAGTGGTGCTGGGACCCTTACTGTATGATATATGCCTTAACAATATGTTAACAATTCACATATTTCTATTATGTGAATATAGAAAGTAAGTTTGTAGATAAGTATAGTCATCGATTATAGGATGATGTTGATTAGTAAGGTGTGCAGAACAATGGCAGGTGGAATTTAGCTTTCTGTTAACTATAAGGTGATAGATGAGGGATTATTGATAAGTTCGTGGCCGAAGGTAGAAGGAGATGTTATTAACTTCAAACTTTCTGCATTCTCACTCAAAGAGTTGAACTGCACATGCATGTACCGAGAGCTGTATAACTCATCTCCTTCTACCTTAGGCCACAAACTTATCAATCACCCCTGCTGTGGACCACCTGGAGGTCCAAGACACTCTCATTACATGTACGTGCAGTTCAACTCTTTGAGTGATAATGCAGAAAGTTTGAAGTTAATAGCTCATCTGACTACCTTAGGCCATGAACTTATCAATCACCCCTGCTGTGGACCACTTCTACATAGAAGGGATCCATATATTCCACAACCATTGGACTAAGCGTGTACATGTAGGAGGGAACTATGTTGAAAACTAAATGTGCTAGATTTTCTAAAATTGACTCCTTCTAACTTAGGCCATGAACTTATCAATCAACCCTCGTATTTTGAGAGGACTGTCAAGGATAGGACACATACAATAGATGATGGTATCCAAGGGTACAACTGAGGTTAAAGATGTTATTTGTCACATGTACATTGAAACTTTGAAACTTACAGTGAAATGTAATGTTTGTGTCAAATCACATCAGCAGGACTGTGCTGGCTGCAGTCTCCGAGTGTTGCCATGCTTCCAGCAGTCCCACAACTTACTAACCCCAATTCGAACTGCACACCTTTAGAATATGGGAGGAACCGGAGAACCTGGAGGAATCCTCTGTGGTCAGGAGGAGAATTAAGAAATTCCTTACATCAATGGGAATTGAACTCCAATCAGTGATCACTGGTGCTATATATAAGTCGATTATTCTAACCACGAAACTACCGAGCAGAAGGTACATGGTGTATAAGTTGAAGGATCCCCCATGGCTTCAGTACAAATAGACACAACACTACAAATGCAGGAAGAACTTAGATAGTTTCGTAGAAGAAGAGATCATTTTTTTTCTGATAATTTCCCTTTCCACAGAAGCTGCTTTATTGGTTGCGTTATTTCGAGATTTCCGTACTTGATTCGGATTCCAGCAGCTGCAACCTTGTTTGTTTTCCAGCACAAGTAGATAAGTTAGTGAATAAGTTATCCAAAGTACTTCTCTTTATTAGGTGTACAGAGAATGGAAAGCAGACAGCTTAGTGTAGAGCATCAGTTGGGTCAGTGCTAAAGCACTGCATAAAATTCTGGCTAGCACGCTAGAGGAAGGATATCATTGCACTGGAGAGAGTACAAAGGAAGTTAATGCAGACATTGCGTGGGATGGAGAATATCATTTATAAAGAGAAACTGGCCAGGATTGTTTTCCTTGGAGCACAGGAGGCTGTTGAGTGTGATAAAGTAGATGGCAGGAATTTTGCACCACTTGTGCTGGCAGCTCATTCCATGCTCTCACCACCCTCTGAGCAAAGTTTCCCCTCACGTTCCCCTAATGATTATGCAATAATCATCAGATAATGTTTTACTTATATTGAATAAAAATAAAACAAATGTTGATTTTGGAAAAATCCGTTTTATTCTTTCATATGGTAATATGGGATTTCTTATGTCCAAATGAGAGGATAAATGGGGCCTCAGTCAATATCTTATTTGGAAAAAGATTTATCTTACACTGAATGCATAGTATTACAGTGGAACATCAGCATGGATGTACAAACAAGCATCACAAACTGGGGTCTTCCCTGTTTGCAGTGGATGACCAGGACCTATTCTATGCCTCGTCATTGCCCTTCGCTCTCCACAGAGTGTCACAGTACTGCCTTCTAGGTCATTAGATCTCACTGTAGATCTTATCCACCCAGTCCACAGGAGCTGATTTCACATGCTAGGACAGGCATATACTTAACTCACCAGGGTATGAGGCTGCTGGTTACTTTCACCTGGTTTAGTCCATCTGTTGAAGTGGTGTACCAGGGTGTGGCCACTGTTGCATGCTAATGGTTTCTTGGAGCTGCAGGTGAGAGCTGAGAGTCCAGCGAGGACCAAAGGTGGATGAGCTTCCCCAGAATGGACACGACAAGGCCCTTCATCAGAGGTGCTACCCTTCCCTGGCCACCCTATACACCCCAACGATCTGAAGATGAACATTTTCTTTCTTTGCTCCCCTCTAAACCTTTTGTTCATTACCCTAAGCCTAAGTGTTCTCATTTTTATTATGAGGAAAGTTTTCCTGCCATCTACCTTATCTATGATGCTGGTAAGTAGTATTAATGTAAATTAGTGCTTGAACATCAGGCATAGATATGATGCACCAAATAGCCTGTTTCTGTCCTACATGATTCTACGTTAGGTGCATAATTTTAAGAACAAAGCTTTCTGGTAAAATTGATGCATCCAAACCATGAGATCCAGTGGAATCAATGATCTGTGCTGTATTAGCCTATCACAAATGAGCACACCAAGAGCACTGCTATTGGTCTATGTGACGTAGGCAACTACCAATGGTCAGTTAGAGCTCCCACTATTTTTTTCATCATTCTGTGTTATTATTGGCATGAAAGGGAAGAAATAAAAGAATAAAGAAAGTACTGTATAAGTAAAGAATATCTCAAATTATTTTACAGCCAAAGAAGTACTGTACTTTTAAACTGTAGTCACTTTCCCATTGGTGTTTCCATATCAGCCTGTGATGCAACCAGTCAATATACTCTCCACCACACTTCTATAGAAGCTTGTCAAATGCAAAGGAACACCAGCGGCCACTTTACAGCCTGCAAAACTGCCAGGAATATCAATGTCATAGAGTCATAGAGAAGTTTAGCACAGAAGCAGGCCTTTTGGTCTATCTAGTCTATGTTGAAACCACTTAAGCTGCTTACTCCCATCGACCAGCATTGGAACCATAGCCCTCCATACCCTTACCATCAACGTACCTATGCAAACTTCTCTTAAACGTTGAAATCAAGCTCGTATGCACCACTTGTGCTGGCAGCTCATTCCATGCTCTCACCACCCTCTGAGCAAAGTTTCCCCTCACGTTCCCCTAATGATTATGCAATAATCATCAGATAATGTTTTACTTATATTGAATAAAAATAAAACAAATGTTGATTTTGGAAAAAATCCGTTTTATTCTTTCATATGGTAATATGGGATTTCTTATGTCCAAATGAGAGGATAAATGGGGCCTCAGTCAATATCTTATTTGGAAAAAGATTTATCTTACACTGAATGCATAGTATTACAGTGGAACATCAGCATGGATTTGGCAAAGCTGGTAGAGTTGCTGCCTCACTGCCAGGTACTCAGATTCAGTTCTGATCTCAGGTCCTACCAGAATGAAGTTCGCATATTCTCCCTGTGATTGTGTGGATTTCCTCCAAGTTCTCCATATATCTCTGATGTCTCACAGGTATATGAGTTGGTAGGTTCATTGGTGCCTGTAAGTAATCCCACGAGTGTGGGTGAGTGGAAGAACCCTGGGATAGTTGACAAAAATATGGGGAGAATTAGAAATGGGATTAGCATAGCATTAGTGTGAATGGATGATTGGTGGATGGTGCACATTTGGTGGGCTGAAGTGTCTATTTCAGTGTTGCATTGTGATTTTAGTGCTGAATTCTCTAATGTGGGACTGAAATTCACAGTCTCCTCTTTCAGAGAGGAAGTTGTTGCCAGTATAAGAGAAAACTGCAAAAAATTAAAGGGTATCAGATTTTAACCAGATGCATAATTGGAGACCTAAAAATAGGTAGAAAAGTTCTGTTGTTTAAATACAAGTCTGTTCCATGTCCCTTGCAGTGTTGGAGCAAACTGGTTGGAGTTTGTTCAGATCCATCCTTACTTTATAAATTCAGCAGTGTGGCTATGGAAGAAAAGGAAGTGAAGCTTAATGTGATTCAATTTGTGTTTCTTAACAGTCAAATCTGAACTATACCACTCTTTCAGATGAAATTAGAATCTTCAGAATGCCAAGTCCTTTAAGAGAACGCACCCTGGGAAAATCTTCTAATGTTGGGGTAATCAATTTTAATTAAATCTGATACTAGCTGAATGTACCACCCTGGTTGATCTGTGTAATATCTGATTCAACTGGATTACCAAAACAATGAAATCGTGACCATACCTTGGCTTATCTGGATTTTTTAAAAATGTGTGACAGTCTTTGTCTCCACATTACTTCAGGCAGTGCATTTCAGATTCTGAATATCAACTGGGTGAAAAAAAAATCTTCAGATCCTCTCAAAACCTCCTATCCTTTACCATAAATTGCTATGGAGAAAATCTTCTTACTACCTACCCAATTCATCATGAGACTGTCTGGAGGGAGTATTCCCTCCAGATGAATTGCAGCTCCAAGCTAACGCGATGAAGTCCTTGGGGATTTTGCTTGCCCATCTTTCACAAGTTTAGCTGAAATCCTGCATGCAAGGGATAAACAGGATTTATGCTGATCTTCCATTGAAATTATACTGCCTCTTTGAATTATCAGGGCATATTCCTTGTGGGAGAAGAGCTGAGAAATTCTGAAGCATGTCAAGCACCTTATGTTCTAAATTCAGCCATAAGCAGATTGAAAAAAAAGCACATTTTCCATGAGTAGTTTGTTTTCCATTGCAGGCCCCAGCTACACAAAACAAGACCCCATAAATAAGAAATAAGATTTACATCCTGTCTAGCGTTATTTCTATTCATAGCTGTTAAAGAAATATTACTAGCCCAACACCAGGAGAACTCCCATCCTTCAAATATTATCATGGGATCTTTTAATTTTTCCTGAAAAGGCAGAGAGGTTAGTTCATCACCTGAAACACTGAACTGCACACCTAGGTAATACATCCACTAAAACAGAAATACTTCAACTTTGAAGAAAGAGAAACCTTGAAGATCAAGTGCTGGAAAATAGGATTGGTAGAAATAGAAAATTAATGGTCAGAATGGATACGTGGGCCAATGTTCTTCTGCTCTGTAACTCTATGATACACAATTTTAATTATATGTACCAGTAATATGTAATTAACTGTGCATAACATAATAATATACAGTATATGTAACCATATTAAACCATTTTATTAATTTATCAAGTTAACAGTACAAATAACCAAAAACTGCTGCAGTAATATTAGCTTACTGTGATTTATTTCAGCAATTTTATCTTCATATATCATATATCTTCATATATCTTTCCCACTGCTGCTTTCCCCCTTTATCCTCTCTTCAACATGTTAATTTTGTTCATGGTTATCATGCACTCTCCGCTAACGTCCCAAATGTATATGTCTATATTTCTGTTTTGACTGTGTCAATAATATTTCACATCTGATTTCAATTCAGCTGATGCCCTTGCGAGCTCACTTTCCAGTAACATTTACTCAATAATCTGGAATAGCATTTCTCTTCCCTAACCCAAGAGACTCCGAGAAGTATCCTAGTAAATTGCCATTCCTATTGAATTTTTTAACAAAGCACAGACTTAACCCTAAAACCTTTCAACTAGGATTGCTTGTTTATACACTGAATGGCAATCTAAACCATTTGAGAATTGATTAATTCTTTTTCTCATTAAGCAAGAAACTTAAGTGATGCCACATAGTAAATGCTACAAAATCACATTTAAGATGATTCCAAATATTTGATCATGTTTCCCACCGTTTATCTAGATCATGTATGTGCTCTTAGTAACAGATGTACTGTATAGTGTGATTCCAACAAGAGATATAAAACAAGTATTTTAGCTGAACACTTTACATGATCTTTGTTATAAACGTTGTTTAAATGTTATATTGGAAGGAAGTGAAACATTATCCGATCTTATGTAATGTAAAATGCCAATGCTATTAATCAGCATTGTCCCAAAGCTGCTACAGTGGGTAACATGTTACTATTTTAAATGGTCATAAAAATAAAAAGCCACCATTCTTCTCCACTATAAACTTAAAAATGGCCAAATATTTCAGATAAATGTGCCCATTCATGTGTAGTGTATTTGACAGCAAACTGAGCCAACTTCTATTAAATTCCTACAAAACAGGAAACATATGTGACAGCTTTTGTGGTTAAATATTGAGGACTGACAGTGAAACGTGTTTCTGCTGGAAGCAATGTGCATTTGAGAATCCAAGACTCCTATCAATTTCAAAGCTAACAAGCTTGAGACCAGCCTGCCACCATAAATTGTATTAGATTAAAAAGTGACCTTGTACATGGAAACATCTGCCTCACTCAGGTTTTTATAATCACATGATTTCAATGTTTAAAAGACCAATTTGCATTCAAGTATCTGCTATGAAACCATTGTGAATTCTGATTCTTAAGAGCACTGCTTCCTTCGGATTTCTTGATGTGACCATGATTGTTTCAAAGATTACATGGAGGGTATATTTTTCAACTTTGGAATCCAAATTTATACAAAGAGACAGCACAGTAGTGTAGTGGTTAGTGGGATTTCTACGCACCGATTACCAATCAGGGTGCTGCCTGTTCCTCCATTGCTCTGATTTTCTCCATCATTTCAACGATGTATGACTGAGGTTAGTAAGCTGTGGTCACGCTATATTGGTGGCAAAAGCATGGCAACACTTGCAAGCTGCCCAGCACGGAAACAATGTATTTCACTCCATCTTTCATAGACACGAGACATTTTGCAGATGCTGGAAATCCAAAGCAACACACACGAAATGCTGGAGGTTTTCAGCAGGTCGGGCAGCATCTATGAAAATAAATAAGCAGTCGACATTTTGGGGCAAGACCCTTCTTCAGGACTGGAAAGGAAGGGGGAAGATGCCAGAAGGAAAAGATGGAGGGAGGGGAGGAAGGTTAACTAGAAGGTGATAAGTGACATATGACAGTGAGAGCGGCTGTCAGAGGGCTCCACACTTGGTGATCGATCACGCGCTTGCTTTCTCTCTCGATGGTGAGTAAGAGCTTGCTGCCAATTCTTGAGTCAGGGAACCTGAAATAAAAAGCAATGTTTCAGACTGACTGTAAAATTGAAATAGTGGCTGTTTGTCTCCCCTCTCGCTCTGGCAGGAGTGATAAGTGCCAGGAAGGATGATGGGTAAGGGAATCATATAGGGAACGAATCCTGCGGAAAGCTGGGGGAGGGGGAGCTAAAGATGTGTTTAGGGGTAGGATCCTTTGGGGATGGCGGAAGTTGCAGAGAAAGTTGGACATGGGGCTCGTGGATTGGTAGGTAAAGACGCGAGGAACTCCATCACTGTTAAAGCAGAAGGAGGATGAGGTCAGTGCAGATGTCCAGGAAATAGAGGAGATGCAGGTGAGAGCAGCATCAAATGGTTCAAGTAGTTCCATTTATTATCAGAGAATGTATACAGTATACAATGTGAAATATTTGTCTTCACAGACATTCACAAAAACAAGAACCCTAAAAGAATGAACAACAGAAAAACGTTAGAACCCCAAAGCCTCCTCTGCCCTCTGCCCCACAAACAGCAGCAAGCATCAACGCATCAACCTCCCCCCGCCCGTTTCCGCAAAATGCGTCAGGACCCACAACTCACCAAGCAACAAAAAAGCACCCAAAGAGAGTTCATGATCTGCAGTCACCTAAAGCTATTGTTTAGCTGACAGTTTGACATGCCACAGGCTCGCTCTCTCCCTCACTAACAAAGGACCCAGAGGTATAGCCCATTTTCACAGTGAAAAGGGAAGCTGATAGTTGCTGTTACGATACTACAGTCTGCCAAGTTGCTTTTTATTCCAAGATCCTTCGACTCGAGAACTGGCACCAAACTCTTTCACCATCAAGAAGAAAGAGAGTACGACTGCTCGACTACAGAGACCTCCGTCCATATTTGCCACAGCAAAATCTTGATGGTCCATCTCCCATGATGCCTCATTCAGCCACACTGGCCTAGAATCAATCGTCCACAGAGCCAAACTCCAGTAGCGCCATCTTCCAAGCCGGGACTGGAGAACGTTGACAAACGGTCAAGCTCCAGGAATTGGAACTTACCTGTCGTACAAAAACACAGCTTGAGTGCTACTTGCAGATCTGGGTCTCAATAGGACCCCAGTTACCTTGAAAACGGGGAAAAAAAGAGACATTAAAGAGAGGAGATTAAATTGTTTCTGCAGATGAGCTCAAAGAGGCAGCCAGTTGGCGCCATCAATGGTGGAAGACCCCATTTCAAACCATCAGAAAATTGTCTCCAACATCATTAATAACCTTAGCAACCCTGGAGAACTCACATCCACTGCCATCAAACTCATAGTTCCCTTACTAGTTCCCTTCCTTCTACCCCTTACCCAAGATCCACAAACCTGACTGTCCAGGTAGGCCCATTGAGTCTGCCTGCTCCTACGTCAATGAACTCGTGTCCATGTACCTCGACCCCATTTTATCCCCCTTGTTTCAGTCCCTTCTCACCTATAACCACAACAATTCTCATGCTCTTGGTCTCCTCCCTAACTTTCAAATCCCTGGCCCTGACCACATCATTTTCACCATGGACGTCCAGTCCCCTGCACTCCTATCGCCCATCAAGAAGATCTTAAAACTCTGAGCTTCTTTTTATAAACGACCCAGCCAGTTCCCCTCCACAACTACCCTCTTCCATCTGGCAGAAATGGCCCTCACCATCAAAAGTTTTTCTTTTGGCTCCTCTCATTTTGTCCAGACTCTAGGGGTAGCCATGGATACCCACACTGGTGCCCGCTATGCCTGCCCTTTCATTGGCTATATAGAACAGTCCACGTTCCAAGCCTTCCTTGGTAATGTTCCCCAACTCTTTCCCCATTACATTGATGATGACATTGGTCTTATCATTGTGCTTCATGCACCCATGCTGAGCTCATCAATTTCATCAATTTTGCCTTCAACTTTCACTTTGCCCTTAAATACACATGGTCCATTTCTGACACCTCCCTCCCCTTTTTTGATCTCTGTGTCTATCTCTAAAGACAAACTGTTGGCAGACCTCATATAGAAACCAAACAATGTATAAAATCATTCCGAGTCTTCCCCAAATAGAATCCTTGGATAAACCATGAGATTTACATTCTGCTGAGGCCCAGATCAAAAGCATTCAAGTCTGGAGACCAAGAAAGTTACTAGAGGTCCAGGAAAACTGGAAAACTATCTCTCAGGCGAAGTGGCAATTCCGGACTAAACTTGAATCAACAAAGAGATGCTCGACAGTTGTGTCGGGCTTCAATACTATCACCTCTTATAAAGTTAAATCAAATGACATAGGCTACAACAAGGCTTCGCTTCCAGATGAGCTCAATGTCTTCTATGCTTACTTTGACCATCAAAACTTGCAGAAATTATCACAAACTCCCACGGTCCCAATGATCCAGTGATTTCAGTCTCTGAGGCCAATGTGCAAATGGTCTTCGGGAGGGTGAGCCCACGACAAGCATCTGGCGTAGACAGGTACCTGGGCAAATACTAAGAATGTGCTGATCAACTGGAGTGTTCACTGAGATCTTTAACCTCTCACTTCAACAGTCTGAGGTACCATCTGCTTCAAGCAGGCTTTAAATATACTGGCATTCATGAAGAACTTGGTAACCTAACTCAATGACAATCATGCAGTAGCACTTACATACACGTTGATGAAGTGTTTTGCAAGATTGAGTGATAAAACATATCAGCTCCTGCCTGAGAAGTGACTTAGACTGATCTAATTTGTGTACTGGAGCAACAGGTCCACAGCAGATGCATCTCAATTGGCTCTTCATTCAGCCCTGGAACATCTGGATAGCAAAGATGCTCTTGAACAGAAAATACTAAAAAAGTAGTGGATTCGGCCCAGGACATCACGAGTAAAGCCCTCCCCATTCGAAATGTTGCAGGAAAGCAGCATATACCATCAGGGACAGCCATTACACACTGCTGACATCAGGAGGAAGGTACAGGAGCCTCAGGAGTCACACCACCAGGTTCAGGAATAGTTTCAATTGAATTAAGTTGACTTTATTACTTATATCCTTCATATACATGAGGAGTAAAAATCTTTACGTTATGTCTCGGAATGTGCAATGTGCAATTTATAGTAAATTATAACAAATTATATGTAGAACAGGATAGTCAATATAACATAGAAATGCAGTTGTGTTAGCATGAGTTAAGCAGTCTGATGGCCTTTTGGAAGAAGTTGTCCTGGAACCTGTTGGTCCTGGCTTTTATGCTGCTGGAACTGTTTGTGGTTGCAGTGACTCAGGTCCCCAAAGATCTTTTGGGCCCTTTTGCACACCTCTCTTTGTAAATGTCCTGAATAATGGGAAGTTCACATCTACAGATGTGCTGGGCTGTCCTCACCACTCTCTCCAGAGTCCTGTAATTGAGGGAACTACAGTTCCTATACCAGGCAGTGATGCAGCTAGTCAGGATGCTCTCAGTTGAGCCCCTATAGAATGTTCTTGTGATTTGGGGATCCACATCAAACTTCTTAAACCGTCTGAGGTGAAAGAGGCACTGTTGTGCATTTTTCACTACTTAGCCGGTATGTACAGAGCACGTGAGATCCTTGATGATGTTTATGCCAAGGAACTTATGGCTATTCACCCTCTCAACCCCAGATCCATTGATGTCTATAGGGGCTTGCCTGTCTCCATTACTCCCGTAACCCACAACCAGCTCCTTTGTTTTTGCAACATTGAGGGAGAGGTTGCTTTCTTGACACCACTGTGTCAGGGCGATGACTTCTTCTCTGTAGGCTGCCTCATTATTATCTGAGATTAGGCTGATCAGTGTAGTGTCATTAGTAAATCTCACTGGTGCTGTGGCAGGCAACACAGTCATGGGTATACGAAGTGTAAAGGTGGGGTTTAGTACACAGCCGTGAGCAGCACCTGTGTTAAGGGTCAGAGGGGCAGAGCCCATTCTTACCACCAGCCGGCGATTTGACAGGAAGTCTAGGATCCTGCTACACAAGGCAGGGTGAGGGCCGAGGTCTCTGAGCTTTGTGTCGAGCCTGGAGGGAATGATGGTGTTGAATGCTGAACTGTAGTCCAAGAACAGCATTCGCACATAAACATCCCTCTTCTCCAGATGTGTAAGGATGGTATGTAGAGCAGTGGCTATTGCGACGTCTGTTTATCGGTTGTGTCGGTAGGCAAATTGTACGGGATCCAGTATGGGTGGTAGCAAGCAGCAGATGTAGTCCTTGACCAGCTTCTCAAAGCATTTGTTTATTATTGAGGTGAGTGTGACACTCACCCCAAAATGTTGACTATTTATTTATTTCCGTGAATCTTACCTGACCTGCTGCATTCCTCCATCATTTTGTGTGTGTCACTCTATGTTTCGATGTACCTGTGACAAATAAAGCTAATCCAAATTTGATGGCAGCGAATTAGCTGCCCAACATAATACTCTCAAAGTTCGAAGTTTGAAGCTTCAGATGGCGGATGCATGAATTAAAATAATAATGAAAAATGAAATGGAAATACTCAGCAAGTCAGGCATCGTGTGTGGAGAAAGAAATGCTTCAAGTTTCATCACAGCCATTAGAATCAACTCTGAAAGTCATCAAGTTACTATGATAACTCTATTCCTTTCTCCATAGGTGCTGCCTTATCTGCAGAGTATTCCCAGTACCTCTGTTTTTAGTAATCATAGTCATAGAGTCATAGACATATAGAGTGTGACACTATGGAGCTAGGCCCTTCAGCCCATCATGTGCATGCTACCCATTGTACCCAATTCCAAGTTACCTTTACCTTTTGGGCCTTTGTTGGGCTATTTTGCTACCTTTGACTTCATACTTCATGGATTTGTATCTGAACCATTGGATGTGTCCACATTATTCTCTACTCACAGTTATTTTGTCTCCTGTGTTTACAAATAGCAAAAGTGAGAAGTTATGCACTTTAAGAGAAGTAGGCACAACCATAGTCAAAGTCTCAAAAAGTGGAATGTGAAGATTACATACAACCAACTCATTAAGATCTTTGTCGATGACATGAAAATGTGTGGTTGAAAATGAGAAAAAGAGCAAGGTGGCTCATTGGCCATGACAATTGCTCCTGGTGTGTAGGAATCTGGAGGAGGCAATGGGAATATGAGGATAAAATGTTACAAGGAAAATTAGCAGGCAATGGCACTGCACTGACAACCAGCAAAGATTTGACAGGTTAAATTGCTTCCTTCTATACCATAACAAAAATGGGGAAATATGGGAATAGTGTTCACCTGAACAGATTTATTTCTCCTCAGCCAGAACACTGTAGTTTGAATAGCTTTCTTGCTGCATCATAAATTTCTCTAGTTCTCCAAATTTCTGTGCTGAAACTAAGAAAGCCATGTCCATACATTTTCTGTTAAGTCGATGAAAAACTGAGAGCCTTATAATTTAGGGAAATAGAGTGCTAAGTTCTTCCCTTTTCAAAATGTGCATCTAAAACACTGCTTATTGGAGTTACTCTAACACATATTAGAGTTCTATCATGCAGTGCGATTAACTGAAAGTGCTTGATATGTTCATTGATCCATTAAACTGGAAACTGCAAGGAAAATAATTTTCAACTGCTTGGTTATTCACTATTTGATGAGATGAATTTCCCTTGTTTCCATAAAATTCAGAATACTTTTACTACTGTTGAACAGCTGAGAATCAGAATCAGAATCAGGTTTATTGTCATGGATACAGTATATATCATGAAATTTGTTGTTTTTCAGCAACAGTATTACCAAAAGGAATATTTACTAAGAAGATTTCTTGTGCACTTGGACCGTTGTTTGATGATCATGTGAAATCTCTCCTACCTACAGTATGTTGCACCAAATTACTCTTTAAAGCTTAATACCTCCAAGCAACATGGCCCCATTGACTCTCGTCAGTTTTTGTAGAGTCACCACAGAAGACTTGCTATCTGGATGCATTGTGGATTGCTATGGCAACTGCTCAGCCTGAGTCCATGAGAGAGCTGTGGACACAGCTCAGGACACCACAGAAACTAGCTTCCCCTCCTTAGACTCCATCTACACTTCTTGCTGGCCTCAGTAGAGCAGCCAACAGAATCAAAGACCTCGCCCGCAACAGACATCCTCACTTCTCCCTTCTCCCATCAAACAGAAGATACCAAAGCCTGTAAGCAAGCATATACCACTAAGCTGTTATAGACTATTGAACTACTATGATAAGATGGACCCTTGATCTCATTATGGCCTTGCACCTTATTGGCTGCCTGCACTGCCACATCCTCTATAATTATTACATTATTTTGAATGCTATATTTATTTTTTCATTGTTCTACCTCAGTGCGTTGATGTGATAAAATGATTTGTACAGACAGCATACAAAAAGGTTTTCACTGCGCTACATGCAACAATAGTAATTTTCCAATTTACAATTCAATCTCCACAGTTCTGCATTGTCTAGAAGCTTGTAAGAGTTGCCTATATATAATAAAGCATCCCTTGATCCATGGTGCTCTCATTGTTTCACATGCTGTCCAGATAATGTGCTATCTGGAACACCTCAATAGTAATTTAATGAGCTGATACACATTATAGCTTGAGGCTAGCTCTATGGCTGCAAGTAGTCACTATGCTACAAGTAAATATAATGCTCCATAATTTTCAACACGGATACAATGACACAGCTGAAAGCTGCTGGCAAATCCAAAGCCACACTCCCCATGACAACCAGACAGGGGCATACACATTTTGGCTGAATCTCCACGGGAGGAGACAAACTCCACATTGATTCAAAGAGATTATCAAGTCCTGATCAAGAGTCCAGAGGGAGATCCTGGGCACTAGGAAACCAGCAGAATACGTACACAATGCTGTGAGAACTCAGCAGGTCAGGCAGCATCTGTGAGAAAAGAGTAGCCAATGTTTCGGGCCGAGACCCTTCATCAGGAAGGTTCCTGTGTACGTATTCTTTGATCCACAGCATCTGCAGTTGTACTTTTGTGTTAGGAAACTAGCAGATCTTCCATGTCCACCATAAGTAAAGTCTAGTAACCACTGTATTTTCCTGCAACAGTCAAACCCTGCCAAATGAGAGAAAAGACAGAAAAAAAGTAAAGTTCTCCCCTATATCAGAGGGTGATAACTAAGGGCTGTTTCTCAGACTGGAGGCCTGTGTCTAATTGGGTGCCACAGGAAAGTGCTGAAACCTTTGTTGTTTGGAATTTACATAAATGTGAGCGTACAAGGCATAGTCAGTAATTTTTCAGTTGATACTAAAGTAAGCAAGGTGTTGATAATATGGAAGGCTTTGAAAAATTACTGGTGGATTTAGATCAGCTAGCTAATTGGGCTGAGGAGTGCCAAGTGCCTTTTAGCACCAATAAATGGGATGCATTTTGCTTTGGGAGATCAAATCAGAGTAGGACTTACTGAATGAATGGTAGACCCTTGGGGAGGAACTGACACAGAGGGATCCAGGTGTGCATATGTATAGCTGGCTTAAAGAGGTGTCACATGTAAATACAGTGGTGGAGGCGTTTGACACACTGGCCTTCATCAGGTAAGGCTCTGAGTATAGGAGTTGGGAACTCATGATGAAGTTACATGAGCCATTGGTGAGTCCATACTTGCAGAACTGTGTACCTTTTTGGACACCCGATTAAAGGAAATATGTTATTAGTTTGCTAAGGCTACTGGGGAGAGTTTAAACTAGGATTGTTGGGGGGGTGGGAAACGAACTGAAGAGACTGGGGAAGAGGAGGTTGGCTCACAAATAGAGAAAGCTTATAGACAGTGCAAGAGGGAGGATAGGCAGATGATAGAGAAGGGATGAGCTCAGACCGAAGGCTTGAGATGTGTCTATTTCAATGCAAGGAGTGTTGTGAACAAAGCAGATGAGGTTAGAGTGTGGATCAGTACTTGGAGATATGATGTGGAGGCCATTACAGAGACTTGGATGGCTCAGGGACAGGATTGGTTACTTCAAGTGCCGGGTTTTAGATGTTTCAGAAAGGACAGGGAGGGAGGCAAAAGAGGTGGGGGCGTGGCATTGTTGATCAGAGATAGTGTCATGGCTGCGGAAAAGGAGGACGCCATGGAGGAATTGCCTACGGAGTCTCTGTGGGTGGAGTTTAGAACAAGAAGGGGTCAATAACTTTGCTGGGTGTTGTTATAGGCTGCTTAATAGATACAGGGATATTGAGGAGCAGATAGGGAAATCGTTCCTGAAAAGGTGTAATAATAGCAGAGTTGTTGCGATGGGAGATTTTAATTTCCCAAATGTCGATTGGCATCTCCCTAGAGCAAGGGGTTTAGATGGGGTGGAGTTTGTTAGGTGTGTTCAGGAAGGATTCTTGACACAGTATGTAGATAAGCCTACAAGAGGAGAGGATGCACTTGATTTGGTATTGGGTAATGAACCTGGATCTCTCAGTGGGAGAGCATTTTGGAGATAGTGATCATAATTCTATCTCCTTTACAATAGCATTGGAGAGAGATAGGAACAGACAAGTTAGAAAAGTGTTTAATTGAAGTAAGGGGAATTATGAAGCTATCAGGCAGGAAATTGGAGGCTTAAATTGGAAACATGTTCTCAGGGAAAAGTACGGAAGAAATGTGGCAAATATTCAGGGGATATTTGTGTAGAGCTCAGCATAGGTATGTTCCAACGAGACAGGGAAGTTATGGTAGGGTAGAGGAACAGTGGTGTAATAAATCTAGTCATGAAGAAAAGAAAAGCTTACAAAAGGTTCAGGGAGTTAAAGATCTAGAAGATTATAAGGCTACTAGGAAGGAGCTTAAGAAAGAAATTAGGAGAGCCAGAAGGGGTCATGAGAAGGCCTTGGCAGGTAGGATTAAGGAAAGCCCCAAGGCATTCTATGTGAAGAGCAAAAGGATAAAACATGAAAGAATAGAGCCTATCAAGTGTGACAGTGGGAAAGTGTGCATGGAACCGGAGGAAATAGCAGAGGTACTTTATGAATACTGTACTTCAGTATTCACTATGGAAAAGGATCTTAGTGATTGTAGTGATGACTTGCAGCAGACTGAAAAGCTTGAGCATTTAGATATTAAGAAAGAGTCCATCTCAGACACTTCTCTCCCCTTTCTCTATCTCTCTGTCCACTGACATCTATAAACCCACTGATTCTCATAACTACCTCAACTATACCTCTTCCCACCCTGCCAAAAGTAAAAATGCTATTCCCTGTTCCCAGTTCTTCCATCTCCACCATATCTGCTCCCAAGCTGAGGCTTTCCACTCCAGGTCATCTCAAATGTCCTCTTTCTTTTAGAATCGTGGTTTCCCTTCTGCTGTCATCAATGATGCCCTCACCCGCATCTCCTCCATTTCCCACACTTCGGCCCTCACCCCATCCTCCCATCACCACAACAGGGACCGTGTCCCCTTTGTCCTCACCTATCACCCCATCAGCCTCCGGATCCAGCATATTATTCTCCGCAACTTCCGCCACCTTCAACAGGACCCCACCACTAAGCACATCTTTCCCTCTCTACACCTCTCCGCTTTTCGCAGGGATCGTTCCCTCCACGACTGCCCGGTCCACACGTCCCTCCCCACTGATCTCCCACCTGGTACTTATCCCTGCAAGCGTAAGAGCCTGGCACCTACCAGCCTTCTCCTTTCCACTCTCCCCCCCACCTTCTCCCCCCTGCCCCCTCCTTCTTCAGTCTTGACGAAGGGTCTTGCCGAAACGTTGACTGCTCGTTTCCACGGATACTGCCCGACCTGCTGAGTTCCTCCAACTTGTTTGTATGCATTGATTTGACCACAGTGTCTGCAGTGTACTTACTGTTTAATATTAAGAAAGAGGATGTGCTGAAGCTTTCAGAAAGCATCAAGTTGGATAAGTCGCTGGGACCGGATGAAATGTACCTCAGGCTATTGTGGGAAGCGAGGGAGATGATTGCTGAGCCTCTGGTGATGATCTTTGCATCATCAATGTGGATGGGAGAGGTTCTGGCGGATTGGAGGGTTGCAGATGTTGTTCCTTTATTCAAGAAAGGGAGTAGAGATAGCCCAGGAAATTATAGACCAGTGAGTCTTACTTCAGTGGTTTGTAAGTTGATGGAGAAGATCCTGAGAGGCAGGATTTATGAACATTTGGAGAGGTATAATATGATTAGGAATAGTCAGCATGGCTTTGTGAAGGGCAGGTCGTGCCTTACGAGCCTGGTTGAATTTTTTGAGGATGTGCCTGAACACATTGATGAAGGAAGAGCAGTAGATGTACTGTATATGGATTTCAGCAAAGGTTTTGATAAGGTACCCCATGCAAGGCTTATTGAGAAAGTAAGGAGGCATGGGATCCAAGGGGACATTGCTTTGTGGATCTAGAACTGGCTTGCCTATAGAAGGCAAAGAGTGATTGTAGACGGGTCATATTCTGCATGGAGGTTGGTGACCAGTGTTGTGCCTCAGGGATCTGTTCTGGGACCCTTACTCTTCATGATTTTTATAAATGACCTGTATGAGGAAGTGGAGGGATGGGTTAGTAAGTTTGCTGATGACACAAAGGTTGGAGGTGTTGTGGATAGTGTGGAGGGCTGTCAGAGTTTAGAACAGGATGTTGATAAGATGCAAAACTGGGCTGAGAAGTGGCAGATGGAGTTCAACCCAGATAAGTGTGAAGTGGTTCATTTTGGTAGGTCAAATATGTGGCAGAATATAGTATTAATGGTAAGACTCTTGGCAGTGTGAAGGATCAGAGGGATCTTGGGGTCCGAGTCCATAGGATGCTCAAAACAGCTGCGCAGGTTGACTCTGTGGTGAAGAAGGTATATGGTGTATTGGCCTTCATCAATCGTGGAATTGAATTTAGGAGCCAAGGTAATGTTGCAGCTATATAGGACCCTGGTCATACCCCACTTGGAGTACTGTGCTCAGTTCTGGTCACTTCACTACAGGAAGGATGTGGAAGCCATAGAAAGGGTGCAGAAGAGATTTACAAGGATGTTGCCTGGATTGGGGAGCATGCCTTATGAGAATAGGTTGTGTGAGTTTGGCCTTTTCTCCTTGGAGCAAAGGAGGATGAGAGGTGACCTGATAGAGGTGTACAAGATGATGAGAGGCATTGATCATGTGGTTAGTCAGAGACTGAAATGGTTGCCACAAGAGGACACAGGTTTAGGTTGCTGGGGAGTAGGTACGGAGGAGATGTCCGAGGTAAGTTTTTACTCAGAGAATGGTGAGTGTGTGGAATGGGCTGCTGGCAACAGTGGTGGAGATGGATACAATAGGGTCTTTTAAGAGGCTTTTAGATAGGTACACGGAGCTTAGTAAAATAGAGGGCTTTAGATAAGCCTAGTAATTTCTAAGGTAGGGACGTGTTCGGCACAACTTTGTGGGCCAAAGGGCCTGTATTGTGCTGAAGGTTTTCTATGATTCTATGGTTAAACTAGAAAGGGCACAGATAAGACTTATCATGATGTTGCCTAGATATTGAGTTCTAAGTTATAAGGAGGA
Source organism: Hypanus sabinus (assembly GCF_030144855.1). NCBI lineage: Eukaryota > Metazoa > Chordata > Chondrichthyes > Myliobatiformes > Dasyatidae > Hypanus > Hypanus sabinus. The sequence continues at coordinate 31,402,374 of NC_082710.1, read as the reverse complement.
CTTGTGCAGATAGGACTTTATTCCCTGGAATGTATGAGATTGAGGAGTGGCTGAAAGGTGTTATATATGATCATAAAGGGCATGGGCAGGATGAAAGCACATAAGTTTTTTTCCAAATATGTGGTGATAAAAGGAAGAGGGGATCAATGTAATATTAGTGATGAGAGATTTAAAAGTCATGTCAGGTTCAGCTCCTTCACACAAGGGATGGTGCACCTTTGGATTTGAGCTACTAGAAGCAGTGGCTGATTCGCTCGCTTTAGGTCGCATCTGGCAATTCCAGTTGGTGGACAATTTCCCTCCACGCCACTTTGACATATTGGGAAATCATGTACTCGGCAAGTTACAGCAGTGGTTTGCCTTTTCCTACTGCCAGGTGAGTTTAAAGAGATCACCACCTCTTAGTGGCTGATTAGCAAGATTTAAAAGCCAACTAGGTAAGTACTTGCACATGAAAGGTTCAGAGACCATGAGTTCAATGCACACAGGTGGGACTAACTCACTGAGAAACATAGATGGTATGAACAAGTTAGGCCAAAGGCCTGCTTCTTTGCTATGGAACTCTATGACTCAGTGACATAGATGCCTACATTCTTTATCAGTTATCATGAAGGACTGTGATGTGGCAAGCCATTTTAGAAATTGATTTATTGCTTTTATCAGTGCAGATAGATCTGTAAAGCAAGAGAAACAAGAAAGATTACAGGTGCTAGAATAGAGAAACACACAAAAATTTCTGAAGGATCTCAATAGGTTAGCCAGCATCTGTGGAGAGATATTTTAGATCAAGGCTATTCTTTTCACCCATGGATGCTACCTGACCTGCTGAGTTCCTCTGGCAGCTTTTTTTTTGAGGATCAGGAGTCGTGGCAGAAGGAGTAGTGTTTATGTATCACCACCTACACTTTCCCATCTGATGATTGGTATACTGATAGGAATGTGTGGAAAGAACGCTATGATCCACCTCAGCTTTGTGCCAAAACTCCACTCATAGTCTTCCTGATAAGAGTTCTGTTTCTAGCCAATTCAATTTTCTCCATGTCATAAATACAGTCACAGTACTGGCATTTACCCAACAATGGTAGGCATGTTTACAGAAAGAAGGACGATCTGTCTAATTGCTGCCCATTCAGTCTATCCTCTATCATCGGCAAAGTGCTTGAAATGGTCAAGTGATACTTACTTCTCAGTGTTTAATTTGGGTCTCATCAGGACTGTCCACCTCATGAACTTATCACAACCTTTTTTCAAATATGTATCAAAGACCTGAATTCTAAAGTTGACATCAAAAATAACATTTAGTGAAGTGTGGCTTCTGGAAAAGTCAATGGACACCTGGGGAAAGCATTGTGATAGCTAGAGTTACACATCACACAAAGGAAAATAGGAAATACTCCTATGTGATCATCATAGGTCAATCATCCCTGCCCCAGGACGGTATTGCAAAATTTCCACAGTTCCTTCGTTGCAACTTCCTTCCATCATAAAATAATATGTGTGATTGACAGGTCCTCACCTGCATTGGTGCAACTCAAGCAACCCCAAGAAGCTTGCATCATCCAGATAAAAGCAGGCTGCTTAGTTGACATTGTATAAACCACCTTAATCAGATCTTCCACCCGTCAGTGGCAACAGTTGTGATGTACACTATTTACAATTTGCATTGCAATTATACACCGAGGCTACACTTACAGTGCTTTCCAGCTCCATGACATCTACCACAAAGAAGGACAAGGGCCTAAGCAACTCATGATATGCTAGAGGAAGTCAACAGCTCTGGCAGTATCTACTGAGGAAAATGGGCAGTCAACATTTTGAGTCAAGGCCCTTCATCTGAATCCTCAACCATCCAGATGAAGAGTTTCAACCCAAAATGTCAATGGTTCATTTTCAATCATAGATGCTGCCTGACCCATTAAGATACCCCAGCATCTTGAGTATTGCAGATGCATTCCAACACCTGCAGTCTCTTGCACCTCCATGGGGTCTAAGTATATGTGAACACCGCTACTGCCACTCTTTCAAGTCACACATTACATTGACTCTACTCGGGGTTGGGGGGAAATATGATGCTATTAGGCAGGAACTTGGGAAAATAAATTGGGAGCAGATGTTCTCAGGGAAATGCATGGCAGAAGTGTAGCAAATGTTCAGGGAGTATTTGCATGGAGCTCTGCATAGGTACGTTCCATTGAGGCAGGGAAAAGATGGTAGGGTAAAAGAACTATTATGTACAAAGGATGCAGAAAATCTAGTTAAGAAGGAAAGAAAAACTTACGAAAGGTTCAAGAAACTAGATATTGTTAGAGCACTAGAAAATTACAAGGTTGCTAGGAAGGAGCTAAGAATGGAATTAGGAGAGCCAGAAGGGGACATGAGAAGGCCTTGGTGAGCAGGAATAAGGAAAACCCCAAGCATTGAGCTGGATAAGTCACTGGCAACAGATGAGTTATACCCCAAGCTACTGTGGGAAGTGAGGGAGGAGATTGCTGAGTCTCTTGCAATGATCTTTGTGTCATCAATAGGGATGAGAGCAGTACCAGAGGATTGGAGGTCTACAGATGTTGTTCCCTTGTTCAAGAAAGGGAGTAGAGATAACCCAGGAAATTATAGAACTGTGAGTCTGACTTCAGTGGTGGGCAAGATCCTGAGAGGCAGGATTTATGAGTATTTGGAGAGATGTAATCTGATTAGGGATAATCAGCAAGGCTTTGTCGAGGGCAAGTTGTGCCTTACAAGCCAGATTGAATTCTTTGAGTAAGTAACAAAACACATTAATGAAGGTAGAGCAGCAGATATGGATTTCATATCCAAGGCATTTGATAAGGTTCCCCATGCAAGGCTCCTTCAGAAAGTAATGAAGCATGGGATCCATGGAGACCTTTCTTTGTGGATCCAGAATTGGCTTGCCCACAAAGGGCAATGGGTGGTTGTAGATGGTTCGTATTCTGCATGGATTTTGGTGACTAGTGGTGTTCCACAGGGCTTTGTTCTGGGATCTCTCCTCTTTGTGGTTTTTATAAATGACCGGGATAAAGAGGTAGAAGGGTGGGTTAATTAGTTTCCTGATGACACAAAGATTGGGGGTGTTGTGGATAGTCTGGAGGGTTGTCAGGGGTTACAGTGGGACACCAATAGGATGCAAATGTAGGCTGAGAAGTGGTAGATGAACTTCAACCCAGATAAGTGTGAAGTGGTTCATTTTGGTAGGTCAAATTGAAGACAGAATATAATATTAATGGTAAGACTACAGGAAGGACATGGACACTATAGAAAGAGTGCAAAGGAGATTTACAAGGATGTTGCCTGAATTGGAGGGTGTACCTTATGAAAATAGATAGACTAATCTTGCCTTTTCTCCTTGGAGCAATGGAGGATGAGAGATAACCTGATTGAGGTGTATAAGATGATGAGGAGATTGATCATGTGGATAGCCAGAGGCTTTTCCCGATATTGTTGGATATTTCCTCTGCTGCTCATTCATTAGAACTTAGAATTCTGAGTGGACGTTTGACTGTTGTAAACTATCAATGAATGGTTCTCTCCTATACTGAGAAACAAGATCAACGAGTCTTAAAAAAAATCAAGATATCAGCCTACAATATTGACTTGACGTAAAATCTTGCAACACTCATGACTTAAGGCCATAAGACCATAAACCCATAAGACATAAGAGTAGAATTAGGCCATTCAGCCCATTGAGTCTGCACCCCCATTCCATCATAGCTGATCCCAGATCCTACTCAATCCCATACACCTGCCTTCTTGCCATATCCATTGATGCCCTGACCATCAAGAAACAATCAACTTTCGCCTTAAATAAACTCATGGACTTGGCCTCCAACACATTCTGTGGCAGAGCATTCCACAGATTTACTACTCTCTGGCTAAAAAAGTTTCCTCCTTACCTCTGTTCTAAAAGGATGCCCCTCTTTTCTGAGGCTGTCCTCTGGTCTTAGTCTCCCCCCATAGGAAACATCCTCTCAACGTCCAACCTATCTACATTCAGTAGGTTTCAATGAGATCACCATGCTTTCTTCTAAAGTCCAGTGAGTACAGACCCAAAGCAGGCATATGTAAACCCTTTCATTCTCAGAGTCTTCCTTGTGAACCTCTCTGAACATTGAGCCTTGCATCAGGTGAGTATGATTCAGACAATCTCTTACAGTCACAGCAAAGCAAAAGATGTTAAAAACTTCCACAAACAGAAGAAACTGTTTAATATGAAGCCAAAGCATTTGTGAGATGCATTGGCTATGGATAAAAAAGCATTCTTCAAAGAAAAGACGTAAAAGAGGTAAGCTGCTGCCTATTAGCAATGGGAGAGAAAAACTGAGGCAGCACGGGTAGCATGTAAACCTTAATGATTGCTGTCAAAAAAGATCAACATGATTGGTTCAGGAGTTCAAAAAGAAGTATAATTTGAATTGATCAAATAAAAAAATTGTAAGAAATAAAGAAAAAAAGTCAGAATCTGAAGGCTCAGAAATTAAGAAGCATTGCTTATTAATTGGATTGTAATTTTTATTTCCATTGGTTCAGTGGTGCTAATTAACAGAGTTTTGACTTTGAACCAAAATCATGAGAATGTAGTATGCTTTGACTCTATGTCAAATTGAATAACATTGTTCCATATGCATTCAATATTCATGTCGTAAGGATGTTGTGTGAGCAACTGGTGGTATCAGACTTTGTGTGGTGCAGTTTTGACATATGGCCTGCCAAACTGGGTTGCATCCACCCACAATGTAAGCTGCACAAAGGAAATCTGGTCTTCATACAGAAAGAATATTCAGCCAGTGACATTTAAAGGAATCTTCCACTGCTTGTGGGTTTGCTTGGAAATTAATCAGGAAAATCAACTCTACCATATCACATCCTTCTGCAAAGGTCAAAAAGCAGAGGGTGTCCTTCCCATTCAAAAATTGGGAGCATTAACTGTCGAGCAGCTGGGTATCCACATGAAGTAGAGAAAGCTGAAGGCTTCCTAACCATGCTACTATGGCAGGAAACATTGAGTTAGGAAAAGGAGAGGGAAGCTGCCTATGAGGGCTTGCTTTCCAGTCGTCTTTATGGAGGAGTAATAGTTTCAGATGCTAAGATTCACCAAGAATATACTGATCAAAGTTTTCCACCTTTTCCACACAGACTTCCCTTTATGTCCAGCCTGTGCTCCTAGAGGTAGAGAAGGTCATGACAGCCCTCAACACTATCATCCCTGACAATTCCAGGGAGCTACAGGGAGTATCACAATTTATGCTGTGCTGAATTTGAAAAAAAAGAGTTCTTCTTTGAATAGGTACTATGGTTTGCTTCATGGCTGTCTATGGGGAAAATGAATTTCAAGGTTGTATGCTGCTTACATTTTGTGATTATAAATGTATTTTGAACTTTGAAGTATGAATAGCTAATGGAGAGTACTATAGAATACTGATGGCTAGATTCAGTACGCATGTCAATAAATTCCCTAATTCTGTTCCTTTGCATTATAAAGCTATGCTCACTAGAGCTTAGAAGAATGGGAGGTAATCACACTGAAACATCCAAAATTCTGAGAAGGTTTGCTCAATCGCTGTTCAGAGGCTGTTTCTTCCTCCAGAGAGCTTTGATCCATTCAGAACCAATACATGGAGTAATTTCTTAACCAAAGAGTTGTATATCTTCTGAATTGGTCATTTTGGAGAACATAGAACAGCATAGTATAGTACAGGCCCTTCAACCCAAGATATTGTGCTGACCTTTAAACCTATTCTAAAATCAGTCTAGTCCTTCCTTCTCATATGCCTGCGCATATGGAGTCTCTTAAGTGTCCCTAATGTAACTGCTTCTGCCCCTGGCAGTGGGTCCACACACCCACCAGTCTTTATGTAACAAACCTAACTCTGACATCTTCCCTCATAACAATGCCGGCTCACACTAGCCAACTCCGTCTTGAGAAAAAGTCTCTAGCTGTCTGCCTTATCAATGCCTCTTATCATCTTATATACCCCTATCATGTCCCTTCTCGTCCTCCTTCGATCCAAAGAGAAAACCCCTAGCTTGCATATACTAGCCTTATAATACATGACAACATCCAGGTAAATCCCCTCTGCACACTCACTAAAGTTTCTAACATTCTTTCTCTAATGAAGGGATCAAAAATGAACACAATACTCCAATTGTGATCTAACCAGAGTTTTGTAGAACTACAACAGTACCTCATGGCTCTTGAATGAAATCTCCCAGTTAATGAAGATAAAGTAAGCTCTATCTACTACCACACTCTGACTTCTGTGGGGCAGGCCAAATCTGAATCTATGCAGATTCCCGTTGCTCCTGACCTCTGAATGGACCTGCCATGGTGAGTCTTATCAAATAACTTACAAAAATCCACAAACACCCTATCCACAGCTCTACCCTCATCAACTGGATTTGTCACTTCCTCAAAGAATTTAATCAAACTCATGGGACATGACCTGCCTCTCACAAAACTAAGATGACTATCATTAATTGGACTATGCTTCTCTAAATGCTTGTAAATCCTGTCTCTATGAATCCTCTCCAATAGTTTGCTCATCTCTGACATAAGACTCACTGGTCTATAATTCACAAGATTATCCCTATTACCTTTCATGAACAAGGAATAACATTTGCCATGCTCTATTCTTCCAGTAGTATTCCTGTGGCCAATGAGGATGCAAGGATCATCATCATAGCAATCTTCCCTTCGCTTTCTGTTGTAACCTGGGGTATATCCCATTCAGCCCCAAGGACTTATCCACCCTAATGTTTTTCAAAAGTTGCATCATGTCGTCTTTCTTAACTTCTTAACTTGTCTACCGAGGCCATATAGGTGGAACTGAGAAACAGGAAAGGTATGACCACATAAATGGGGTTGTATTATAGACCACCCAATAGTCAGGGATAATTGGAGGAGCAAATCTGCAGAGAGATAGCAGACAACTGCAGGAAACATGAAGTTGTGATAGTAGGGGATTTTAATTTTCCACATATTGATTGGGACTCCCATATTGTTAAAGGTCTAGATGGGTTACAGTTTGTAAAATGTGTTCAGGAAAGTTTTCTAAATCAATATATAGAGGTACCAACTAGAGAGGATGTATATTAGATCTCCTATTAGGAAATGAGTTAGGACAGGTGACGGAAGTATGTGTAAGGGAACACTTTGGTTCCGGTGATCATAACACTATTAGTTTCAACTCGATCACGGATAAAGATAGATCTGGTCCATGGGTTGAAGTTCTAAACTGGAAAAAGGCCAAATTTGAAGAAATGAGAAAGGATCTAAAAATCATGGATTGGGACAGGTTGTCCTCTGGCAAGGATGTGATTGGTAAGTGTGAGGCCTTCAAAGGAGAAATTTTGAGAGTGCAGAGTTTGCATGTTTCTGTCAGGATTAAAGGCAAAGTGAATAAGAATAAGAATAAGGAAGTTTGGTTCTTGAGGGATATTGAAACCCTGATAAAGAAGAAGAGAGAGATGTATACACGTATAGGCAACAGGGAGCAAATAAGGTGTTTGAGGAGTATAGAAAGTGCAAAAAAATACTTAAGAAAGAAATCAGGAGGGCTAAAAGAAGACATGAGATTGCTTTGGCAGTCAGGGTGAAGGATAATCCTAAGAGCTTCCACAGGCACATTAAGTGCAAAAGGATAGTAAGGAATAAAATCTTGAAGATCAGAGTGGTCGGCTTTATATGGAACCAAAGGAAATGGGGGTGATCTTAATTTTTTTTCATCGTATTTACTAAGGAAACTGGCATGGAGTCTATGGAAATAAGGCAAACAGGTAGTGAGGTCATGGAACCTATACAGATTGACGAGGAGGAGGTACTTGTTGTCTTGAGGCAAATCAGAGTAGATAATTCCCCAGGACCTGACAGGGTATTCCCTCGGACCTTGAAGGAGACTAGTGTTAAAATTGCAGGGGCCCTGGCAGATATACTTAAAATGTCGGTATCTACGGATGAGGTGCCGGAGGACTGGAGGATAGCTCATGTTGTTCCATCATTTAAAAAAGGCTCTAAAAGTAATTCAGGAAATTATAGGCTGGTAAATTTGACATCGGTAGTAGGTAACGTATTGGAAGGAGTACTAAGAGATAAGATCTACAAGTATTTGGAAAGACAGGGACTTATTAGGGACAGTCAACATGGTTTTGTGTGTGTTAGGTCATGTTTAACCAATCTATTAGAGTCTTTTGAGGAGGTCACCAGGAAAGTGGATGAAGAGAAGGCAGTGGATGTTGTCTCTATGGACTTCAGTAAGGCCTTTGACAAGGTCTCGCATGGGAGTTTAGCTAAGAAGATTCAGTCGCTAGGTATACATGGTGAGGTAGTAAATTGGATTAGACATTGGCTCAATGGGAGAAGACTGAGAGTGGAGGATTGCTTCTCTGAGTGGAGGCCTGTGACTAGTGGTGTGCCACAGGGATTAGCGCTGGGTCTACTGTTATTTGTCATCTATATCAATAATCTGGATGATAATGTGGTAAGTTGGATCATCAAATTTGCTGATGATACAAAGATTGGAAGGGTAGTGGACAGTGAGGAAGGTTTTCAAAGCTTGCAGAAGGATCTAGACCAGCTGGAAAAATGATAGATGGAGTTTAATGCAGACAAGTGTGAGTATTGCACTTTGGAAGAACAAACCAAGGTAGAACATACAAGATAAAAGGTAGGTCACTGAGGAGTGCCATAGAACAGAGGGATCTGGGAATACAGATACATAATTCCCTAAAAGTGGTGACACAGGTAGATAGGGTCGTAAAGAGAGCTTTTCGTACATTAGCCTTTATAAATCGAAGTGTTGAGTATAAGAGTTGGAATGTAATGGTGAGGTTGTATAAGGCATTGGTGAGGCTGAATTTGAAGTATTGTGTGCAGTTTTGGTCACCTAATTACAGGAAGGATATTAATAAGGTTGAAAGAGTGCAGCGAAGGTTTACAAGGATGCTGCCGGGACTTGAGAAACTGAGTTACAGAGAAAGGTTGAATAGGTTAGGATTTTATTCCCTGGAGCATAGAAGAATGAGGGGAGATTTGATAGAGGTATATAAATTTATGATGGGTATCGATAGAGTGAATGCAAGCAGGCTTTTTCCACTGAGGCTAGGGGAGAAAAAAAGCAGAGGACATGGGTTAAGGGTGAAGGGAGAAAAGTTTAAAGGGAACATGGTGGGGGGGGCTTCTTCACACAGAGAGTGGTGTAAATGTGGAATGAGCTGCCAGATGAAGTGGTAAATGTGGGCTCACTTTTAACACTTAAGAAAAACTTGGACAGGTACATGAATGAGAGGTGTATGGAGGAATATGGTCCAGATGCAGGTCAGTGGGACTAGGCAGAAAAATTATTCAGCACAGTCAAGAAGGCCCAAAGGGCTTGTTTCTGTGCTGTAACGTTCTATGGTTCTATGGTTCAACATGTTCCAGCTTATCAGCCCTTTTTAGTCCATCGTTAAGGTCCCTCTCTCTGGTGAATACTAACACAAAGCATTCATTAACCACCTCCTCTGATTCCATGCACATGTCTTCTTCCATCCCTGATTAGTCCTATCCTCACTCTGGTCACCTTCTCATGTCCCCTTCTTGCTCTTCTAAGTCTATTCAGAAGCCCCTTCCCGGCTACCTTGTAACTCTATAGAGATGTGTATGATCCTTGATTCTTAAACCTTAACTGTACTTCTTTCTTCCTCTTGACTAAATGTTCCACTTCCCTTGTCAACCAGGGTTCCTTCAACTTACCATCATTTCCCTGCCTCAGTGAGACATATCTATCCAGAACCCCATGTAAGTTTGCCCTAAGCAACCTCCTCATTTCCATTATGCATTTTCCAATAAATGCTCCCAAATTCCTGTTTAATAGCTTCATAATTCTCCCTCCTCTAATTAAATATTGTTCTGTACTTCATGCTCCTATATCTATCCAAGGTTATGGTAAACTTCATGGAATTACAGTCACTGTTTCTGAAAAACTTACTCATCAAGCAATCTGTCACTTGATCAGGTTCAGTGCCAAGTATCAGACCCAGTATGGCCTCTTCTCTCTTAGCCTGTCTACATATTGTGTCAGGAATCTTTCCTGAACACATTTAACAAACTTCACCCTTTCTAAAACAGTTGCACTAAGGAGATGCCAATCGATATTAGGGAAGCTGAAGTCAGCCATGACAACAACTCTATTATTTTTGCACCTTTCCAAAATCTCCTTCCTGATCTACTCCTCAATGTCTCTGTTGCTTTTGGAGGGGGATCTATAAAATACTCCCATTAGAGTGATTACTCCCTTGGTATTTATTCTGGTTTTTTCCCCCTTTCCTTTCCAGTCTTGAAGAAAGGACTTGGCCCAAAACATCGACTGTTTATTCATTTCTATAGATGCTGCCTAACCTGCTGATTTCCTCCTGAATTTTGTGAGTTTTGTCATAAGTATATTGACCACCCTTGAGTTCAAGTGTAGCCTTTCCCTCATTATCTTCCCCACAAAAGATTTCAATGATCCACAAATCTGAAATCCTGCCACCTGCACCAATTCTTCAGCCTCACCCTCTGCTCACCAAAAGCTCTTGAGCCAAAGCCTCAACTCTCCATTCTAAGTCTGACCCATACACTATTCCTGTTCCCACAATGGCTGCTCCACTTAAATCTAACCTTTTTATTGACCCTTGCCAAGTGCCTAATAACCCAATTGATCCCAAGCTCACTTGATTTTAAAATCTGCCTCCTACCCTCCACAAGTAACTGTGGTCTCAAGCTCTGCACTGTCAATGATGAGTCAATGAGTCCATTTAAGACTCAGCTCAACAGATATTTGGATACTAAGAGAGTCAAAGGATAGGGACATCTTCAGGTATGGATCAGTCATAATATTTTTCAAGCTACCTCAAAAGATTATACAAACTATTATTGTGTCTATATCTTAACTCCTTATGTTAATATGTAATAGGTTTTTATGCCCTTGTGTACTATAATGCATTTTATCCCCTTATTTCAAGTAGGTAGAAAGCAAGATAGATTGAGAGTCAGCAACGGATGAACATACATCCAAGTGTATGAAATGTAACCTGAAGCATGATTCCTTGAGAAGAAAGAGGTGTTTGGATGTGGTGGCAAGAGAAGAAAGGGAGAGATGAGTCTGTTTGGAATAAGAAAAAGCATTTCAGCGTGACTGTATAATTGTATGCTGAATAATGTGATGCAGAAGTGAATTGCCGAAAAGAGTGGGATAAGGGTTGAAAGAAGCTTTGAGCTTAATTTAAGCGTGCAGCATCTTTCTGTGAAACCAGCTTCAGAGAATGCAGTTCTTCAAATTAGTATTCATTTTGATATGATCATGGTTTGAAAATAATACCTATGCATTGTGCTTCATTACAAATTCCATTACATTGCTATTAAGTAATGCAGCTTCCTGGAATCTCATGAGACTGATAATAACATTGCAAAAAAACATTGAGATATAAATGAAAATTGATTTGATTATTAATTTTTTATGACTCACAAAAATTGATTAATGTACAATTTGAGTGGCTGAACTTGCTGAGAATATGCTGCAAGCCATTAAACTTGGATGTCTTTGTAAGCTATATATCTACAATGAATCATTTGAGGATTTAGCTGAAGATTTCTTTCCAAAGTGTGAGGCATGGATCCTCCTGGCTTCTCTTTGAGCTGTGTGCATGGTTGTGGAGGCTGGGGAATTAAGCGCTGGGTTTTTTCATCTTTCATAATCAGCTCCACACAGCTGAGTACATTTCTTACTCTACCAGCTGACACCAGCAGCATACATTCTGTGTAGCACTGGAAGTCTTTGTTACTGCACTATACTTCAGCTGTGCAAAGATATAATTTTCACATTGCACCCCGATGAGCAGCATAGCACTAGATTCTGCAGCTGTACAGGGACGTGGAAGCAGTTTTACTTGTTAAAATTAGTGTTAATTAGCCATCACTTTATATGGTAATTTAACCTATTCAATGTACCCTACTTGGAAATGTAATAACAGTTTTCAGTAAAGAAATAATCCCATAAACCTTAACTGATGAAAATCTGCAGTTTCCTGAGGAGATATCGGATTGCATAGAGGGAAAGAGAATTTAAAAGAAGCGAACGGGAGCAGTCAACACTCTTTGCATGCCACAGTTCCTGAGGAGAAATTGGACTGTGTATAATCAGGCACTTGGCAAGGGCCAATAAAAAGAGGTTACATTTAAGAGGAGCGGACATTGTGTGAGTGGTCCAGTGTTAAAGTGTGGAGTTGAGGCTTTGGCTCTTCAAGACTTAGGAGAGTCATGGGCCCTAGTTAGATTTTTTTCATTATTTATTTTTTTTAATTACATATTTAGAGCAGCGGGGTTGCCAGACAGGATCGTAGAATGCTCCTGTTGCAGGTTGTCGGAAGGCAGGGAGACTCCCAATGTCCCTGACGACTACATCTGCAAGAAATGCATTGAGCTGCAGCATCTTGCAGACAGTGTTAAGGAGATGGAGCTGGAACTGGAAGAATGAGAGGGGATCTGATAGAAACATACAAATTTTGAAAGGGATAGATAAGATATAAGTAGGAAAGTTGTTTCCATTGGTAGGTGAGACTAGAACTTGGGGACATTGCCTCAAGATTCAGGGGAGAAGACTTAGGACAGAGATGAGGAGAAACCATTCTTCCCAGAGAGTAGTGAATCTGTGGAATTTTCTGCCCAGGGAAGCAGCTGAGGCTTCTTCACTAAATATATTTAAGAAACAGTTAGATGGGTTTTCACATAGTAAGGGAATTAAGAGTTATGGGGAAAAGGCAGGTAGATGGAGCTGAGTTTGACAGATCAGCCATGATCTTATTGAATGGCGGGGCAGGCTCAATGGGCCGGATGGCCGACTCCTGCTCCTATTTCTTATGCTCTTATGTTCTTATTTGAGAGGCTGAGGGGTTGATAGACAGGACATACAGGGAGGTAGTTACAACCAAGGTACAGGATGCAGGAAACTGGGTGACTGTAATGAGATGGAAAGGGGATAGGCAGTCAGTGCAAAGTACCCCATGGCCAATCCCCTTAACAACAGGTATGCCATTTTGGATACTGATAGGAAGTGTGAAGAAAACAACCTCGTAAAGGAAAGCCACAGCAGTCAGATCTCTGGTACTGTGCTTCATGTGGCTCAGAAGTGAAGAGGGAGAAGAGGCTAGCTGGAGTGATGGGGGATTCATTGGCTAGGGGAACAGAAAGGTGGTCCTGTGAATGAGAACAAATTCCCAGAAGATACGTTGCCTCGTAGGTACCACGGTCTGGGACATCTCAGATCGAGTCCACAGCATTCTTAAGTGGGAGGGTGAACAGCCAGAGGTCATAGTCCATTTTGGTACCAATGACATGGGTAGGAGGGGTGTCAAGGGGTCCTGCAATGTGAGTTCAGGGAGCTAGGTGCTAAGTTAAAGGACAGAAAATCCAGGGTTGTGATCTCAGGATTGCTACCCATGCCACATGCTAGTGAGGCTAGAAAAAGGAAGAGCATACAGTTTAACATTTCACTCAGGAGAGAGCACGTTGGATTTTTGTATCACTGGGCTTTCTTCCAGGGAGTTGAGACCTGTACAGAGGGACAGTTTGCATCTGAACTGGAGAGGTCTAATATCCTAGTGGGAAGGTTTGCTAGTGCTGCCACAAGGGGGTTTAAGCTATCATTTCAGGGGGATGGAAACCAAAGCGCCATAACAGATAGTGGAGTGGTTATGGAAAAATGTTGTTAAGCCTACATGCGAAGTCAGAAATTGAAAGGTAGAGCATAGTTGTGCTAGTGTTCTGAGCTACATATATTTCAATGCAGGGAGTATTGTAGGAAAGGTGGATGAGCATAGAGCATGGATCGGCACATAAAATGATGAAATTGTAGCCATTAGTGAGACGAGGTTGCAAGAGGTGTAGGACAGGCAGCTCAGTGTTTCGGGCTGCCATTGTTTTAGACTGATAGAGCAGGAGAGATTAAACGAGTGGTGTGGCAGTACTAGTCAAGGAAATTGTCATGACAGTGCTCAGTCAGAACAGACTGAAGTGCTCATCTAGTGAGGCTTTTTGGGTAGAACTGAAGAAGAAGAAGAAGAAGAAGAAGAAGAAGAAGAAAGGTATGTCCATTTTAAGGGATTACATTATAGTCCACCCAACAGTCCATAGGATTTAGAAGAGCAACTTTGCAGAGAGATTACAGACTGTTACAAGAAACATAAGGTTGTGATGGTAGGTAATTTTAACTTTCCACATATTGACTGGGACTTCCATACTGCAAAAGGTCTGGTTGGAATAGAGTTTGTGAAATGTGTTCAAGAAAGTTTCTTTAATCTGGGTCACAACTAGAGAGATTGTGAGCAACACTCACAAAATGCAGAAGGAACTCCAGGCCAGGCAGCATCTATGGAAAAGAGTATAGTCAATGTTTTGGACTGAGACCCTTCATCAGGACCAAACAGAGTAGGTCATATATGATAAGTGGTAGGGCACTGAAGAGTGTGGAAGAACAAAAGTATCTGGGAGTACAGATCCATAATTCCTAGAAAGTGGCATCACAGGTACGTAGTATTGTAAAGAAAGCCTTTGGCACATTGGACTTCATAAATCAATGTACTGAGCCCAGGAGTTGGGATGTTATGTTGAAATTGTATAAGATATTGGTGAGGTCTAATTTGAGGTATCATGTCCAGTTTTGGTTATCTACCTACAGGAAAGATGTAAATAAAATTGAAAGAGTGCAGAGAGAATTTACAGGGATGTAACTGGAACCTGAGGACCTGAGTTATTATGAAGGTTAAATAGGTTAGGACTGTATACCCTAGAATGTAGAAGATTGAGGAGAGATTTGATAGAGGTATAAAAAATTATGACGAGTATAGACAGGGTAATGCAAATAGGCTTTTTTTCACTGAGGGTTGAGTGAGACTACAACTAGAAGCTATAGGCTAAGGACAAAAGATGAAATGTTTAAGGGGAACATAAGGGGGAACATCTTCACTCACAGGGTGGTGAGAGTGTGGAATGAGCTGCCAGCACAGGTGGTAAATTCAGAATCGATTTTAACATCTAAGGGAAATTTGAATAGGTACATGATGGGAGGGGTAGAGTGGGCTATACTCTGGATGCAGGTCAATGGGTCTAGGCAGATTAATGGCTCAGCATGGACTAGATGGGCCAAAGGGCCTGCTTCTGTGCCATAGTTTTCCATGACTCTATGACTCTATGCAACAGTTGTCACACTACTTGTGAAATTAGTTAGCTTCATTTTCATTTGAGGAACGCAGACAGCATTGCAAATCCCAGCACCATTATCAAGATCCAAGATTCAAGATCGTTTTATTGCCATTCTTCAGTATGCGAATGTAAAAGAGAATGAAAAGATTGTTACTCCAGATCCGATGCAGCATCAAAAAATACAATAAGCGTAAAAGCATAATAAATAGAAATATAAGAGCAATCCTATAAAACACAATGTACAAGCAACTTTACTGTGGCTGTATATACATAAGTTTAGCTTAAATACATAGACTAATTATATGTATATAAAGTGATGCTAGCTGCAGGAGCATTTGAACATAACTCTGATAGGGAATGATAAGCAATCAGAACAGAGATGCTCTTAGATGTGTATTCATTGGGAAAAGCCTATCAACATGGCACTCTACCAGGAAGGCCAACTAATTCAAAGTAAATTTATTATCAAAATACATATATATTAACATTAACAACCATGAGATTCATTTTCCTGCAGGCATACTCACTAAATCCATAATAGAATCAATGAAAGGCTGCACCAATTTAGGTGTGCAAGTACCAAAAGAAAGAAAGAATAGTAATAAATAAATAAATAAATAAACAAGCAAGCAAGCAATAAATATCAAGAACATGAAAATATCATGGTTTTCAAGGGATATTAGAAATTTGGTTCAGAAAAAGAGGGATGTCTACAATAGATATAGGCAGCATGGAGTAAAGGAATTGCTCGAGGAATATAAAGAATGTAAAAGGAATCTTAAGAAAGAGATTAGAAAAGCTAAAAGAAGATACGAGGTTGGTTTGGCAAATAAGGTGAAAGTAAATCCGAAAGGTTTCTACAGTTATATTAAAAGCAAGAGGATAGTGAGGGATAAAATTGGCCCCTTAGAGAATCAGAGTGGTCAGCTATGTGTGGAACCAAAGGAGATGGGAGAGATTTTGAATGATTTCTTCTCTTCGGATTCACTAAGGAGAAGGATATTGAATTGTCTAAGGTGTGGGAAACAAGTAAGGAAGTTATGGAACCTATGACAATTAAAGAGGTGGAGGTACTGGCGCTTTTAAGAAATTTAAAAGTGGATAAATCTCCGGGTCCTGACAGGATATTCCCCAGGACCTTGAGGGTAGTTTGTGTAGAAATAGCAGGAGCTCTGACGGAGATCTTTAATATGTCATTAGAAACGGGGATTGTGCCGGAGGATTGGCGTATTGCTCATGTGGTTCCATTGTTTAAAAAGGGTTCTAGAAATAAGCCTAGCAATTATAGACCTGTCAGTTTGACATCAGTGGTGGGTAAATTAATGGAAAGTATTCTTAGAGATAGTATTTATAATTATCTGGATAGACGGGATCTGATTAGAAGTAGCCAGCATGGATTTGTGCGTGGAAGATCATGTTTGACAAACCTTATTGAATTTTTTGAAGAAGTTACGAGGAATGTTGACGAGGGTAAGGTGGTGGATGTAGTCTATATGGACTTCAGCAAAGCCTTTGACAAAGTTCCACATGGAAGGTTAGTTAAGAAGGTTCAGTCGTTAGGTATTAATGCTGGAGTAATAAAATGGATTCAACAGTGGCTAGATAGGAGATGCCAGAGAGTAGTGGTGGATAATTGTTTATTGGAATGGAGGCCGGTGACTAGCGGGGTGCCTCAGGGATCTGTTTTGGGCCCAATGCTGTTTGTAATATACATAAATGATCTGGATGATGGGGTGGTAAATTGGATTAGTAAGTATGCCGATGATACTAAGATAGGAGGTGTTGTGGATAATGAGGTGGATTTTCAAAGCTTGCAGGGAGATTTATGCCGGTTAGAAGAATGGGCTGAACGTTGGCAGATGGAGTTTAATGCTGAGAAGTGTGAGGTTCTACATTTTGGCAGGAATAATCCAAATAGAACATACAGAGTAAATGGTAGGACATTGAGGAATGCAGAGGAACAGAGAGATCTAGGAATAACTGTGCATAGTTCCCTGAAAGTGGAGTCTCATGTAGATAGGGTGGTGAAGAGGGCTTTTGGAACGCTGGCCTTTATAAATCAAAGCATTGAGTACAGAAGTTGGGATGTAATGCTAAAGTTGTACAAGGCATTGGTAAGGCCAAATTTGGAATATTGTGTGCAGTTCTGGTCACCGAATTATAGGAAAGATATCAATAAATTAGCGAGAGTGCAGAGATGATTTACTAGGATGTTACCTGGGTTTCAGCAATTAAGTTACAGAGAAAGGTTGAACAAGTTAGGTCTCTATTCATTGGAGCGTAGAAGGTTGAGGGGGGATTTGATCGAGGTATTTAAAATTTTGAGAGGGATAGATAGAGTTGACGTGAACAGGCTGTTTCCATTGAGAGTAGGGGAGATTCAAACTAGAGGACATGATTTGAGAGTTAGGGGGCAGAAGTTTAAGGGAAACACGAGGGGTATTTCTTTACTCAAAGAGTGATAGCTGTGTGGAATGAGCTTCCTGTAGAAGTAGTAGAGGCCAGTTCAGTTGTGTCATTTAAGGTAAAATTGGATAGGTATATGGACAGGAAAGGAGTGGAGGGTTATGGGCTGAGTGCGGGTAGGTGGGACTAGGTGAGATTAAGGGTTCGGCACGGACTAGGAGGGCCAAGATGGCCTGTTTCCGTGCTGTGATTGTTATATGGTTATATGAAATGAGGACATCCTGAGAGTGAGTTCATAGGTTTTGGGAACATTTTAATAATGGGGCAAGTGAAGTTGAGTGAAGTTATCCCCTTTGGTTCAAGAGCCTGTTGGTTTAGCTAAAATTCTGTATTTGAGAACTGATAGGAGTCTGTAATTTTTTTTAAGAAATGCTGATGCTGAAACTCTTCAAGAAAAAGCAAGTGCTGGAAACACTTAATGGGCCAGGCAACACCTGAGGGAAGAGGTTCTGAAGAAGTGTCCAAGATCTGAAATGTTATATGTTTCTTGTTCCACAATTGCTGCCTGATTTGCTGAGTGCTTCTACCTGTAAGATGGAGGTCAAAAAACTTTGAGATATAAGCAAAAATTGATTAGATTATTTTTTTAATAATTCATTTGAATTGATTAATTTACAATTTAAGTGGCTGAACTTACTGAGAATATGCTGCAAGCCATTAAACTTGGATGTATTTGTAAGCCATATATCTACAATGAATCACTTGAGGATTTAGCTGAAGATTTCTTTCCAAAATGTAAGGCATGGATCCCCTAGCTCGGGGGTCGGCAACCCGCGGCTCCGGAGCCACATGTGGCTCTTTTACGTCTGTGCTGCGGCTCCCTGTTGCTTTGGGAAATAATTGGTCAGTATTTAATTAAAATGTATTTTACGTTAGTTTGTTAGTTTTTGAAATGTAATTCTAAATTTGAAGATTATGGTGATCTTGTACAATCTAAATAAGACGTTGTGGCGACCCATTTCCTGACACATCCGAACCGGCTCACAATTAGCCAGCGTTCAGGCTAAGGGAGATAGCTTACGGGGGTTTGTGAGTACATGTCTTTTGCAGCATCCGCGCCCATGAGGGGCGGGTTGAGGGAGGCTTAAAAGCAAGGCTGTTTAGTTCGAATAAAGCTATCTTTGACTGCAGTTTACTGACTGCGTGTAGCACACCGCTACAACGTGTTTTTATCACTGGCTGTCCAGAGGGGAGGTGCTGAAACGCTTTGTCGCATGTCTGAAAGAAGTGAAAACTTTCCTGGGCAGCAAAGGGCTCACCTTTCCTGAGCTGGAACAGCCAGAGTGGCTGGAAAAGCTACACTTCATGGTAGACATGACAGCACACCTGAACACGCTGAACAAAGCTCTTCAGGGGTAAGGACGTACAGCCCTGCACATGTTGGAGGATGTTTTGGCATTCGAGCGCAATTTGACATTGCTTGCCAGAGATTTACAGAAAGGCACATTGTCTCATTTCCCCAATTTGAGAGAGTTCAAACAAGGTCACGACATGATAAATTCGGAGTATTTACATTCTGCAATCATCGCAATGCAAACATCGTTTGAGAAACGCTTCTGTGAGTTCAGAGAGGAAAAAAACACATTATCCTTCCCGGTCACTCCCCTAAGCATCGATCCATCCCTACTGAATATGACTGCATTGTCAGGTGTGAGTCAACCTGACCAAGTATGATAAATATTTTAATTGCCTATTATTTTACGTATATTCATATGTTTTCATTGTTCAGTGAAATAGTCCTTTTATTTTTCAGGTTGACAGCTGGCTGACGTTATTTTTGGTTTGCTGCTGGCGGCAAATTTAAGTTTGGCGTTTTTCATAAATACAAGAAGGACTCAAATAGATGTTGAGTATTTTACTTAAAAGTAACCTTCAACCCAACGTCTTTTTTTCGGAGCTCAAAATGTTTTTGTTGCATGCAGAAATGTAATTTCGTTTTCTCTGCAGGAGTTCATCAATTTCATAAATGCAACACATTATAGTTTGTTTATACATAGCATAAAGGCAAAACAAAACGTTGTATGCAGTGTTATTTCATTTTAAATGTCAAACGGGTTTTGCGGCTCCCAGTGTTTTCTTTTCTGTGGGAAACGGGTCCAAGTGGCTCTTTCAGTGGTAAAGGTTGCTGACCCCTGCCGTAGCTTCTCTCTGAGCTGTGTGCATGGTTGTAAAGGCTGGGGAATTAAGCACTGGGTTCTTTCATCTTTCATAATCATCTTTACACAGGAGGGAAGGGTTAATTTGATCTTGAAAAGGTTAAAAAGTTGGTATAATATCATGGGCCAAAGGGCCTGTACTGTGCTGTACTATTCTATGTTCTATTTTAAATAGGAAATACCATGCAGATAGAACCAGTGCCATTTCTCCCTTTTCTCCCTTTCCTTTATCTGAGCTGCTATTCTTGGTCAGGCATCAATTATGTCTGACTGTGAATCAACTTGCCAGATGGTTCTGTGGATATTGCATTAGGTTCCTAGCAGTTTTGGCAATACCCTGAATCTTGGACTCACAACTGCAGTAGTAAAGCTGTTAACCTTCCAGCATTATATCCAATTGATTGAAGGCTGAACCAATTTAACATTTTGATTAGCATGATGGCAAAGGGCTATTACTGCTATTCTTTCACATTCAGCATACTACAAGAGTTTTTTTTGTGTGGAATCTGCTTGGACAGACAGGAGATTAATAACTATTTTTCAGTGAAACACATTACTTCCTGCAAAGGAAAATATTGCCTTTAAAAGCAAAATAAAAACCCTTCTGATCACAAGGTTTTCATTTTGCATTTTTAACATTCCAGTTTCTTTGATTTTCTTCCATTCGACATCTTCCCTGAAGAGATTCTGTTCAGACAGATTCGAAAACCTTCAGTGTCTTTCTCTTCATTACATATAAACCTAGACAAATTAAGTTTGAAAAATACTTAATCACAGGACTGTCACTGGATAGGATTTCTAAAGCGTTGGTGACAGGCTGAGTATGAATGAGCCTCACCAACGAAGAGCATGGACCCAGTATGGTGCCTTCAGCAAGCGTAGAGCACAGACTAAATGGCGGATGGGGGAAGGGGGGTTGTCATCTCTGAGCACAGGCTGAACAAAATGTGATCTGGAGGCAATACTATATGGAAATATCTAGTGATCCTTAACCAGGGATTCCTATATGGATTCATGGAATTATATTCATAACAGGGAATATAATTTGGCACTTTTGGTCATTAATATTTACCATTGTAACCTTGTTCTTCATAAAAAGAAAAGAAAATAAAACTTGTTTTTCCTTGATATCACGGATTTATGCTGGATTAGTTTCTCCATCCAGTTAGTCATACTTCCTGTCTGAGCCTGCATAGTGAGAGGCTATTCAACTTTCACACCTTCATCTAATCCTCAGAGCCCTGGCAGTTTAATCTTTCTTCCTCCCTGACAATGATGCCGAGAAGCATTTTCTGCTAAATCAAGACATACAAACCAAAAATCAAAAATTGAAACTTCCCTGATCTGTACCACTCAGTTTCACACTAGACATTGATAATTCTTTAAAAGATTTTGCGATAATTGTTGGGTTATACAAACAAACATAAGGCTCACTTTAACAACCCTACATTGGAAATATTGCCCAGCCACCAGCAAAAATACAACTGCAGTGAGCCTTTTGAATGTCAGCCCCCTCGAGATTTCAACTGTGCATTGGATTGTGATGCTAAATCATTACCCCTTGTAAGGTAACTGCTTATACAAATAAATGCAGTATTACATCAGCTTTTCTCGAAATCAACCATGATAGCAAATGTATAAAACACTTACAATAATCTGTATAATACAACACTCAAAATGATACAACAATGTTTGAAGAGATTTATTGGCTGTTTACTGCCTGTAATGCTGAACAATGGTATTCACTCCTGAAAGATTCAATAACATTTATGTAGTATTTATACCAGAGAATACAGGATTTTATGTATTGTTTGAAGTGTTGAGAACAAGGGTTATGAAACAAATGGTGTGCAGCATCTTTCATTAATATTTATGTCTACATCAATATTCATAGGCTACTGTTGTCTGCATTGTTTTTGCAGCATTGACCTGTCCTTAAGCCCCTTGTTATTTGAGCTTGATGCCATTAGCTTCTATCCACATATCTGCCAGAGGCTTGAAAGCTTTGGCAGTGCTCCAACTCACTTACGCTTAAATAGATACTCAAGCTTCAGCGGACATCCAGCTAAATAAAGACCAATAATTCAACACAGTTTGACTGTACGAAGGTGCTAGTAAATCTATCACATGGTAAATATCATTTCCAACCAATGTGAGCTTTTATCATTCCAATTTTGGTGTGTGTGAGATGCAGTGCCTGAGTCTTCAGTGACTCATTTAATTTATTCTGAGATGCTAGGCTGTCTCTTAACATCATGGTGACTTCTCTTCCCCCTTTCCTTTCTGTCAGGCATATTCCGTTCTGCCCTTGCGTACGGTGAACGCTATGTCCTATGAATACATTTGTTTTCTTTATTTCAATGGTTATTATGCAATTGCTACAACTCCCAATTCAAATCAGGCAACAACAACACTCCCTGCTATTGGTG
This sequence comes from Hypanus sabinus, assembly GCF_030144855.1. Lineage (NCBI taxonomy): Eukaryota > Metazoa > Chordata > Chondrichthyes > Myliobatiformes > Dasyatidae > Hypanus > Hypanus sabinus. The sequence goes on along the minus strand of NC_082710.1, from coordinate 31,380,097 downwards.
GGCTGGAAATAATTAATACAGCCACTTACAAGAAGAAGCATGAATTATTTAAAAGCAAGTGTTCGTGCAATGTTTAACCTAACTCCGTGACATCAACTGTCTCTTTTATATTGTATCCCACTGCACAGTGATGTTGACCTTGACAGTTCTACAGATCTGATTATTAACCCATTAAAATCCACCCTCCTTTAGTGGTCATCTTAAAGCAACAAATACAGGCGTTTCTAGATTACTTCTGATTACTCATTAATGTTCATCTGCCTTTGTGCCTTCTACACCTATTTCTAGTGGATACAAATAAGTACTTGCATCAAAATCAATGCTATGTTATCGATGTAAGTAAATCCCATTCTGTACTTTTCACTTTTTTAAAAAACAAGTCTGCAATACGAAATATCTGAGAGGAAGATCAGTTGTTATGCCAACAACAATAATGCCAAAACTTAATTATGGACTAATTGACGAGATGGAAAACTGAATTGTCCAGGAATTCACTTTCATCACAAGGTAAGAAAGAAAGATTAGATGAGCTTTATTTGTCACATGCACATCGGAACATTGAAACGCACAGTGAAATCCATTGTTGGCGCCAATGCACAGAACAGTCCTAATGTGTGCTGGGCAGCCCGGAAGTGTGGGCATGCTTCCGTCACCAACATACCATGCTGACCGTTTACTAACCTTAACTCGTATGCCTTTGGAATGCAGGAGAAACCAAAACATCTGGAGAAAACAGACAAGTTACAGGGAACACGTACAAATTCCACACAAAAAGCAGCAGGAGTTGAATCCCAATCTTATAGCTAGCTTTGTAAAACATTATACTATCCACTAGGGCACCAGGCTGCCCAGTTTCATTGTACCTAGTTATGTGCAAATTGCAAAAGTACAAAGTGGAATTAATTTTAAAGTTTAAGATATCGCAATAGGTCAACCACAGATAAGGATTGTCTATTTGTATAGTAGTTTATTTCCCAGCCCTTTGTTTGTGGGTTCAGACTTAAAGCCCAACTTTAATACCTTCTTGGGCTACATTGTTTAGGCTCAATATAGTTTCCAACTTCAATCTATAGTCCATACTTTTTTAAATTTATCATTCTTTTCTATTTGAAATAAAACAATCCTTTAAAACAACATCAACATATCTCAATTGTAGGGTCATGATATTGTTTAAACTATTAGAAGCAATTTGTTCAAAAGTGCAGACCAGCTCCAAATGGCAGGGATTCATTTCAAAACAGCAGCAGGTTTATAAAATTAATGCTTGTGTTCATGATCGGGTAAATTTCCTGCTCAAACACCAGAACAATATATTAGGATATTAAACACACAGTCCATTATTTTTGTTCTATTACTGCTTTTCAATAATTAAATATACTCATTTAAGATGAAGATCAAAGCTGGCAAATGGAATTCCTCCCCATTACTGGCAACATCAGCACTCGCAACTCAAGTGACCAATCTCAGAGGAGGACCACTGCTAAAGTGGTGCAACCTTTTACATTCATTAATCCTTTAAATACACCCTTGTGGACTTCAGTCCAAGGATTTGATTTGTATACTTTGATTTTGTCACAGTCCTGACCGTTAATTCCCCATTTTCTCCTAATTTCCTTTGTTGGCAGCAAACCTGGTTTTCATCAAGACCTGCAGCATAAGAACCCTAGCTTGGCACCCACTAGTTGCCAGATTGTTGGTTTTGCCAGTGTGGCAATTAATGCTTCCCAGCCGCCTAGGATTGAGTGTCCTAAGTTTTGCTTCAGTACCAAGATTTATCTGTGAAACTCAGTCTCTCCGTGTCAAGATCAGTTTTCCAAGTTCTACTCCAGTTCCGAGGATGACCTGTGAAACCCAGTCTCTCCATGTCAAGATAAATTCTGCCTGTGCCCTGCCTTCCTACTCTCCCTCCTGTTGGCTGTTCAATGCTCATGGCCACATCTGCATCCTAACTAAATAACTGTGCCTGTGTCCTGTGCTTGGGTTCGCCTCATTCATTACAACAGAATGATCTGGCCACTAAGGACCCAGCGGACATGAACACCCTTCAACAAGCCCTTGCCATCCAGGGTTCCCTTCTGGGTCTGCATGAACAACTCCTCTGGCAGGTTGTGGAGAATCTCCATTCCCTGTCTGCTGACGTAATGAAGATCGGTGACCAGGTGGACCATGTATCCACTCCTGGAACCCTGTCTAACCAGCCCAGACAGCCTGTAGTGGCAATCCCCTACGTGTCAGCAACACACCCGCCAAATGAGCCACACATACCTGAACCAGAACACTACAATGGGGATTTGGGGAAGTACCAGGCCTTCCTTCTTCAGTCCTCCTTGGTGTTCAAACAGCAGTCGTCCATGTACTCCATGGATAAGTCAAAGATTGCTTACATCATGGGATTGTTGCGGGGAAGTGCCTTAGCATGGGCTACAGCTGCTTGGGATAACCAACTGGGTATCTGCTCTTCTTTCACCACCTTTGTCGCGGAAATGAGAAAGATCTTTGACCACCCTGCCCGTGGCAAAGATGCCGACAAGCGTCTACTCACTCTCAGTCAGGGCTCCCGCAGTGTTGCCGAATAATCCGTGGAGTTCTGGATGTTAGTAGCTGACTCGGTGAAATGATGAGGCACTCCAAGGGGTATGTTGGAATGGTCTCAGCGACATGGTGAAAGACGAGTTGGCGGCAAGAGGCAACACTAACAGCCTGGATTCCTTGATCTCCCTTGCCACCAGGTTGGACAATCATCTCCGAGAACGGCATAGAGAAAAAACTGGTCATCCTCCACCTTTGGCCACTCCACGGAACTCATTTCTGCCTCCCGCAAGAACAAACTTCCAGCCTGGCCATTTCCACCGCCCCGGGAGAGGAGCCCATGCAGTTGGTACAGAACTGCTTTTCCCCCACAGAACGACTACGGAGATTGAGAGCGGGTGAGTGTCTATACTGCAGCCAGTTCAGCCACCTCCTCACTACCCATCCCCTTTGGCCGAAAAGGGAAGGCTCACAATAGAAGGGGGACCCTGGTGAGCCAGACAACATTCCCTTCTGTTCCTGAACACAGATGCAGCTTCAAGCTACTTTACATTATAACCAACAGTCCCTGCCTCTGTCAGCACTAGTAGACTCTGGCGCTGAGAGAAACCTTTTGGATGAAGACTTAACTCTCCGGGCCGGATTTCCTTGTGAGCCGTTGAGTGCCCCCCCCCCACCCCCCACCAGAAGCCCGGGCACTAGACTGTAGACTACTGGCCCGAGTCTCACACTGCACACCACCCTTGTCTCTCCTTCTCTCTGGAAACCATTGGGAACAGGTACGATTCAATTTAATTTCCTCTCCTCAAGCTCCTACAGCTGTTGGGTACCCCTGATTAAGCCATCATAACCCCACGTTGACTGGTCCACCGGAAGGATAGTCAGCTGGAGTTCATTCTGTCACTCCACTTATCACCGTGACCTCGTCTGCCTCTGAATCTTCCTGACTTATCCAAGGTTCCAGCAGAGCATCACGATCTGGGAGAAGTGTTTAGTAAACAACCAGCTCTTTCCCTGCCTCCACACCGCCTTTACGATTACATAATTGACCTTCTCCCCAGAGCCCCTTTACCCACCAGTCAGCTGTATAACCTGTCCCGACCAGGAAGGGAAGCAATGGAGACTTACCTAAATGACTCCCTCGCGGCTGGCATTATCCGACCCTCATCTTCCACTGTAGGCACAGTTTTCTTCTTTGTGGGGAAGAAAGACAGCTCATTGCACCCCTGCATTGACTACCGTGGCCTGAATAGCATCACCATAAAGAATAAGTTTCCACTGCCCCTTATCAACTCTGCTTTCGAGCCCCTTCACGGAGCCACCATTTTTCTCAAAGTTGGCTCTGCGAAGTGCCTACCACCTGGTCAAGATAAGGGAGGGAGATGAGTGGATAACAGCTTTAACACCCCTCTTGGTCATCTTGAATATCTGGTCATGCCATTCGGTCTCACCAATGCCCCCGTTGTCTTCCAAGCCCTGGTAAACGATGTCCGAAGGGATTTTATTAACCGTTTTGCTTTTGATTATTTGGATGACATCCTCACCTTCTCCCGCAGTCTTCAGGAACACACCCACCATTCTTTGGAGTGTAGAAGGTTGAGGGGGAACTTTATAGAGGTATTTAAAATAATGAGGGGGATAGATCGAGTTGACGTGGATAGGCTTTTTCTATTGAGAGTAGGGGAGATTCAAACAAGAGGACATGATTTGAGAGTTGGGGGCAAAAGTTTAAGGGTAGCACGAGGGGGTATTTCTTTACTCAGAGAGTGGTAGCTATGTGGAATGAGCTTCCAGTAGAAGTGGTAGAGGCAGGTTAGGTATTGTCATTTAAAGTAAAATTGGATAGGAAAGGAATGGAGGGTTATGGGCTGAGTGCGGGCCAGTGGGATTAGGTGAGAGTAAGTGTCGGCATGGACTAGAAGGGCCGAGATGGCCTGTTTCTGTGCTGTAATTGTTATATGGTTATATGTCCGTCAGGTTCTTCAGAGGCTTTTGGAGAACATGCTATTCATTAAGGCAGAGAAAAGCAAGTTTCATGCCCCTTCTGTCAGTTTCCTGGGGTACATCATTGAGAGTGTTTGAGTGAGGGTGGATCCCGAAAAGATCCGGGCCAAAAGACACGACGCTCAAGCAACTCCAGTGATTTCTGGAGTTCACAAACTTCTACCGTCGCTTCATCAGGGATTACAGTCGGGTGGCAGTGCCCCTTACTCAACTCACCTCTCCTGCAACCCCTTTCCACTAGACCCCCGAAGCAGAGTCAGCCTTCTCGGGGCGTTTCGCATCCACTCCCATCCTGGTCCAACCTGACCCCTCTCATCAATTCATCGTGGAAGTCGACACCTCCAACTCTGGGGTGGGAACGGTCCTCTCTCAACGCTCCGTCCCAGACCAAAATCTCCATCCCTGCTCCTTCTTCTTTCATTGTCTATCCCCCGCCGTGCGGAACTATGACTTCGGGAGCCTGGAGTTACTGGTTGTTAAACTCGCTTTGGAGGAGTGGAGGCATTGGCTGGAGGGAGCTGAACATCCATTCATGATCATAAGAACCTTGCACATACCCCAACCATCAATTCCTGCCAAGCCCGTTGGGAGTTATTTTTTGGCCATTTCGGATTCACACTCCCCTATCATCCTGGCTCCAAGAACAGCTCTCTCTCATCAATGCATCTCCAAGGAGGGCCTTACCAACCCTGAGACCATCCTGTGTGGTGGCTGCCCTCACATGGGAGATCAAATCCCTAGTCAAAGAGACCCAACAGACTCAACCTGACCCAGGCAACAGACCCCCCAATCGCCTCTTAATGCCGGATTCTGTTCGGTCTCAGGTTCTCCAGTGGGGGCACACTTCTCATTTTGCCTGCCATCCTGGGATCGATTGAACTCTGTCCCTTCTGAAGAGATATTTCTGGTGGCCCTCCATGGATGCTGACACTCGCTCCTTCATCCCTGCCTGTTCTGTATGACCCCACAGAAAAGCCTCCCATCGACCACCTGCTGAGTTGTTTCGTCCCCTACCTGTCCCTAGCCGCCCTTGGTCCCACATTGCTCTGGATTTCATTACTGGACTACCCCCTCACATGGGAACACTGACGTGCTCACCATGGTGGACCGCTCCTCCAAACCTGTGCACTTCGTAGCCCTTCCCAAACTCCCTACAGCCCGTGAGACAGCCGACCTCCTCGTCCAACTCATCTTCATGGAATTCCCTCTGACTGGGGTCCCCATTTCATCTCTCAAGTCTGGAGATCCTTTTGTCAAGCGCTTGTTGTCACAAGGGGACATGAAGACTGGACCCAATTGCAGGACGCAGGCACTGAAGTACTAGGGGCAGGTCAGGAACAACTAAAGGATAGAACAAGATGGAGAGACCATGGCGCGCGTGAGGGATGTGGCATTCAAAGGTGATCCTGGGGTTTAGAGATAGTTCATCGTGAGGCGGGATCTTGGCTAGGCTAGAAGACGGGTCTATGGGACAAGGAATGCTGGGAGGATAGCCCCCGGGCGGGCTGCAAAACTCCTGGGCAGGCCCAGCCTCCCAGGCAGGAACAGAGGGGCCTGGGCAGGTCGCGGGGCACAACCCGTTGGAAGAGAGGGGTAGGAAAGGGTCAGAGTCCCCCGCCGGGCAACGGCAGTCCAGCCTGCTTGCCCAACGGAGGCAAGGGATCGGAAGGGAGCTCGGTCCAGGGTGACTACGAGAACGGACTTCCAGAACTAGTTGATTAACAATGGGTACTCCAAGCCGGGACAAACAGAACGAAACTTGTCAAACAGCACAAGCAGGACAAACATGACGCACGGGTCGGAACAGGGTAAACAGGGCGAACAGTGTAACCAGGACGACCAGGTCGAAACAGGGTAAACAGGGCGAACTGTGTAACCAGGACGACCAGGTCGAAACAGGGTAAACAGGGCGAACAGTGTAACCAGGACGACCAGGTCGAAACAGGGTAAACAGGACGAACAGCGCAACCAGGACGACCAGGTCAAAACAGGGTTGACAGGACGAACAGCGCGACAGCATGAACAAGGCAAACTGGAGAACAGGGCTAAACAGGACAACCCTCGCCCTAACTAGTCTCAGTCCCAGAGCCCCTTATATACAGCTGCCAGCCGATAGGCATCAGGTGCGCCTCCTTAAGCCAAGATGATCCTATTTGGGCTTAAGGGTGAAAGGAGGGACAGCTACAAGGCCGGGAGTCTGGAGTCTGCAGACCGATCAAGACCCGGAATGCGGGCTCTGGACCAGACCATAACACTTGGAGCCTCAGTAAGCCTGTCTTCTGGCTTCCATCCGCAGAGTCCAAGAAACTCGCCCCTCACTACCTCGAGCCATTTGAGATTGAGAGCATTTAAACATAACATAGTTTGAGAGAACCAATTAAACACAGTGGGAGGATCAATTTCTTTCCAATTCAACAATATAGATCTTCTAGCCATCAAAGTTAGAAATGCAATCATTCGACGGGCTGAAGAAGATAAATACTGTGAATCTAACTAGAATCTAATCTAATTAGAAGTGGTACTTTTGAGACTTCTATTAAATTTGAAAAGTTATGGAGACCATTTATTCAACATTTTCATATGATGTAATATGACCCTTTGCCAAGTACATTTGATTTCCCAGCTTTTAGCTTATGGATTTTGAGAGGACCGGAAGTGACGGCATTGATGAATACTTATTTTTGTGAGATATTATAAACAGCCCACTTTTTTTTTTCCTTCTCTTTTGTTTGTTTTTTTTTCTTTTATATTACTTATTAGCTATAGTTATTAGATTAGATTAGTTAGTTCTGCATTATATAAATTTTTTTTTGTTTTTTTTTCTTTCTTTTTTCTGTTTTTTTTTATATTATACATTATGAAATATTTAGATTTACTATGTCCATACATATATCTTATGGCTTATGTCTTGGTAAACTCATTTATATTGTAACTGTTATGTATGTTTTTTTTTCATATGTAATGGAATGTGTATGTTGGTAATTTCTTTATCAATATATCATCTGTATTCTGTCCATATTATTAATATTAATAAAAAGATTTAGAAAGAGATTGAGAGCATTATCAACCCCTCAGTGGTCAGACTCAAACTGCCCAGATCTATGCACATTCATCCCACATTCCAGGTCTCCCAATTGAAACCTGTGTCTGTCAGCCCTTTGTGCTCATCTGCTGAACCTCCTCCACCCACCCGGATCATTGACAACTACCCAGCGTACACCGTCCGGTGAATACTGGATGTATGCCACTGAGGCAGGGGTCTCCAGTACCTGGTCGATTGGGAGGGATACGGCCCTGAGGAGCGCACCTGGATTCCCCGCTCCTTCATCCTGGACCCTTCCCTCATCTGTGACTTCCATTGGGACCACCCAGACAAGCCTGGCGGTTTGACTGGAGGCTCCTGGTGAGGGGATGGAGGGGTTATTGTCTCAGTTCCAACAATTAATTCTCCATTTTCTCCTAATGCCCTTTGATTGTGCCATGGTTCCGACCATTAATTCCCCATTTTCTTCTAATTTCCTTTGATGACAGCGCAGCTGCTTTTCATCAAGACCTGCAGCATAAGAACCCCGGCTTGGCACTGACTAGTTGTCAGATCATTGGTTTTGCCAGTGTGGTAATTAACGCTTCCCGGCCACTTAGGATTGTGTGTCCTAAGTTTTGCTTCAGTACCGAGATTTATCTGTAAAACTCAGTCTCTCCATATCAAGATAAATTCTGCCTGTCTCCAACCTTCCTGTTCTCCCTCCTGTTTGCCCTTCAACGCTCACAGCCACATCTGCGTCCTACCTAAGTCTCCGAGCCTCTGTCCTGCACTTGGGTTCATTGCAGCAGATTTCCATCTTCTATTTGAATTGATGACAATATTGAAACAAAGAGAAATTCACCTATGCATCACCCAGCTTTGTCATTGCTGGAAAAGTGTGGCTCATGCAATAACCATATAACCATTACAGCACGGAAACAGGCCATCTCGGCCCTTCTAGTCCGTGCCAAATGCTTACTCTCACAATATTAGGTGCATATCTTTTTAATAACTCCAGCATATGACTAACTGTTCTCTGTATAAATAGCATCGATGCTTAGGGAGTTGCATCTTTGTAGAAGCTATCTGCTTATTTCTATATAGAAGACACACAGCAGGGGAAAGATATGAGTGATTTAATCAAGCATGTTCTTAGTTTACCTTCTCAGCTATCCTCCATTACTTTAGAAAATGATACTGATATAAAGACTTCAAAAGCTCAAATATAATCATCTCATGATTACTGTTTGTCAATGCCACCAGGAGAATGTTATGTGTCATTACTACTGACCAATAAGCTGCTCAAAAGCAACCTTGAATCACCAAAATGAGGTTATCGATATGATTGCTGGAGAACAAGTCTATCCTTTGGTTTGTCACACAATACTCATGGGATATAACACTTGAGTAATTGACCTCGTTCAAAAAAGAACTGTCTGCCTTTGGTACCGGCCCTGAGATTTATTATTATTACTTCTCATTGATCTACAATTTATTTTGCAAGAAGAGCATAAGGACTCAGATGATTTTTTCAAATGACATAATGTTAAAAAAATGTGTACTCTATAAAAAGATATCTTTGTATAAAGCAAATATTTAAAAAGTTGTACTATTATTATTGAAAAGCAAGCAGGAGATATTTTATTTTCTCTCATCCACAGTTTTTCCTTTGTTTTTTTTTCTTCCTTTTATTGATCTCTTTCAATTATGATCATTCCCATTTACCCAATATTGCAAAAGCTTTACTTTTACCAAATTCAGAATAATGAAATATGTGAACTTGCAGATCCTAGAAAGTTAAAATACACATTGCTTTTTAGTTTGTCTGTTGAAAGATGGGTAGGAGTGCTACATCTGCATATGGACCCTTGTACTTCTGTAACAGGCTTGGCATGAGTGGCAATGGTTAGCAATATATTCCAACTTGAAGCACTAGGTTATTGTGTAGAACATGGGGGAAACAAATTTTGGCAGAAGAGCTAGGGAACAAAATAGCAAAGCCATTGAAGATGGATGGTGACATTCCTCAGTCCACACTTAGGATACTCTTGTTCCAGTTTCTTCTGCAAGGATGTTTTTGAATGGCAAGTTAGTAGTGAGAAGCAATTATCATGAAGCTTTTAAAAACGAGGACACATCAAACCTCTACCTCCAGTTGTCTACACCAAAACCCCATACGCAAACATCAGATGTTATCCAATTTATGAGCTACGTATCGTGTGTCTCAATTTTAATGCTAACACATGATTTAATCCAATATCCTCAAAATGTTATACAGTGATTTAAGTACAATATTGTTGGTCACGCTTGACTGGATGATATATTTATCACTAACAGCAAATCAAAACAAATCAGTGATGCTGGAAAACTGAAATAAAATAATTCAAACTAAATGTTTTTGTAACATGAAATATTAACTTTATTTCCCTTTCCAGAGATATTGAGTGTTCTTAGCTTTTACTGTTTGTGTTGTGTTTACCTCAGTGGTTTGTACACCAATGTCTAATTCACAGGTAGTTTCAGACCAAACTTCTGGCAATTACCTCTCAGCAAATATCAGGCATCCTATATCTTAGGCAGATGAGAAGATTTGACTTATCCAAATGATTCTCCCAAACATCTACAGAGGTACTATATAACCATATAACAATTACAGCACAGAAACAGGCCATCTCGGCCCTTCTAGTCCGTGCCGAATGCTTACTCTCACCTAGTCCCACCGACCTGCACTCAGACCATAACCCTCCATTCCTTTCCTGTCCATATACCTATTTAATTTTTTTAAATGACAATATCGAACCTGCCTCTACCACTTCTACTGGAAGCTCATTCCACACAGCTACCACTCTCTAAGTAAAGAAGTTCCCCTCGTGTTACCCCTAAACTTTTGCCCCCTAACTCTCAACTCATGTCCTCTTGTTTGAATCTCCCCTACTCTCAATGGAAAAAGCCTATCCACGTCAATTCTATCTATCCCCCTCATAATTTTAAATACCTCTATCAAGTCCCCCCGTCAACCTTCTATGCTCCAAAGAATAAAGACCTAACTTGTTCAACCTTTCTCTGTAACTTAGGTGCTGAAACCCAGGTAACATTCTAGTAAATCTCCTCTGTACTCTCTCTATTTTGTTGATTTCTTTCCTATAATTCAGTGACCAGAACTATACATAATACTCCAAACTTGGCCTCATCAATGCCTTGTACAATTTTAACATAACATCCCAACTCCTATACTCAATGCTCTGATTTATAAAGGCCAGGATACCAAAAGCTTTCTTCACCACCCTATCCACATGAGATTCCACCTTTAGGGAACTATGCACTATTATTCCTAGATCACTCTGTTCTACTGCATTCCTCAATGCCCTACCATTTACCGTGTATGTCCTATTTTGATTAGTCCTACCAAAATGTAGCACCTCACACTTATCAGCATTAAACTCTATGTGCCATCTTTCAGACCACTCCTCTAACTGGCCTAAATCTCTCTGCAAGCTTTGAAAACCTACTTCATTATCCACAATGCCACCTATCTTAGTATCATCTGCATACTTACTAATACAATTTACCACCCCATCATCCAGATCATTAATGTATATGACAAACAACATTGGACCCAGTACAGATCCCTGAGACACACCACTAGACACCAGCCTCCAACCTGACAAACAGTTATCCACCACTACTCTCTGGCATCTCCCATCCAGCCACTGTTGAATCCATTTTACTACTTCAATATTAATACCTAATGATTGAACCTTCCTAACTAACCTTCTGTGTGGAACCTTTTCAAAGGCTATAGATACTATAGAAAGTATCCTTTTGTGTTTCATCGCAGCCTGGATGACAACTGCTCGTTTCTGAACTGCTGGAACCTGCAGACAGTTTGAAGTGCAGGTGCCTCACTCCCTTCCATCTAGTCGTTCTTCACAGTGCATTGCTTCAGGAAGGCTAATTGTATCACTAAGGATACATGCCATCCTGGCCATTCCTTTTTCTCCCTTTTACCTTCTGGGAGAAGATTCAGGAGATTGAAAGCCCAGACAACCAAATTTAAGAACTGCTTCTTCCCCGCTGCTAAGCGACATCTGAACTAATCACCTCTTTCATACCCTCTTTCCAGTGGTGCTGACTCTTAATTCTACTTCTCCCAGTTATTCTTATATTGTCACTTAAGCATTTCTTTTTGCTCTATTGTTCTAGTCAATCCCACTTACTATTCTGATGTTACTAACTGCCCTGTGCCACTAATATGCCAAGAGATGCAAATGATTCTGAAGCTTGTGAAAATTTATGACTGATGGTTATACTCAAGGATTCAGGTGTGTGCATGAGGGGACATCATTAACAGATTTAAGAGAATATTACTCCTGAAGTCTATTTTATTAATGCGATTCCTTTCCTTTTGTTCTGGAGAAGAATTAAAATGATATGTTTTAAGGTTGTACAGTGCAGTAGGTGTGACAGCTTCTATAGATCATGTACAACTTTCGAATGGATGATGTATTTTGTGAAGTATAATGAAAGCACACTGAAATATCTTTAATGTTCAAGTGGTTTTCCCCTGGTGTAAACAGGGTGATATTTTATGAGCATATGATCAAAAGTATACTTGCACACAGGAGAGGAACTGAAAGCATCAGTTGAAAAGTTTGTAAAAATGTATTAATATAGCCTTTAGGGACTGAAGGCTATATTAACTTTATTCACTAAAGTAAATATAGTGTATTGTAAGATTATTCATTCTATGCAAAATAACTCAGTTCTGTAGTTAAAGCAATGTCAATATTTATTCATTTCTATTTCATAACTGCCAGCTATGCAATTGCTCCCCCACAAGAAAAATTAACAGGCATCACTACAGTGCCACAGGAGCAAAATTCAAGAGCAAAATCAAAGTATTTTGTTTGCATTAAAAAAGTGGAAAATGATAATGCTGGAACTGAAAGGTTGCCATGACAGTCAGACTAAGGTTGAGAGAACCAGCATGGCAGATAGTTGGAGGAAATTTTCAAAGGGCACATGGGTAATACTCATATGGAAGTGAAGGATTCTGTTTGTGAAAAACAGAGATAAATCTTCACAAGCACTAGGTTTAGATCATGTGTTATGGGTAATGCTAAGATCTCTGATTTATCTGTTACCTAGGCCAGCACATTGATCTTGAAAAGTTTAAGAAACCTATAATAGGTTTTGAGTTGTATTTTCTACAACTTATCCAGGTGCTCCTTGCAACTTATCCACTGAAAGGGATGTGTGGTAGTTCTTTCCTAAAGATTAGTAAGTGCCTCTTTGGATGGAAAAAGTTTTTTATCTTCACTGGACAGTGCCAAGCACATCAGTGATACTTGGAGGATTTAGTGGCTGTTTGTTAAATGGTACATTTAGTTTGGCTTGAGAACCATTGGATGAGATCTTGCCCTAGCATAAAAGTACATCATGTGTGTGTTCACCTTTAACATGTTGGTGATCTGTGCAAAAACAAATAAGAAGATAAATGTTCTGAACTACATCTTCCTCAATCCAATCTCCCAGCTTGCTAAATCTAAACTAGGCAATGCTATTTATCAGTCCTGAATATTCCATGCACTTATTATTAAAACTAAAGAAGCATCAAGAGTTATCCTCTGAAACCTCAGACCTTTGGATTCTCCATCTGTACAATCTAACATCCATTTATGTAATGAACTTCCTACATTATAACATATCAGTAACACCTTGGATGCTGCCCATCCTGCTGAGTTCCTCCAGAACATCGTTTGTTGCTGCAGATTTCACGATTTGCAGTCTCTTCCATCTCAGTTTGAGAATTGTGATGCCCAATTAATACTCAACTATTTGACTTGGTACAGATCAAATACAGAATAATTTGTTGTCCCATTATTTTAATTTCAACATCCATCCAGCACTAAGTGTGCTGTAAACTGCTTCACCAGTTTAGGAGAAAGCCAGATATGTCAACAGAGAGCATCAGTTAGAGTTTGCAAGTATGCAGCCTTATGGAGAAGACTTGATTTGTAGATGTAGAAGGCAGTGACTATTATTTTGGTTATATTTGCAATGTACTGCTGCTACATAACAACAAATTTTATGACATATGCCAGTGATATTAAACCTGATTCTGATTCTGAACATCATAGTACCATTATTTGAGAAAGAGTAGAATCCTAATCCCACATTTCAACACGGACTCTATCATCCTGCAATCAGAACTCTTCATGTACACATTCAGATACTCTATAAATATAGGACAATTATTCCTGAATCAGAAACAGATTTATTATCACTGACATACCTTGTGAAATTTGTTGTTTTGCAGCAGCAGTACAGTGCAAGACATAAAAATTACCGTAAGTTACAAAGCAAATAAATAGTGCAAAAGATGAATAATGTTCAGAAATCTGTCGCGGACAACAACATTTAAATCAGATTGTATCACAGCAAATGTATAAATTGGCTGCCATTATGCCAACATTGCAATCATAATAACACTGCAAAATTACATCAACAGGTGATCGTAATCTTTATAGCCTGGTACAGTCTCATTCTAATGGCTGCTGAGAAACATGAAATACTGTTAGTGAAAGTGTTTTATTGAAATGTGGGAAGCTGTACTTTGTTGGTTCCTTATGTAGATGGAGAAAAAAAAAACTTATGGAAGAACCTGGGTGCGTATGGCCTCTTGATAGGATTCTTCAGCTTCCTTCAGCTGGCAGGCAGCTGGTCCTACCCTCAACTCTCGTCATGGTTACCAAAACACATGATCCTGGGAACTCGCAATGTTTACAGAGGCCTCAGACTATAGAATTACATGCAATACTGAGGTTCAGTCCTGCAGCGCTGGCGTTCCATTCATATTGAACACCAACTAACATCAAAATTTACACTCTCTAGGTATTCTAGGCAGCTGTCCGCAACTCTGACATGTTCTACCGTACTTCCCAATACAGTTCAGCATGTCATTGATACAATTGTGCACAAATTAATGAGTTACCAATCTGGAAGTAAGTCAGTACTCCAGCACCCAGACTGCAAATAAAATATCCCACATCTCTTACCTTACACTGACCATGGAAGCAAATCTTCAAATTGATTATTTCATTATCTTGCATTTGTATAGTTCCTCAGCTGCAGATGAGCAAAAAAGTAAACTTGACTGAAATTTAAACCACATCATTAATTTTTCTATTCTACTGCCTGTCCCATATAGAACATTCTCATAAGGTTCACTCATCTCATTTAAGTTTGGTCACTTCATTGCATTGATATCAGACTTGCTTTGAATTCTTTAATAATCAACCTGTTAAATTGAGAACAGCCTTGAAAGTCTTGTGGTTCCTTAAGGTTGTCATAATCGGAGGACGTAAAGGGAATATCCTTGCACTACCTATTAAATGCTCTCAATGACGTGCATCTCAAATAACTTCTAACAATCAAGTCTAGCTCCTGGCCTTCACATGTGACTTAGCTACTAAGCCCAGCAGAACCATTTTTACTGACTGGAGAAGGGGCAAAGTTGAGTTTCTGGTGCCTTAAGACCAGTTGCTTTGGGCAAATGGGGCTCGAAAGCTGTGGCTGGCAGCTCATCTAGCAGCAGGAAAAAACTGATCACCAACCTCCGCTGCCTTGCAGCTACATCCACTCATGTGGAAGCCTTCGAGCGTTAACCCCTGTGGTGAACTACATATACCTGTCTGGACACGCCACCCCCACCCCCCGGCTGACTGCTCCTGTGGCTCCTCCCACAGACCCCGGTATAAAGGCGATTGGGGCCTAAGCCTCCAGGATGTAGCATGGTGGTCAATTGCTGCTTGTTCTTTCTTCCAGTCAATAAAAGCTGATATCTCGCCTCACATCTCAGAGAGTTATTGATGGTGCATCAACCCCAAGGGAAAATCTGGAGCTGGAGTCCAACGTTAAGTTCAATGGTGACAGGCAACTCCTGTGATGCCACTGGTGTCAAACCGTATCAATCTTTACAGTTTCTTTTAATTCATCAGCTGCAAGGAGAAGGGGAGCCTGTTGTATGGGGAACAGCTTTCTCTCCACATTGAACCGCCCTGGATAGTGTACCAGTTTGCATATCATGTAGGCAGCTCAGACACAACATCGTTGGTGTACAGAGTGCCTCGGGAGTCTTATGACCTGTTGGGAGCCCATGGAAGATTTTGTATTGATGAATTGTTCTTTAAAAATAAAGCCTAAAGGTGTAAAATCAATCACGAACTTGCCTTATTTACTCTATAAGACTACAAATGGTCATCTCCGTATATTTTGAGTAAAGGTCTAAGATTAAAAAAGTATCCCTACCCCTTTTTAGTAAGAGTATAAATTATTATTTTCAAATAAATTTTGAAAGAAACCTTTGGTGTAGGGCACTTATTGTACTCTATATTCTAAGTTTAGAGAAAGTTTACCCTTCAAGTTTATTTCTGAATGAATGCTTCTTTAATCGATGCACAGAGAAAATGTGTTGTCTTACATACAGTATCTGATCAATTATAAAGCTCTATCAATACGTGTCATAGCAAAGTGATTTACTGTTGGGTAGTGTGTTGTATGAAGCTTTCAAGATATTCCAGAAGTTGATGGAATTCATTTGAAGTGCAGTTTGGATTGTATCTCAGGTCCTCTATGGGTCCTCATTATATGTTGCCTTGCTATATGTAGCTTTGTAAATAACACAGGATTGGAACCCAGATATAAGAAAAAATGCATATTTACAAATTTTACAGATCACAAACTCCCCAGTTGAAGTCAGAAGTTTACATACACCTTAGCCAAATACATTTAAACTCAGTTTTCCACAATTTCTGACATTTAATCCTAGAAAACATTCCCTATGCTAGGTCAGTTAGGATCACTACTTTATTTTAAGAATGTGAAATGTCAGAATAATAGTAGAGAGAATGATTTATTTCAGCTTTTATTTCTTTCATCACATTCCCAGTGGGTTAGAAGTTTACATACACTTTGTTAGTATCTGGTAGCATTGCCTTTAAATTGTTTAACTTGGGTCAAACGTTTTGGGTAGCTTTCCACAAGCTTCTCACAATAAGTTGCTGGAATTTTGTTCCATTCTTCCAGACAGAACTGGTGTAACTATTTCAGGTTTATAGGCCTCCGTGCTCGCACACGCTTTTTCAGTTCTGCCCACAAATTTTCTATTGGATTGAGGTCAGGGCTTTGTGATGGCCACACCAATACCTTGACTTTGTTGTCCGTAAGCAATTTTGCCACAACTTTGGAGGTATGCTTGGGGTCATTGTCCATTTGAAAGACTCATTTGCGACCGAGCTTTAACTTCCAGCTGATATCTTGAGATGTTGTTTCAATATATCCACATAAATGGAACCTGCTTGATACCTGATGGGATCTTACCCGATTTTATTTATCTACTAAGACCTTGTTCCACAGCAATCAGAGAAGGGCACTAGCCATCAAAGTTGCACACCTCACTGTAGAGCAGCAATGCATACTTTAGTTCCAGGATGGAAACTGAGACTGTAGAAAAGAGAGAGACATCTGCCACGTTCATTCAAAGAAACATGCAAGATCTTATCAACGTAATGCCTACGCAGAAGGTTTGTTTGGCAGGGTGTCTGGAGATTCACCAAGACCATAATAGGTGGACACAGTAGTTTCCTTTGAGTATAAGAATCAGTGAAGCAATACAAGGTTGAACATAAAGCAGTACAGCACAGAATGGACCCTTTGGCCCACACCGTTGTGCCATCTTTTTAACCTACTCCATCATCAGTGTAACTCTTCCCTCGTAGAAAACTCATAACCCTCCATTGTTTTCATCCATGTACCTATCTAAGAGTCTCTTAAAAGCCCGTAATGTATCAATGTGTACGACCACCCCCTCAGTGCATTCTAGGCACTTACCACTCTGTAAAAAAAAACAAACAGTGACATCTCCCCTAAACTTTTCTCCATTTACCTTAAAAAGAAAGACATTCTTTCCTCACTATCAAGGAGCCTTCAACTCATGATCTCAATATTTATTGCTTATTTATTTTTATTTTTGTATTTGCACAGTTTGTTGACCTTCACACATTGTTTGTTCATCCATCTTGTTGTGTGAGGTCTTTCAATAATTCTGTTGTTTTTCTTTGTATTTACTAGGAATGCCCACAATAAAATGAATCTCAGTGTTGCATATGGTGACATATATGTACTTTAATTATAAATTTCCTTTGAACTGTGAACTTTGATTTATTGTGAGTATTTCCTCCTGGCCATTATATGATGTTTCATTGTTGTCTGAACCCTTAGTGCCTCGTGGCACATGTGGCCTCATATGATGATGTTTACTGCTCTAATTTAAACTGGAAGCAACTGAAATGCCCTTTTCTGGCTATAATAGTATAGCTTGGTGCAAGCATAGCTCTGAGAAACAGGAGATGTAAACATGAAAAGCACTTGAAAATGGACAGTCCAGTTAGGCATTTAGTGCAATCTCAGCCAGAAAAGATTGCCAGCAAGAACTACTCAGAAAAATTCCAAGATGGATTGTGTAACAATCCAGGGGAAGAGTGTCTACATGATCCATTTTCTCAGCTTAAGTGCCTCTTGTAAAGCAGACAACTTGACTGATTTGTGATTGAGTAACTTGCCCAGGTTTACAACAAAAGTCTGAAGCTGTAGTGTTCTCACACAGGTGTAGAAACTCCGAACTAAACACCAAGTATAAACCGGAGTCAATGAGGCGCGATCCCAGTAAGATTAACCGTTTACTGTTCACTTTTCCACATTAACGTATGGTGAAAACTGTTGATAAAACAATACAAAATACATACAGTATTTGTTTCCATCTTGGCATCACATTTACATCATAAATACTTAGAAAAATAAAACTACTACATTAAAGTACAACATACAGTTGGAATCTACCTACGCCATCAACTGCTTTAAATACTTCAACACAAACTATCTGCAACTCTTTGAATAACAAAGAACATAAACTTTATCAACCGTCATTACTTTTAACAGAATCAGTGTAAACCTTTTTACTTCAACATATTGATTATCTTATGAACTCACGACATTGCTTCTATGATGTTTCTAGTGCGTAGAGAGAAAATTTTTCTTGCGCTGATCCAGCACACACAAGCCCCCTCCTTCCTGTTTCTCCAAACTTGTATTTTCCCACAAGATGCTGCAAAACCGGGTGTGATGTCATCGCATGCCGCGATATATCACAGGTAACGAAGTTACTTTCAACAACCTTAACTTTAACTAGAAAATGATTACAAATGAATTACTAAAGTGAAAATATAATAAATTAAATGAATGCCTTAAGGGCAACACAGAAGCCATAAACAAAAATATGATCCTGGGCTCTGTATATAGCAATTTCTGTAGTTTTACTCCAATCACTGCATTTTACTGCAGAAGTTATCCTGTTAAAATAGTTACACTTCCAAACTATTTTTCTGTAGTATTTGAAGACTATATAAGGCATTTGCTTGTGTATTATCTAAGCAGGCTCTCTTGAGTAAATAGAATTTCCTATACATTTCTGAGTACTGTAGTTAATCATGCCCCACTTTCAACTCTAACAAAATATTGACAGCAGACACTCAGATACGATGGTCATTCACCTTAGTTGTTACATTTTATTAATAGTAGAAAAGTAGAGCCTCAGAGGGAATCAGGTGGTGAAATCTCTGTAAGTCGCATAAGAATTATGGCTTCGAAAGTCCTGGAGTTTTAGGTCCTTGTGTTGTTACGATCCAGAAACAATGAATACCACTCACAAGCCAATCAAACAAAGAATCAGGTACTCTTCTTTTCCAAAACACTGATCGATAATTAAACAAGCATTTAAACTCAAAATGGATTCAAATCCCGGATGAGCCCCCAATTATTATGATCCGGCATCAATGAATATAGAATTGAGACAAGTTTTTTATAACAAATAAAACTTTTATTAAACACTGCTCAAAAAACCCCAAAAGTAAACACAGGACTAACTTAACCAAAAGTCAGCAGCTATATGGCAGCTCAAACAGTCCTTAAAGCGATAATGCAAAAAACAGTTCTTAGAGTGATAATGTAAAAAGTCCAAGTGATTACACAGTCAGTTAGGAGAGATTTTCCTTGAAGTAATAAATTCTCTTACGTGACATTACTGCTGTTCCCGGCCGAAGTATGCCTTGCCTGAAGGATTTATGATGAAGGAAATAAAATAGCTTAAAAGCACTGACCTTTCCTTGGTGAAACCCTGCATCCAGCTTTTTCTGCTCTTTTAGCAATGCAGGAGCTATCTTGGATTGCAGGTTACTATTTCCTTCTGAATGAGGATCAAATAAGGTTGAACCTGTTTCACCGCCGACGAACACCAACTTTTCTCAATCCTTCAGCTTTCGGAACTTCGATAATTCTTCACTCTCTTACTGGACTTTAGCTGGCAGAGATTTTCAGAACTGCCGGCACAACAATTCTTACAGTAGAAATTAAAACTCCACTTTTAAAACGAAACTGCGTCATGAAATCAAATACGCAGCAGAACGGAGTCACTGACGAATTAAGCCACGAACTGACCTATGTCACAGTGATGCGTGCTCCTTTTATACCCTGTTGAAAGAGGCTATCACATGACCTCTCGCTGGCGGGAAAATTACATCATTCCACAATTACAAGACCACTACATCATGCCCAGCAGAGCCTCAATTACATCATGGTCATGTGACAGTCACAAGATACCCACGGGTATATAACAGTGTTTATATATGGTAAAAAAATATAAATGCTGGATATTTTAAATAAAATACAGAAACACTGCAGAAAACAGAAACATACAGCAATTGAGAAATAAAAGTGATGCACATCAGATAAGAATATTTTTATGAATCAGAATATATCAGTATACCTTAATATATCAATGTATTGGTACGCGTTCAGGACTACTTTCCCTTAATTCTGCTGACTGTAATAGAGAGAGTGGATTCAAGAGTGTGCCTGAAGAACCACCAAATTACAAATTCATGTAATACCCATTTCTCGTCAGCTTAAAGGAAACAGAAAACAAGTTAGAAAATGTGTCCACACTAATAATATCAGGCAATTAATCTTATGCTTAGTTTTGGTTTATTAAAGGACAAAGAATTTACTTGGACAATTTGAGCCAAACTATGGACTCAGTCTCTAATGGAGCAAATCCATTCACTCATTGGCACATGCCAACACAGCATTTGGAGTTATTGAGAGACAAGTAGAGTCATACTGCATGGAAATGGGTTAATTAGCCTGCCATGTTATACCGCCTTTGTACCATATGCAGTAATCCTATTCACCCTCATTGTTTCTACTTCACTCTGCCGTCCACAACTCCACATTTGAAAGCCCACCTGCTGTTGCACATGTTACGAAACCCCGTAACTGGGTCACTTACCAGCAAAGATAGAGAGGTCCAATGAAGTCTGATGGTACTATTTTTAACAGTGTTTATTGATAAAGGGGCACAAAAATAAGATCAATGCAAACATACAGATAATATACATTGTCAATAATCAATAAGAAATAGCTCTATCATTGTCTAGGGGATAACGTATTGTCTGATGGAAATATAAAAGTCACTGTTAGTATGTTCAAGCTGCAGCGTTTTGGGTTTGAGAGAGAGACAGGTTAAACTTGCCCAGGTCTTTTATGGTGCCAATCCTTCGAGTCGTGGGGAGTTGGTTTCCCCGTTGTTAGCTAAAAGCCATTTTTCCATGGTTAAAAGCCACTGGTTCCAGGCAAATGGAACCGAACACACGTGCCCTCCTCCCAATGGCTTCTGCTATTACGGGATCGCTAGCGTTTCTTCTGGTGCGTCTGAGGGGCTGTTCCCACAGACCCTCTTTTATCCTGACTCACAGGGTCACAGATGTCAATCAGGTTGGGGGGGTGATGCAATCCCTCCCTCAACCAGCCCACTTTGCTTGAGAGCTTCACGTAGCACAGTATTGCAATCCGCAAGTTCGTCTTCAAGAGACAATGTCCGTGTCCCATAGCTTTATATCGCCGGGGAACGAGACATTCCGCACGTTCTCATTTCCTGTGTCTCCTGACCCAAATCAATAGTGATCTTGCGATTCTCACAAAGGAGGGGGCTATAAGTGTAACACACATTTCTTAGTTAGTTGTTCCTTCACTCTGTCCATCTCTGTTCCTGGTTTGCCGTACGTTTTCAACCAGTCCATTACCCTTTCAGGTCTATCTGAGTTCCACCCTTCTGGCAAGGTGCTTCTACCTCTTGAATTACTGTCATTACCCTTTCTTGTCTATTTGAGTGCATCCCTATGGTGGCCCTTTCTGGTCCACTTGACCTGCTGCCCTCACCTTTTCAAGTCAACTTGAACTCCACCATGCTGTGTACCTTTCAGATCCATGAACTCGATTCTGACATGTCCCTTCCAGGATCGTGCAGCTGACAGCAAGTTTTTGTTTGGACTAATAGATGAGCACACCCAGTCAAGATATATTGTTTGAATCTCTGCAAATTGCCTTTAAAAATGTAAAGGAATTTCAGCTTGCACACTACAGCAATGTAAATGCGAAATAAGGAACAAAAGCTTGAACAATGGCAAAAGTGGGAATGAACACGTGTGGTGCAGATTCAATGCACACAAAATGCTGAGGGAACTCAGCAGGCCAGGCACCATGTATGGAAAAGAGTACAGACAACATTTCGGGCTGAAACGTCAACTGTACTTTTTTCCATAGATGCCGCCTGGCTCCTGAGTTCCATCAGCATTTTGTGTTTATAGCTCAGATTTCCAGCATCTGCAGATTTTCTCTCGATTGTGGTGCAAATTAGCAGGTCTAGCAGGAAAGACCATTGCCTTAAGACCATGAAATATAGGAGCACAATTAGGCCATTTGACCCTGTGCGTTTGCTCCGCTATTTCATCATGGCTGATCCAATTTTCCTCTCAGCCCCAATCTCCTGCCTTCTCCCCATATCCCTTCATGCCCTGACCAATCAAGAATCTATCAACCTCTGCCTTAAATATAAATAAAAACTTGGCCTCCACAGCCGCCTGTGGCAAAGATTGACAGATTCACCAGTCTCTGACTAAAGATATTCCTCCTTACCTCTGTTCTAAAATGATGCCCTGTAGCGGTGCTACATGCAGCGCTGAAATAACAACACGGAGTTGGTAAACTGCAGTTAAAGAAGATTTTATTCGAACTTCACGGCTTCGCTTTAGAGCCTCCCTGATCCCGCCCTCCCTGGGCGCGGATGCTGTAGGAGGCACGTATTCACAGTCCCGCGCGAGCTTTTCCCTTTGTTGGTGAAGCAGCCCTGGCGTCCTTTTGGGACTGGCCTTTGTGCCGGCGCGCTGGCTATTTGTGAACCGGTTCGAGTGCGCTAGGAAGTGGGTCGCCACAGCCCCTCTATTCTGAGGCTGTCCTCTGGTCCCACAATAGGAAACACCCTCTTCACATCCACTCTAACAACGTCTTGCAGCATTCAATAGATTTCAATGAGGTCACCCCTCGTTCTTCTGAATTCCAGTGAAACAGGTCCAGAGCCATGCAATACTCTTCATATGGCAAGACATTTTTGTGAATTTCCTTTGAACCTGTCCATTGTGCTCAACGCAAATGTATCAGTTCAAATCTGACATCTGCTTCGATTGTGCGAAGCAAGGAAATATAGTCAACTTATGTAAGCTCAGATAGTGGCATTTAACAATATTTCCAACAAAAGGAAAATAAATACAATCTCAAACACAGCAAGGCACTGGTAAAATATTAAAGTGGATGAAAAATGTGAAACTTCTGTTTAGACGCAGAAACAGGCCATCTCGGCCCTTCTAGTCTGTGCCGAATGCTTACTCTCACCTAGTCCCACCTACCTGCACTCAGCCCATAACCCTCCATTCCTTTCCTGTCCATATAGCTATCTAATTTTTTTTAAATGACAAAATCATACCTACCTGTACCACTTCTACTGGAAGCTCATTCCATACAGCTACCACTCTCTGAGTAAAGAAATACCCCCTCGTGTTTCCCTTAAACTTCTGCCCCCTAACTCTCAACTCATGTCCTCTTGTTTGAATCTTCCCTACTCTCAATGGAAAAAGCCTATCTACATCCACTCTATCTATCCCCCTCATAACTTTAAATACCTCTATCAAGTCCCCCCCTCAACCTTCTATGCTCCAAAGAATAAAGACCTAACTTGTTCAACCTTTCTCTGTAACTTAGGTGCTGAAACCTAGGTAACATTCTGGTAAATCTCCTCTGTACTCTCTCTATTTTGTTGACACCTTTCCTATAATTCGGTGACCAGATGGTGGCAGAGTCTTCAAGTTGGTTCGAATACACAAAATTTTGGAGGAACTAAACATGTTGTTGATTATTTCATGGGAGTGATAAAAAAATTGCTTGATATGTTGCGCAATGTATGCTTGCCTCATTCACTTAATTGTAAAGAAACATGCCGCAAGGTGGCACAAAAATATATAATTGCAATGTTAGCATCCTCTTCCTTTGATTTTAACGAATCACATATTTTCTCAGAATAGATGGAAATCTAAAATTTGTAGAAATATCTGCAGCTAGAGCAAACTTAGCTCAAAAAATAATGCAACATTAATGAGCACAACCAATTCTTTGAACTTCACAAAATCTACCAAGCAATATGACCCAGCATGTCATGAGGAAGCAAGATAAATTCTAATAATGACTAGATATGAGCTGAAGAAAATGCTGAAGGAGTTCTCAATATATAACCACTAATAGGACAAAGAATAACTTAAGCACCCAATGACATTATCATGGAAGTTTAATTATCTGTTCCCTTCTCTGACCATATGATTTGACTATCCATAAACATTTCCCACTAAATTTGTTTCCATTCCCAATTGCACTTGAGACTGCCAATGCTCCGAAAATTGTTTAAGTGATAATAAACCCAGAACTCTTCTCATCAAGGCACTCTACATAATAACCATTGAACATCAAATGGAATAACATTTCCTCAGTGACATTTCCTGAATCAGTAAATTGACCAACAATAAACAAGCAAGATAACCATGATACAGTCAAAGCAGGAATGGAGACACAGTAAGTTGTGTATAGAAAGACATGCCAACTCTCTTAATGAACCTATCACAACAAAAAATAAATTGTAAGTTATTGTAGGTCTATGAACTATTTACATATACCAAGACAAATGTGAGGCTGGCACATAAACAAGATAGCATACATTTAGCTGATTCTTGCTTACTCAAGGCTGGAGGTCTATGGTCCAGAGATCTATGAGAATGAGTTAGTGATAGACTCTACTCATTTATCGTCATCAGCTTGTCCTTAAATTAATTTCATGACATTAATAGCCAGAAGATCCATTTTATTTTTATTTAAATGGAAAGGTTCCAATCCGCTTACCACATTTCAATTGTTTTCCCAAACAATTGCATGTTTAAACTTGGAAAAGATTAGGAGTGGTACTTTGGACCCCTCGGTTAAATTTGAAGAAACTTGGAAGCCATTTATTCAATATTTTCATATGATGTAAGTTGACCCTTTCTGAATCCTTTTTTCAGTAATTTATTTATGTACAGAGGAGCAGAGTTAACAACAAAATATAATTTTAACCGATGAATTATGGCAGCCCAATCTTTGTTTGTTTTTCTAGGTTAGTTTGTTTTAGTTTGTGTTTTTTATCTCTTTTTTTATAATTATAATTATCTTTTTCATGGTTAATTATTAAGAGATTGGGAGGTTAGACTCCATTTGTTACTTGGAATATGTGTTTCCACATGTTAACCGTTATTAATGTATTCCTGATCTCTATGTGTTAGTATTAATATTGTTTATTGGAAACTTAATAAAAAGATTGAAAAAGAAAGAGAATGAGTTGCAGCCTGTGCACAACATCATACTGATGATAGTAGAGAATACTTCATCATACTGATGAAGCTGTAGAGAAACTGATCAGAAGATTTCAGACTTAAAAGATCAGGCTTTCAGTTGCAAAGCAAATGCATCAATCTAATTGATAGTATCACCATATAGTTTGGAGGGACCACTGCACAGGATTAGCAAAGGCTACAGAAAGATATAAACTCAGCTAGATCCATCATGGGCACTAGCTTCCCCAGCATCCGGGACATCTTCAAATGGCAATGCCTCAAAAAGGCAGCATCTATCATGAAGGACCTCCATCAACCAGTACATGCCCTCTTCTCATTTATTCCATCAAGAAGGGGGTATGGGAGCCTGAATACACACATTCAATGGTTCAGGAACAGCTTTCCGTCTGTCATCAGATTTCTGAATAGACAATTAACCCATGAAGACTACCTCAGTGTCTTTTTTCCTCTCTTTTTGCACAACTTATTTAATTTAACTTCCTTTTTTATATATACTTCTTATTGTAATGTATAGTTTTTATTATTATGTATTGCTCTATACTACTGCTGCTGCAAAACAGCCAATTTCATGACATATGCCAGTGATATTAAACCTAATTCCGATTCAGATTCAGATTCTGATTCAATCAGTAAGAGATCAAATGTTCAGTCATCAGAAGATCCATTTTACCAGAATATCTGCATCACCCTCCAGGAGATCTACAGTATATCATCAGCTTATCTGTGGTTTGACAGGATAGCTGTAAGTTTGCAGGATTAAGTTAATAATTTAGAGAGGTTGCAGCATCAGCTTTATCATTATGTTATTGTCTTAATTTCAATCATAAAGACAGTCCCTCATACGAGGTTAATCCAGAAGATTAAGATGCATGAGGTCCATGGCAAATTGCCTGTTTGGATTCAGAACTGACCTGTGCATAGAAGAAGGTAGCAGGTGAAGGGATCTATTGAACGTGGAGGATTGTAATTAATAGAGTTCAGCAGGGATCTGTGCTGGGACCTCTGCTATTTGCAATGTATATAAATGACCTGGATGAAAATGGAGATGGTTAGGTTAGGAAATTTGCAAATGATATCCAAGATTGGTGGAGCTGTGGATGGTGTAGGAGACTGGCAAACAATACAGCATAATATAGATCAGTTGCAGATATGAGCAGAGAAATGGCAGATGGCGTTTAACCCAGATAAATGTGAGATGTTGTACCTCAGTAGGTCCAATGCAAGGAGACAGACTGTTAAGGGCCTAGTTCTATCAGTGTTGCTGACCAGAGAGATATTGGGATCCAAGTTCATAGCTCCTTGAAAGTGGCTACACAGATCAATAAGGTGGTTAAGAAGGCTTATGGAATGCTTGCTTTAATTAGTCCAGGTATTGAGTTCAAAAGTCAGGAGGTTATGATGCAACTTTATAAAATCCTGGTTAGGCTACATCTGGAATATAGCATACAGTTCTGGTTGCCCCACCATTGAAAGGATGTTCAAGTCAAGTCAAATCACTTTTTATTTTCATTTCGACCATAACTGCTGGTATAGTACATAGTAAAAATGAGACAACGTTTTTTTCAGGACCATGGTGTTACATGACACAGTACAAAAACTAGACTGAACTACATAAAACACAACACAGAAAAAAAACCTACACTAGACTATGGACCTACCCAGGACTGCATAAAGTGCACAAAACAGTGCAGGCATTACAATAAATAATAAACAAGACAATAGGCACAGTAAGGTGTCAGTCCAGGCTCTGGGTATTGAGGAGTCTGATGGCTTGGGGGAAGAAACTGTTACATAGTCTGGTCGTGAGAGCCCAAATGCTTAGGTGCCTTTTCCCAGATGGCAGGAGGGAGAAGAGTTTGTATGAGGAGTGCATGGGGTCCTTCATAATGCTATTTGCTTTGTGGATGCAGCGTGTAGTATAAATGTCTGTAATGGCGGGAAGAGAGACCCCGATGATCTTCTCAGCTGACCTCACTATCCACTGCAGGGTCTTGCGATCTGAGATGGTGCAATTTCCGAACCAGGCAGTGATGCATCTGCTCAGGATGCTCTTAATACTACCCCTGTAGAATGTGATGAGGATGGGGGTGGGAGATGGACTTTCCTCAGCCTTCGCAGAAAGTAAAGACACTGTTGGGCTTTCTTTGCTATGGAGCTGGTGTTGAGGGACAAGGTGAGATACTCTGCCAGGTGAACACCAAGAAATTTGGTGCTCATAACGATCTCTACCGAGGAGCCGTCAATGGTCAGCAGGGAGTGGTCATTCCGAGCCCTCCTCAAGTCAACAACCATCTCTTTTGTTTTATTCACATTCAGAGACAGGTTGTTGGCTCTGCACCAGTCTGTTAGCCGCTGCATCTACTCTCTGTATGCTGACTCGTCATTTTTGCTGATGAGACCCATCACGGTCGTGTCATCGGCAAACTTGATGATGTGGTTCGAGCTGTGTGTTGCAGCACAGTCGTGGTCAGCAGAGTGAACAGCAGTGGACTGAGCACACAGCCCTGGGGAGCCCCCGTGCTCAGTGTGATGGTGTTGGAGATGCTGCTCCCGATCCGGACTGACTGAGGTCTCCCAGTCAGGAAGTCTAGCATCCAGTTGCAGAGGGAGGTGTTCAGGCCCAGTAAGTTCAGCTTTCCAATCAGTTTCTGAGGGATGATTGTGTTGAATGCTGAACTGAAGTCTATGAACAGCAACCAAATGTACGTCAGAATCAGAATCAGAATCAGAATCAGACTTTAATCGCCAAGTACCTGTGCACATACAAGGAATTTACTTCCGGCAGATGTTGTCTCTCTGCTCATAACAATAATAATGATAAATATAAATGAAAATATAGATTATACATACAAGTAGTGCAATCCAGTAATAGTTAGCCGACAGTTAACCGGCAGTTAACTGTTCAGCAAAGTAACCACAGTCGGGAAAAAACTTCTCCAGTGCCTATTAGTCTTAGTCTGGAGGGATCTGAAGTGCCTACCAGATGGAAGCAGTTCAAACAGTCCATGCGCAGGATGGAAGGAGTCCTTTATGATGTTCCCCGCCCTCTTCTTTTTTGTCTTTTTTGTCCAGGTGGGTTAGGGCCAGGTGGAGGGTGATGGCAATGGCATCGTCTGTTGAGTGGTTGGGACGGTACACAAACTGCAGAGGGTCCAGTGAGGGGGGCAGCAGGGTCTTGATATGCCTTATGATGAGCCTCTCAAAACACTTCATGATGATGGATGTGTGTGCAATGGGACGGTAGTCATTTAGGCAGGACACTGAAGACTTCTTCAGCACGGGGATGATGGTGGCGGCCTTGAAGCACGTTGGAACGGTGGCGCTGTCATTAACCACGCACCGTGTCTACAATGTGGCCAAACTATAGAATGCACCTAAATTAATTCTTGAACACTTATCAAATCCATTATTTCTGCAACCAAGAAGGACAAGGTCAGAGAGTCAGGTTCCCTTCCTGATTTGGAAGTATATTTTTGTGGCTTTATCACCACTGGATATAAACCTTGACACACCTTCCCGAATGTTGCTCCAAAGGTACCTTCATCTGAAGGACTATATGGTGGCTCACTGCAATCTTCACGAGGGCATTTCTGGACGAACAATAAATGCTGGCATTACCAACTCTCAAAATACAACTACGTAAAAAAATCCAACTCTGTTGGACTGACGATGATCAAAATTGGTACACCTTATTCTGTATACCATGTAAGTGTCAAAACCTTCTCCACTAAGCTGCTGAGATGAGATGGCAATATCTACGTGTGTAAAAAGACACTCCTTCCTTAGAGGCAGTTTACACTGCCTACAGACAAAATATGGAAGCAATCTGTCTACCACACAACTTCAGTACAGAGGTAGATGTAAAAGATTTAGGGGATTTGGTAAAAAAGCAAAAAGATTGTCTCTCAGATGCCATTTTCTGAAGCATAAAATGTTCTAGACATTTTATTCCTATGTGGCATATGTCAGGAACGTGTAAAGTTTCACTATTGACGGGAAGAATTGAGCTGGATGAAAGTGATGATCTTTGTCATCTTAGTTTTTGTCTCCATACATAACAAAGGACAATGTTATATTCCGATAGGTTAATACAGTGTTACTAACTGAAATTATAGAAAAATACAGTGTATCATTATTAACAAACCATGTAACCTTGCTCCCAACACATAGTTTTGTAATAGATTATGAAGTATTTCCACATTCATCAGCTCATAATTTATCTTATGATTAAGCTCATCAGGATGCTAATATTTCATCAAACAGTAACAAATACAGAGCTTCAAGTCAAGCAGAAAACAAAATCAAAAGCACACCTGGAAAAGGAATGCAGCTGATTATTTCTACCTTCATAGTTCATTACCAAGAAAGTATTACATCACTGGTGACGTGCCTTCAGTCACCAAGGTACCGGACACCAGATGGGTGGCATCCATTAGTCTTGCGAGACCATGGATCTGCGCCTGGAAAGTTTTGTGAGTGTCCTCTCCGGGGTTCAGGCCTGGGCAAGGTTGGACAGAAGTCCAGCTGTTGCCCAAGTGGCAAGTCTCCCCTCTCCATGCCCTCGATGTTGTCCAAGGGAAGAGCAAGGGCTGATACAGCTTGGCACCAGTGACGTCTCAGGAGTTGCCAGACAAGATTGAAGACAAAGTCAGACTATCTTAGGGACTCCAGCTCCAGATTTGTCCTCAGGGTTTATTCCCAAAGACTTTCCCATAAGTGGGTATGGTCACAAGGCAGAGGAGGTTTGCTGTTTTGCAACGAGAGGGGAGAACACGTGGGACCTTGCGTATACAAACATCCCCGACGCATACAAGGCAGAGCCCAACCCCCACCTCGGTTACTCAGACCATATCTCTGTTATGCTAATCCCAGCATACAGACCACTTGTCAGGCACTCCAGACCAGTTCAGAAGCAGGTGAAAACCTGGCCAGCAGGAGCCATCTCTGCTCCTCAAGACTGCTTTGAGCACACTGACTGGCACATGTTCAGGGAGGCTGCAACCAATGGTGACTCTACCAGCTTAGAGGAGTACACAGCATCAGTGACCAGCTACATCAGCAAGTGCATTGATGATGTTACTCTGTCCAAAACCATCACTATATGTACCAACCAGAAGCCTTGGATGACCACGGAGGTGCATGCATTGCTGAGGACCCGCGACTTCACCTTCAGAACAGGCGACAAGGCAGCTCTAACAACAGCAAGGGCCAAACTGTCCCAAGCCATCAGAGGGGCAAAGCGTGCACACGCCCAGCTAATCCACAGTCACTTCCAGGACAGCGACGACACGCGGCATCCAGGACATCACCAATTACAAGACAACATCACCTGACTGTGCGGGTGATGCCTCCCTCCCAGAAGTGCAGAATAATATCTATGCCCGGTTTGAAACGGAAATTGACGTAACAGAGAGGAAGTCCACCCCTCCTACAAATGACCAGGTGCTGTGTCTCACCGTGGCCGAAGTGAGAAGAACCCTGTGCAGGGTCAAGCCTCAGAAGGTTGCTGGACCAGACAACATCCCTGGTAGAGTGCTCAGAGGATGTGTAGACCAGCTAGCAGATGTTCTCACTGACATCTTCAACATCTCCCTGAGAGGCATCTTGGATAGCAAGATCATCAGGGTCTCTCTTCCCACCATCATGGACATTTACACTACACACTGCATCCGCAAAGGAAACAGCATTATGAAGGACCCCATGCACCCCTCAGACAATCTCTTCTCCCTCCTGCCGTCAGGGAAAAGGCACCGAAGCACTCGGGCTCTCACGACCAGACTATGTAACAGTTTCTTCCCCCAAGCTATCAAACTCCTCAATACCCAGAGCCTGGACTGACACCTTGCCCTACTGTCCTGGTTATTATTTATTGTAATGCCTGCACTGTTTTTGTGCACTTTACGCAGTCCTGTCTACAATTTTAACCTGCCAACTGCATAAGCCACTGAAAATAAGTTAGGCCAAATTTAGATAAAGTTTAGCTACCATATCTGGGATCCCCTTTGTTTGGTGTATTGTACATAGGGCAGATCATGGATCAAAGGTTGAAGACTACAGACAATATAGAAAGTCTTTGAATTAGATTAACATTTAATGGAGCTTGTTTGCCACAAAAATGATTAAAAATTAGCCTGTGTGATCCAATTCTTACTTGTCAATATCATTTGACAAAATTTTGCCCTGCCAGATATTTTGGCGAAAGTTCTTGCCAGAAGCAGCTGACCGCAGTTTGATGCATCACATCCAGCAGACTGTCTCACATTTTTACCAGTTCACAGCTCCATGGCCATGTGAACATGCTCTTCAGAAGCCAGCCAATCATGTTGTGAAATGAAACAAATACACTCCAGTCTTCCACTTTTACACCGTGTATATTGAAAAGATTCAAATGAGGTACCTATTGAATATGTGTTTGATGATTATTATGCAGTGTATTTTCCATCCATAATATGGTTATGTGAATTTTATTGATCACTTATTGGAGAAAACTTAAAGAAACATTGAATCAAAGCTGGGTATTTTTTATCAATTTTAGCGACTGTTCCTTGGCATTAGCACAATAATGGCTCGGATACAATTTAACTACATCCCAATAGAGAGCTTAATCTTTCCATAAAAATACTTGGTTGCCACATGAAAAATTTTTTCAAGGTTAAGAATTGTTACTCAGATTTGTTTCATATTGAAACAAATCAATATGCTTAATTACCAACATGATGGCCGACATGCACAGATTTTCCTCCAGCATGATTCAAAGAAGGAAGATTTCCTGTGAGGATAAGACAGGCAAGACACTTTTTTTTTTGGAAATGAATAATGTGGCTAACTTTCCAAAAAAGCAATTGATAAAGCTCCTCACAATAGGTTACTTCATCAATTTAAAATGCTCATTGAAGGCCAAGATTATATACAGAACTGATTAAAAATTAAGAAAAAAGCACATGTTAGCGAAATCACATTAGGCTGAGGAAGGTACTTAATAAGGACCCTGCCAAGGAACAGTTGAAGTATCACAGCATTTATAAATTAAATTAACTCCCTAGGTTGAGAATCTGACTGTATAGGCTCTTGGACAATATAAGAGGGTTGTTTTCCATGATTTTCTGAGAACTTAATGAAAAGGTAGAGATTCATGTGATGAAAATAAGAATTAAGAATACGGATAATGACTTCAATGTAATCTGCTTGTGCCCTTTATGACTTTCCATCCATTGCCTGCCATATAATTTATATGGATTCCTGTAGCTGAAAATTTCA
The DNA here is from genome assembly GCF_030144855.1 of Hypanus sabinus. Classification (NCBI taxonomy): domain Eukaryota; kingdom Metazoa; phylum Chordata; class Chondrichthyes; order Myliobatiformes; family Dasyatidae; genus Hypanus; species Hypanus sabinus. The sequence goes on along the minus strand of NC_082710.1, from coordinate 31,347,403 downwards.
TAACAGAAATATCAATTTGTTACTTTTACTCCAAAATCCCAAAACTATTTAATGAGAGTTGAATCTCAGTATAAACAGCTGTTAAGTATGCACTTAAAAACTTTAAAAATGCTATCAAAATAGGCAGGTGTAAAATTGAGAGAGACTTGCTGTTTTCATTACGGATCATGCAACTGCTGAGCAAAACACTTCAGAGTATATTGCCTGATAAATGGAGTGAAAGCTAGAAGTCCAATCACAGACAAGAGAAAATTTTCAGATGCTGGAAATCCAAGCAACACACACAAAATGCTAGAGGAACTCAGCAGGCCAGGCAGCATCTATTGGAAAAGGGTGAAGCCAGTGTTTCGGGTCGAGAACCTTTATCTGGAAAGGAAGGGGAAGATACCACAATAAAAGAATGGTTGGGGGTGGGGTGCTGGGGAGGGAAAGGAGGACAAACTAAAATGGATAAGTGAAGCCAGGTGGATGGGGAAGAAGTGTTGAAGTAAGAAGCTACGATAGGTGGAAAAAGCAAAGGGCTGAAGAAGAAGGAATATTATAGGAGAAGGGAGTGGATCACGGGAGTAAGGGAAAGAGGGGCATAAGGTGATAGGCAGGTGAGGAGAAGAGGTAAGAGGCCAGAGTAGGGAATAGAAGAAGATGGAAAGGGGAAGGGGAAAAATTACTGGAAGGAAAAATCGATGTTCATGCTACCAGGCTGGAAGCTACCTAGATGGAACGTGAGGTGTTGTTCCTCCAAGATAAGAGTGGCCTCATCATGACAGAAGAAGAGGGCATGGGCTGACATAATGGGGAATGGGAAAAGGAATTTAAATGGTTGGCCACTGGGAAATTCTGCTTTTTTTGCAGATGGAGCAGAGGTGCTCAACAAAGCGATCTCCAAATCTAAGTCACATCTCACCAACGTAGGGGAGCCCATATCAGCAGCATCAGATACAGTAGATGACCCCAACAGGCTCACAGGTGAAGTGTTGCTTCACGTGGAAGGACTGCTTGGGGCCCTGAATGGAGGTAAGCGAGCTGCTGAATGTAACATTTCTGTTGCTTGCAGGGATATGTGCCTATATTAGTGGGGAAGGACAAATTGACAAGAGAATTACAGAGAAAGTGATCCCTGTGGAAAGCGGAGAATGGCAGGATATTAAGACGTGTTTGGTAGCAAGTCCTGTTGAAGATGGTGAAAGCTAAGGAGAATGATGTGTTAAATGTAGAAGATCATGGGGTGGTAGGTGAGGACAAGTGGAACTAAATCCCTGTTAAGCCTGTGGGAAGATGGGATGAGTGCAGATGTCCGGGAAGTGGAGGAGATGCAGGTCAGGTCAGCTTCAATGGTGGATGAGGTGAAAGCCCGTTCTTTGAAGTAGGAGCACGTCTCCGTTGTGGTGGAAGGGAAAGCCTCATCCTGGGGACAGGTGCAGAGATGAGGGAACTGGCAAAAGGGAGTAATGTTTTTACAGGAGACAAAGGGGAAGAGATATAAGCAAGATAACCACAGGAATTGTTAGATTTATAGAAGTTATCCAATAGACAGCTTATCTCCAGAGATGGAGACAGAAAGATCAAGAAATGGTAGAGAGGTGTCAGAAATGGACCAAGTAAACTTAAAGGCAGGGTGGAAGTTAGAGGCAAAGTTGATGAAATTGAGAAGCTCAGATTGTGAGCATGAAGCAGCACCAATACAATTATCAACTTAGCACAGAAAGAGTTGGAAAGCATTACCAGGGAATGTTTGGATCATGGGCTGTTCCAAGCAGCCAACAAAAAGGTAGGCATAGCTGGGCCCATGTGGGTACCCTTGGTTACACCTTCAGTTTGGAGAAAATGAGAGGAGCTGTAAGAGAAATTGTTGAGGGTGAGGACCAGACCTGCCAGATGAAGGAGGGCGGTGGTGGGGGGGTGGGGGGAACTGGTCGTGTCTGTTGTCAAGAAAGTAGTGGAGAGCTTTAAGGCCTTCTTGATGGGAAATAGAAGTGTATAGAGTAGGCATTGGACATCCATGGTGAAAATGTGTTGTTAGGGCTAGAGAATTGAAAGTTGTTGAGGAAATGGAGAGTATGTGAAGTGTTGCAGATGTAGGTGGGAAGGGAGTGAACTAAGGGTGATAGACGAGAAACCTGAAGGTTGAAGAGCACCTGAAGAGCAACCTTACTCGTTTTGAATGTAACAATGTCATAGCCTCATTTCATTATAACTTCAGTCATTGAGCTGCAACATGGTGTACCTGCATGTCCGGAGACCAAGAACCAAATCGCTGTTGATTTATTTGTTGAAGCATGTACATAACATTCACAAAACAAAGGCCTCCTTATCAACCTGTTCCTCCTGTATACTACCACCCTTGAATAATAAAACTGAATAACATGACCTTTTACAATAAAGGAGATGCACATTTGCTATGGCATTCAGTCAGTCAGCAGAGCCTTTGATCATACAGTATGAGGAAAAGGCCCTTTGGAAATCAAGACCTCAAACACTTATAGCCTATCAGGCAGAGTCAGTCCTGCCATTCTAAATGCTTCTGTGATGTAGGATGATGAAGGGCTAGAAAGACACTACAAATGCTTTCTCTGCCATATCCTGCTAATCCATTTGCAGGATAAGCAAATTACAATTTCTGTTTCTTCCCAGATCAACATCTGCTGCTTTGAGCTCTGGTTCAATAACTTGACTCACAGAAGGAAATCGCCAGATGAACAGGAGAAATGATTCAAGGGTGTTCTAAAAGCCACCTTGAAAAAGCTTTATCTTCCCTCCACGGATATCCCTCACCCATGGAAAAGAAGCATTGGGGATTGTGTCAAGAGCCTCACCCATTCATTAAAAGCACACTTGGGCTCACAATAAATGCTGAGAGGAACATATCATCTCCCAAACGACCCTCCTGCTGATTTGTCAAGCACTCCCTATCTCACCTGCTGCAAAATCTCCATGTCCTGCCTTTGCCACGTCTGTCACTTCAGAACCAACAGAGTCACTTCAGTCCCAAAGCACTGTTGAAGTAGAAGTAGGAGCTCACAAGTAACAGAAAAGATTAATGTAAGAATACATATTCATATGAAACAATCACATTAGGTTAAAGAAACATGGGACTGACAGCTCTTCATACTGAAAGTGATTGATGGCTATACAGATGAAGGTAAAAAAAAATCTGGCATCATTTATTACAAAGCTTAGTGAACCAATAGCAAACAGTTTGGTCCTCATCCTGGGAATGTTAGGATGAGTTAAATAGTCTTCTTTACTCTATCTGTCATAAAATATATTTCCTTTGACTACCACAGTACTGGACTCAGCAGCCATTATATGCGCACAAGTTACTTTATAGACAAAAAAGGTTCTCAATCATTCCTTGCTAATTTCATGACCTTGAAATTTATCTTGTTAAATTTCAGGACTGAGTCCAGCTATAAAGTGAAAACCATCTGTAAAAAATTCAACTGTTGTGTTCTCATTATTCTGTTAGAAATTAATACGTAGACTCACACAGGAAGAATGAAGCTCTGGGGTAAGGATATGGAGGACAAGAACACTCAAGCAGTTGCAAAGCTCCTCGGCTATTCTCTTCAAGGAAAGTAGAAGATATTGTTTAATAGCATTCTCCATCAAACAGTGGTACAAACTTCCATTGCCATAAAATCATAAACTACTGTAAATGTTTTATTGTAGGCAGTATTATGAAGTATAAATCCAAAAATATTTCTAAAATTTGTTTGAATCCCAAGCAATGGATTTGCTGATTTCTGCTTTTTTTCATTTTTGACTTACGTTGCCTCACCTAGCGGCTTTTTCATGGTGAGTTCAGGATGGTGACATGTTTTTATCAATAATCGTTAAAAAAATCCAAAAATCAGCTAAATCAAAGAGTGTAAAAGCAAAATGACTTGGACCAGAATACTACATTTTCAGTGGAAACATCAATTCTCTATTTTCAAAAGGAAGATGTAATGAAAGACTGATTCATACATCTCTTGGAAAACTAGATAGAATTGCAAGGTATAATCTTCAAAATCATCTAATATCATGTAGTAAAATAGAAAATTTACTTTATTCCATAGGGAATTACAACTTTATTGGAGACATAATCCAGAGGCCTGACTAATGACTTGAAAGTTATGTTCAAACACCTCCATGGGTGAAATTCAATTAATTAGACATAGGTAGATTAAAAGGATAAAGCCGCCTCTAATGTTTATGGAACTGCTGGATAATTCCCCAGAACTCTGAAAGTGAAAATTATTCACTAATATCCTAAAGATAGCAATCCTCTGTCCAGTCTACCAACATAATTGACACTATTCTAATTTATTTAGTACAACACAGAAGGAATTTCTTAAAGTCCCTTCTTGCTCCCAGCAGAGCAATCCCATTCTCTTTTTATTTCCCTGTGGCTCTGCAGCTTACTGATGTCCATTAACGCCCCTTTGATCAAGATAAAATTAGTCTGTCTGACTCACACCTATAAAAAAAACAGTTCCTCACTTCATTACAGCTGCAGCATGACTGGAAGTATATTGTCTAGATACCACAGAACCATAGAACACTACAGCACAGTACAGGCCCTTCAGCCCTCCATGTTGTGCTGACCCATATAATCCTTAAAAAAAGTACTAAACCCACACTACCCCATAACCCTCCTTTTTTCTTTAATCCATGTGCCTGTCCAAGAAGCTCTTAAATACCCCTAATGTCTTAGCCTCCACCACCATCCCTGGCAAGTTATTCCAGGCACTCACAATGCTCTGTGTAAAAAACTTACCCCTGATGTCTCCCCTAAACTTCCCTCCCTTAATTTTGTACATAAGGCCTCTGGTGTTTGCTATTGGTGCCCTGGGAAACAGGTACTGACTATCCACCCTATCTATGTCTCTCATAATCTCGTAGACCTCTATCAAGTTCCTTCTCATTCTTCTACGCTCCAAAAAGAAAAGTCCCCGCTTTGCTAACCTTGCTTCATATGACTTGTTCTCCAAACCAGGCAACATCCTGGTAAATCTCCTCTGCACCCTCTCCATAGCTTCCACATCCTTCCTATAATGAGGTGACCAGAATTGAACACAATACTCTAAGTGCAGTCTCACCAAAGATTTGTAGAGTTGCAACATGACCTCTCTACTCTTGAACTCAATCCCCCTGTTAATGAAGCTTAGTATCCCATAGGCCTTCTTAACTACCCTATCAACCTGCGCAGCGACCTTGAGGGATGTATGGATTTGAACCCCAAGGTCCCTTTGTTCATCCACACTCTTAAGTAATTGACCATTAATCCTGTACTCAGTCTTCTGGTTTTTCCTTCCAAAATGCATCACCTCACACTTATCCGGATTGAACTCCATCTGCCATTTTTCTGCCCAACTCTGCAGCCTGTCTATATCCTCTTGTAACCTTCGGCCACCTACAGCTCCATCCACAACTCCTCCAATCTTTGTGTCATCCGCAAACTTATTCACCCATCCTTCCACTTCTACATCTAGGTCATTTATAACAATCACAGTTAGCAGGGGTCCCAGGACAGATCCCTGCAGCACTCCACTAGTCACCGACCTCCAGGCAGAATATTTTCCTTCCACAACTACCCTCTGCTTTCTTCCTTTAAGCCAATTTTTTATCCAAACAGCCAAGGTTCCACGTATCCCATGCTTTATGATTTTCTGGATGAGTCTCTCTTGAGGGACCTTGTCAAATGCCTTGCTAAAGTCCATGTAGACCACATCCACTGCCCTACCCTCATCAATTTATTTTGTTACCTCTTCAAAAGAACTCAATCAGGCTCGTGGGGCACGATCTTCCCTTCACAAAGCCATGCTGACTATCCATGAGTAGACTGTACTTCTCCAAATGCTCGTAGATCCTATCCTTAAGAATCCTTTCCAGTAGTTTGCATACCACCAACGTAAGACTCGCCGGTCTATAGTTCCCAGGTTTCTCCCTATTAACTTTTTTAAACAAGGGAACTACATTTGCCATTCTCCAGTCCTCTGGTACTTCCCCTGCAGACAAAGAGGATTCAAAGATCATGGCTAATGCTCCTGCAATCTCTTCTCTCAATTCCCACAACAACCTGGGGTGTATCATAGCCAGCCCTGGGGATTTATCAATCTTACTGATTTTAAGAAGATCCAGCACTTCTTCTTCCTTAATCTCCACACTGTCCAGCACACAGGCCTGCTCTACTTCAATCTCATCCTGATCAAGATCCTTTTCACTTGTGAATACTGAAACAAAGTATTCATTTAGGACCTCCCCAACCTCCTCCGCCTCCAGGCACATGTTGCCCTCTTTATCCTTTAGCAGTCCCACCTTCGTTCTCGTCATCCTCCTATTCTTCACATTTGCATAGAACACCTTGGGGTTCTCCTTAATCCTACATTCCAAGGCCTTCTTGTGCCCCCTTCGAGCTCTCCTAAGTCCTTTCTTTAGCTCCTTCCTGGCTACCCTATATTTCTCATAAGCCCCTCCTACTTCCTGCTTCTTATATCTAACATATGTTTCCTTTTTCCTCTTGATGAGTTGCCTCACATGTTTTGTCAGCCACGGTTCCCTTTTCCTACCATTTTTTCCTTGCCTCAGTGGGACAAACCTGTCCTGAACCCAATTCAAGTGGTCTCTAAACTTCTCCCACATTATTTCTGTGCTTTCCCCTTTTAACATCTGTTTCCAATTTACTCTCGCTTGTTCCTGCCTCATCCGTTCAAAGTTAGCCCTTCCCCAGTTAAGCACTTTACCATTTCGTCTGATACACAGCAGCAACTTCCCAAGACTTCTTCAACTTCACTTTTGAATCCATCGACCTAAAAGTGCTAAAAGTACCAGGAACAGACAGATGGGGAACATCATTACTTGCAAATTTCCCACCTAATCACGCAGCATCAGACATGGAAATGCATTGCAGATTCTTGATTGCCTTAAATCAAAATTTTGGAACTGCCTACCAATAACATTGTGGGAATACCTTCACTGCAGATACTCCATTAAACTGCTGTGTCTTAAGAAGGCTTCTCACCACCACAGTCCCAAGAGCAAATGTTGCTGTGTTGGCCAATTATGGCCTTATTCCATACAACAATTTTGTATTACTATAAAGGGAAAAGCCAAACAATGTATTAAGCATTCAGCTGCTCAAAATCAGTAATAAAACTTTGAATTCCTTTCATCAGTGACATAGCAACATATTTTATGCACATTGTATAATAAGATGAAATGGTGATTATTATTTCATTGACCTTTGTGGGGCTTCAGTTTCATATACATCTGAGTATATGTACATCTAAATTTAGTTGTCCTACCCTGTATGTGAAGATGCTCAATTACTTATCATTGTTTTAGACCAAAATAACTTCCCAATCAGGTTCTAAACCTAAATCATTTCTCATTTTCTCTTCTATAATAGTGCACTGCCAAACCACTAGGAAGTGAAACAACAGAAGAAAAGTAGCATCATTTATTCAGGGAATATTGCTTAACTCATAAAAAATCAGTTTCAGTAGAGGGATATACAGTAACTCCATCCTCATCTTGATTTTGTGTTAAATGATGCATTATATATTACAGAGATACTGAGAAGAGTTGCTTCACTTAAGATGTTGCGCTGAATTACAGAAACTTATTTCCATTAAATACTATTTCTGTCAACAAATATTATTAACTTTCTTAATCAAAAATCAGCTAATGTATTTAACATGTATTTAATGTATCTATCGTCTATCTATCATCTCCTAGCCCTTGCGTCACTGCTTCCTCTCGCATCTTTCTTCTGGCTATCTTTCTTGTACACTCTCTAGGGACTCAACCCAAATGTCACCAAACTCAATGCCTTCAGAGATGCTGCCTGATTCACTGAATTCCTTCAAAAGTTTGTTTTTTTAGTATACACCTGCTTCCCACAACCTGAAACTTGTTACTTTATAGTTAGATGCTTTCTGACCAACAGGATATTTCCTATTTTTTAAATTTCTGTTTTCCATCTCACAAAATAGTTTCATTTTTTAAATAGATGGATAACGTATTTTGACTTGGAGTAAAGTAGATTATTAAAGGCAGGCACAAATAGAAATAATACAAAAGAAAATCCACTTTAAAAAACGTCATTGTCCTAAGGCCCCACAAGAATGGAGAGAAAATGTACACCAGCTGGTAAGCAAAGCTGGAAAGCACTATATGGAGGTTAAATTTCTGACATGGTCTAAGGGTTAGTCAACAGACAGGAAACAAAGAGTAGTTAATTATCGGTCAATTTCTAGCTGGAATGCCATGACCAAAGGCATTCCATAGGCTGTTCTGGAGACTCAAGCATTCACAATCCATATCCATCTCTGTCACTGTTTCCAATTGCGGAATCAAGTGAGGGAATCCAATTTTTCTGATGATACAAAACATCGCTGCCAATAGGATGTGTTGAAACCTCAAGAGGACACAGGGAACATAAGCAGATCAACAAAGACTTGGTGATTGGAACACAATGTGGAAAAATCTGAGCTCATCAACTTTGATTAAGAAAAGGAACAGTGTATTTTTAAATGGTGATACCTGTATATTGAAAGGTGTGCAGAGAACCTGGGTGACCCTGTACATAAATGACTGAAGGTCAACATTTATGTACAGAAGCAACTAGGAAAGCAAATGGTACTATATATTGACCTTGGTTCCAAGAAAAAAGAATGCAAGAGTCAGGAAACATTGCTGCAATTATATAGGCCCATGGTGAGACAAAATTTGGAAACTCGTCTTGATACCTTACACTTGATCTCCTCATCTGAAGGATATACTTGCCATAAAGGATGGTGGTTTTAATATATGAAAAGATATTATGGAAATTGAGTCTACACTCTACAGTTTAGAAGAATGTAAGGTGATCCAATTGAACGTTACAAAACTCTGAAGAGGACTCAAACATGAGAAAATGTGCAGATACTGGAAATCCAAAGCATCACACACAAAATGCTGGAGGCACCCAACAGACCAGGCAGCATCTGTGGAAAGGAGTAAACAGTCAATGTTTCAGGCTGAAATCCTTCTGCAGGACTTGTATGTCTAAAGAAGACTGATTGAGTGAATACAGATGACATTTCCATGCCATGGTGTACCCTGAACCCAAGGATCCTGTAAACAGATGAATACAAGTCACTCTTTATCCACAACTAAGATAGAAGTGAGGCCCTTTACATCAGCAGATAAGGATTCCATCACCTGATGTTGCCCACCATGATAGCTTTGTTGTGAGGCACTCATTGTAATCATGAGCTGAAATCAGGGCACCTAATACTGCAGAATGATTATCCAGAAAGGGATCTGAAAGTTGAGCCAAAAGGAGCAGCAACAGCATTCAAGCCTCACATCAAAGGATCTTCAAGACTGCTGTCAATCAGTGTGGCGACTGACAGCAAAAGGAGTGCTGAGTATTTGGTTGCAAGCACAACCTTGGAGTATTAAGTTAGTATGGAGTCAGAGGCAACAACAAGGCGAACTTTTGAGAAATCAATTCACCAGAGATAAACAGCAGCAACCACAGGAAGGTTAGAGATAATTGATTGTAAAGAAATAGGTGCAAGCGAAAGAAGTCCCAAAAGCAAAGGATTAGGTTTTGGCAACAGACCAATTTTGGGATAAAAAGCTCTATTCAGTCTCGTACACAATGCCAATATGTTCAACCTGAGAGGAAAGTTAATGTAGTCATTGCTGAAGGCACAAGGGGTTGGTGAGATCATGTAATCCATTTCATTAGTTTTTTATTCACATTACACTTTCATCCACATTACAATATTTTCCAGCTTTATAATGAAAATAAAGTGAAAATGTATAAATAGTGTGTGCACTTTGGGTGTGTGCCATTGTTCAGAATGGCTGCTGTGAGATCAGCCACACATTATACACCTTTCCCAATTCCTTCTGTTCTTCATTCACATCTCTATTTCATTTACATTCATTAACATCTCCAAGAAGTTTTTCTTTACTCACTTACCACCATGGGTATTTTCTCATTTTCTTCCTGTTCTGGCTTCTGATGAAAGAGCAGTGTCAATTTTTACTTGGGTCCACAATTCAATAGTTCACATTCATCAATCCATAAACCAAAGTCCACCTAAATTAGTAAATAACTCTTGTTCATCAGGCATTAATTGGAAGAATTCTTTCTTGAGCAGGACCTGTGTTTGCATTTGGAATGTGATGCAGATAGTGTCCATCTCAATTAATTACTTTATGGCTTTCCTCAGACATGATCACCAATCTCACTCTCCAATCACACAAGACGATCAGCTTCAAGCCAATATTCTTACCTAATGATCACATAAGGATCCCCGAGACCAAAATGCTCCCCACCACCAATCAGTCCCTGTTCTATGACATCACTCTATAGCTCCCACCCCGAACCAATTTCATGTCCATCTGCCAGGATCCAATCTGACATTTGAATGCCCCAAACAGTCTCTGCCTGCTAACCCAATATGTGGTCTGCCCCATCATCTCCTGAAACAAGCCCTGCTCCTGTAAATTATCCTTTGCACATCCCAATGGCAGACCCAGGTCATGCTCAAGAAAGAATTCTTTGAGCTGCAACACAAATGCTGGAGGAATACAGCAGGCCATGCAGCATCTATGGAAAAAAGTACAGTTGACGTTTTGGGCCAAAACTCTTCAGCAATTTTTAAGTTGCTGTACAGCAAATAAAAAACAACAGCAGTACAATTGAAAATTTATCAATCAAGGAGGGTCTCGGAACATCTTCACCTAATTTATTAGGCATTGTAGTAAAGGAATATGGTGCAGTGAAAGGCATCATTCTATGTATTTCTGGCGTGGAATTTGTGTCATTAACAAAAACACAATAAGCAACCTAAAATACCTGGTTGAATTTTTGCAGTGGTGTAATTCATGAGAATGTAAGAATTAGAAACAGAAAAAAAAACACATTTGGTCCCTGAGCCTGCATTGTCATTTGTCAGTTAGCACCTTTTTCCAGCTCTGTTCTCATATTTCTTCATCCCCAATAACAATTGATGAACCAATAACTGAGCTTCCTCAATCCTCCAAGGTAGAGAATTCTAAAAATCTACCACCCTTCAAGTGAAGAAATGTCTCCTTATCCTAGTCTTAAATTGCCTATTCCTTATCTGGAGATAAATCCTAGATTTCTTAATTCTACACACATCAGCCAGGGGAAATGTACTCCTTATATCCAGCTTGACAAGCTTTGTAAAATTCCTGAAAACTTCAATAACGCCTGCTCTCATTCTTCCATAACACTTGAGAATACAGGCCAAATCTCACCAATTTCTCTTCAGATGATAATCTGCCATCCCATGAAACAATTCATCATATACAAAGCTGAGATTTTACTTTCTTGTGGGTATTCTTGGTGAGTTTAGCCACCAATACCACACTATTTGAGTGAGGCCTCCTTCACACTCAAGCAGATACTTCCAGCTATGTTCATTTATTTTCAGTGATGTACATTTAAATCCAAACAACCTTCTTAAACATATTTAAAACTCACATTTCTCCCTTATAAAACATATCTAATTTACAAATTATTGCTGAACTGCAAAGGATTTCCAAAACATAGGTATAACTCCTAAAAACTAAAATGACATTCCCCCAAGTTGTAAGCAAACCAGTCATCCATCACAGAAGTCAAAGACAGTGGAATGGACTCTAGTTCACCCCAAGCTTATTTCATGCTTCCTGATGCTCCTTATGATGCACCATCAATAACTCTCTCTGAGACGTGAAGTCGAGATATCGGCTTTTATTGACTGGAAGAAAGAACAAGCAGTAGTTGACCACCACACTACATCTTGGAGAATGAGGGCCGGGCTCAGGCCTCAATCGCCTTTATACCGGGGTCTGTGGGAGGAGCCACAGGAGCAGTCAGCAGGGGGTGTGTCCAGACAGGTATATGTAGTTCACCACACCTTACCTCATTCCTGATAAGCCTGATCTGTTCTCTGCAAATAGTATTTTCTCAGATAACTTTTTTTTTTACACAAAAAATCTAAAAGTTTCTTGGCAATACAGTTCCCAGCTACCCACAATTAATACTGTAAAGCTAATTTTTCACAGTACATAAACCTTCCATCATAACTAGATCAGTTATTAAAATGCTTAGTGATCATTTCCAACTGGTCTGCAAGCTTCCTGGAATTGATGCAGCTTAGCCAGTATTTTCTGCTTTGAAATAGACCAAATTAAAGAACCCATTGTTTTATACTGCACCTGTTCAGCAAGAAAATTCATGTGTTACCCAGCATCCTGATTTCTACAGATAAATCCTGTTTCAAAGCTGCGTTTTTCAAATTTCAAACTGATTGCTATTTTCCATTTACATTTTAAGAACTGAGATGGCTCTCGTTTATGACAATAAGCTGAACAATGAATATTTATTGGAAGATTAGCTTACACTGTTTGATCTTTACAAGCAGCAGCTGTTGTGTAAAGAAAGCTAGGCTTGGCAAAAACAAAAGGCATAGTTATTATATAATATAGAAAACATGGTTGGTACACTTCACAGGTGAAGTTCCCACAAAACAGCAATGAGATCATCTGCTTTGATAATGTTGATACAGTAATAAACATTAGCTACAACATTTTATCCTTTCTTCAGACTCATGCTTCCACCTGAGAAAGCAAATAGGGCTAGCTTTCAGTGCTTTAGTGGAATGCCAACTTAAACAGTGTGCATTGGTGGAAACAGGGGAAGTGATAGACCAGTAAAGGCGAGGAGTGGGCTGCAGAGGAGAAATAAAGTTATCAGGAGGGAAACGTTTCAGTTGAGGTAAAGAGGTAGAATTGATGGTTAAAATGAACAATGAGCCAGATGGAAAGCAGAAAAGAGGATAGTGACAATATTATTGTGAATAACGCCTGGCTACTTAGACCTGCGTTTCACAAATTCATAGTGTTATAACTATAGACAACTAACTCAACCATACCAATTGGTCAAATGCATTTAGTGTAAGAATATGCAAGTTAATGTGGTGTTCTTTCAGATTTGACTTCAGCATTTCTTTATATGATCATAACTATTTTCATATCAGGCAAATCATAACCAAGACATAAAAAATCATGTGATGAAGAACGCATTATACCTGAAGCATAAAGGCTGTTTCTCACTAAACATACAAGAATTGCGAAGAGTTAATCAAGCGGGGAGCTTGCATGCCATGCAATCAGAACCGTGTAAAATTGAAACAAAATATCCCACCTTTCAATCTAACACTATAAAACAGAAACAGGCCCTTTTGGTAATCTCATCTGTGCTGAAATATTAATCTGCCTAGTCCCATCAACCTGCACCCAGACCATAGCCCTCCATGTACCACCTGGCACCCACATACCAATCCAAATTTCACTTAAATGTTGAAAGTGAACCCAATTCCACTTCCACTGGCAGCTCATTCCACACTCTCTCTTCCCTTTCCATGAAGAAGCTCCCCTCATGTTCCCCTTAAACAGTTCATCTTTCACACTTAACCCATGACCTCTATAGTCTAGTCTCACTCAATCTCAGTGAAAAAAGCCTGCATGGATTTACCTTAACTATACCCTTCATAATTTTGTATACCTCTATCAAATCTCCTCTCATTCTCCTATACTCTAGGGAATAAAGTCCTCACCTAGTCATCCTCTCCCTATAACTCAGGTCCTCAAGTTTTGACAACATATTAGTAAATTTTCTCTGCATTCTTTCAAACTTATTACTATCTTTCCTGTAGGTAGGTGACAAAGAACTACACACAGTATTTCAAATTAGGCCTCACCAACATCTTATACAACTTCAACATAACATCCCAATTCCTGCTCACAACACTTGATTTAGGAAGTCCAATGTGCCCTATCAGCTTGTGATGCCGCATTCAAGGAATTAGGGATTTGTATTCCCAGATCCCTCTGTTATACTGCTTTCCTCAGTGCCCTACTGTTCACTATCCTACCCTAATTTGTCCTCCCAAAGCATAACATCTCACATTTGTCTCATTATAACCATACAACCATATAACAATTACAGCACAGAAACAGGCCATTTCGGCCCTTCTAGTCCATGCTGATTGCTTACTCTCACCTAGTCCCACCAACCTGCACTCAGCCCATAACCCCCCATTCCTCTCCTGTCCACATACCCATCCAATTTTCTTTTAAATGACAATATTGAACTCACCTCTACCACTTCTACTGGAAGCTCGTTCCACACAGCTACCACTCTCTGAGTAAAGAAGTTCTCCCTCGTGTTTCCCTTAAACTTTTGCCCCCTAACTCCCAACTCATGTCCTCTTGTTTGAATCTCCCCTACTCTCAATGGAAAAAGCCTATCTACATCCACTCTATCTATCCTCCTCATAATTTTAAATACCTCGATCAAGTCCCTCCTCTACCTTCTACGCTCCAAAGAATAAAGATCTAACTTGTTCAACCTTTATCTGTAACTTAGGTGCTGAAACCCAGGTAACATTCTAGTAAATCTCCTCTGTACTCTCTCTATTTTATTGACATCCTTCCTATAATTAGGTGACCAGAACCGTGCACAATACTCCAAATTTGGCCTCACCAATGCCTTGTATAATTTTAACATTGCATCCCAACTCCTATACTCAATGCTCTGATTTATAAAGGCCAGGATACCAAAAGCTTTCTTCACCACCCAATCCACATGAGATTCCACCTTCAGGGAACTATGCACCATTATTCCTAGGTCACTCTGTTCTACTGCATTCCTCAATGGCCTACTATTTACCATGTATGTCCTATTTTGATTAGTCCTACCAAAAAGTAGCACCTCACACTTATCAGCATTAAACTCCATCTGCCATCTTTCAGCCCACTCTTCTAACTGACCTATATATCTCTGCAAGCTTTGAAAACCTACTTCATTATCCGCAACACCACCTATCTTAGTATCATCTGCATACTTACTAATCCAATTTACCACCTCATCATCCAGAGCATTAATGTATATAACAAACAACATTGGACTTGGTGCAGATCCCTGGGGCACACCACTAGTCACCAGCCTCCAACCTGACAAACAGTTTTCCACCACTACTCTCTGGCATCTCCCATCCAGCCACTGTTGAATCCATTTTACTACTTCAATATTAATACCTAACGATTGAACCTTCCTAACTAACCTTCCATGTGGAACCTTGTCAAAGGCCTTACTGAAGTCCGTATAGACACCATCCACTGCTTTACCCTCGTCAACTTTCCTAGTAACCTCTTCAAAAAATTGAATAAGATTTGTCAAACCCGACCTTCCACGCACAAATCCATGTTGTCTGTTCTTAATCTTTCCCTGTCTATTCAGATAATTATATATACCATCTCTAAGAATACTTTCCATTAATGTATCCACCACTGATGTCAAACATACAGGCTGATAATTGCTAGGTTTACTCTTAGAACCTTTTTTAAAAAATTGGAACCACATGAGCAATATGACAATCCTCCAGCACCATCCCCGTTTCTAATGACACTTGAAATATTTCGATCAGAGTCTCTGCTATTTCTACACTAACTTCCCTCAAGGTCCTAGGGCATATCCTGTCAGGATCTGGAGATTTATCCACTTTTATATTCTTTAAAAGTGACAGTACTTCCTCTTCTTTAATCATCAAAGTTTCCATAACTACCCTACTTGTTTCCCTTACCTTACACAATTCAATATCCTTCTCATTAGTGAATACCAAAGAAAAGAAATTGTTCAAAATCTCCCCCATCTCTTCTGGCTCCACACATAGCTGTCCACTCTGATTCTCTAAGGGACCAATTTTATCCCTCACTATCCTTTTGCTATTAATGTAACTGTAGAAACCCTTTGGATTTATTTTCATCTTACTTGCCAAAGCAACCTCATATCTTCTTCTAGCTTTTCTAATTTTTTTCTTAAGATTCTTTTTACATTCTTTATATTCCTCAAACACCTCACTTACCCCATGCTGCCTATATTTATTGTAGATCTCTCTCTTTTTCCGAACCAAGTTTCCAATATCCCTTGAAAACCATGGCTCTCTTAAACTTTTAATCTTTCCTTTCAACCTAACAGGAACATAAAGATTCTGTACCCTCAAAATTTCACCTATAGATGACCTCCATTTCTCTGTTACATCCTTCCCATAAAACAAATTGTCCCAATCCACTCCTTCTGAATCCTTTCGCATCTCCTGAAAGTTAGACTTTCTCCAATCAAAAATCTCAACCTTGGGCAGTCCTATCTTTCTCAATAATTATATTGAAACTAATAGTATTGTGATCACTGGACTCAAAGTGCTCCCCAACACATATCTCCATCACTTGACCTATCTCATTCCCTAACAGGAGATCCAGCACTTCCCCTTCTCTAGTTGGTACCTCTATGTATTGCTGCAAAAACTATCCTGCACACATTTTACAAACTCTAAACCATCCAGCCCTTTTACAGAATGGGCTTCCCAGTCTATGTGTGGAAAATTAAAATCTCCCACAATCACAACCCTGTGCTTACTACAAATATCTGCTATCTACTTACAAATTTGCTCCTCCAATTCTCGCTCCCCATTAGGTGGTCTATAATACACTTCTATAAGTGTTACTACACCTTTCCCATTCCTCAATTCCACCCAAATAAACTCCCTAGACGAGCCCTCTAATCTATTCTGCCAAAGCACCAATGTAATATTTTCTCTGACAAGCAATGCAACACCTCCCCCTCTTGCCCCTCCGATTCTATCACACCTGAAGCAACGAAATCCAGGAATAATTAGTTGCCAATCACACCCCTCCTGCAACCATATTTCTCTAATAGCTACAACATTATATTTCCCGGTATCAATCCATGCTCTAAGCTCATCCACATTCCTTACAATGCTCCTAGCATTAAAATAAATGCCTTTAAGAAATTCTCCACCTCTTACTCTCTGTTTATCCCTAACGGTGCAAACAACTTTATTATCTTTTTCTTCCTTCTCCCTTACACCTTCGGTCTGAGCGTTCCCCTTCTCTATCACCTGCTTATTCTCCTCACACACTGACTACAAGCTCTCTCTACTTGTGAACTAACCTCCACTCTCCCAGTGTCTTCGATTTGATTAAATTCCATCTGCCATTTTTCAACCAGTTTTTCTAGTTGGTCCAGATACTGCTGCAAGCATTGATAGTCTTCCAACGTGGCATCCACAAATTTGCTGATCCATTTCACTACGTTATCATCCAGATGACACAACAACGGACCCAACACCGATTCCTGTGACACACCACTTGTCAAAGACCTTCACTCAGAGAGGCAAACATCTACTACCACTTTTTTCTTCTGCATTATACTTCTCAAGTAACTCATTTGCTCCTTTCTCCTAAACCTGCTATGTCCCTCCTTCTTAATCAAAGCTTCAATATCTCTCAGAAACAAGGTTCCCTAAACCTGTTATCCTTGGCTTTTATTCTGAGAGGAATATTACAAACTCTGCACCTCAGAATTTGATTTTTCAAGGCCTCCCACTTATCAAGCACACCTTTACCTGAAATGAACCTGTCCCAATCCAGACTTGCCAGATCCTTTCCGATACCATCAAAGTTGGCTCTTCTCCAATTTAGAATCTCAACCCAAAGATCAGACCTATCCACTTCCATAAATAGCTTGAAACTAATGGCATTATGGTCACGAAATGCAAAGTGTTCCTCAACACAATCTTCTGTTACCTGCCTGTCTCATTCTCTAATAGAAGATCTAATATCATGCTCCCTCTAGTTGGGCCCTAGATTAAGAAAATGTTCTTGAACATATTTGTCAAACTCTATCCTATACAGCCCTTTTACAGTATGGGAGTCACAATCAATATGTGGACATTTAAAATCAGCTACTATCACAATTTTAATATAATCCCATTAAAGTGGTCATCTCTTTCTTATTCCTCATTTCCACACATGTAGCCTCAGTAGACTAGGGCTCCAGTCTGTTCCATCTGAGCACTGCTGTGACATTTTCCCTGACAAATAATGTCACATACTCTTCCTTTAATCCCTCCCAACTCACACATCTAAATCAACAGAACCCTAGAACATAGTTCTGCCCCTCCTGCAACCAAGTCTCATTAATGGCTACAATGTCACAATGCTATGTGCTGGTCCATGCCCTAAGATCATCTGCTTTTCCTACAAAGTCCTTCCACTGAAATATACACAATTCAGAACATTAGTTGCACCATGTTTAACTTTTTCGATTCTAACTTGATACGTAGGTTTACAACTTCTTTCCCCACAACCACTCCACTAACTACTCTGCTGCTTTGGCTCCCATCCCCTGCAACTCTGGTTTAAAAACCCCACAGGACTATTAAAACTCCTCGCAAGGATATTGGACCCCTTCATTTCAAGTGCAAACTGCTCTGCACCTACAGGTCCCATCTTCATGGAAAAGTGAGCCCAATGATCCAAAAATCTGAAGCACTCACTCCTGCACCACCTCCTTAGCCATGTGTTAAACTGTACTCTCTTTCTAACTGTGGGCTCACTAGCACATAACACAGGGTAGCAATACTGAGATAAGAGCCCCAGAGGTCCTGCCCTTTAACTTAGCACCTAATGTCCAGAACCTGGTCACACTTCCTACCCATGTCATTGGTATTGGCATGGACCACGACCTCTGGCTGCTCACCCTGCCAAGAATGCTGTGCACACAGTCCAAGATGTCCCTGACCCTGGCATCCAGGAAGCATCATATCATCCTGGAATCTCTTTCTTATCCACAGAACCTCCTGTATGACACCTAACCAATGAATTCCATAAGACCATAAGATATAGGAGCATAAGTAGGCCATTTGGACCATCAAGGCTGCTCCACCATTCAATCATGGGCTGATCTAATTCTTCCAGTCATCCCCACTTCCCTGCCTTCTCCCCATACCCTTTGATGCCCTGGCTAATCAAGAACTTATCTATCTCTGCCTTAAGTGCACCCAATGTCTTGGCCTCCACAGCTGCTTATGGCAACAAATCCCACAGATTTACCACCCTCTAACTAAAGTAATTTCTCTGCATCTTAGTTCTAAAGGGATATACCTCAATCCTAAATCGTGCCCTCTTGTCCTAGAATCCCTTACCATGGGAAATAACTTTGCGTTATCTAACCTGTTCAGGCCTTTTAACATTCAGAATGTTTTCTATGAGATCTCCCCCCCCCCCCCCATTTTCCTGAACTCCAGGGAATACAGCCCAAGAGCTGCCAGATTTTCCCCAAACGGTAACCCTTTCATTCCTGGAATCATTCTCATGAATCTTCTCTGAACCCTCTCCAATATCAGTACATCCTTTCTAAAATAAGGAGCCCAAAACTGCACACAAAATTCCAAGTGTGGTCTCACGAGTGCCTTATAGAGCCTCAACATCACATCCCTGCTCTTATATTTTATATATCTGGAAATGAATGCCAACATTGCATTCGCCTTCTTCACCACTGACTCAAGCCAAGGTTTAACCTTTAGGGTATCCTGCACAAGGATTCCCAAGTCTCTTTGCATCTCTGCATTTTGTATTCTCTCCCCATCTAAATAATAGTCCGCCGGTTTATTTCTCCCACCAAAGTGCATGACCATACACTTTCCAACATTGTATTTCATTTGCAATTTCTTTGCCCATTCCCCTAATCTATCTAAATCTCTCTGCAGGCTCTCTGTTTCCTCAAAACTAACCACTCCTCCACCTATCTTTCTATCATCAGCAAATTTAGCCACAAATCCATTAATCCCATAGTCCAAATCATTGACATACATCATAAAAAGCATCAGTTCCAACACTGACCCCTGTGGAACTCCGCTGGTAACCAGCAGCCAGCCAGAATAGGATCCCTTTATTCCCACTCTCTGTTTTCTGCCAATCAACCAATGCTGCACCCATGCTAGTAACTCTCCTGTAATTCCATGGGCTTTTATCTTACTAAGCAGCCTCATGTGCAGCACCTTGTCAAAGGCCTTCTGAAAATCCAAGTACACCACATCTACTGCATCTCCTTTGCTTGTAATTTTCTCAAAAAAATGCAGTAGTTTAATCAGGCAGGACTTTCCTTTCAGGAAACCATGCAGGTTTTGGCCTATCTTGTCATGTGCCTCCAGGTATTCCATTTTCTCATTCCTAACAATCGACTCCAACCACTGATGTCAGGCTAACAGGTCTATAGTTTTCTTTCTGCTGCCTCCCACCCTTCTTAAATAGCGAAGTAACATTTGCAATTTTGTAGTCATCTGGTACAATGCCAGATCTATCGATTCTAGAAAGAGCATTGTTAATGCCTCCACAATCTCTCTAGCTACTTCCTTCAGAACCCGAGGGTGTATTGCATCAGGTCCAGGAGATTTATCCACCCTCAGACCATTAAGCTTCCTGAGCACCTTCTCAGTTGTAATTTTCACTGCACATACTTCACTTCCCTGACACTCTTGAATGTCCGGTATACTGCAGATGTCTTCCACTATGAAGACTGATGCAAAAAGCGCATTCAGTTCCTCTGCCATCTCTACATCTTTCATTACAATATCACCAGCATCATTTTCTATTGGTCCTATATCAACCTTCTACTTCCATTTACCCTTTATATACTTAAGAGCTTTTAGTATCTTCTTTGATATTAGTCACCAGCTTCCTTTCATAATTCACCTTTTCATTCCTAATGACCTTCTTAGATTCCTTCTGCAAGTTTTTAAAAGCTTCCCAATCCTCGATCTTCCCACTAGCTTTGGCTTCCTTGTATGCCCTCTCTTGCTTTTACTTTGGCTTTGACTTCACTTGTCAGCCACGGTAGTGTCCTTCATCCATTCAAAATTTTCTTCTTACTTGGAATATATTTGTGTTGTACTTCCCTCAATTTTTGCAGAAACTACAGCCATTACTGCTCTGATGTCCTTCCTGCTAGTTTCCCTTGTTACAAGGAGGTGGCTGGTGAGACTCAAGGAGCGGACTCAAGTGCAGGACATAAGCACACAGACTTGAGATGGAGACGGACTTGGACTGGACTGGAAATCTGAACCCTGACCGGACTGGAACTCGGAGCCCTGACTGGACTGGAACTCAGGGCCCTGACCGGACTGGAACTCAGAGCCCTGACTGGACTGGAACTCAGGGCCCTGACCGGACTGGAACTCAGAGCCCTGACTGGACTGGAACTCAGGGCCCTGACTGGACTGGAACTCAGGGCCCTGACCGGACTGGAACTCAGGGCCCTGACCGGACTGGAACTCAGAGCCCTGACCGGACTGGAACTCAGAGCCCTGACTGGACTGGAACTCAGGGCCCTGACCGGACTGGAACTTGGAGCCCTGACTGGACTGGAACTCAGAGCCCTGACTGGACTGGAACTCAGGGCCCTGACCGGACTGGAACTCAGAGCCCTGACTGGACTGGAATTTGGGGTCCTAACTGGACTGGAACTCGGGGCCCTGACCGGACTGGAACTCGGGGCCCTGACCGGACTGGAACTCAGGGCCCTGACTGGACTGGAACTCGCAGCCCTGACCGGACTGGAACGGAGCCCTGACCGGACTGGAACTCGGGGCCCTGACCGGACTGGAACTCAGGGCCCTGACTGGACTGGAACTCGCAGCCCTGACCGGACTGGAACGGAGCCCTGACTGGACTGGAACTCAGAGCCCTGACCGGACTGGAACTCGGAGCCCTGACTGGACTGAACACTGAGCTCTGACCGGACTGGAACTCAGGGCCCTGACTGGACTGGAACTTGGAGCCCTGACCGGACTGGAACTCAGAGCCCTGACTGGACTGGAACTCAGGACCCTGACCAAACTGGAACTCAGAGCCCTGACCAGACTGAACACTGAGCTCTGACCGGACTGGAACACTGAGCTCTGACTGGACTGAGACTCAGAGCCCTGACCGGACTGGAACTCGGAGCCCTGACCGGACTGGAACTCGGAGCCCTGACCGGACTGGAACACAGAGCCTTGACTGGACTGGAACTCAGAGCCCTGACCGGACTGGAACTCGGAGCCCTGACTGGACTGGAACTCAGAGTCCTGACCGGACTGGAACTCAGAGCCCTGACCGGACTGGAACTCGGAGCCCTGACCAAACTGGAACTTGGGGCCCTGACTGGACTGAGACTCAGAGCCCTGACCGGACTGGAACTCGGAGCCCTGACTGGACTGGAACTCAGAGCCCTGACCGGACTGGAACTCAGAGCCCTGACTGGACTGGAACTCAGAGCCCTGACCAAACTGGAACTTGGAGCCCTGACTGGACTGGAACTCAGAGCCCTGACCAAACTGGAACTCGGGGCCCTGACCGGACTGGAACTCAGGGCCCTGACTGGACTGGAACTCGGGGCCCTGACTGGATTGGAACTCGGAGCCCTGACCGGACTGGAACTCAGAGCCCTGACCAGACTGGAACTCGGAGCCCTGACTGGACTGGAACTCAGAGCCCTGACCGGACTGGAACTCAGAGCCCTGACTGGACTGGAACTCGGAGCCCTGACTGGACTGGAACTCAGAGCCCTGACTGGACTGGAACTCAGAGCCCTGACCGGACTGGAACTCGGAGCCCTGACCGGACTGGAACTCAGAGCCCTGACTGGACTGGAACTCGGAGCCCTGACCGGACTGGAACTCGGAGCCCTGACCGGACTGGAACTCAGAGCCCTGACCGGACTGGAACTCGGAGCCCTGACTGGACTGGAACTCAGAGCCCTGACCGGACTGGAACTCAGAGCCCTGACTGGACTGGAACTCGGAGCCCTGACTGGACTGGAACTCAGAGCCCTGACCGGACTGGAACTCGGAGCCCTGACCGGACTGGAACTCGGAGCCCTGACCGGACTGGAACTCGGAGCCCTGACTGGACTGGAACTCGGAGCCCTGACCGGACTGGAACTCGGAGCCCTGACTGGACTGGAACTCGGAGCCCTGACCGGACTGGAACTCAGAGCCCTGACTGGACTGGAACTCGGACCTCGACTGGACTGGAACTCAGGGCCCTGACTGGACTGGAACTCAGAGCCCTGACTGGACTGGAACTCGGACCTCTGACTGGACTGGAACATGGAGCCCTGACCGGACTGGAACTCAGAGCCCTGACTGGACTGGAACTCGGAGCCCTGACTGGACTGGAACTCAGAGCCCTGACTGGACTGGAACTCGGACCTCGACTGGACTGGAACTCAGGGCCCTGACTGGACTGGAACTCAGAGCCCTGACTGGACTGGAACTCGGACCTCTGACTGGACTGGAACATGGAGCTCTGACTGGACTGGAACTCAGGGCCCTGACCAGACTGGTACTCAAAGCCCTGACTGGACTGGAACATGGAACACGGAGCCTGGGACTTGGAACACGGAGCCTGGGACTTGGAACATGGAGCCTGGGACTTGGACCACAGGGACAAAGGCAGACGATTCATATTTTGGCTCAGAGGAGCAGCAAATGGCCAGAGATCCCCAGCTAGATACGAAGAGACAGAATTTCCAACTCGGAGTAGCAGCAAATGGCAGGACCTACTCAGTTGGGAATGTGACGACTAAACCAACCAACGACTGACAATACAAATCTTGGCATGGAGAAGCTCATGAAGACAGCTCCTTATTCTCGGCAGCTTGGTAAATGGTTGCTTATTCATTGCGGCTCGGAACTTGACTTGGGCTTGGAACTTGAACAGCTGCTCTACTGAGGTGACAAACCAGCAGCGAGTAAATGAAAACTAGAGTTTATATGCTGCTGGTTTGAATGAGGACCAGATACCCTAATCAAGGAGCCCAGTGGAACATGGGGGAATGGAAATTAACAGGAACAAGGAGTCAAACAACCGGACTATGACATCCCTTTCTAGTCAACCTTGGCCAGTTCCTCTCTCATGCATTGCAATTTCTTTTATTCCACTGAAATATTGTCACATTGGAATTTAAATTCTCCTTTTCAAATTTCAAAGTGAACTCAGTCATGTTGTGATCTCTGTTCCCCAAGGGTTCCTTAACCTTAAGCTCTCTTATCACCTCACTGCACAACACCCATTCCAGCACAGCCATTCCCCTTGTGGGCTCAACAACAAACTGTTCTAAAAAGCCTCTCTTAGACATTCTACAAATTCTCTCTCTTGAGGTCCAGTACTGACCTGGTTTTCCCAATCCACTTTCATGTTAAAATCCCCAATGATTATCATGACATTGCCTTTCTGACACGTCTTTTCAATCTCCTGCTGTAATTTGTAATCCACATCCCGGCGGCTGTTTGGAGGCCTGTATACAACTGCCATTAGGGTCCTTTTACCCTTGCCATTTCTTATCTCAACTCCCATAGAGACTCTATACCTTCTGATCCTATGTCATCTCTTTCAAATGTTTTAATATTATTTCTTATACACAGGGCCACACCATCCCCTCTGCCTACTAACCTTTCTTTCTGGTACACTGGATATTCTTGAATATTCAACTCCCAATGGCAGTCATCCTTTAGCAAGTTTCAGAGATGGCCACAACGTCATATTTGCCAATCTGTACCTGAATTTCAAGATCGTCCAGTTTATTTCTTATGCTGCGTGCATTCAAATACAACACTTTCAGTCCAGTATTTGTTGCTTTCTGATTTAACTGCACCATGCCTCTATTGCCCTGTAACTCATTCCAATGGCTGTGATTGTGCCTCATCTCCTCCCTGTCCTTCCTATTATCTCTGTTGCACACTATCTTTGATTTATTTCTGTTCTTCCCCTTCCTCGGCCCTATCACTCCGGTTCCCATCCCCTTGCCAGATTAGCTTAAACCCTCCCTAACAGCTCTATTAAACCTGCCTGCTAGGATATTGGACCCTTTTGAGTTCAGGTGTAACCCGTCCTTTTTGTACAGGTCAGAAGATGCCCCAATGATCTAGGAATCCAAAGCCCTGCCCCCTACACCAGTCTCTCAGCCATGCATTAGTATTCCTGATCATGCTACTCTTGTACTTGTTAGCACGTGGCACTGGCAGCAATCCTGAGATTACTACCCTGGAGGTCCTGCTTTTCAGCTTCCAACCCAACTTCCTGAATTCTCTCTTCAGGACCTCCTCCCTCTTTCTATCTGTGCCATTAGTACCAACATGAGCCAAGGCTTCTGGCTGTTCACCCTCTCCCTTCAGAATACTCCGCACCCGATCTGAGATACCCCGTACTCTGACACCTGGGAGGCAACACACCATGTGGTATCTCTATCAGGCTGACAGAATTTCCTCTCTGTTCCTCTCACTATGGAATCCCCTATGAATTCCCTCTCACCTTTTCTCCCACTTCCTTTCTGAGACACAGAGCCAGACTCAGTCCCAGAGACCGGACCACTGTGGCTTTCCTCTGCTAGGTCATTCACCCCCAACAACATTATCCAAAGCTGTATACTTTTTATTGAGGGAAATGGTCACAGAGTACTCTGCACTGGCTGCCTATCCTTTTCCCCCTCTTGACAGCCACACAGTTACCTGAGTCGTGCACCTTGGGTGTAGTTATCTCCCTGTATGTCCTGTCCATCAACCCCTCAGCCTCCCAAATGAAACAGAGTTCGTCCGGTTCCTGCCTTCCCATATCTCAGAAGAGGAGCATTCCCCTTTTCTGCCTGGCATCCCCACTTCTCTAAGTTTGCAATAACAAAAGAGAGAAAGAAAGAAAGAGAGAAAGAAAGAAAGAAAGAAAGAGAGAAAGAAAGAAAGAAAGAAAGAAAGAAAGAAAGAAAGAAAGAAAGAAAGAAAGAAAGAAAGAAAGAAAGAAAGAAAGAAAAAAAGAAAGAGAGAAAGAAAGAAAGAGAGAAAGAAAGAGAGAAAGAAAGAAAGAAACAAAGTAAGAAAAACAAAGTAAAAGAGAAATTTTAATTAATTTAAAATTAAAATTAAAAAGTTTAATTAAAAAAATTCAATAACAGTCTTCACCACTCATTCCTATTAGCCAGAATTTTAACTCTCCACTCTAACACTGGCTTAATCCCACAACAGCCGCTCCCATTAAACCTAACTTCTTTTTATTGGTCATTGCCTAATTACGCCTACTCCAATGTTTCCTAATGATTATGGCATGAGAAATGTCATTATTTTATTACTTTATTCTAATTACTATCAAGATCAAGATGGCGGCACGATGCAGCTTGCAGCGGCCACTCCAGAGCTGATACGTTATTTGTTAAGCAGGGTGCTGTGCGCAATCCTAATCTAATGAAAAACGGACGTGGGAGCACGGAGCATGAAGGAATATCTGGAAATCTCAAGGAAGGCCCTCTTCGTTGCTGCTACTGCTGTGAGGTCCGGGTCTCTGCTGAGAAGAACAGGCCTCCAGCCCTCAGGGTCGCATTGCCGGTGGCCGTCGGCAGGTGGGGGGGGGGGGGCAGGGTTCTTAATACGCTCAGCAGAGGATGGTGCTCGGAGAAGCTGTGCCAGAGGGGACGGTCGGAGGCTCGGAGGTTCGATGGACTCAGAGTCCACTGTGATCAGGTCACTTTCAGTGTGTGCTGTGTCTGCGAGTCTGGGTTCGAGGGAGCTTTCATTGTGTGCTGCGTCTGCGAGGCCGATTCAGGCAGCAACGTGGAAGTCCATAGCGGGGGTATTCCCTTCTGCCGCTGGCATGGGATGACGAGTCTATCAGGACCCTGAGGACTTGTGGAAACTGTGCGGTGGTTTCTTTCAAACTTATAGTCTTTTAACATCTTTGGACTATTTTCACTGTGCCCATGGTCTGTTTTTTTATCAAATTATGATATTGTTTGCACTGTTGTAACTATGTGGTTTTGCGCAGGTCTTGTAGCTTTAGTTTTTGGTCTTGTTTTGTCTGCTAGATTTGGCACTCCTTTCTGGAGAACGCGCTAAGATGGTAGCACGATATTAATACACAGCAGCCTCTCCGGACTCTGGATTGGGGATTGCCAAATGTTACGTGGATTTTCTGGTGTAGTCTGTTTTGTCATGTGCTTTGTTGATATCATTCTGGTGGAACATTGTCTCATTTTTTAACTGCATTGCATTTGTGGTTTCTAAATGACAATAAACAGAATCTGAATGTGAATATAAATCAAATCAACCCCTGGGGAGTGGAACCCAAGAAGGATCTGTATATTGGTTAATATTTCATTCACTTCTTAAAGAATAAGAGGAGATTCAGTGAAAAATAACAAATAAGCACCTTGTAGGGCTTTAAAAAGAAGAAATTTCTAGACTAAAATTATCTTGTAAAGTATCATAAAACTATTTCATTACTGGAATGTACAAATGAGTTAATAATTGATTAGCTTTATACAATTGGCTGAACACACATGATGACCTAAGAGCAAAATCTGAATAAAATCAGTAGTTTCAAGAAGAAACTGCTGAAAACACCATGTGACTTTTCTTTGCTCTACAATACAACTATTTTCATTAAATGTCCAAGACTTTGCTCATCCTCTGCAGATAAATATTACGCAAGGTTGTGTGAATTTGATTCCCTGGAGAATTGAACATCTCCACAATTTCTCTTGCAGATTTGTATTCCTTGTGTTTATTTGCAAAGAACTTAATACAGCTTTGCTGAAATTAATAAAATGTTGCTGCTGCAGACCTTCTTGGCCTTGGAATCTTATTTGAGATTTTTCTTGTTTGAAGCTGAAAGAATCTTCAGTCTGCTTAATTTCCAATGCAAATGCTACCCATTACGATCTGTGCAATATTGTTCATCTTTAAAATCTATCTGGGGTGAAACCTTCATAATGCCCTTTTCACCTCCAGATTCAATTACCATCATGTTTATTTTGCTCATTCAGGTCTCCATTTGACACATCTTATCCTATACTAAATTTCACTGGTGCAGAATTTCAATCTTCACTCCACTGTTAAAAATTGTAGATCATTGCAATTCCTCTTCCTTTATCTGTAATTTTTGCTAGTCCTATAACTCTCCACTTCACCATCCACATCAACACATAGGCTGCCACCTCACCACCACTAAGTTCTCTTTTATGCTATTATGATATAACACATCCTACTCCTTTTACTCTATTATCTTCTACAGCCTGACCATCCTAAATCGTTTACAGCTACACCTACCTCATCTTCTGAGGGATAATCCTAATGATCTATTTCCCCTTAGAAGTATTTGGACAGACACATAACCTGTGTTTTGTCTTGACTTCTTCTATGGCTGCTTTTCTACAGTAGGGGCCCTAATCCAAAAAATTCCATAGTTCTTCCAATGTCATTTTGCTGTGACTTTGACAAGAGCACAATGGATCTGTATGATCCCAAGATAGCAGCCAGAAACCCAAGTTTTGGCCCTGCACTATAGTTTGTTAAATAAACATTCAAAATCACCTGTAATAGCCCTAATGCCAAGGGCTTTGAAAACCAGAGTTTGTGCATTCAGGACCTCATTGGAATCTAGCTATATTCAGGCTATTTCCATTCAAACAAGTCAGAATGGGAACAATAGGTTAAGGCCAGAATCAATGTAGCAATTCCTGAAGAAAATCTGTTCATCTATTTTAATGACTTAGTATATATTTTTATAGCTGCCAACAGCTATGCCAATCCCAACACTACTCAAAGGCGCTACTTGAGCTTATAAGCTCAGAACTACCTCTCTACTAACAATTTCCATCTACAATTTTTCTACATTGTCATTTCCAGCTCAGACCTCTCAAGTGCCTGCCGTTTGAGTCTAATTTTTGATCTCTTAATCAGCCTTGATCCCAGCACAGTCCCCAGTTCCTACCTGAATCTCTGCTCCCAAGTAATTTCTAAACTTGCTCTGCCCTTTCCATCTCTGAACTCCCATTTCATTTTACACGTAGATCGATTTCCAGTTCTGATCTCTCCACTATGCTCAGCTTTACTCTGAATCTTGATCTGTTTGTTCATTTGCTGTTCCCCAGTCCTGTTGCACCAGCCATCCTGGAGAACAGAAAATATCGTCTCAGTTGTGAGTTCTGGCTCACAAGGACACTTTCGGGCTCTGGGTCATGGTCATTTAAATCTCCCATCCAACATGCAGATGCACTGAATAGCAGCAGCTGTACAAGAAGCTAACCTTTGGTCTCAAAATAAGGTTCATGTCCTTAGAATTAAAGTGAGAAGGCTATTCTTCACTCAGAGAAGTGCAAATCTTTGAAATTTTCAATCCCACAATGTTGAGAAAATACAGTTATAAATTGCATACAGAACTGATTTCTGGAGATGGATATTGATGGGAAAATCAGCGCAGCAGAGGGCTTGAAGGACTGAATGGTTTACCCCTTTTCCATCCTTACATTCATATGTGTAGTGCAACCTGATATTCTCCCATTTGTTCTTGATCTTCGGAATTGTATTTGCTTGATTGATCATCAGTGACAGACAAGTATGCCACAGTACATAACGAGCCAAATATTCTAAGATACCAGACAGTGTTTCCTCAGTTTGGGATACTTAAGTCTCAAACTCACTAGCGGTAATTATGTTCTTTATTTGCAGAAGGGGTTCTCAGGAGAAGTATAGATATGAGATTGACTTGTTAGATCCATTACCAATAATTGATTCATGTCCTGAGAACAAGTAATACAGGATATAGGGCTGGGGACACTGTTCCCTCTACACTGCATGAGTATATGACCATGCTGGTTCTGAAATGCTCCCGCACACATAGCCTATGTTGCCGCGAATTTTCTTTCATATATTGCTAATTCAATATTTAAAGTGCTGCACAGTTTTCAGACCATGTAAGCTTTTTTTCCACTCAGAGCAATGGTTGGTCCATGCAGTGGTAAAAAAAGAGGGGAAGTTGGGAGGAGGAACGTGCATCCAGGCTCTTCAAGGCTGCCAGGCATTCAATGTGAACTATGCTGGCCTCAACTACTCTTCTGTGCCAGATCCACATGGCCATCAATTCTTTGAACATTTAAATCTCTAATTTAAATATTTCCAATGAGCCAGCTGACCTTTATCAAATTCAATAGCAGAAAATTCCAGAAATTCACAACTTTCTGGGAGAAGCAGTTTCTCTGCTTCATCTGTTTTATCTTATCCTGTTATGTTGCTCATTTTTATTGAATCTCTGACTAGTTGGAAAGAGTACAAATAAGATTTACAAAAATGCTGGGAAACCTTGAGGGCCTGAGTTATAGGGAGAGGCTGGGCAGACTCAGACTTTATTCAATGGAGCGTAAGAGGTGACCTTATATATATGTAAAATATCATGAAAAGCATAGATAGGGTGAATGCACATTGTCTTTTTCTCTAGGGAATGAGAACAAGAGGCCATAGGTTCAAGGTGAAAGGGGAAAGATTTGAAAAGGACCTGAGGAGTAATCTCTTCACAGAATGGGAGGCCTATTTATGGAATGGGTTAAACTTAACCTTAACCCTAATGTCAGAAGCAATGGTTGAGGCAGGTACAATAACAACATTTAAATAGCACTTGGACAGGCACATAGATAGGAAAGGATTAGGGAGGTAGGAAAGCCAAAGGACAGCCAATATGACCAGCTTTTTGAGCATCTGGGCCAGCATGAACACATTGGGCCAAAGGTCCTATTACTCTGCTGCATTACCCTATCTAATGAAAACATCTCAACATCCACTCAGTTAAGGCCCCTTCTGATCTTATATGTAAGAATATGGGCATTCTCATTCTTTTAAACTCCAAATAATACAGAACACAATTGATTAGCTAGATAGGACAATTGTTTGTTTGCAGGAATTAGTCTGCTAGACAATAGACAATAGATAGTAGGTGCAGGAGTAGGCCACTCAGCCCTTCTAGCCAGCACCACCATTCACTGTGATCATGGCTGATCATACACAATCAGTACCTGTTCCTGCCCTCTCCCCATATCCCTTGACCCCGCTATCTATAAGAGCTCTATCTAACTCACTCTTGAACGCATCCAGAGACTTGGCCTCCACTGCCTTCTGGGGCAGAGCATTCCGCATATCCACCACTCTCTGGGTGAAAAAATTTTTCCGCATCTCTGTTCTAAATGGCCTACCCCTTATTCTTAAACTGTGGCCTCTAGTTCTGGACTCACCCTTCAGCAGGAACATGCTTCCTGCCTCCAGCATGTCCAATCCCTTAATAATCTTATATGTTTCAATCAGATCCCCTCTCATCCTTCTAAATTCCAGTGTATACAAGCCCAGTCGCACCAATCTTTCAACATATGACAGTCCCGCCATTCCGGGAATTAACCTTGTGAACCTACTCTGCACTCCCTCAACAGCAAGAATGTCCTTCCTCAAATTTGGAGACCAAAACTGCACACAATACTCCAGGTGGGGTCTCACCAGGGCCCTGTACAGCTTCAGAAGGACCTCTTTACTCCTATACTCAATTCCTCTTGTTGAAAGCCAGCATGCCATTAGCTTTCCTCACTGCCTGCTGTACCTGCATGCTTGCTTTCATTGACTGATGTACAAGAACACCTAGATCTCGTTGTACTTCCCCTTTTCCTAACTTGACTCCATTTAGATAGCAATCTGCCTTCCCGTTCTTGTCACCAAAGTGGATAACCTCACATTTATCCACATTAAACTGCATCTGCCATGCATCTGCCCACTCACCCAATCTGTCCAAGTCACTCTGCATTCTCATAACATCCTCCTGACATTTCACAATGCTACCCAGTTTTGTGTCATCGGCAAATTTGCTAATGTTACTTTTAATCCCTTCATCTAAATCATTAATGTATATTGTAAACAGCTGCGGTCCCAGCACCAAACCTTGCGGTACCCCACTGGTCACAGCCTGCCATTCCGAAAGGGACCCGTTAATCGCTACTCTTTGTTTCCTGTCAGCCAGCCAATTTTCAATCCGTCAATACTCTGCCCCCAATACCATGTGCCCTAATTTTGCCCACTAATCTCCTATGTGGGACTTTATCAAAAGCTTTCTGGAAGTCCAGGTATACTACATCCACTGGCTCTCCTTTGTCCATTTTCATAGATACATCCTCAAAAAACTCCAGAAGATTAGTGAAGCATGATTTTCCCTTCATAAATTCATGCTGACTTGGACTGATCCTTCTACTGCTATCCAAATGTATCGTAATTTCCTCTTTTGTAATTGACTCCAGCATCTTTCCCACCACTGACATTAGGCTAACCGGTCTATAATTCCCTGTTTTCTCTCTCCCTCCTTTCTTGAAAAGTGGGACAACATTAGCCACCCTCCAATCAGCAGGAACTGTTCCTGAATCTATAGAATATTAGAAAATGATTACCAATGCATCCACGATTTCTAGAGCCACCTCTTTAAGTACCCTGGGATGCAGACCATCAGGTCCTGGGGACTTATCAGCCTTCAGACTCAACAGTCTATCCAACACCGTTTCTTGCCTAATATAAATTTCCTTCAGTTCATCCTTCCTTTACCCTACTTCCTTTGGCTACTATTACATCTGGGAGATTGTTTGTGTCTTCCCTAGTGAAGACAGATCCAAAGTACCTGTTCAACTCATCTGCCATTTCCTTGTTCCCCATAATAAATTCACCCGTTTCTGTCTTCAATGGCCCAATTTTGGTCTTAACTATTTTTTTGCCATTCACATACCTAAAGAAGCTTTTACTATCCTCCTTTATATTCTTGGCTAGTTTACCTTCGTACCTCATTTTCTCTTGGCGTATTGCCTTTTTTGTTATCCTCTTTTGCTCTTTAAAAGCTTCCCAGTCCTCCGGTTTCCTGCTCATCTTTGCTATGCTATACTTCTCCTTTATTTGTATACCTCCC
Source organism: Hypanus sabinus (assembly GCF_030144855.1). NCBI lineage: Eukaryota > Metazoa > Chordata > Chondrichthyes > Myliobatiformes > Dasyatidae > Hypanus > Hypanus sabinus. The sequence goes on along the minus strand of NC_082710.1, from coordinate 31,314,763 downwards.
TTTACTTCCCTCATCAGCCACAGCCGCCCCTTGCTCCGCTTAGGATCTTTCTTCCTCTTTGGAATGAACCGATCCTGCACCTTCTGCATTATTCCCAGAAATACCTGCCATTGTTTTTCCACTGTCTTCCCTGCTAGGGTATTGTTCCATTGAACTTTGGCCAGCTCCTCCCTCATAGCTCCATAGTTCCCTTTGTTCAACTGTAATACTGACACAACCAATTTTCCCTTCTCCTTCTCGAATTGTAGGTTAAAGCATATCATATTATGGTCACTACCTCCTAATGGCTCCTTTATCTAGATGTCCCTGGTCAAATCCGGTTCATTGCACAACACTAAATCTAGAATTGCCTTCTCCCTGGTAGGCTCCAGTACAAGCTGTTCTAAGAATCCATCTCGGAGGCACTCCACAAAGTCCCTTTCTTGGGATCCAGTACCATTCTGATTCTCCCAGTCTACCTGCATGTTGAAATCCCCCATGACAACAGTATCATTACCTTTGCAACATGCCAATTTTAACTCTTCATTCAACTTACACCCTACATCCAGAGTACTGTTTGGCGGCCTGTAGATAACTCCCATTAGGGTCTTTCTACCCTTGTAATTTCTCAGTTCTATCCATACTGACTCTACATCCCCTGATTGTATGTCCCCCCTCGCAAGGGACTGAATATCATTCCTCATCAACACAGCCACCCCACCCCCGCTGCCAGTCAGTCTGTCCTTTCGATAAGATGTATATCCTTGAATGTTCATTTCCCAGGCCCTGTCCGCTTGAAGCCATGTCTCTGTTATTCCTACAACATCGTACTTGCCAATTTCCAACTGATCCTCAAGCTCATCTACTTTATTCCTTATACTTAGTGCATTCATATATAATACTTTTTATTCAGTACTCCCCTCTCCTTTCATATCAATTCTTATTTCACTTGGCCATACCGTATGATCTGTTCTTGAGCTTTCTACTCCATTGATTCTGTTGTCCTTTTTAACTTTTCTTATTTTCACTTTCCCTTCAACTCCATCTTTATATTTCCAGTTCATCCCCTCCCCCCCCCACTACTTAGTTTAAACACATCCGTGTTGCAGTGGCAAACCTGTCTGCCAGAATGCTGGTCCCCTGCCTATTAAGGTGCAACCCGTCCCTTTTGTACAATTTATCCCTACACCAAAACAGATCCCAGTGGTCCAAGAATGTAAATCCTTGCTTCCTGCACCAGTTCCTCAGCCACACATTCAGATCCATTATCTCCCTGTTCCTGCCCTTTCCAGCACGAGGAACTGGAAGCAAACCAGAGATAATCACCCTGGAAGTCCTGCTTTTCATCCTTCTTCCGAATTCTCTGAAGTCCCGCTGCAAAATGTCCTTCCTCTTCTTCCCGATGTCATTTGTGCCGACATGCACTACCACTTCCGGCTGTTCACCTTCACCCTTGAGGATTCCCTGCAATTGGTCCGTGACGTCCTGGATCCTAGCACCAGGGAGGCAACACACCATCCTTAAATCTTGCCTGTTGCCGCAGAAACCCCTTTCCATACCTCATACTATGGAGTCCCCTACTACCACGGCTCTTCCTGATGTCTGACTCCTCGGCTCTGCTTCTGCACCAATTTTCGGCTCGCAGACCTGTCCGCCTCTCAGACTGGCAGTATCTTCTGTCCTGACAGCTTCCAAGAGGGTGAACTTGTTTACGAGAGGTACAATTTTAAGGTAAAATTGGATAGATATATGGACAGGAAAGGAGTGGAGGGTTATGGGCTGAGTGCGGGTTGGTGGGACTAGGTGAGATTAAGGGTTTGGCACGGACTAGGAGGGCCAAGATGGCCTGTTTCCGTGCTGTGATTGTTATATGGTTATATGGTTATCCCTTGGGGTCTCCTGTACATCAAGCAGCCTTTCCTTCCTCATCATCGCCCCCTTTCTCTCTTCCGGTATCCTCGGTGTAACGACCTCACTGTAGGTCCTGTCCAGAAAACTCTCGTTTTCGCAGATAAACCTGAGGTCATCCATTTCTTTCTTCAGTGCTGCAACATGCTCCTTCAGAAGCTGAATCTGGACACACTTTCCGCAGCTGTAGCAGCCAGGGGCACCATCAGTGTTCCTGACCTCCCACATCATGCGCGTAGCACACTGAATCAGCTTAGCGGTCTGACAAAATCTTGCCTGACAAATCTGTTGGAATTCTTTGAGGAAATAACAGGCAAGATAGACAAAGGAGGGTCAGTGGATGTTGTTAACTTGGATTTCAAGAAGACCTTTGACAAGGTGTGCACATGAGGCTACTTAACAAGATAAGAGCTCATGGTGTTACAGGAAAGATACAAGCAAGGATGGAAGACTAGCTGAGTCCTGCTGAAGGATCTTGGCCTGATACATCTACTGTTTACTCTTTCCCATAGATGCTGCCTGGCCTGCTGTCTTCCTCCAGCATTTTGTGTGTGTTGCCAGAAGATTGGTTGGATGACAGGAGACAAAGGGTGGGAATAAAGGGGGTCTTTTCTGATTGGCTGCCAGTGATTAATAGTGTTCTACAGGGGTTAGTCTTGGGACTGCTTCTTTTCACATTAGCTGTCAATGATTTGGATGATATAATTGGTGGCTTTGTGGCCAAGTTTGCAGTCAATACAAAAATAGGTGTAGGGGCAGATAGTGTTCAGGAAGCAAGGAATTTGTAGAAGGACATAGACAGATTAGGAGAATGGGCAAAGAAGTGACAAATAGAATCGTGTGGCACAGTATATGGTCATGCACTTTGGTAGAAGAATAAAGACATAGACTCTGTTCTAAATGGAGAGAAAACTTAAAAATCAGAGGTGCAAATTCTCATTCAGGATTCCCTAAAAGTTAACTTGTTGTTTGAGTCAGTGGTAAAGAAGACAAATGTAAGACGAACTATCATTTCAAAAGCACTAAAACATAAAAACAAGGATATAATGCTTTCTCCTTCTCCGTGGATTGTCACCTTGTCGTGGTGGAGAAACTTGTCTGGTCCTGAGATCCCGAGAGCGATGCCGTCTGGAGCTACACTCCTGGTAGGGTCACCCCTGGTGGTGAGGTCGAGGGTGAGGTTCCTGACAAAGAACAATCCAACCAAGATCTCAATGGTAGAATAGGTGGATGAGGTTTCTTCAAACTCAACGGCTGTGAAGGCCGATGAAGGCTGCAACAAATCATCAGCTCCAATCATCATGATTTCTATGCCATTGGAATCAGTTGGTTGATTTGTGAAGTATTGTGTGCTTCTTGGAGTGCAACATTAAGTACACGTTAAACAAATACACACACAGGCATCTGTGTGTTTAGAACAGAGATGAGGAGGAACTTCTTTAGCTAACAGGTAGTGAAACAGTAGAATTCATTATCACAGATGTTCATTGTCTCTCCTCCAAGACAACCACTTGAAAAAAGTGCTGGCAGAATATGGAACACAGAAAAAAAAGTGCATTGTAACATCAAAACATCTTGTTGGCAAATACAAAGTCACTGGAGAATAAAACTGAGGATCTGAGGGCAAGTCTGCTGTACCAGAGGCAAATGAAAGTTTGCTCAGTCGTATGCTGTATCAAAACATGGTTATCTCTGGATATGCTAGATGATCACCAGGAATCACAATTCACAGAACTGCAGACTCAAGTAAGGTAAAGGGAGAAGGTCCGTGTTTTATGGTTATCTCCCACTCGTGCTCCAATGTGGCAGTTCTTTCGAACTCATGTTTCCCCAGCTTGGAACACCTCATGGTCAAATGCCAATCATTCTAATTACCTCAGAAGTTCTTAGCTGTACAGGCAGTCCCCAGGTTACGAACGAGTTCCATTCCTGAGTCCATCTTTAAGTCAGATTTGTACGTAAGTCGGAACAAGTTCATCTGGTATTATTTAGCGCCTAGTTAGTCAAACATTTGTCTTAGTATATAGTATATATTTTATCTTTCTATGCATATAAAACACTTAAGAAACGTATGTATTTCAATAATTAAACCACTGCATTGCTAGTAATAATTGTAGCTTTCATCAGGGCAGGGCCTTTCACATGCTCCATTATTCTCACTTTATCCTTTATCCTTTAAAATTGTTCCAATCGTTGACCAACTGTAGCCTAACGCTTTTCCAATGACCGATGGTGTTTCACCTCTTTCCAAATGCTTTATTATTTCCACTTTATTTTCAAACACGATCACTTCCCATCAACAGAACAGAAACACTGCAGGCGGCAGGTCCTAACCTCCATCGGCTCCCAAGGTCTGCTGGGTCCTAAGGACCACTGCTCTGAAATCCCCGGGTCCTAAAGTCCACCACACCGCACAGGTTAAATGGGACAAGTGGGGGCTGTGCTGGGTTTGGGTATTTGATCCTCCACAATATTCTGCATGGAAATTTAAACTGGAGGTGGCAATGCTTTTTTAAAAAGGTCGACATCAACCAGGCACGGATGGTACAGTAGTCATTGGATTTACATCAACCCGCCACGGGAGCGGTCCGTCACTGGATTGAACTCGGGAACCTCCGTTCTCCAGCCCAGCACTGATCTCACTGAGCCACCAGCTGACCGGAACTGGGGGGAGGGGGGGCGTGGTCAGGGTGAAACTTGCTAAAAAAATTTAAGCCAAATACAAAGTAACACACTCAACACAGTGTCAACGGCAACAATTAAAATGGCGGACAGCGTCACGATCTGACTTAAAACGGCGGACGGCGTTCTCCTTCCTCGGTTTGTAAGTACGAGTTGTCCGTAAGTTGGACATTCGTAACTCGGGGACTACCGGTGATCTTGACTGCAGCTTACACACCACCAGCAGCCGACAATAAACAAGCATTTGTGACACTGTCACTCGTGATGTTGTCTGCAAACAAGAGACAACCCATCCCAACACATTTCAAATTATCGTCAAGGACTTCAAGCAGGGTTGTTTGAAGAAAATCTGCCCAATTATCTCCACATTTAACCTGTACCAACATATTACACCACTGTCTTGCTAAGATAAGGAACGCTGACTATCCTTGCTCAGACCACATTACCTGAATGTCCTCCTCCTACCTGCATACTGGCAGAGCCCAAAACACAAGGCTCCAGAGATCAGGACAACTAGGAGGTGGTTGTGGGAGGCAGACAAGCGATTACGGGATTGCCTCGAGTCAGTATTTCAAGCACACATCTGAACATCTGCATGAATACACAGTGATAGTAATGGAATTTATTAAAACAGCTGTAGACAAGTATATCCCCACTAAATCATTTTGTCTTCCCCAATCAGCAGCCCTGGAGATCCAAAATCTACCGAGGGCCAGATGAGAGGCATTCAAGTCTGGAGGCCAAAAAAGCCTTTGGAGGTGCAGATGCAATCTCCAGAAAGTCATCTCACAGGTGGAGGAAGTTCCAGACCAAACCTGAATCCACAAGTATGCAGCAGGGCTTGAATACTCTCACCTCCCACCAAGATAAATCAGGCGACATGTGAGACAGTAGGGCTTTGCTTCCAGATGAGCTCGATGTACACTTCAAAGTATGCATACTTTGATGATAAATGTACTTTGAACTTTGAATTTTCTATTTTGATCTCAGTCTCTGAAGCTGACATGCGGGCTGCCTTCAGGAGAATGAGTCCATGGAGAGCATTCAGATCAGACGGGGTATCTGGCCATATACTAAAGACATGTGCTGACCAACTGCCTGATGCTTTCACTGAGATCTTTAACCTCTTGCTTCAGCCGTGTGTGTTATCCATCTGCTTCAAGTGGGCTTCAATTACACACGTGCACGGTGACCTGCCTCAGTGGCAATCATCCAGTTGCACCTACATCAACAGTGATGCAGAGTTTTGAGAGGTTGGTGATCTGCTCCTCCCTGAGAAGCAACTTGGATCTGCTCCAATTTGCACAATGGAGCAGTAAGTTCATAGCAGATGCTATCTCATTGGCTCTTCACTCAATCCTGGAACATCTGGGCAACAAAGATGCATACATCATGACGCTCTTTATCGACTACAGATCAGCATTAAGTATCAGCATCCCCTCAAAACTAATCAATATGTTCCAAGACCTTGGCTTCAATACTTTCTTGTGCAATTTGATCCTGGATTTCCTCACTTGCAGACCCCAGTCAGTTCAGATTGGCAACGACATCTCCTCCACGATCTCCTTCAGCAGAGGTGCACCCCATGTTCTACTGCTTTACTGTCTGGCTAAGCACAGCTCCAATGTCATATTTAAGCTTGATGATGTCACCACTGTTGTGGATTAAATCAAAGGTGGTGACGAATCAGCATGCAAGTTACAAAATCGAGGAGATCAACAAAGAAGTGAGGCGTTAATATGGGTTGGTGGGAATCTGAAGTTCATGTTACAATCAGATTAACCATTTTCTTAATAAGTGGTGGAGCACCTTTGGACTCAGTAGCCTGCTCCTGCATCAGTTTTGTATGTTCATATATATGTTTCTCACTTGTGAAAGGCAGAAGGAAAAACAGCAAAGTTACAAGTAGAATAAAGCATTCAAGGTTAAACTCAAACCATTCACTCATCCATTTAATGAATTTGCAACTGGCCCTTTGTCAGCAGATAACATAAATCAAGCCCTTATGGAATAGCCAGCATTCTGGCAAGAAAAACAAGTCATCTTTGGAACAGCCAATATAAATATCAGTGCAGTAAAGTCACAGCATTCCCACTTACACTGCAATAAGAGGCCAGGTTGTAAACAATAAACTGTCAAAAACATCCACTAAACTGATAACAATGGGCACACATTTATTTCAGTCAGGGACATCTGTTCCAGTTGCCACTGTCAGCTGCCAAACACATAAGTGAAGCTTGGGATTTTTTTTGTATTTTGTTCAGCTTAATAATCTTTTGAGAGCAATTTGGCTTAATGTTTAAAACATTAGTAATTTATTTGTCATATGAAAAGCCTCTTTGGCTACTACACAGAGGATAATTATAGAGATTGTCTTTGTACCACACTGGGCTGAATGTTGCATCAGGAGTCTCTGAGAAACCACATTCTCAGCAATAAAATTGCAATTCCAATTTAAAGGTTCAAATTCCCAAATTGAGCTTGACCTTGTTCCCCCCCCCCCCCCACCCTTAGCTGTTTATTGGACTGCATCATTTAATTCATGTTACCAGGCTGTACAGTGGTGGGGGCCTCCAAATAGGCATGAAAATATGATTCTTTCTGTTACTCCCCATGAAGAAGTTGAATACTAGTTAAAATAAAAGTGCATATTCTCAGCTTTAAATCCTTTATCATGCATCATTTTTTCTTTAATATTCACTGACATTAAAAAATAGGAAATTCTTGCGACAAATTCTGGCTTCTTCTCCATTCCTTTCCATTGCTGATAGAACCATAGAACATTACAGCACAGAAACAGGCCTTTTGGCCCTTCTTGGCTGTGCCGAACCATTGTTCTGCCTAGTCCCACTGACCTGCACCTGGACCATATCCCTCCATACACCTCTCATCCATGTACCTGTCCAAGTTTTTCCTAAATGTTAAAAGTGAGCCCACATTTACCATTTCATCTGGCAGCTCATTCTACACTCCCACCACTCACTGTGTGAAGAAGCCCCCCCTAATGTTCCATTTAAACTTTTCCCCCTTCACCCTTAACCCATGTCCTCTTGTTTTTATTCTCCCCTAGCCTCAGTGGAAAAAGCCTGCTTGCATTAACTCTACCTATACCCATCATAATTTTAAATACCTCTATCAAATCTCCCCTCATTCTTCTACGCTCCAGGGAATAAATTCCTAACTATTCAACCTTTCTCTGTAAATCAGTTTCTTAAGTCCCGTCAACATCCTTGTAAACCTTCTCTGCACTCTTTCAACCTTATTAATATCCTTCCTGTAATTCGGTGATGAAGGGTCTCAGCCCAAATATCAACAGTTTGTTTCTCTCCATGGCTGTTGCCTGCCCTGCTAATTTCCTTCACCATTTTGTGTGTGTTACTCTGGCTTTGTAGTGTCTGCAGAATCTCTTGTACTTAAAAAACCTTTGCCAGGAATTTGGGTTGCGTACATTTTTAGTGCACTAACTGGGTGCTAAAGTTAGTGCTACTGCCACATAGGCATTTATCAAATAAATGGAAAAACAGGGACAACCTTGCTTGAAGAAGACATGGTCATGACTTTCACATGATGGGAGAGGATAAATCCTGACCTGCACATTTCACAGCTACTGCTGTTTACTGGATTCACGTAGCAACGCGATTCAAAGCTGATCCTTAGGAAGTAGGGAACACGGATAAAGGGCTTATTTCTGTGGTGCTTGGGTCCCATGAAACTACCATATGGATGTGAAAATGGGAGAAGGGGGTCAGGGATGAATAAGAAATAACGAGGGAGAGTAAAAAAAATCAAAGGGAGAATTTGGCATGGGCTCGGACTCCCTGAGTTGTAAACTGGGGAAGTGAGTAGGTGGACTGGGCTAGTGGGGTGGGAGGGGGACTTGTTCATTCACATCAGATCAGGAATGAGGTGAAGGCTACACTCACACCCTGAGCTGTGAAAGCTGATATTTTTACTTTGGGTTTGGGTATTTGATCCTCCGCAATATCCCGCGTGGGAATTTAAACTGGCAGTGTTTTTTGTTACGAGGTCAAGTTGTGAGCTCAACATCAACCCAGCACAGATGGAGAGCACACTCGGGAGCGGTCTGTCTCTGGATCGAACTTGGGAACCTCCATTCTCAAGCCTGGTGCTGACCTCACTGCGCCACCAGCCGACTTCGATAAAATCAAATGTTTTCCTAGCAATATTCCCTTAAATCGCAGTAAATTTTGCTAAAAGTTTGCACCAATTACACCAGACATAAACTGTGGCCTTTTCATCCAAATTTCTGCTTTTGAATATATAAAATATGTTGATGATGTCACTATATGGGCAAAGTATAGTGGGACTGTCGGCATTTGGTAAATACCAAGCCCAGAGCAACTTCCTGGCAAATAGGATAGAAGAAGAAAAGAGTGTAAATACTGCAAAGCTTGGCCAAAATTGCAATTTATGTATTTTCAATGTTTTAAAAATGTGGATTTTTCCAAATTTGTTTCTGGTAGGAGTATTCTATGAGGTTAACTTTTACATCACAGATTGAAAAGAGGCAGTGGAGAAAATAATTTTTATGATGATCAACTTCCAACTTCATTGCCTGCAGAATCCAGTATTTCTCTTTTTAGTGAACATATCAAGGACTCCCATTTGATTAGATTGGTGCAGGAAATCTCTAACCATGCCTCTTCTGATTCATGATCCTATTTCAAATGAGCTAGGTTCCTAACAAAACATTATTAATGAATGTCTAACAGGAGAGTCTAAATCTCCTGAAAGAGGTAAAAAAATGTTTTAAAAAAAGACAATTTTGAGAGAAAATGTCAGAGTATTTCTCCCCTCTTCAACTAATACAGAATTGCATATTGAATTTGGTTTATATTACTTAATATGGCAACTACTTTGTTACATAATTCTGGGATATTGCTAAAAAGCAATAGTAAATAAAATAGTGTGGATTGCCATGGCAACTTAGTATGTGATACATGATTAACTATATCCCCTGAGAATAAAACAACTTGACACCTTAAGCTAGTTTAGCTGAACTTTATCAGTTGATTGCTGTTCCATTTAATGTTGTTTGAAATAATCTGCTCAAATTAACATATTACTTTAAGCACTTATATTTTCCCCTGGGAATCTACCCATCTCTAAATGTAAATAGATAAATGCAACCTGGTCAATTATCTTAAGTTATCGTTCTTTCCTGAAGCTTATCCGTAGTTGCTATATCACTTGCCAAATGAAGGCACTAAAACCAATCAAAGAAACAGCTAAAACCATGTCAAGAACAAAGTGGTGTGTTTTGTTTTACATCCCATTGATCCTCTGATCCTGGAAATAGAACTTAATTCCTTGCTTCTTTTGCATAACCCTTCATAATACTGGTTATGAGTTTTAAAGTAAATAACACCAAATTGCATTGATGCCAATTTCTCTAGTACAGTACAGTAGTGGAGTAAAATAAGTTCATTCAGTAGTGAGTGATGCATTTTTTTTCTGAAGCAAAGGTTGTAAATTTTTGAACTCAAGGATTGCTTATGCTGTCATATTCCGGGCTGAGAGCAATAGATTTTTTTGATACATAAGCAATCTGAGGGTCAAAGGGGTATCTTGATGAATTTGACTTAGAATTTGTCATTAACTTACTGATTGGTGGACGCACTCAGGTGACTGTTGGCTGGTCTCATTTCTATTTCTTATGATCTTTGAACATTAAAAATGTGAATGGAGGTTTTTTTTTTCCTGATTTCACTGCCATCCAAAGTTTTCTAAACTAGAATTGTTCAATGAAAGTTACTGTCCAAGGTTAAAATCAGTCGGTTGAGTGCTCAGGAAAGTAGATTCAAACAGTTTTTCTCAGGATGGAATTGCTACTACAGGTGATGTGGCATGACAGTGGTTGAATAAAAGTGCTGAGAGAAGCACTGGAACTCATGAAAATAGTGAAAGATGGAACAGTTTCCCTTTGTTAACCCAACATTAACTGACAGTTAGAACTGAAACTTACTGATAAACTTGATCCAAATTGACTTGCACTGATAACCCAGCACAGGAAGCTCTCTTCCCACTATTCAAAATATTCCTTCCAGGTTGAACAGAAATATCTGTATTTCTTCAAACTTTGTGTGTTGCATGCATCTTTGGTGTGTCTTAATGGTTCCTCAAGAGTTGGGAGTCCATTTTGAGTTACCATTTGGTAGAATGTCTCCAGTCCTTCCACTGCTAGGACCTTGAGCTGTGAAGCTGAATCTGCAAGCACACAAACCTTCCAACTATTAATTTGCTATGTTAAGTGATAGCATCAACCTGGTCTTCAGGCATCCTTAAACTAAATAACTTAGCTAGCATTGTCTGGTTTGAAATAAGCCCCGTTACATAACACTATTGTTTTAAACCACTACTGTTGAGAAATCAGCCTAGATGTTGTGAACGAGCATCCAGTGCTCCACAGGCAGTGCATTTGTTTGCTAAGCTGTCCTTCTGACTTCAGACTGATTATTGCTTGACAGTGACATTAAGAATTGAAAACTGGCTCCCACATCTAACAAGAAGCTGAACAGAATATTAGTTGGAAGTCTATCTTACTCAAAAACAACCCTTTGATCTGTGCAAGTTTCAGCTGCTATGTTAAAAAGTTGAGCTAGACAAAAAAAGGAAGGCCCCCTGGCCCTGGACAATGAATATCCATCACCAAGTAATTGAAGCTGTTCACCCTTTCCACTATTGATTATTTAATGATGACTGGAGAGAAGACAGGAAAAAGGCCATCAGTCATCATCTTATATGCAGCTTGAAGACCAATCTGATCAATCACATTCCTCCATTTATTTCCTTGTAATCTATTCCCTCTCCTGGGCCAATCAGATCTCCAACCTCTACAACTGAGGTAGTTTACAAGAGCTAATTCAGTGAACAACAATGCGTGCCAACCATAGCACCCAGAGATGTTCACACTGTCCAAGGGGGAAAGAACAAATTCAACATGGATAGCACTAGAGCTTGGCAGCCATTGGAGCTGTGGGACAGCAGCTCTACGAGATAACAAGCAATTTGCTGGAGGAACTCAGCAGGCCAAGTGGCATTTGTGACATGAAAGCAGTTGTTGATGTTTATGGGTCAGAACCCAACATCAGGAATTTAACTTCTTTCCTCCCACTGATATTGTTTACCAGCTGAGTTTCTACAGCACATTAATTCTGGCTCCAGATTCCAGCATCTGCAGTGTCTTGTAACTTTATGTGATATTGGGGATGTTGGCGAAGAAGAAACTGATATTGGCTCACTTATCCTGCTAATAGATTTGTACAATTTGGCACAGACAACACCTAGTGCTTTCTCTCCAGTATTTCAAAGCATTGATTCTGGCTGTCTTATAAACATACAGGATCAGTACTGCCTAGTGGATCATTAGCTTTGGTCAAAGTTCAAAGTACAAACTAAATTTAAATATATCATCATAAACTACCCTGGGAATCATTTTCTTCCAGGTATTCACAGTAAATACAAACATAATAGAATCAATGACAATCTCTACACATCAAAAACAGACAAACAGCCAATGTGCAAAAGATGACCAATTGTGCAAATATTAAAAAAGAAGGAAAAGCAACGGAGTAAGTGAAATAAATAAATAAAGTAATATTGAGAACATGAGTTGTAGTGTCCTTGAAAATGAGTCAATAGATTGTGGAATCAGTTCAGTTTGAAAGTGAGTGAGGTTAACTTCTCTGGTTCAAAGGGCTGATGGTTGAGGCATTAAACTGTTCTGAACCTGGTTGTGTGGGACCTGAGGCTCCTGTTCCTCCTTCCTGATGGCAGCAGCAAGAAGAAAACATGGCCTGGGTGGTGAATGTCCTTAATGACGGATGCTGCTTTCCTGTGACAACACTCCTTATAAATGTGCACAGTGGTGGGGAGGGCTTTACCCATGATGGATTGGGTTATATCCACTACTTTCAGGGCATTGGTGTTTCCAGATCATGATGCTACCAGTCAGTATACTCTCCACAGAGCATCTATAGAAGTTTGTCAAACTTCTTGATGATAGACTGAATATTTGTAAATTCTAAGAAAGTAGAGGTGCTGCTGTGCCTTCTTTGTAATGGCACTTGTGTGTTAGTTCCAGGATTGTTGTTATGAAATGATAACACTAGGGAAATTAAATTTGCCAGCCCTCTCCACCTCCAATCCCCCAATGAGGACTGTCTCATGGACCTCTAGTTTCCTCCTCTTGTAGTCAATATTCAGCTCCTTGGTTTTACTATCACATTGTGGCACCACTCAGCAAGATTTTAAATCTCCCTCCGATATTCCCATTTGTCACCATCTTTGATTCAGCCAACAACAATGGTGTTACCAGCAACTTTAAGTATGGCATTTAGGTCAGGTCTGAAGTCTTGATTTTTTTCCTTATACAATCTAAGGCTGGAACCACATTGTAGGCAATAGTAAATTTTCTAATTGAAGTCTGGCTTTATTGAGAGATGATGTACCAAGGGTATGGGAGGTCCATTATTTAACTCTTCTGTTGGAAGGCAGGTTTATAAAGCAGTTTTGTGGATGTTAAGTGTAAGGACTATTACCTCATATGCTGTGGTAAATGTTAATGACTGCCTCCATACACATATGTTTGTATGCATCATCTGCCTGCAAATCTTGATGACTAAGGGACAGGGTGACCATACTTCTTGGTTGAGGCAATGTAGTCAGAACAGTTCCCCATTTGTCATGTAAATTAGTTCCACTCCAGTAGGTACCTTGTACTGAATCACCCTTGTATCATTCTCAGCATCCAAGGATGCCCTGGACCTCATCGACTGCAAAGTCAGGTGGGGCTCTGATGAAATGTAGATCCCTCCAAGGATCCATTTTCTCTTGTCCAGCAAACTGTCTTTTCATCATCCTGTTCTTGATCACGTCACAGATTAGATTAAAGATTAGCTAAAGATTTAAAGATCAACTTTATTTGTCACAAGTACATTGAACCATCAAAACACACAAAAAAATGTGCTAGCGAGTGTTCTGAAGTTGTATGAATGTAGCAGATATTAATTCAAACAAGAATTAGCCTTCAGTTCTTAATGTGGATTGTAAATGGAAGTTAAAAGCAAAGCCTGTAGACTAAGAGATTGTTATTCCTTTCCTTGCCTTTACGTTGCTTCAGATGGCAACCTTGCTGTTTCCTTTATCATTTTGCCTGAAATTTCCAGCACAGATGGAAAGCATGCAAGGAGCCGGCTGGATACAAACCCAGAGTGACTTGCCTCAAGGTTGAGTGCTGATGATAAAATATATGTTCTTATAAGGAACACTCCCTCCTGCACCATTTCCTTAGCCATGTGTTAAACTGTACTATCTGCTATCTGGGGGCTCACTAGCACATGGCACAGGGTAGCAATACTGAGATAAGACCCTGAGAGGTCCTGTCCTTCAACTCAGCACCTAACTCCCAGGACCTTGCCACACTTCCTACCCACATCATTGGTATTGGCATGGACCATGACCTCTGGCTGCTCACCCTCTCCCTCCTTACCCTGGCACCCAGGAAGCATCATATCATCCTGAAATCTCTTTCTTGCCCACAGAACCTCCTGTATGACCCTGTGAAGGACCAGGGTAAGTATAAAACTGGGAGAGCAGGTAAAGGTGAAAAAAATAGGGGTTTTATTTACCCGAAATGGTTACAAACTCAACAGAACTGTTCTAGAGTCCAAACTTGAATCAGCTAAACAGAACAGAACTTTGTCATAGCAAGTGCTCCTCAAACCTCATCTCCTGACTGCAGCTTTGTATTCAATGCTGGCCAGTCCATAGTAAATTGCAGGGGAGAGAAAACATTCCTCTCCTTAAAAAGATACAGCATAAATGAATCAGCTCCAGAGAACACCCCTCTGGCTGTAGCAGAATGGCACAATCCAGTCATCCAGCACATCTACTTAGGTTGACGAAGGGTCTCGGCCCTAAATGTTGACAGCGCTTCTCCCTATAGATGCTGCCTGGCCTGCTGTGTTCCATCAGCATTTTCTGTGTGTTGTTGTTTGAATTTCCAGCATCTGCAGATTTCCTCGTGTTTGCATCTACTTAGGCTGGTGTAATGCAACAGCTCAGTTATTTTCCAGATTATCAGGAGGATGGACGGCTACAGGACACTTTAATATGCCCGGTTGATGATGCGGCTGCTAACTGCAGCTGCCACAGACCCCTAACCAATGAATTCCCTAAGGCCATAAGATATAGGAGCAGAAGTGGGCCATTTGGCCCATCGAGTCTGCTCCTCCATTCAATCATAGGCTGACCCAATTCTTCCAGTCATCCCCACTCCCCTGCTTTCTCCCCATAACCTTTGATGCCCTGGCTAATCAATAACCCATCTATCTCTGCTTTAAATGCACCCAATGACTTGGCCTCCACAGCCGCTCATGGCAACAATTCCACAGATTTACCACCCTCTGACTAAAGTAATTTCTCTGCATCTCTGTTCCAAATGGACATCCTTCAATCCTGAAGTCGTGCCCTTTTGTCCTAGACTCCCGTACCATGGGAAATAACTTTGCCATATCTAAACTGGTCAAGCCTTTTAACATTTGGAATGGTTCTATGAGATCCCCACTCATTCTCCTGAACCCCAGGGAATACAGCCCAAGACCTGCTAGATGTTCCTCATAGGGTAATCCTTTCATTCCTAGAAACATACCTCTGAATCTTCTCTGAACCCTCTCCAATGTCAGTATTTTCTTTCTAAAATAAAGAGCCCAAAACTGCACAGAATACTCCAGGTGTGGTTTCACGAGAGCCACGGAGAGCCGTGGTAGACTGTTTCACCTGCACCTTTACTGGACGGTCTTGGCAAATGAGGAAGCAAAGCAACGTATCTGAAAGTGTGTGGGGTAACAGGGAGAAGGGTAACAACCTTGAAGCTCTTTTCTGTGTCATCCCTCTCAATCTTTTTACATAGTGGAAGTGTGAGGCCTGTCAGTATATTGTGTATTTTTGGTTGCCACTCCATAAATGTATCATTACCCACAGCATGGGCTTTGTTTCCGGTATGGATCTCCCTTTTCCTATTTGCCATCCTACCAGCTGGTCCTCCTCAATTGTGATATGTGATCCATGAGAAGAAGTCCAACTGCCTGCCCTACCAGAGTTCTGGTTATCAGAGCTGGTGCTACATTTTCATGAGTTCTATGATGGTCAACTATCCACCACTAAAGACTGACCTCTCTGAAGAGACATCATCAATCTCCTGGACCTTCTGCTCTGGAATAACGCAAATTAAAACCATAAAGGGATTAGTTCAAAGTCAACTACAAGAAATATGATTATCGCTCCTAACGACTTGATTTGTATGGGTGACTACAGTATTCAGTAAGGTTGTATGATACATAATTCTGTCAACAGTAGATGAGAAGTATTCATCTCCTCATCTCTAATAGACCAGCATTGTCAAAGCTCCAATAATGTCCAACTGTCCATTTCTGTAGCTATTAGTTGAAAGAATCAGCTCCAATTCTCCACCCTCTTCTCTTCCCTTCCATATGTATATATTGGTGTCAATTCAGGTTAGGGCAAAAGATACAGCCTATAAGTGAGGATAATAGAATGTGTTGCATAAAAAATGGATAAAGAAGATTTACTGAAGGTGATTAAAAGGATGATCTCTGGCTTTGTGCAAAACTGAAGGTCACATTATGCCTGAAAGCCGATAGATGTCTCTTCAGATTGTATCAGTGAGGAGAGATGTACTTACCATTGCAAAGGAGAAGGAGAAATGAAGAAAGGCTGAAGAATGAAATCAAGCACATCTCAGAATATAGAATAGAATAGTACAACACATTACATATGAGTGAATGTGATGCTGTACACTCTTTCCCCGCTCTGCTAAGGTCATTATATTGCTTTCAATACTAAAGGCATGAGTATTGCACCACAGAAACACTGCAGACATCAGTGGCAACAGCTAGCTGTGTCTTTTATGCTGAACTGTTGGGCTTCTTCCTCCTATCAGTGGGAAAGAGGAACATCCAGCAGGATATTACAGGATGGCCATATCCATGGGGAACTGATTCAAAGAAGACATCGCCTCAGGAAGACTGTCTGTCATTTTCTAATACCTTTTGGAATCGATTAGTTAATTAGGCATGCTGAGCTTATTTCCTAATTTCCTATTTGCTACCAAAAGCTCAATCCTGGTTCTCAGTACATAACAGCTTTAAGAGGAAATAGTCCAACAGCAGAACATAATCCTACTGACGTTGCTCAACATATGCACAGCAGAATGAGCTCTCAGCTCTTTAGTTACGTTTGACTACAACCTTCTTAATTATTTGTCTTTTTGCAGTATTTTAGCTAATTCCATTTTAAAATCTTTTAAAAAGATTTTTACTCATTTAACATATTTACATATATATATTTAATAATTTTAAATCCTTCTGGTGACATGTAGATACCTTTGTATCTTTTACAGCTGGTAAAGTGTACTGTGAGGGACAGCTCTGATCTCCTATGACTCACTCAGGCCATGCCACTAGAGTCCAGAATATTTCAGACTAACAACTTAGGGTAGGCCCTCTGAAGCCAGACTAAATAAGCTTGACCACAGGGTGTCTGCAAGTGATCGTTGCAGGATCTGGACCCATGCCAGCAACATAGTGTTTTAAGCTTCTATTTCGTGTGTACATCCATTCTCTCTATCTAAGGAGTCCCAGACTTATCAGCTATAAGCTCATTCATTTTGAGAATGAGAATTGCTGGAAGATTGAGCCGGTTCAGGGTTCCCTGCGGGAGCTGTGTCAGCAAGACATACGGTTGCCAGTGGGAGTTGGATTAATAAGAGACACATACACATTCCTTCTAAATCCTTGCTGTTACCTGCCATGTCTAGATATTTGTTGCTAGTTTCCCAGCTCAAAATGTTCAGCACATCTTTCTATATAAAAAGCTGGCTAATACTACTTATAGTATAATAATAATGGAGCTTCTACATTTTGATCTGGAAAACATACAAATTTATGAAATCTTTATTGTCCCATTTAACTAAATTATGTATTTTCACAGCTGGATAAATGAAATAGTAGTCTACAGGCTGATTACATGCATGGTTGGATGCCTGAAAAGTATGAAAGTAGCATTGCCACAGGTGACAGATGGCCAATTTCCTTTTGTTAGTGCTATTGCAGTCAGATTGAACAGATACTTTGGAAATAAAATGGCATGTAACCACCTATTACCCACTGTTCAGAAAATAATGGAAAGATGCTTCATTTTCCACAACGCCTTTTGATACATTAATGAAAACGCATTTAAAAGGTGCTTTCAAAACATCTGATTTGCTAAGCACATGATTGTTGTCAGGAACAAGACAGCAGCTGATCATAACCAACCCTTTGACACGTCTCAAAGCAGATACTTATCATTTACTGCATATAAATGTCAAACGATTTGCAGGTCAGCATATAAAAATGTCTTGATTTATCCATAAATTTATTCTTAATTTAATAAAGAAGCATGGTCTATCTATTTACTAAAATGCTATTGGATAAACCCTCGGAATTGCAAAGAAAATTAAAAAAATACAAAACTTTATAACACTGTAAAATGTTTTCGATTTCTTCTTCAAATTAAGTTTACTGTTTATATATAAACAGATTGAACATAGTTTGTTGCCAGCCCCAGAATCCTGCCCTGCTACGATGCATTGCCTGCCAGTTTGCCAGCTCCATTACTGGAATGCAGTGGAGCAAATCAAATTGAGGGGTGGAGTTACTTACACAAGTAGATAACCAGTTCCTAGAACACTGACAACATTCACTATATCTATTGGCAAAGATTGTGTTGTCTAATGCTGAAACATTTCCAGTAATGAAACTAAAAAGTAAACAGAAATTTCTTGCTACAACAGACCAGTAAGGATCAGTTCTTCGGAATCAGAATTAAGTGTTGCATACCTTTCCAGGGCTCCACCCAGAATCAATTCTAAATCTCAGAGTGCAGGAAGAGAGAGCAACATCTTTGTTCATTTCCATCACCATCTCACACTGACCCTCAGACCACGAACTAGCCATTCTAACCATTGGGCCTAAATCAAATTATGTATCTCTGTGGAGTACGTTATAATGCTAAAGCATAAAGTGCTGACTGAATGGCAACAATCAGATGGCTATAAAAATCTGATACGTGTTATTTTCCCATATCCATTTCACTGGCATTTGCCATCTATCCTATGTGAGATTACTTCCCTCTAATCTTGGATACTAAGGCAGGTTGTGACTGACATGCACTACACTGCAGCTCTATCATTGGAACAAATCCAAAGTAATTAAACCATGCAGTCAGGTTGCAAACAACTGCACCATGGCAACAGAATAACATCATCTATTGCATGGGTACATTTACAATTGCATATTGAGGCAAATGTAATTAACTTTACAAGGATGGTTACAGGTTCAGAGAGCTCCACGTGAGCAGAACAAGTAATAATCATTGTAAAGAACTATTTCATATTTAATCTGATAATATAGTTCAAGAAATATCAATAACTTAATGGAAACACAATTACAGAGTTTGTGGAGAAACTATCACTTCTTGTTATTTGATCATTTGCCATAAACTAAAGCTCTGCATTTCTAGTTGTTGATTGTTACATCTATTGTGAGTGCTTAGCTTGAAATTTATTTTAACTATGAAAGGAAATGAGTTAAATAACTAAAATTAGCAAGAATATCTGCTATAAATTTGAAGTTCCCTGTGGTAGCGGACAGATTATCTGCATTTGTGCTGGAGCTGCAGATAACTTTATCTGGCCACTTCTGGTCATCATGGATATTATCTAAAACAAAGGCCATTAAAGATGCACAGCATCTGGGACATGCCCTCTTCTCATTATACTATCAGCAAGGAGATTGAGGATCCTCCTTCTGCCATCACATTTCTGAACTTATGAACATTATCCTATTATTTGTCTTTTCTACTGTCTACTTACTTTGTAACTTACATTTTTTTATGCCTTACACTATATTGCTGCTATGAAAGAACAAATTTCATGGCATATGTCAGTGCTAATACACTTGATTCTGATTCATTAGCCCGTTGCACGTGTTAATAAGTCATAATGTCTGTTCAAGGTCATCTCTGTCAATGTTGTTTGCAAGTACTTCCTTTTAAACCCCATTTGTCAATCAACATTAATTTCCCATTGGTATGTAGAGGAAGTTAAAGGGCAATTACACCCAAAAAACCAGTTGGGGGCCTGTCCCAGTTTCTGATTCCATTGAGCAAGATGCCAGTCATGGTGTATGATTTCCTTGTTTAACCTTGTGGGTGAGGAACTGAGCGGACTCAGGGTACAACACAGCATGACTATTTATTACAGGGGACTGCCCAGACTAATTTAGCAAACCCCTGCAGACAATTTTTTTAAATCACGGTCACCCCTTAACAAGCAACACTTAACATACCACACCACTGCCAAATGCTTTGGCCTGTGTAAACTCATTCTTTAGTAAGTAGTAGCTTAAGGAAGACATGGTTTTCATTTATTCAAATATGGAAGTAACATCTGGAGATAAAGAAAAAATATTCAGGAGGTGAAGTGTGAAAGAACAAACAGAACAGCCATGCAGCTGGAGGGTGAGAGACAAAGATTGGAACAGAAATAAATTGGAAAGCAAATTTGTAATAAAAATAGAAAATAACAGAAATTCTCAAAGTTCAAGGTAAATTTATTTCAAGGTACATATATGTCACTATATACTACCTTGAGATCTATTTTCTTGAGGGCATTCACAGTAGTTACAAATAAATAATAGAATCAATGAAAAACAGTGTACAAAAGTAAATAAAATGTGCAAATACAAACAAAAACTCTAATTTAATAAATAAATAGGTACACACATCATAAATAATAATAACTGAAGTTGTAGAGTCCTCATTGAAAGTTAGTCCATAGGTTGTGGAATCAGTTCAGCGTTGAAATGAGTAAAGTTATCACAGTGGTTCAGAAGGTTAAATCCCGTTAGTGGAGGGAGGACAGAGAAACTTTTCGTTGGTTCTGATCAAAGGTAATCATCACTCAACACAAATGCTGCCTGATCAGCTGAGTCCTTTTGGCATTTTCTGCTTTTATTTTAAATTCAGAAAGTCCCAGGTCACTTCCAAAGGAGAACTTTTGATTTGTAAGTTATTTTGAAATGTAGGAAATGCAGCTCCTGACCATTTTCACCCAGCCAGGTCACACAAACAGCTGTAAGCTCACCAGTTTTAGTAAGGCTTGTTGAGAATAAACACTGCTTAAAGAATGGGCCACATTTCCCTTTTGCATCCTCCTGAAGGGATGTTATTACATCTAAAATGTGACACCACCATTAAACTAATGAAACAGCCCGTCTAGGGTCTTGATCACAGTGGAAGTTATACTTCTGTAAATAACTTCTATTACAGTTCACCTAATTTTATAAAAGAACTGACATTGTTCTGTTACTTTTCTTCTATTGAATTCATAGACTGTTTCCTAGGTTATCATAACTAAGCATCCACAGTGTAATCCTCATCCCTGGAGATACAAAAGTGAAGAATTTAGTACATGACCTGTTATGCTTCTCATAGCCGTGGATCTACACAGGATGATAGCGTAGAGGTTAGTGCAATGCTTTGCAGCCCCTGCAATCACTGATCAGGGTTCAATTCCTGCTGCTGTCTGAAAGGAGTTTGTACATTCTCCTATTGACCATGAGGGTTTCCTCTGGGCACTTCACTTTACTCCTACATTCCAAAAATGTACAGCTAGGGTTAGAGTTGATAAGTTGCAGGCACTGCAAGCATGGCAAAACTTACAGGCTGCCACCAGCACTATCACGGACTATGCTGGTCATTGTCACAAGTGACAAATTTCACTGTATGTTTTGATGTTCATGTCAAAGTATAGCTAATCTCTCTTTAACATTTCTGATTTTATGGTGAATAGTAGTCATTGCATCTAACAAATTATCAGCCCCTCTCCAGAAAATATCTTTCTGGGCATAAACTAAGTGACTACCCATCTGTATGCCCTTTAGACAAGGAAAGGGTGATTGCTGCAGGTGTCTGAGAGATTGCTCCAACATTAATTACTCTCCAATATAAAAAGATAAGCATTCAGATCCTCATGAAAAATACAAATGGCAACCTTCTCTCTTCTAGCTTTATGTGTCACAAGGGGACATGGAGACTGGACCCAGGAACCAAATGCAGGATACAGGCACTGAAGTACTAGGGGCAGGACAGGAACAACTAAAGGATAGAACAAGATGGGATGACCGTAGCAAGCAAAGGTGATCCTGGGGTTCAGAGAGTTCATGGCAGGCAGGACCCTGGCTAGGCTAAAGGATAGGTCTATGGGACAAGGAATGCTGGGAGGATAGCCCCCTGGGAAGGCCACATAACTCCTGGGCAGGGCCCAGCCTTCCAGGCAGGAGCACAGGGGCCTGGGCAGGTCACAGGGCACCTGGGCAGGATGCGGGGCACAACCCATCAGAAGAGAGGGATAGGAAAGGGTCAGAGTCCTCCACCAGGCAACAGCAGTCCGGCCTGCTTACCTGACAGAGGCAAGGGATCAGAAGGGAGCTCGGTCCAAGGTGACTACAAGAACAGACTTACAGAACTAGATAATTAACAGTGGGTACTCTAAGCCAGGGTCAAAACAGAATAGCCAGGAAAAAACCCTCCCCCCAACTAGACTCAGTCCCAGAGCCCTTTATATACACCTGCCAGCCGATAGGTCTCAGGTGCGCCTCCTTAAGCCAAGATGATCCTGTTTGGGCTTAAGGGTGAAAGGAGGGACGGCTACAAGGCCGGGAGTCCGCGGACCGGATCAAGACCTGGAATGTGGGCTCTGGACCGGACCATAACATTATGATTTAAACTCCAGCTCATTGCCACAGGGCTGTTGCTAGATTTCTAATCCCCAACTCCCCAATTCTGTTAACTGTTTGGGTTCATGTAGCACAGGAAGCATTTTGATATTATCTCAACATAAAAAAAAAGCCTGAGCCCGTATTATTCCAATTAATTGCTGCCTCAGAATGGCCAAGTCCCACCCAATGACACATAACACTTTAACCAATTTAGTTTTTCATATGTAATTAGAATTTGCTCTGCTTTGCAGAAAATGTGTTTTACCAGCAACATATAGCAGACCAATGCATGGTGTAGCTGTGTGCAGGGACCCACCAGTGCAAAATTATACGGCACACAAAATCTGTGGCAGGTAGAGTCGGTCTGATACGCTGTGTACATCCAAACACCTTTCATTGACCCACAACTCCATTGCAATGTCAGAAGATGATCTCAAGTGAGTTATTGGTTATAGTCTCAACAAGTTATGGGGGGGTGACGGGGGAGGATCAGAACTTTGGTTAAGGAGGCATCGAAAACATAAGGGTTGGACTGAAGCACTTAAAACAGAGAAGTACTGTTTTAATGGGTTAGAGAATTGGATTGCAAGTAATTGTTGAGTGAGCTGTATGCATGAACACAGCCAAATGCCACATTGTTACTCTGGGGCCAAGGTGTAAAACATAGTACCAACAGTCACACACAGCACGAGGCACATACAACACATATAAGAGAGTCAGCACATATAAGATATCAGTAAAATATACTCACTCACAAGAAATATAGTCCAGGTTCCCGAGTCCATGAACGTTGCAGCAGTCTGCAGTCGAACACAATACAGGTTGTCTTCTGCCGAGCAAACACTAGGGGTCAGCACTGACTCCAGCATGGATACTGTGCCACACCATCAGCACTCTAGTAGAGCACCCAGCTCTGACATCTCCCCCTGGACAGCTGCAACAGGCAACACCGTGGCTTGAGGCCTAGTCCACCCTATGATTGAGTCCATACAGCTCCACCACCATCCACCAGTAAACCAATGATTTGGACTTACACCATTCCACGCCACCAATGTACAACAAGAAAAGTGATTCAGACTGTTAGACGGCACACCTCCTTATTACTCTGATGCCTCTCTGTCACAGGCAGCATCACAGTCTGCGCCAAGACCAGCTCCTTCAGTCTCTTCCCCAACAAGCAACTCGCTCATGGGTGAGATCTGCTGTACTTTAAGTTCTTAAGGTCCAGCAGAGTCTTATAATAGTGAAAAAAAATGTGTTTAAAAAAGGCAATAACATCTTTGGTTAAGCCCCTAGAAATTGCTGCATCCGAGCGTGCTGCCATCTTACTGGAAGTGCTAGCGGAGTCTATGCAAGATCAAAGAAAAAGGTATTTGAAGAGTACGATCTACGGGTCCAAACAAAATTTTTGGTTTATAGTGCAATCATCCTACCTACATTACTGTATGGAGCTGAAGCATGGATCACCTCCAATAGAAAGCCTTGGAGCAAGACTACCAAAGGTTCTTACATAAAGATTTTGAGGATCAGTTGGACAGACAGGTGCATTAACACCACTGGAGCTGGCCAATGTGGCCCTCTGATAAAGCAACACTAACTCTGATGGACAGGTCAAGTCATCCAGATGCATAACTCACGTCTCCCCAAACAGATCCTTTACTCCCAATTGAAAGAAAACCATTGAGCCCCTGGTGGGCAAAGAAAACACTTCAAAGATAACATCAAAATCAGCCTGAAGAAATTCAACATTACATCCAATACCTGGGAAGACATTGCACTCAATAGACACATCTGGAGGTAATCTGTCCGAGGGGGCTGCACCACATGACAGCGACTTCCACTTTGCCACACAGAACAAGCAGCAACTGTGAAAGGACAGTCTGAACAACCAGAAGACCCAATCACAGCCATCACTTACTCTTGACCACTTGTTACCAAAGTACGTGGATCTTGGATCAGCCTCTACAGCTATGTGAGGACCCACTGATAGACAACCCCTTGGGAGAACTCCTTACTCCAGTCAAGTGATTGCACTACTACTATACAGTTGCCTTTGTTGATTTGGAGTTGATAAGATTCCTTCATGCAGAATACAAAAGCATTGCACTGTCCAAAGGAATTTCATTTGCTTTTCTGCTATCTGGGCTGATTAATCACATCAGAAAAAGCATGAATGATTTTGGAATGAGACACTCAGCAGAATCTGCTTATTTGCACACATATTGAGCATAAAATGCTACAAAATTCATCCAGTACATCTGTTAATTTCACATTTTATTAAATGCTCAGAATCTAAGCATTACTGACAAACTCAGCATCTATTACCTGCCCTTAATTATTCTTAAGAAGATGCTGGCGAGCCACTTATTGAACCACAGCAGATCTCCTGGTGAAGTTACTTCCACAGTTCTGTTGAGGAGAGTTCAATCTTCACGATAATTTATTTCATATACAATGTGCAGCTTGAAAGGGAAACTATAGGTAATGTTCGCACATGCACCTCTGCCCTTGTCCGTTGTGTTCGCAATGAAAACTTGGCAAGGTCAGCTGGCTAAGAATGAATTCAGGGTCTAGTTGGGTGCCAAATGGCCTGCACAATAATATTCTAGCCTCTGCTTTAAAGTACTATTTATGGTATGTGTGTGGCTTATTGGGCCACTTCAAGGCAGTTAGGAGTCAACATTAGTCTAGTATCACTGGGTTAGGATAATTTGCCTTCCTTAAGAAGCAATAACAAACCAGATTGTTTTAATGACAGTTTGATATTTTTGTTATTTTATTACTAATTCTATGGATGAATTAAAATTTCAGATCTACCATTGAAGAACTTGAGCTTGCTACTGCAGACCTTTGAGTTTGCAGCCCGTAACAGCAATTCATTCCTTTCCATTCTTTATCTTGTCTTGGGTACAGGATAATTTGTGATAATTAATAATGTATCTTGGGATGAGAAGTTTCATTTGTCACCTCTTATGTGCTTATAGGATTATTTCACAAAGATACTGAATCCTTTTTGAGATAAACATGTGTGGAGACAATCACTTTCATCATATCATATGGAGTTCTGTGAATTAATGTGAGTATATGGACAGATTACGGGGAAAATTGACTGGTCCTGATTCTCCCCTCATTCAGCATCCGCACATGTGTGTATTTACAATGCAAGTCGCTGATTAGCAAGAGGACAGCATGGGGGCCCAACATTGGTGTTGCTGACCACATTGCTCCAGAAACCTAGGAATCAGTCTTAACCTTGGGTACTGTCTGTGTGGTGTTCTTCCTGTCGCAACTGGGTTTCCTCCCAAGGGCATCCCAGCAGGCACATTGTCCAGTGTAAATTACCCCTAATGTAGGTAAGAGGCAGGAAGACAACATGATGAGCATTCTAGCAAAAATAGTTATTGGAATATCTGGGGGAAATTAATAGGATTGATAGGTTTACTCCAAGAGTTGGTATAAACTCAATGGGCCAAATGTTTTCCTTTTATGTTGTAGGGAAATAAGAGGAGCGAAAACAATGACTGTTTTACTCAATAATATTCATTTAAGAGAAGTTTTGATAGGTACATGGATAGTAGTGGTATGGAAAGCTATGGTTCAGGTGTAGTTTTAGTGGTTTTGGCACGGACTAGATGGACAGAAGGGCCTGTTTCTGTGCTATACTTCTCTCTGACTCCCATGTCTGTTTTATCTCCTAAATAACCAGGTGATACATATAGAGGCAACACCACTGTCCTGACAGAAAAACTTCAGTTCTGAAAGGTAGATAAGTCAGCAGCAGCAATCCCTCAACAGCTTTAATACTTAGTAACACAAATCATTAGGAGGTTTGCTGCCTTTGTCTTGAAAAATAATGGAAGCATCTATATGCATTGCATTTGGTTTGTATCAGTTCTTATAGGATCTGAAATTGAAACCCATTGAGCTATCTTTTGCACTAATGCAGATTTCTCTGACCCATTCTAATTACAATATAGCTCTACAGCTCATACTGAGTTTAAAGTGGCAGGATTTTAATTTGGTAGATAATGATGATTAATATATTATTATGGTTTCAGGCAGCCACTTATTTTACATTTTTTTTGGGAAACAAATGAAGGAAAAACAGATGAAGTGGTTTCCAAGCTATTTAAGCAGAGCTTCCTTGTAACTGCTCGGCAGGGACCTCACTAAGCCGCTGGTATGTGATAAAATGAAATTGTGAATACATTGGACCTTCCAGCACTCTTCAAGGCAATCTTGTTTGAAAGTAAAAATGTTAGGTCTGACATTTGATTCACACTGCGAAGCTGCCTCACTTTTATCTGAGTCTGTAAAGTCTTCAGAATGAGAAACGTTAAAGAGTTGTTGTTCATCCCTATGTCTATTTTGAAATCTCCTGCTATCTTGATTGAAAATTCTGAAATGAAACCAAAGGAGACATCTGTGCTGTGATCTCAGATTCAAATCTAATTTCCTCCGGATCACACTCTGTTACTCAGCATTAACCATTAAGCA
This sequence comes from Hypanus sabinus, assembly GCF_030144855.1. Taxonomy (NCBI): domain Eukaryota; kingdom Metazoa; phylum Chordata; class Chondrichthyes; order Myliobatiformes; family Dasyatidae; genus Hypanus; species Hypanus sabinus. The sequence continues at coordinate 31,287,833 of NC_082710.1, read as the reverse complement.
CAGTGTGCAGGAAATCCAGGTTACAAGACAATTCCTCATGTTCCTTTGTTGTTTAACAATGGAAGCTAAATGACTGAATAATCATAAACACAAGAGATTCTGCAGATGCTGGAAATCCAGAGTAACATGCACAAAATGCTGGAGAAACTCAGTAGGTCAGGCAGCATCTATGGAAAGGATTAAAGAGTTGATGTTTTGAGCCGAGACCCTACATCATTACGGCAAAGGACAGGGGAAGAAGCCCCATTTTAACTCAGCTATAAATTTTAATACAGCCATAGTAAATAGATTTATATAGCAGTATTAAAATTTATAATGTTTCATGTTAATCATATAATTTCCTACAAAACAATTTTTGCCTGTTTCAGTAGTTTTTCTTTACTTTTAATTCCTCTTCACTGACTTATAGTTGTCAGATTAAATGAGATTTTTCCCTCTGTACTGCAACATTGTGCCCTCCACTGAAACAGCATGGAATTTGGAATAGTCAAGCTGATTAGTTCTATTAAATCAGCCACTAAGAAGAAGAACAAAACAAATTCCAAGTAAAACTGCTCTGAAAATGAGAAATAAGCCATTTCACAGAAACCACAGTGAGAGGTTATTGATTTATCTAAGGGTTCTGTTCGGCTTAACATACTAGAAAAAAGCGAACAGGAAAATGTGAACAAAATTGGAAGCTTATTTACTTCTGTACCTAATCTAAATGAATATATGTTAATAATGGGTGGTGACTTCAACTGTTGTTTAAATCCTTTGCTGGATAGATCTATATCCATTCAGACTTTACCAAATAAGTCGGCCACTTATATCAATTCTTTTTTGACTGATACTGGAATTGTCGATATTTGGAGATTTCTGAAACCTAAGGACAAAGAGTTTTCGTTTTTCTCACATGTCTATCATTCTTTCTCGAGAATTGCCTACTTTTTCATTGACTCTCGTTTTATTCCATCTGTAATTGGTTGTAATTATGACATTATAGCCATCTCTGATCATGCTCCAATGAAAACTTCTATTAAATTAATGGACACAGCTCCTAGTACTAAGCAATGGCGATTTGATTCTACCTTACTATAGGATCCAGATTTCATTAAATTTATAAAGGAACAGATTGATTTCTTCTTTTCAACTAATTCCACGGATGAAATTTCCTGAGGAACACTTTGGGACACTTTTAAAGCATATATACGTGGATACATTATCTCTTATTCTGTTGGTTTGAGAAAACATATTAAGAAGAAAACTCTTTTATTGGTTAATAAGATTTAAGAAATTGACAAGAAATATTCGACTACTCCTAGTAAGGAGCTTTACGAACAAAGGGTTGAGCTTCAAATGGAACACAGTTTATTACTTACATCTTCGATTGAAAATCAATTAATGAAAACCAGAAGTGATTTTTTATATGTAGTGATAAATCGGGTAAACTGTTAGCTAACCAATTGAAGAATGCTTCGGTTAAACGTCAAATTATTAAGATTCACCAACAGAATGGTGAACTGACAGTTAATCATGATGAGATAAAAAAATCTTTTCAAGATTTTTATACCTCCCTGTATCATTTTGAATTTCCTCATGATCATAATACCATGCATGATTTTTTAGGGAAATTGAATTTTCCAAAATTATCATCTGAAGAACTTTTAATATTAGAAACTCCTATTACAGATGCAGAAATTAAAGGTGTTATTTCTTCTATGAATGCCAGGAAAGCACCAGGTCCAGATGGGTATACAGTGGAATTTTTAAAGTTTTTTTCCTCTGTTTTTTCCCCTTTGTTATGCAGGGTTTTTGAAGAAGCAATTAGACTAGGTAAATTACCACAATCTTTTTATAGAGCTTCCATTTCTTTAATATTGAAAAAAGGTAAAGACCCTACTGACTGTGCATCCTATAGACCAATATCTCTATTGAATGTAGATTCCAAGATCTTTTCCAAGTTATTGGTGACCAGGCTGGAGAAGGTATTACCTCAAATTATCTCGGAGGATCAAACTGGTTTTATTAAAAATCATTATTCTTTTTTCAATATTGGGAGATTATTGAATATTGTTTATATTCCTTCACGCAGTACCTCAGAATGTGTCATTTCACTAGATGCAGAGAAAGCATTTGATAGAGTTGAATGGCCATATTTATTTACTGTGCTTGAGAAGTTTAATTTTAGTCTGACATTTATATCCTGGATTAAATTGATATATCATACTCCAGTAGCCTCGGTTTTTACTAATAATCAAAGATCTCTCTTTTTTCGTTTATTTCGGGGTACCAGGCAAGGCTGTCCTCTTAGTCCATTATTATTTGATATTGCTCTGGAACCTCCAGCAATCGCTAGTAGAGAATCACCTAACATTTTTTGGCATTACTCGAGGGATAGATATACGTAAGTTATCATTATACACAGATGATTTGTTATTATACATTTCTGATCCTGAGAAATCCATTCCTGCAGTTATATCATTATTGGCTCAGTTTAGTAATTTTTCCAGGTATAAATTGATTCTTAATAAGAGTGAATTGTTCCCCTTAAATAGACAGGTTCCAATTTATGGAAATTTACCTTTTAAAATAGTTAATGACTTTTTTATATACTTAGGGATTAAAATTACAAAAAATCATAAGGAGTTATTCAAGGTTAATTTTTTACCCTTAATTGATCAGATTAAATGTTTGTTTACTAAATGGTCACCATTGTCTTTATCTCTGATAGGTCAGATTAATGCTATTAAGATGATTATTTTACCCAAGTTCTTATATATATTTCAAGTGGTACCAATTTTTATTCCAAAATCCTTTTTTGACAAAGTTGATTCAAAAATTTCCTCATATATATGGCAGAATAAAAATCCTAAATTGGGTAAAAGATATTTACAGAAGTCAAAGAAGGAAGGTGGATTGGCATTGCCTAATTTTAGATTTTATTATTGGGCAATTAATATTCGATATTTGAATTGTTGGTTAAGGGATTTGAATTTATCTCCTAGCCCTCATTGGCTAATTCTGGAAACTAAATCTGTACAAGGATTTTCATTGGGTTCTATTTTAGGGACTTCTCTTCCCTTTGCTCTTTCTAAATTGCAAAAACGAATTGACAATCAGATAGTTAAGTACACTTTATGTATATGGTTTCATTTTTGGAATTTTTTTGGGTTGAATCAGTTTGTTTTAGCTATTCCTATTGTATCCAATTTCTTTTTACATTCCTCTATTATGGACCAAGCTTATTCAGCTTGGAAGACTAAAGGTTTTCTATGATTTTCTGATTTATTTTTTGATAATTGTTTTATGCCTTTTGAAGAATTATCTAATAAATATAATTTGCCTAGATATCTTTTTAGATATTTACAGATTAGGAATTTTTCAAACACTGTACTTCTTACCTTTCCAAATCTTGTATCTTGGGGTATTTTGGAGAAATTGTTAGAACTAAATCCTTTTCAGAAAGGTGTAATATCGAATGTTTACAATATAATTATGAATATACATTCAGAGGCCTTTTATAAGATTAAAAATGATTGGGAAAGAGAATTTAACCTTACTATCCCTATTGAGAATTGGGATAAAATTCTTCAATTAGTTAATTTATCCTCTATATGTGCTAAACATTCATTGATACAGTTTAAAGTAGTGCACAGGGCTCGTATGTCCAAGGATAAATTGGCTCATTTTTATTCCCATAAAAATCCTATATGTGACAGATGTCATTCTGAGATAGCTTCTTTAACTCATATGTTTTAGTCATGTCCGCTTTTGAAAAAATATTGGAAAGACATTTTCAATATTATTTCCACGGTATTGAACATTGTTTTACAACCTCATCCTATTACTGTAATCTTTGGTTTACCAATGATAGAGTCAATTCATTTATCTTCTTCTGCTTGTTGGATGATTGCATTCCTTACATTAATGGCTAGAAGATCTATTTTGTTGAATTGGAAATAAATTAATCCCCCTACCATATTCTATTGGTTTTCTCAAACTATGTTATGTCTAAATTTGGAAAAAATTAGAAGGGTCATATATGACCCTTCTATCAAATTTGAAAAGACTTGGAGGCCATTTATTCAATATTTTCACATGATGTAATTCAACCCTGTTCCAATCCTAGTTGTTTTTCTGGTTTTGATTATATGTATGTTGAGAGGATCAGAGTTGGGGACACTGATGATTCTTTGTCTTTTTATAGATACGATAAACATTTAAAAATATTTTTTTCTTCCCTTTTTTCCTTTTTTTCTCTCTATTAGTTAGTAGTTAGTTTGTTAGATTAGTTTTTCTTAGGGCAATATTTTTTTTCTCTTTTTCTCTTTTCTTTTTTTTCTCAACATTATATACCTAATTCCTTTTGTTGTTTTGTTTATATGATAATTGTATCATTCATGATTTGGGAAGACATAACTGTATTGTACTTATTGCTTGTGTATACTTCTATGTTCATTTTAATTTTGTAATTTTGTAATCCCAATAACTATGTATTAAATCATGTTGATATTAATAAAAAGATTGAAAAAGAACAAAATTGGAAGCTTATTCAGATATTCTAGCAAATATCTGAATACTGTGAATATTTTAACAGAGATAATCTATCTCTTTAATTTCAAATTCAGTTTATTGTGATTCAACTATACACATGTACACAACTGAAAAAAACAAATTTCCTCAGGAACCAAGGTGCAAAACTGTATATGTATCTCACATATAGTAATAAAATAATTCTAAAGCAATAACGTTAACAGATAAAAAGTATTCTATGGATGTACAACTTTACATAAAGTGTATTTATGACATATGGTTAAATATACAACAGTATACTGCTATTAGCACTGTCCAGTATTGTGTACTGGATGGTAGCAGGGTGTTCAGAAGTCTCTCAGCCTGGGGAAAGAAACTGTTGCCCAACCTAACAATCCTTGTGGTACCTTCTGCCTGACAGTAAGAGATCAAAGAGATTGTGGCTTGGATGAGTGTAGTCCTTGACAATGCTGAGGCCTCTGCAAATGCAGCTCTTCTGAGGTATGTCCTGGATGGGGAGACATTTCAGTGTAGGAGGCTTCATGCAGGTTGGGGATTGAGAGATTTAAATAAAGGAACTTACATGGGATTTTGGCGGCAGAGTCAGAGTCAAATGGGCATAGGAGGCCTCATGCATTAGCAAAGGCAAATAAAAATAAAGGACGGACAGAGTAGCCATTGTATGAGTGGGCCAGTGTAAAAGTGGGGAGGCTTTGGCTCAACAGGTTTGGGTGAGGTAAGTATCTGGCAAGTATCTTCATTCTTTGTCTGTTAGTACATAGAGCAGTGAGAATGGCTCCAGAGGCGGTGTTGAGTCCTTTGTGTGAGATGTGGGAATCTTGGGAGAGCTCCAGCCTCCCAGGTAACCACATCTGCACCAGGTGCACCGAGCTGCAACTCCTCAGAGGACATGTTAAAGAACTGAAGCTACAGTTCAGTGATCTTCAGCGCTCATAGGGGAAACTAAAGAGGTGTTAGATAGAAGCTACAGGAAAGTAGTCACCCCTAAGTTGCAGGAGGCAGGAAAATGGGTGACTGTCAGGAAAGTGAAGAGAAAATGGGAGCCAATGCAGAGTACGCCTATGGCTGTTCCCCCTGTTCCCCCCAATAATAAGTATACCACATTGGATTCTGTTGAAAGAGCCAACCTACTGGGAGGGGGGAGCCACGTCAACTGAGTCTAGTGCTGTGGCTCAGAAGGGAAGTGCGGAGAAGAGAACTACAATAGCAATAGGGGAGATCCTGTGGACATGACAGAGACATTTCAATAGAATGTTGCCTCCCAGGAGCCAGGGGATGTCTCAGATTGGGCCCACAACATTCTAAAGGAGGATGGAGAGCAGCTTTGGTACATATTAGCACCACTGATTAAGTAAGAAAAGCGAGGAGGTCCAGAAGAGAGAATTTAGGGAACTAGGTAGAAAGCTGGAAAGCAGGACCTCCAGGGTAGCAATCTCTGAATTGCTGAATGTGCCATGCACCAGTTTTGGTAAGAATAGGATGATTTGGCAGATAAACGTGTGGCTGAAAAACTGGTGTAGGAGGCAGGATAAAGGAATGTCGCTTAAGAATGGAGATGGCGAGCAATTTCTTTAGTCAGAGGCTGGTAAATCTGTGGAATTCATTGCCACAGGGGGCTGTGCAGGCCAGGTCATTGGGTGTATTGAAGGTGACGGTTGATAGGTTCTTGATTAGTCAGGGCATGAAAGGTTATGGGTAGAAGGCAGAAGAGTAGGAAATGGGTCAGCCATAATGCATAATGGAGTGACTCATTGGGCCAAATAGCCTAATTCTGCCCCTATGGTCAATGGTCTTAATCCCAAACACACTCTGATGCATTTTACTTCGTACATGACATTATCAGATGCATTTGAATGTAGCTACTACAAACCAAATCTGCCACATCCATGTTCCACCAAGAGCTGCAACTCACTGGAAGACATTGATTGTCAGTTTGGTGATCTTTGTGTTTGCTTAGCAACTTTGAGTTATATTCTTTTACACTGCTATGATCCTGAGATGCTGTTGCGAGCAATGACTTTCATGGCACCTCTGCATACATTTACTCGTACAAATGACAATAAAACTCAACTTTGATTTTGACAGTGAAATGTTAAGTAAAATATTTCTCAATACACGAGTCTAGAAGATGAGCATTTTATATGCTTTCGCACCCTCAAAAAAACAATATTCTTTTTGCAGTAACCAACCAAATGCTGCACAACTCAATGTGTCAAGCAGGATCTGTGGGAGGAAAGAGACTGATAATGTTTTGGTTCAAGACCCTGAGTCAGGACTGGGTCCTTTCTTCCCACAGATGCACCGAGTTTCTCCAGTAAGTTGATTGTCACTCCAGATGGCAGCATTAGCAGTCTCCTGGATCTCCAATCCTTTGCATGGCGTTATAGAATAATACAGCACAGCTATCGATATAGATGTACAATATTTGGCAAAGGGATGGGATGTGGGGTGATAGGGCCAAGGATGGGACAGTTGGTATAAAGCAAATGTAGCATGTAGTGAGACCGAGAAAGGACAGACAGAAGGCAGGGCAAAGCTGCAGGCAGAGAGATATGTTGAAGTGTAAGATGGGGGCACAGTTGAGAAGGGTGATGAATACAGGACTGAAGATGCTATATTTGAATGCACAGAGTATATGAATGAAGGTAGATGATCTTGGAGAGCAGTTAGAGATTGGCAGGTATGACATTGTGTGCATCACCCAGTCATGGACGAAAGATCATAGTTGGGAGCTTAACATCTTTTTGTATCAAAAGGACCAGCAATAGACAGGGGAGCTGGGGTGGCTCTGTTGGCAAAAAATTAAATTAAATCCTTAGAAAGAGGAGACATAGGATCAGAAGACATGGAATCCTTGTGGATAGAGTTAAGAAACTGCAAGGATAAATAGTCCTTAATGGGAGTTATACACAGCCCTCTGAACGGTAGCCAGGATGTAGGCTACAAATTAGAATGGGAGATATAAAAGACATAGATGATTTAAGACAATAGACAATAGGTGCAGAAGTAGACCATTCTGCCCTTCGAGCCTGCACCGCCATTTTGAGAACATGGCTGATCATCTACTATCAATACCCGGTTCCTGCCTTGTCCCCATATCCCTTGATTCCCCTATCCATAAGATACCTATCTAGCTCCTTCTTGAAAGCATCCAGAGAATTGGCCTCCCCTACCTTCCGAGGCAGTGCATTCCAGACCCCCACAACTCTCTGGGAGAAGAAGTTTTTCCTTAACTCTGTCCTAAATGACCTACCCCTTATTCTCAAACCATGCCCTCTGGTACTGGACTCTCCCAGCATCTGGATCATATTTCCTGCCTCTATCTTGTCCAATCCCTTAATACTCTTAGATGTGTCAATCAGATCCCCTCTCAATCTCCTTAATTCCAGCATGTACAAGCCCAGTCTCTCTAGCCTCTCTGCGTAAGACAGTCCAGACATCCCAGGAATTAACCTCGTGAATCTACGCTGCACTTCCTCTACAGCCAGGATGTCTTTCCTTAACCCTGGAGACCAAAACTCTACACAATACTCCAGGTGTGGTCTCACCAGGGCTCTGTACAAATGCAAGAGGATTTCCTTGCTCTTGTACTCAATTCCCTTTGTCATAAAGGCCAACATTCCATTAGCCTTCTTCATTGCCTGCTGCACTTGCTCATTCACCTTCAGTGACTGATGAACAAGGACTCCTAGATCTCTTTGTATTTCTCCCTTACCTAAATCTACACCATTCAGATAATAATCTGCCTTCCTGTTCTTACTCCCAAAGTGGATAACTTCACACTTATTCACTTTAAACGTCATCTGCCAAGTATCTGCGCACTCACCCAGCCTATCCAAGTCACCCTGAATTCTCCTAACATTCTCATCACATGTCACACTGCCACCCAGCTTAGTATCATCAGCAAACTTGCTGATGTTATTCTCAATGCCTTCATCTAAATCGTTGATGTAAATCGTAAACAGCTGTGGTCCCAATACCGAGCCCTGTGGCACCCCACTAGTCACCACCTGCCATTCTGAGAAACACCCATTCACTGCTACCCTTTGCTTTCTATCTGCCAACCAGTTTTCTATCCATGTCAATGTCTTCCCCACAATGCCATGAGCTTTGATTTTACCCACCAATCTCCTATGTGGGACCTTATCAAATGCCTTCTGAAAATAAATATGCAGGTGCAATCTTGTGTAAAAATCATAAGTAAATATCTCTAAGATCTCTAAGACATTCTGCTTGGTTTTTTATAACATTTGCTGCATGGGCTAATTTTGATTTGAACTACAAGGTGGAAAGATATCTATATCCATCCACTCTATATTTGCCCTTGAAACACAATATAAGCCTGTAAGATATAGGATCAGAATTAAGCCATTCGTTTCTGCTCCACCATTTCATCATGCTGATCAATTTTCCCTCTCAGTCCCAGTCACCTGTGAGTCTTATGTTTTTGTTAGTATTGGCAAACACTTAGTAATATAGTAATCTACAAAAGTTTTAGGCATCCTAGCTAACTATATGTGCCTAAGACTTTTGCACAATACTGTAGTTTGAGACACTGACATTGGCCGAATCAAAGGTGGTGACAGTTCAGCATATAGGAGGGAGACCGAAAATCTGGCTGAGTGGTGCCACAACGTCAATCTTACTCAATGTCAGCAAGACCAAGGAACTGATTATTGACCTCAGGAGGAGGAAAGTGGAGGTCCATGAGCCAGCTCCCATTGGGGAATCAGAGGTGGAGAGAGTCAGCAACTTTAACTTCCGCAGAGAAGCTGTCCTGAGGCCCAACACGTAAATGCCATTATGAAGAAAGCATGGCAGTGCCTCTACTTCTTTAGAAGGTTGCAAAATTTCAGAATGACAAACTTCCATGGAGGTGTGGTGAAGAGGATGTTGACTGTTCTTATCAAAGCCTGCAAAAAGTAAGGGATACGGCCCAGTCCCTCATGGATAAAACCCTCCCCACCACTGTGCACATCTACGTGAAGCATTGCTGCTGGAAAGCAGCATCCATCACCAAGGACATGCTCTCTTCTTGCTACGCTCATTGGGAAAAAGACACAAAAGCCTCAGGACCCACACCACCAGGTTCAAGAACAGTTATTACCCCTCAACCATCAGGGTCCTGAACCAGAGGGGATAACTTCACCCAGCTTCATCACTGAACTGTTCCCACAACCTATGATTCATTCTCAAGAACTCTTCATCTCATGTTCTTGATATTTAGTGCTTATTTATTATTATTCTTAGTATTTCTTTTGTATGTGCACAGTTGCTGTCTTCAGCACATTGGTTACTTACTTGTGCATCCTGTTAGTGCAAACTTTCGTTGATTCTATTGTGTTTTTTAGATTCACTGCGTATGCCTGCAAGAAAATTAATCTCAGGGTTGTTTATGCTGACACACATGTACTTTGATAATAAATTCACTTTGAACTTTGAATCTCTGCAACATAGACTGGCAGGGAGAATGGTTATTAGAATCTGTCTATTGTCAAACAGGCTTTCTCTCCCAGCATTTATTATACACTCCCATTACTCACATTTTATTCAAACTGTCTGAATTTACCTTTGGTGCCAATTAACTGGATTGCATGTTCCACAAAATCTTTTCTATTCGCACAATAATATACAAAAATATACTAATGAAAACATAATTTATATCCTCTGGGGGAAAATGGAAACCACAAAAGAATTCAAATCACCACTATTCATTTAGATTATTAAAAGAGTAGTTGGAAAACTTTGAGATAAATTATTCAAAGAACCAGTGAGGTATTTTGATCTGACGATGAAAGCTGGAGGACACAGCTGTGCAAGTCTAGTAGATAGACCTCACAGGAGAGAATATGTATGAGTCAGCTTTACTGCCTGTTGGAATAAATTGCTTAGGTTCCAGACTCACAATTGTTTTTTTTCTCTCTATGTGCGCTTCCTTTCAACTCTCTGTTATGTCTCCTGATTCTGTTATATAAACCGACTACTTCTCAAGGTTTGTTGTTTCCATTTGGTTTTCAAGACTTTATGAAGTCTAGACTGAAATGTAAATCAAAAATAATTGAGATTGCAGAGGAAAGGAACTTGCCCTTTTCAGACCTTAGTCAATCTTAGTGAAATTCCATGGTTAAGGGCCAGATGCTATGATCAATACTCGTACCTCAGTTCAAAGAATAATCCAGGAGGGTTTGAAACAGTCTGTAGTGCTTTGACTGTTCAATGTCGCTCCACAACTGAGTCCTGTATCTTTCTTATTTTCTGAATGCAAAAGGCTGTGAGGAAACAGCATTACAGTTTATGTTTGTTGCAAATGATCTCTTCATTTTTTTTTATAATCATACATGAAATAATTCACATGCTTCATTGTGGCTTTCTCAACTCTAAATGGACATGTTGAAACATAGACAAGGGCACATAAAATAGAGTTTTCAGAAATGGTACATTTAAAAACATAAACCTTTGAAGCTTTACTAGAGAAAATGAGGTCTATCTGAAGGCATACAGGCAAATGTTTACTAAAGAAGTAATTTTTAGTAAGTGGCTAGTGCAAGGAAAAAGAGGCAGAGATGTAAGGGGAGCTTTAGCAGCTTGAGCCTTGCCCGGCCACTGACACTGCCACCTATAGTGAAGGTGGAATTAAAGGAACATGGACAATCTATAGAAACACACACAAAGCTCTGGAGGAACTCGGTCTGAGTTGGGGGACTGCTTTGATGAGCACCTCCGCTCCATCACCAAAAGCAGAATTTCCGGGTGGCCAACCATTTTATTTCCTATCCCCATTCTTGTTCTGATATGTTGGTCCATGGCCTCCTCTTTTGCCACTCTCAGGGTGGAGGAGCAACAGCTCATATTCCAGATAGGTAGCCTCCAACCTGATGGCATGAGCATCAACTTCTCCTTCTGGTAATTTTTCCCTCCCTCTTACCTCTTCTTCTATTCTCCACTATGTCCTCTTACCTCTTCTATTTACCTGCCTATCACCTCCCTCTTATGCCCCTCCTTCTTCCATTTCTCCCATGGTGCACTCTCCTCTCCTATCAGATTCCTTCTTCTCCAGCTCTTGACCTTTCACCTGGCTTCACCGATCATTTTCTATCTAGTCCTCCTTCCCTGCCCCCCACCTTTCTTATTTTGGCATCTTCCCCTTTCCGTTCTGATCCTGATGAATGGCCTTGGCCCGAAGCATCGATTGTTTATTCATTTCCATAGATGCTGCCTGACCTGCTGAGTCCTCCACCATTTTGTATGTGTTACCCTGGATTTCCAGCATCTGCAGAATCTCCTTTGTTTATGAACAATTTATAGGGTTGTTGGATTGAAGAAGATTACAGGAATGGAGAAGAATGAGGGCATGGAAGGGAGAGGCTTTCAAAATGAAAGATTACTAAGTCAGAGCCAGTGTGAGCAAATATGAAAAAGAACTAAAAATATTTCCAAGTAGCTTGGAGTGAGCAAAATCAAGACATTTTGGATGGATTGCAAATCAAACAAAGCAAAAATTTTAACCTGAAGCATTTTGTAGAACAATAAAATAATATTTTAATTTCAAATATCTTTGATGATTCCAGTTAAGCTGTTTGGCTCCTATATTAAAAATAAATCTCAGAAAAAGGGAGTTGGATTTAAAAATATTATTCAAAAAATGCAGTTTTGTTCCAGCTCATTGGAAAACTAGGACGGTGGAACAGAGTGTTCCAGTGTTTTCACAGAGCTATTTAAAGTGCATTCAATATTGGGCTTTAGAAGGAATGTTGAGATTATTCCTTTTACTTTGGTATTTGTACCAAACTCCATAGCACAATGGTTTTTCACACAATCCAGAGCAGTAACAAAATCATATTTTAATTGCTGAGATGAAAACCTTCCTCCATTATTTTTCATCACAAATTGAAGTACCTTCCATCCTATGTTGCTACAATGAATATACTACAATAGTTGTTAAGTCCTTTGGGATACCCTGAGGTTATGAAAGATGTTCAAGTTATTTCTTTTCTGCTTGCATATCATAAATCATATAATGGTAAATGGAGTGCACTTTTTTAATGTGTGGAGAGAAAATTGAAGTGTGCATGGAAATTTTGTACCCAAACATGTTTCTGCATTCAGAGAATATATTTTTGCTATTCTTCAGATCCTGGTATTTTTCATGTCTGACCTCAAATTAGGCAATGCAATTCCATGAGAATCGCAGTGGACTCATCTGCAGGGCTGATGCTGTCGATGTACCTGGATGTGTTGTGATGCCGTGAAACAGTGAGATAAGAAGGAAATATCCTGAAGGGTCCCACCCACCCTGCTTATGGACTGCTTGACCCACTCCCATCAGGGAATCAGCCTTCCCAAGCCACCTGGCTGATCAACACATCCACCCATTGACCCAACCCAGCACCACTACAGACAGATCACCTCACGTACAATCAGTCTGTGAAAATAAGTTATTTGTACATTGTGTTTTATATGACACCTTTTATATTTGTATTTATTGTGGGTTTTTAAAAATTGTTTTCTTTAGGCTTATTGTGTTTTTTTATGCTGCATCATTCCCAAAGTAACAATCATTTTGTTCTTCTTGACACTCACATACTGAAAATGACAAGAAAAAATCTTGAATCTTGAAGTACAAAAAGGGGAAGAAAGGTGAAAACAAAATGAAAGAAAGTAATGGCATTTAATAACATATCGAGTAAAAACTAGACAAAGAAAGTTAAACAAAAAGCATTTTTCTCCTTCTTAGTTTCATACCAACCTTAAATTTTCTCTGTGTTTGCACTTCAGTCTGCTCCTTGAAGCAAAGTTTCTTATAGTATGTGAGGCATTCAAGAGAAGGGGAATACCACATCTGTCCTGAAAATTATCAAATTACTCTTCAATGCATTAAACTCATGTCGATGGTCCAAACAAGGTGAAGTGAATTGCACTATTTTAAGGTCCAAGACACTTAATGTTAGAGTGGTTGGTGCTATATTTTATTATTTAATTAGACATACAACATGCGAGCACACTGTCCAGCAACCCCCAACAAGCATGACTTAACCCGAACTCAATTTACAATGACCAATTAACCTAACCGGTCTGTTTTTGGACCATGGGAGGAAACTGGAGCACCCATGCTTTCCACAGGGGAGGACACCAGAATTGAACTCTGAACTCCAGCACTCCAAGCTGTAAAAGTGTTGCGCTAACAGCTAATGCTAACTGTGCACCCCCCCCCCCATATAATCATGCACTATATTCACTCAATTCAGCCACAATACCTGGAATCCCATTGCAGTATGTCTGTAGTCATCGGTCTGTTTTGGGGTGGGAGGGTATTGATTTTCAGCAATCAACACATTGTGTACATATCTTCCAAAGGTCACTCTCATAAAAGGCTCCATATAGCATCACTTTTCAGCACCAAAGCAGTGTACACACTTATGTATGCATGGAATGTTTATTCACTATTGCTTGGTAAGCAGGAATAAATTCATTCTGAATGTCTGTCAGCTTGGAAATTAAATGGCTGACTGACAGAGTGAAGTGCCACCACTGCAGAAAGCAATGAATCAGTCAGTGAAACGGATCAGCTTGCCTTGAATCAGCAAAGTCCAGAAGCATTAGCATTATTTGGCATCTTGTGATTTTCAAGAGTCCCTTCCAATTCACACCAAACTCTGCATACATTGCAGATCTGATGTGATAATTAGCAGATAATAATAATTAGGCTGCTATAAATACAGTGCGAATCGCTGCAGTTTTCTTTATTTGAAATTCCATGTGCTATTTGTTTGAAATCCCAAGTGACCAGGCTGACTTGCATTCGACTGTAACATTAATTTCCTGATGGGATACTCTGAATTCTCAGTTGATCTTAATGCATTCAGCCTAACTGCTTATCTACAGATCCCTGTGTCAAATGGACTGTCATTTTCTTTCGGGGTTTATTCTCTTAGGCACAAAGCATCAGCTGCTGATAGATATTGACAGGAACTGATAAAAAAAATTTGCTTCACACAACTGAGGATGTGAATCTTCAAAAGAATAAAGGGTTGATTTTAGTGACTGTGAACTTTGCCTGTTGGAGAGCTTCCATTTCTTTGAGGTTCAAAAATGAAAACGGGTATTCTGTTTGATAAATGATATCTGAAGCTATGCTTGTTTTTCTTTGTATGTTTTAATCTGCAGGAAATTTTATCCAATGTCAAGATTTCTTGTGCGTAGCCGTAAAAATATAATGTTATCGCTGCAGGCTATGTGACTAAGAAATGTATAAGTGACAAACTCTGGAATATTAACTGATAAAGTAATACTGCCTACATAATGGTTTATTAATAAAAACAGAAATTGCAGCAGATACAGACCAATAGATAGCATCTGTGGAGACAAAAACAGACTCAATATGAGCTCCCATAAAAGGGTATTGACCCATTATGTTAAGAAAGCTTCGCTTTCCAGATATACCACCTGATCACCAGCTTTTTCAGTTTTTATTTCAGATTCTCAGATTCTGCAATTTTCAAGTTTAATTTCTGTCTCATCACAATACCACATTTTCCTGTTTGCTATTTGTGGCTTATCTATGACCTCTGAAAACTACCAGCAGCACAATCTAATGCCAGCTTGATACAGAATAACAGCATAGGCATTTGCTGGTGACCTTGCAAAAGGGTTTTATTGGAAATCAAGCAAGCCACTGATGTGGCTACAAATTCAAATTGACAGGCCTGTGTGTTCAGGGAATGATCAGTTTCAAAGCTCACAGAGAAGGGAAAAGAGTCAGAGGTCACGGAAAATGATTTCATAAGAGGTCACGGCCTTGACTTTCGCCAAGCCCTGTGCACAGGGAGGACATCCAACCAGTGGTTGCAGCGTGTGCGCGTGTGTGTGTGAGTGTGCGTATGTGTGTGTATGTGTGTGTGTGTGTGTGTGTGTGTGTGTGTGTGTGTGTGCGTATGTGTGTGTGTGTGTGTGTGTGTGCGTGTGTGCGTATGTGTGTGTATGCGTGTGCGTGTGCGTGTGTGTGCGCGTGTGCGTGTGTGTGTATGTGTGTGCGTGTGTGTATGTGTGTGTGTGTGCATGTGCGTGTGCGTGTGCGTGTGTACGTGGGTGCATGTGTGTGTGTGTGGTGTGTGCGTGTGTGTGGTGTGTGTGTGTATGTGGGTGCATGTGTGTGTGTGTGGTGTGTGTGTGTGGTATGTGTGTGGGTGTGTATATGTGTGTATGTGTGTGTGGGGTGCATGTGTGTGTGGGTGTGTGGTGTGTGTGTGTGGGTGTGTATATGTGTGTGTGTGGTGTGCAGGTGTGTGTGTGTGTGGTGTGTGGGTGTGGGTATGTGTGTGTGTGGTGCGCGTGTGTGTGTGTGTGGGTGTATGTGTGGTGTGGGTGTGTGGGGTGTATGTGTGTGTGGGTGTGTGGTGTGTGTGTGTGTGGGGTGTATGTATGTGTGTGGTGTATGTGGGTGTGTATATGTGTGTGCGTGGGTATTTTGTGTGTTGGTGTTCATCTGTGTGTGAGTGTTGTGTGTGTGTGTATTTGTATGTGTTTCTGTTTGTGTGTGTATGTCTCTGTGTGTGTATGTGTGCCTATGGTGTCTGTGTGTACGTCTGTGTGTGTGCGTATTTGTATGTGTTTCTGTTTGTGTGTGTCTGTGTGTGTGTGGGTGTGTACGTGTCTGTGTGTGTATATGTAGTACGTATGTGTGTGTTTGTGTGTGTCTGTGAGTGTTTGCGTGTGTGTGTGTGTGTGCATGTGTGTGGGCGCGTGTTTGTGTGTGTGTATGTGTGGGGGAGCAGGAGACGAAATGGTAGCTGGTTGTTTGGGTAGGAGATGAGGTGATGGAATGAATAGGAAGATGAAACTAGGATTCCATTTCCCACACAACATGGCAGATACATTGGAAGGAAGTTAGATTAAGTGGAAATTCAAATGACCAGATGCAGGTGAAGTACTGTTATATTCCATCCTCCTGAGTAAAGAGGAACTCAACAGCAATTTTTCCTTGGTAAGCTATTTTTCTCACAGATGTTCACTGAAAATTTCTCATTGTCCCTTAATTAATCTACATGATCACAAACAAACACTAAATCTAATTCATTTTTATCTCTTCTTTTTTGACCTTTTTCATCTTTCAATATTGGGCATATTCTTTCACCTAGGTATCTCAATAAAAAAATAATATAGCTCCAAAAATTCCATCCCAGTTTTACAGATATGAATCTGCTGAATAAGTCAAAAATATTTGAAAATAATCCAGAATATTTATAAATTTCCAGTGGCAAAATGCAGTCTTTATTGAAGGATTAAATAACTATTTCAAATTTGTTTATTTTAACTATATCCTGTTTGTCTTCCTCAGGTTGAGTCCAACAAGACCAAAGAAATGCAAGGGAGTGTGAACTGAGCTGTGAGCAGTTGTCTGTCTAGATATTATGTGCCTGGACTTTAATAGGCACTTCCAAAGACAATGATGGCTACCTATCTTGGACCCCTGAGTTGTCGTCCACCTGGTCCAAGTGACTTATCTACCTTCAGACCTTCCGGCTTCCCAAGTACCTTCTCCTTAGTATAGCGATTGCAGTCTCTTCTCCCCCTGACACTCTCAAATTTTTGCCATACTGCTAGTGTCTTCCACAGTGAAGACTGACAGAAAGTACTTATTAAGTTCATCCACCATTTCTTTGTCTCCAATTACTACCTTTAGAGTTTCATTTTTCAGTTGTCCAATATCCCCTCTTGCCTCTATTTTATATATTTGAAAATACTTTGTGTTTTCTTTTTATATTATTGGCCCCCTTACCTTTATATTTCATCTGTTCTGTCCTTATGACATATACTATATGCCCTCTTTTCTTGTTTATATGTTGTCTTTGATTTCCTTTGTCAGCCATGGATGCCTCATCCTCCCTTTAGAATACTTCTTCATTTTTGGAATATATCTATCCTGCGCCTTCTGAATTGCTCCCAGAAGCCCCAGCCTTTGCTGTTTTGCTGTCATCCCTGCAAATGTTCCCCTCCAATCATCTCTGGTCAGCTCCTCTGTCATGCCTCTATAACGGCCTTTATTTCACTGTAATACTGGTACTTCAGCTGCAGGATGTATTCTATCATATTAAAATCACTGTATCCTAAGGGTTCCTTTACCTTAAGCTCCCCAATCAAATTTACTTTCATTAAATCTCAGTCCTGAATTGCCTTTCCCCTAATGGATTCAATCACAAGCTGGAAAGTCATCTCATAGGTATTCCACAAGTCCCCTTTCTCGGGTTCGAGCACCATCCTAATCTTCCCCATCGACAGTACTTTGCAAAAGACATAGGCACATATATATAGCAGGCATGCCTAAGGTTTATGCACAGTACTGTATCTACTAAATATTTACCAATATTAACAAAACCTAAGATTCACTGATATTGCTGTTTCAAGGGCAAATAAAGAGAGGATGGAGATGGATGTTTTTCTACCATGTATTTCAAATCAAATCAAAATTAATCCATATGACAAATGATATAAAAAACAGCTTAGGGTACTGTGCAAAAGTCTTAGGGACCCTAGTAATATAAACTTGCTTAAGATTTTTGCACAGTAATATACCAGCATATTGAAATCCCTCATGGCTATCACAACTTTGTCCCTTTTACATGCCTTTTCTATCTCCCATTGTAGTTTGGGTCCCTCACCCTGGCTACTGTTCACTATAACTCCCATCATGGCCTTTATACCCTAACAGTATCTTAACTCTACCTATAAGGATTCTACATCTTCTGATCCTGGATCACCTCTTTCTAAGGATTTGATTTTAAAGGGAATGAAATAGAAGAAAGTTCTTCTATTCTGAGGCTGTGCCCTCTGGACCTAGACTCTGTCACTATCTTCTCCATGGCTGTTTATCCTGGCCTTTCACTATCTGATAGGTTTCAGTGATATCCCCTCACTTGTCTATACTGCAGTGCATGTGGACACAAAAACAGCAAATGCTCCACATATTCTAGGTTCATTCTTGTCAACCTCTTCTGGACCCTCTTCAATGCCAGCACATCCTTCCTTAGATATGTGACCCAAAACTACGCACAATACTCCAAAGCTTGATACGCAATTGGTCTGCCCAGTGCCCTACAAAGCCTCAGTACTGCATCATAAAGAGGAAAGGTTCTGCAGATGCTGGAAATCCATAGCAACACACACAAAATGCTGGTGGAACTCAGCAGGTAAGGCAGCAATTACAGAGAAGGAACATATTTATACTAAACAGCCCTCCATAAGTGTCTTAATGAAAGTTCGCAGCCTGAAACATCGACTGCTTTATTCCCCTCCATAGATGCTGCTTGACCTGCTGAATTCCTCCAGCATTTTGTGTGTTGCTCAGCATTGCACCTATGCTTTTATATTCTAGTCCACTCGAAAGGAGTGCTAACACTGCATTTACTTTCCTTACTATCGACTACTTCTGCACTAGTAGCCCACAAAGGGTGGTGTACTGATGAAAATGAGATTGTAAACCAGCAGACACTACTACATATATCTAGAGTCCTCATGCATTACTTTATCAGATGCACAGGAGTTAGTTGTGCAGCTGATAACATTTATTTTTCAAATCATAACACATTTCCTGCCAAGTAACAAGGTTTTGGCACAATTCATACACCTAGTGGCCGCTTTTATTAGGTACTTCCTGTAAAAATAAAGTGGCCACTGATTGTATGCTTGTGGTCTTCTGCTGCTGTAGCCTTTCCACTTCAAGGTTTGACATGCTGTGCATTCAGTGACGGTCTTCCGCATACGCGTTGTGACACATGTTTATTTGAATTACTGTTGCCTTCCTGTCAGCTAGAACCAGCCTGGCCATTCTCCTCTGACCTCTCACTACCAAGGCATTCCTGCCTACAGAACTGCTGCCCACTGGATGTGTTTTTTTTTTGCACCATCCTCTGTTAACTCTAAAGACAGTTGTGTCATCGGCTTTTGAGAAACTCAAACAACCTTTCCACAGTAAAAGTCATGTAGATCACATTTTTTCCATGTTCTGATGTTTGGTCTGAACAACTGAACCTCTTGACAATATCTGCATTCTTTTATGTATTGAGTTGCGTGATTGGCTGATAAGATATTTCCATTAACGAGCAGGTGCACAGATGTTCCTGATAAAGTGGTCACTGAGTATGTTATCCCACTCTGTAAGTCAATAACAGTTAAAACGTTTCACAAACTTGGCAACTTCTTAGGTTTGTTTTGGCATACTCTAAAACTATTGGCAAGTTAGGAGTAGTTCATCTCTAATCTGCAACTCATTTATATTGCATAATTATTGCACGAAAAGGTACCAGAGGTGATTACACAATGGCAGAATTGGAAGGGACGAATAAGTAAAGGGGAGAATTACCGAATTGAGTTTGGGAAAGGGCTGGTTGCTTTTTTTCTGCCTTCCATTGCCTCTATTGAGGAACAGTCTCTTCAATTAAACCACCTTTGGAATAAAGTAGACTGCGCTGATCCCTTGATTAGGTAAAGTCAGAATCAAAGAGAATTTATTATCTTATGCAAAAATCACAGGGTCATTGAGAAATACAGCACGGATACAGGTCCTTCAGCAAATCAAGTTCATGCTGGCTGAGTAGATGTATGCATAGGTGCAATGAAAAACTTACTTGCAGTAATTGATTTGCCAAATAAATGCAAATAAATGCATTTAGATGCGGTACAAAAGACAGGTTCTTGTGGTCTGTCTAAATGATAAAAGGGTTCTTGGCCCCCTCTAATCAGTAACACCATTCCTCCAAAGCTAAATTATCTACAAGAAGCTCCCAGTTCCTGATGTTATATTTCCTTCCTGCCGGAGATAGCGGCCTGGAGAAGAATAAACATAGGTGCTCTTTACCATCCGAAGGCGACCGTTGAGCTGACACAGGAGAAACCAAGATGGAAGCTGTTGTGAACTACTGTTTAAGCTCTGCAAAAGCAGCCTCCACTTCGATAGTCCAGTCAAAATGTTCCGTGGATGTCTTACTTAGCACTCACAGCTGAGTTGCCACCAAGCTGAAGTTCCTGATGAACTTCCAATAGAAGTTTGTAAATCCCAAGAATCATTGGACTTCTTTGATACTGGATGGTGATGGCTGATCTCTGACTGCATGGGTCTTGGTAGGGTCTGTCTTGAGATTGCCATTGGAGATGATGAAACCCTAAAATGAAACAGTTGTCATGTGAGATTTGGATGTCTCCAACTTGATAAAGATCATGGTCTAAAAGCATCTTTAAAATGTCCCTGACATGAGCAATGAGCTCTTCCATGGACTTCGAGAAGATTAGGATATCATCCAAGTAGATGAAGGCATACTTATGGAGAGTATCCCAGAGCACATTGTTTATCAAGGCCTGTAAAAGTGCTGGAGCATTCTCAAGACTGAAGGGCACAGCCAGGTACTCACAGTGCCCTGTCAGTGTATTGAATGCAGTCTTCCACTCATTGCCCCCCTTTATATGAACCAGATTGTATGCACTCTGCCATTCTAGGTTTGTGTATTCCCTTGCCCCTTGGAGCACCTCAAAGGCTGTATTCCTAAGAGGAAGAGGGTAATGATTCTTGGACATTATGCAGTTTAACCCTCTATAATCAATGCATGGCTGCAAGCTCCCATCTTTCTTTTGTACGAGGAAGAAGCCGGCACCAGCTGGCGTGGTGGAGGGCCCAATTAAGTTGATGACAAAAGCCTCCTTTACTCCTCCATTGTGCTTCTCTCTGGGCCAGAGAGCACGTACAATCAACCCCGCAGAGGGGAAGTACCAGGCAGCAGGTCCAGAGCGCAGTCATAGGGTCAGTATCGTGAAAGAGTCAAGACGTTTCCCTTGCTGAAGACCTCCTCCAAGTCCTTGTAGGCAGAAGGGATCTTGACTAGTTTGAATATTGCAATCTTCTCCAGACCTTCCTTTAAGAATGTGTCTGAAGCCTCTTAAGTGGCATGGGTGCTTCAAGAGACCTCAGAGTCCCCTCCCAAGGTTAACCAAACTCATTCATAGAAACTGTGGCCAACACAGAGTCCATATCTTTGTCTGTATCCTCAGGTAATGGCGGCAATGCTTTACAAATGTTACTAGCCCCGGCCCTGGGAATAGGCTTCAAGAAGTCTTTCCTTTCCTCAAGACCTGGCGGTTAAATTCCTTAGGTTTAGCTGCAAGTGTTCCTGACTGCTCTGACATCTCCTTGGTCTTCTCCTGATCGAGAGATTCCCTCTCTTTAGTTCCCATGCGGTCCCAACTAAACAGGGTTGGGACACACACATTCCCATTGGCCAGGACCAGCTTGTCATGTTACCTCACAATGAAGGCCAACCCCTTGTTGATTGTTGGTCTCAGGAGAGTCTGGAGGTCGGAACACCGTACCACAAACATTACCTCTTACAATGACCAGACCAAGCAATGATTCTCTCCTCCCTCCATTCCATGAATGGGTTATGCTGGGACAGCCAAGGGTACCCGAAGATCAAGGGTATGAGTGGAGAGTCAATAATGTAGAAACTTATGTCTTCCACATGATCCCCTATCCTCACCTGCAAAAGCACAGTCGGTAGCTGGATCTGCCCAGAACCTAGTGAGTGGCCATCCAAGACAGTGGCGGGCATGGACTGGCTCAACTCTTGCGGTAGTATATCAAGCCAATGGGTGGTTCCTAAGTCCAGAAAATTACCTGCTGCCCCAGAGTCCACAAAAGCCCTTAACTGCCTTCGGTTCTTAGCCCAGGTTATCTCCGCCTTCAGCACAAAACTAGAATCTGTGGGGTTGGGAGCAGTGGCTGATACCATCACAGTCCTCCCAACTTTGCCGTTCTCCTGACTGCAGCCTCGGGTATTTGGCCCACAGGTGACCTGCTTCCCCACAGTAAAAGCAGCAACCTTGTCTCTGAAGCCAGGACCTCTCATCAGCAGAGAGTCTAGTACAACTGACCTGCACGGGCTCTTGACTTGAAACTGGATCTTTAGCAGGAGATGGGCTGGTCATGGTCCTAGGTTGGGGAGAAAACTGCAATGCATAGAGACCAGCTCTCTTCAACCTCCTGAGGTAGTCCCAAATTCACTCTGCCCAAAGGTTATCAAGATGAGTGGACTAGTCGGTCCACTATTGGCTGTCCCAAGGTGAGGGCATCCTTCAGTTCATCTTGGAGCCTGTGATGGTATAGAGTGGCCAAGGGTCCGAAGGAAACTGGGACACTAATGAGCATTGGATGAGGAAGCTGTAGCAAGAGCACAGATGACCATCAAATCTCTCCAGGATGGAAGATGTATTGGTTCTGCAAAGCAACCACCTGAGTCTCCCAAGCAACTCTGACCTTCTTCTCGCGAAAGTTGACTAACGACTATCTGGAGATTGGGTATCTCCAGGCTCTGTCTGGAAGTCTCTTCGCTGTGGCTGGTCACTTTGGACGAAAGACGCTGACACCCCGCTGGATTCATATTGGCTCAATTATACTGTGACAAGAGTCCCTGACGAGGATGGTTTGGGCTCAATTGCTGGAGTATCCAAAGCAAGGATCGAGACATGGCATCAAACTGAATCATGAACTGAACTACAAGCAAATGCCAGATGATATCACTAGTAGGACTTGCAGTTAAGCACTTGACATGCTCAATTCTTGGCCCTCAAAACATGATTGCCAATTTATAATGACCGTCCTGACCCCTTAAAGGAGCTGTTCCAACTATCCATACTTCGGAGAGTTACAGCATCTAAATCCCAGAAGCTGGGACGGTTGGGTCCCTCTTGTGACACCACCAGTCTTTCATCATTGTTTACTCATCATTCCATATCCATGACCCTAATGATATGCAAGTTATTATTTCTCACTTTGATGTATACATTCCCCATGATGATTATTATGTCATGGTGTGATGTTAACTCTATCTCCAATTGCAGCTGTTTGTAGAAGACATCCTTTCCTTCAATATTCTTATCATTAGTTAGAGCATAGCACGGGATCATAGACATGTTAATTTGCTTCCCTTTCTATCTGACTCTCATCAGCCTACTGTTGATTGGCTTCCACTCCAGCAAACACCTCGATGAGCACTAACTTTCTGTCCACCAGAAAATGCAGGATCTCCCAGTGGCCACCCATTTTAATTCCACTTCTCATTCCCATTCCACCATGTCTATCCATAGTCTTCTCTACTGTCATGATGAAGCCACACTCAGGTTGGAGGAGCAACATCTTATATTCTGTTTGGGTTGCCTCCAACCTGATGGCATGAATATCAATTTCTCAAACTTCTGGTAATACCCACCGCCCTTTTCTATTTCCCATCCCCCTTTTCCTCTTTCACCTTATCTCCTTGCCTGCCCATCACACCCCTCTGGTGCTCCTCCCACTTTTTCTTTCTTCCGTGGCCTACTGTCCTCTCCTATCAGATTCCCCCCATCTCCAGCCCTGTATCTCTTTCACCAACTTCCTAACTCATTACTTCACCCTTCCCCTGCAGCCCAGTTTCACCTATTACCTTATTTTTCTCCCTCCCTTCCCCCCACCCTCCAACTCAGATACCTCATCTTTTTTTTCTCCAGTCCTGCTGAAGGATCTGAGCCCAAAACATCGACTGTACACTTTTCCATAGATGCTGCCTGGCCTGCTGAGTTCCTCCAGCATTTTGTCTGTGTTACTTAGATTTCCAGTATCTACAGATCTTCTCTTGTTTGAGCAAGCACTTCTCAGTGGCTTTCTTCAAAGTGACAACTACATAATCATGTTGCTGACCATCTTCCCTTCCTGAGTATAAAACCAGTTGCTGCCAGACCCTGCCCATCTGCTTTCACTGATGCCCAGTATACTGTACGTAGGCTGTAACAACTTATTTCTGTAGTTATTTGTGCTGTACATGGTTCACACATTCCAGAAACCATTTTGGATATATTCAGGGCTTCCTCCATTGTTCCTGTAGCTTCCTTCAGTTTTCACTATTGTCAGCCATGCTATTGTCAGGAGTACTGTCGCACAAGGCGTAGAAGGATTCTTCATTGCTGTTTCTGTAACAGTTTTGTTTGACCAGTCAGTGTTGCTAGCCTAGAGCTGAACCCCCAAACCTGAAGGACCATTGGACCACTCTTAGTCTGGCCTCTACCCTTTGGCCTGTTTGGCATGGATGACACTACCAAGAGCCAAACATAAAGCCAACATCGCTTTCTGAATCACTGAGGCATGCAGGCCTCCAAACCACTGGGTGGTGGTGGTCCTCTGAGAGAAAATGTAAATAAAGCCAATTATAAAAGAACCCGGTTAACTCATATTGATTGGGGAATTTGTTCAAACATTGTGACTTTTAACCTAAAAGTTTAAAACACTTCAAGTAACATTCTTATTCAACAAATATACATTCCATTGAAAAGTAACATGTCAGTGGGAAAAGTCTCCACTGTAAGTAAAAAGGTTACGAGTTGTATGAGATTAAATGAAGAGATTTAAAAAGTGCCGAGAAGAGAACAAAGCATGTGGATTGGGAGTGAATATTGATCATTTAGAGGTAGAGGCATGATCTATAGTGTGGAGAAAACTAATAGGAAAGGTATTAAACTAGTATGTTGTATTTTATTTTTCATTACAGAAGAATGTCTTCTAAAAATCTAAATATCTAGAATTAGTGAAAAACTGGGGTCAAATGATATTGAGGAAATAAACATTTATTATCGCCACAGAATACATGAGAAATTATGAGGAGCACCAAGTTTCTGGGTGCACATAATGGACCATCTCACCTTGTTTGTTAACACCACCTCTTTAGTCAAGACAGCACTACATCTTCACCTCCTGAGGAGACTGAGGTAAGCACAGCTCCCCTCTAACCCCCATGCCTACCAATTTTTACAGAACCATTGAGAGTATCCTGACCAGATGCATCACCATCTGGTACAGGAATTGCAAGGCATTTGACCACAAGATTCTACAAAAGAGGGTCTGCTGAAAAGATCATTGGAGTCTCTCTTCAACCGATCAGGGATATTTATCAGGAGCGCTGTGTATGCAGGGCCCTTGGCATTGTGAATGATCCCTCCCATCTGTCCAACAAACCCTTGGAACCTCTACCATCAGGCAGAAGGTAGTGTAGCATTACAAGAGCTGTTAGGATGGGAAACAGCTTCTTCTCCCAGCCCGTGAGACTATTGAACTGCCTGCCACTACCCAGGTCTCATCACGTATGAAGCACTAGCAGCATTATATTGTTTACTTTTTGACTTGTCATATAAATGCACCTTATTATTTGTTAATTTATTTCTAGGTTACAGTACTCTATTATGCTGTGTGTGAGTTATCTCCACCATACTTTTTGTCGCGTAATATGCTCACCTATGTCTCTAATTTCTGTGTGTTCATTGTTTCTGTTACCGCCCAATGTAAACGCAAACTTTGAAATGGTCTGATCATTATTGTGTTGTGTATACTTCCTTTTGTTAAATGTTTTTTTCGTTTTGTTTCATCTTGGCATATCCTCAAAAAGTTTGAAAAATAGCACTTAACCAATGACACAAATCTCCAATCCAGATCAAGTGGTAACTGTTGACTCACTATTGGATTCTGCAGTTCTGCATTTGCATATTACAAACATAAGGGTTAACTGTAAAACTTAAGAAACACAGCACAGCTACGGAAACTTGTTTTTTCTCATTTAACCTAGTATGAGATACCAATCTGTTGTTAAATTTTGGACTTCCTAAATTACTCACAAAAATCAATGGCCCTAGCTGGATAACCACTGGAATTCCTTTGTAAATATATGATCAAGATCAGGATTCCTGATTACACTCCCACCAATGTGCCTTTGAATCAAAACTTTCTAGTGGCTATAAACCTGCATTGTGAGTTATTAGTCGCAGTAAAGGCCTTCTGTCATCTACGTACCTTATGCTGAGATTTACCAACAGATTTGTAGTGGATTTGTCAGTAGAGATTTCTTGGCAGGAGAAATTGGCATCTGGACTTGGTGCTAAATGGATGCAAGAGTATTATCATAAGTTGCATGAGCACTCATTCAGTTCATCTGGAAGCAAGTATCAGATAGCGAGTATAATAGGAGGCCAAAACCTTCACAAAAGTTCAGCTCTAGAGACCAAAAGCCAATTTTGCTGTTCTACCTTTTCATTTACTATTGAATTCTCCAAGATCTTTAGTGTCTGAAGAGCTAATCAGCAGGAAAATTGTTATACTAAATTGATTAAAAATCTGCAAGCACTATAGACCAAGATGCAAAGAGTAAGACATGCAAATTAAATGTATGTCATTCTCAACACTTCAGTTCTTGATCCTGCATCTGGACGCTGCTTGACCCATGAATATCCTCCAGCAGTTTCTTATTTGCTCCAGATTCCAACATCTTTTGGGTGTCCATCAGAAAGAGGTGCACTCCAGGGGACCAACTGCACTCCTGTTGACTAGTCCTCCTGCATGTTGGTAGCATCAATGTACAAGACATGGAGAACAAGAAAAGAAACTATAAATCATTTCCTTCCTATAATTGATGCTTCTTTCATTGCATGCAGACTAATCATAAATATGGACTGCTGAGTTCTCCCAAAAGATCTTCTGATGTGTTATTTAAAACTAAGATCAAAAACTAACTTCAAAAAGAAAACAAAAAAGTTCAGAGAAGGCTAAAAACTGTGCACGTAACCTTTGTATTACAGTGTTTCGATGGCTGAATGCAGTAGATAGAAGACTAGTTAAATAATATGAGATGACCATTTACATATAACATGATTATATTGACCAGTATAATAATACAAGTTGCAATAAACATTAAATGTATCAACCATAAGTCAAAAGGTAACGGATTCAGCTCAGTACATCATGGGTTAACTCATCCCAACCATTGAGCACATCTACATGAAACATTGTCTTAAAAAAGCAGTATCCATGATCAAAAATCCTCACCACCCAGGCCTTGCTCTTTTCTCACTGTTGCCATCAGATAAAAGGTACAGGTGCTCCAGGACTCGCAGCACCAGGTTCAAGAACAGTTACTGCCCCTCAACCATCATGCTCTTAAACAAAAGAGGATTATTACACTCATCTGTTGAGAAGTCCCAAAACCAATGATCTAACTTTAAGCACTATCTTGTTATTTGATGCTGTTGTTTTATTTATTGCTATTTACAGTATTTCTGGTTTCTCTACATTGTTACTTGCCATTTTGTCCTTACTTCTTAGCACAGGAATCTCTTTACTACTTCTTATACCATTCATTTTCCTTATCATGCCCCATATTTCAGACAGTTGAGTTTCTCTTCCAATTTTGTTATAATATTGTCTCCAGTATGCTCCCTTTGTTTGTCTGATTATTTTCCAAACTTCTGCTTGTGCTGTTTTATATTGTATTGATGTTCCTACCCAATGTTGTCCTTCTAACACTTTAAATGCTTTATTTCTTACTTTTATACTTCTACTACATTCACAATTCCACCATGGAACACTTTTCCTCTTTCCTCTACCTTTACTTTTCAGATTTGCTTCTTCTGCTGAATTTATAACTGCTGTGACCTCATTTCTATATCAAATATATTTTTATCCAGAATTTTTATGCATCTTACTTCACTAATTTTTTGAAATATCTCCCAATCTGCCTTATCTCCAACACCATCACACTGAGCACGGGGGCTCCCCAGGGCTGTGTGCTCAGTCCACTGCTGTTCACTCTGCTGACCCACGACTGTGCTGCAACACACAGCTCGAACAACATCATCAAGTTCGCCGATGACACGACCGTGGTGGGTCTCATCAGCAAGAACAACGAGTCAGCTTACAGAGAGGAGGTACAGCAGCTAATGGACTGGTGCAGAGCCAACAACCTGTCTCTGAATGTGAACAAGAAAAAAGTGATGGTCGTTGACTTCAGGAGGGCACAGAGCGACCACTCTCTGCTGAACATCGACGGCTTCTCGGTGGAGATCATTAAGAGCACCAAATTTCTTGGTGTTCACCTGGCGGAGAATCTCACCTGGTCCCTCAATAACAACTCCATAGCAAAGAAAGCCCAGCAGCGTCTCTACTTACTGCGAGGGCTGAGAAAAGTCCATCTCCCACCAACCCCCCCATCCTCATCACATTCTACAGGGGTTGTATTGAGAGCACTCTGAGCAACTGCATCACTGCCTGGTTTGGAATTT
Source organism: Hypanus sabinus (assembly GCF_030144855.1). Classification (NCBI taxonomy): domain Eukaryota; kingdom Metazoa; phylum Chordata; class Chondrichthyes; order Myliobatiformes; family Dasyatidae; genus Hypanus; species Hypanus sabinus. The sequence goes on along the minus strand of NC_082710.1, from coordinate 31,259,186 downwards.
GCACCATCTCGGATTGCAAGACCCTGCAGCGAATAGTGAGGTCATCGGGGTCAGAGAAGATCATTGGGGTCTCTCTTCCCGTCATTACAGACATTTACACTACACACTGCATCCGCAAAGCAAACAGCATTATGAAGGACCCCACGCACCCCTCATACAAACTCTTCTCCCCCCTGCCATCTGGGAAAAGGCACCCGAAGCATTCGGGCTCTTACGACCAGACTATGTAACAGTTTCTTCCCCCAAGCCATCAGACCCCTCAATACCCAGAGCCTGGACTAACACCAACTTACTGCCCTCTACTGTGCCTATTGTCTTGTTTATTATTTATTGTAATGCTTGCACTGTTTTGTGCACTTTATGCAGTCCTGGGTAGGTCTGTAGTGTAGTTTTTTTTTGACTGTGTTGTTTTTATGTAGTTCAGTGTAGTTTTTGTACTGTTTCATGTAGCACCACAGTCCTGAAAAACATTGTCTCGTTTTTACTGTGCACTGTATCAGCAGTTATGGTCAAAATGACAATAAAAAGTGACTTGACTTGACTTAGTTTCCACCTTGACACTCTAGGTCGTTTATTTTATTCTATTTTAATCTGAATCTTTGTAATTATGGGATAGTGATCATTTCCTACTATAGTTTGTTTTAATACATTCCAGTTACTGATTTCTGCTAATTCTCTACTTACAAACATTAAGTCTATTGCGGTTTCTCTGTTTTGGGATATATCATATCTCGTACCTTTTCCATTATTTATACATACCAGTTTTTTGTCATCTATAAATTCTTCAATCATCAGTTTTTTTTACATCCCCATAGTGTACTGTGTCCATTGAAATACCCACATGACATTACTTTCCCTTTCATCCCACCACCCACTGTGTTTAATATATCTTTGTTTAATCTTCTACATGGATTATAATAATTTATTATTACCAAGCTTTCTCTGCCTATCCAAATTTTATTATTGATTCATATTCCTACCCTATGTTGTCTATATGATACCTTATCCCACTGGTTATAAATATTGCTACTCCTCCACCATTACCATTACTGCTATCCTTCCTAATAGCTGTATATCCTCGTAGAACAAAATCTAAATGTGGTTTCAACTATGTTTCTTGTATACATAAAATCTGAGGTTTTTCCTTATGCTCTGATACATATTTCTTAAATTCTTGACCATCTGCAATAAGACTCCTTGCATTCCATTGTAAAATATGTACTGCCATTAAGATCCTGCCTCCCTGCCCGTGAACTGTTTAATCTTCCATTCAGTGTTTCTTCAACTACTTCCCACCTAAGCCCTGGAATAACCACTTAAGCCCTGTAATAATGACATAAAAGTTGGGGGTGTTGTAGATAGTGTGGAGGGCTGTCAGAAGTTACAGCGGCTCACTGATACGATGCAAAACTGGGCTGAGAAGTGGCAGATGAAGTTCAGCCCAGATAAGTGTGAGCTGGTTCATTTTGGTAGGTTAAATATGATGGCAGAATATAGTATTAATAGTAAGACTCTTGGCAGTCTGGAGGATCAGAGGGATCTTGGGGTCTGAGTCCATAGGACTCTTAAAGCTGCTGCACAGGTTGACTCTGTGGTTAAGAAGGCATACGGTGTATTTGCCTTCATCAATCGTGTAATTGAATTTAGGAGCCGAGACGTAATATTGCAGCTATGTAGGACTCTGGTCAGACTCCACTTGGAGTACTGTGCTCAGTTCTGGTCGTCTCAGTATAGAAAGGATGTGAAAACCATAGAAAGGGTGCTGAGGAGATTTACAAGGATGTTGCCTGGATTGGGGAGCATGTCTTATGAGAATAGGTTTAGTGAAGTAATCTTTTTTTCCCTGGAGTGACGGAAGATGAGAGGAGACCTCAAACTTGAGAAATCTTGTTTGGGTGGATGCTGTGTGATGTGTTCCCCTGTTACAAACCAGTGCCACGAAATAACAAACAGTACACAATATACAATTAATCAATTGAGATGTATAATTTTTAGTTTGACTATAGCGTTAGTAAAGAAGAAGGGCCCATTCTCATGAAACAGTCTAACGCACACCGTTGCAGCGCATTTTTTTCGCATCTATTCATTCTCCATCAACTTCCCCCAGGCATCGTTGACTCCTGACCCCATTCCAAGTCCACTCGGCCCTGCAGTCTACGACTTCCCCATTCTGGCAACTGCTCTCTCTATCTTCCGCTGAACAAAAGACCATGAAACCTTCTCTTGGGCACGCAAGACAGAAAAACACCTCCCCTCACTGGCCAGCACACATTCCAAAGCCCCCGCTATCTCTAGTCATCACCCAAACACTGCGCTACAGAGAAACCATAACATTAGCTCCTCCTGCTGATTTTGAAACATTCACCGATTCATCTTTTCAGCAATTAATGACTTTAAATGTGATCATATAGGGAGTGTGGTAGTCATCAATTGGTGCACAGCAATATCTTGGTCAGTTAATTAATGTTCAACATGGCATGTCTGACATTATGATATTTACCTGCCTCAAAGGTGTCTCATTCTGAAGACCAGTATATCTGACAGTACAGCTGGCCCTTGTCATCTTTTGAGCTCTGCTGGGCTTTACTGAGGCTGGAACCACAGTGTCTGGACTGAGTGCTTCTTGCTGAGACTTGGGGCCTGTCTGCGGACTGCAATCCCTGGCTGGCTGCATGTCCTTTTGTCTCAGAGATTTTCTCTGGCCCTGAATTCAGACCATTCCCCCATGCTGGTATCCAGCAATGCTTACAATCCACTTAACACTCTCAGTGTGAAGTAGTGACCAAGGTGCCTCTATACACTAATGAGCAGACATCCTACACTGATACCCCACACCCATTGATTGCTGTCAGAGACACCAGTGAATTCGGGTGCTGGAATCCAGAGCAACAACGCTGGTGGAGCTCATTAGGTCGAGCGGCATGTGTCTGGGGAGCGCACATTCGGGAAGAACTTCTGCATCAGCAGAGAGTGGAGAAGAGAGACAGGGAGTGGAATAAAAAGGAGGTTGGGGTGAGACAGGAGCCAGAGTTAACTGGTGAATTGGGGAGGGCTGAAGGAATCCAGTGGTGTTCCTGCCTGATATTAGATTAGTCTCAGGAATCTATAAAGTAATAGAGCATGGAAACTGTGCCCTCCCCTTTCTCTCCTTTTCCATTCCCTAGTCTGGCTCCCAACTTCTCTTTACCTCATCTGTCTATAAACTTTCTCTGGTGTCCCTCCTAATTCCGTTTCTCCCACAGACCTCTCGTATCAGATTCTTCCTTCTTCAGCTTTTCCTCTTCCACCTTCCAGCCTCTCATCATCCTTCCCTCCCCTACTCACCTGGCTTCATCCCCTCCCCCACTACCTTGTTCTGGCTTCTTGCCCCTTCCTTTCCAGTCTTGATAAATGGTTTTGGCTCAAAATGTTGATAATTTATTGCCTTCCACAGATGCTGCCTAACCTGAGTTCCTCCACATTTTGTGTGTGCTTCCATGGAAACTGCCATCAAACTAGTCCCTTATTTGGCCCATACTCCTTCAACTCACCCTCCCCATTCATGTACATATCCAAATGCCTTTATGCTATTCATCTGGTACCTACCTTAAAAGTAGCTTGTTCCATATAAAATCCACTGTCTGTGGGGATAAATTGCCCATCAGGTCCACTTTAAATCTTTTATCTCTGACCTAATCCTATGCCCAATAGATTTAGTTCTACTTCCCTGAGATAAAGACTGCGTATTCACCTGAACTGTATATCTTATAATATACCTTACAAGTAATAAAATGCTAGCCTGCCCAGCTCATTCCATTTGTTCTGTTAGAAATCCCTTATGAGAAGAATTCTCAGATGAAAGACCATTGCACCAGTGGTGAGGACCAAGAAGCAATGATCCCTCTAATTTCTAGTAGTCAGTGTGTGCAAAAATCTCATGTTGTGCAAATTTTTTTCCTGTGACAAATGTATGTGTGCACTGAATGTACACATAGAACAGTTTATGTAGGTTTACAAAATATTTGACATAAAACTGCACAGAATAACAACAAAATAACATACATATTTAAGTCACTCTGTATTTTTTTCATTTTGGCATTTACTCATTCTTTGTAAACTCCATCTAGACTAATAGAACTTCCATCCAATTGACAGCTTTTGATTCTCATTAATATATCCAAATGACCTTCATCTAAACGGTTTCTCAGCTTGTTTTTGAGTTGACTCATTAGGCTAAAATCTCACTCACAGTCCACACTAGACGGAAGAAAAGATCCCCCAATGTCCCATCAACTGTGCAAGGTCGCAAACTTGTTCATTTTGAAGTACAAATGCCACCACTTGAGCAAAGTTTGAAATTAGTTTGGATTTAATTTTTTCTTGCATGGAAAATTTGAAATCATTAAACTGTCTAACTATTACAGTATTTTCAGCTAGAAAATCGTGATTTTTAGACATAAGGCATTAACATGGTCATCGCCAAATGTGAAGTCACAATCTGCAGTTGCGGAAAAATCAAAAGCTGACCATTCTTGTACCTCATCTTCAGGAAACCTTTCTGAAGATGAACACAAAGACTATTTATGAAAGTCAACAACGAACTTGAATCTATTGTGACATTTTCTTCACGTTGTTGGCTTAGCAAAACTTTAACTTTTCCAGATGGTCATTAATGTGTTGAGCTGAATGTAAAGAGTTATTCATTTTAACAGCTAACGACACACTGTTATTAAGAACTTTAATCTCCTCTGGTTTGATCGTTTTTGCTCTCGCACATCTGCACTCAACCATAACATGCGTAGCACTCCTGTAACGGGTAATGATGGGTTCTGTTGCCCGAGCTTTTGTACACCGTACAAATGTGATTTACTTGCCAAATTATGCTTCAAAAAGACAAGTTTCCAAATATCATCTCACTTCTTTCCACAAGCAAATTCTCCAGCAACTTTCGCATCATGACAATACAAACAGATAACTCCAGATTCCAAATCATACATAGTTCGTGACCTCATGAGCTTTCAGTGTAGTAGTTTCTACTGTTTTGTTAAGTCATTCAATTTTAAACAAATTTGCAGTTCTTTTGCGCTTCACGCCCTTCGCTTCTTTTGAATTTGACATAGTGAATCAATAACTTTTTCAATAAAAACTTAGTAAGCTATCTACAGGATTTGAAACAGATCTTTGTAAACTTTAGGATATGAACACTGTCCGCCAAACATGGCTGCCACCGTGATGCAGCTGTACAAACTGGAACAGGAAAGGGGAGGTGACGTAAATTAGTGACGTGCGTTGAAAAACCGACTAACTAGTTAACAGAAACATTTAGCTAAAAGATTATTTATAATAAGTATAATTAATTACTACATTATTTTAGGTAACTAACCTTTTGTGTGTGCATTAATTTCCTTTATGCGCTGGTTGAAAAACGTGTGCGCATGTGCACAAGTGCACAGCTTAGAGGGACCAGAGCCAAGAAGGTATGATCAAGGGAGGTGAAAGAGTGCTTGTAGTACTGCTTTGAGTCAGTAGCTTGACAATTTTCAGGGATTAATCTTTGGATCTGAATGAATACGCCACTACTGTCACCAACATCACGAAGACCCATGTGCACGAGTGTGTACCTTCGAGAACATACCAGACATACCCAGACCAAAAGCCATGGATGAACCAAGAGATCTGTAGTGAGCTGATGGCTTGATCTGTGTCATTCAAGACCAGTAATCCACAACTATACAAGAAGTCCAGGTACAAACTACAGAAGGCAACTTTAAGAGCAGAAACAAACATTTCTGATTAAAGTTAGAGGAAGAATTGGAATTACATCAGCTATCACAGGGTTTGTAGGTCACTACTTCATCCAAGGCAAAATCTGATACGATTGGCTGTGATACTTCACTCCCAGGTGAGCTCAATGCCTTTTGTGTACACTTTGAAATGGAGAATGAAACTACACTTGTGCAAATCCCTGCAGCACTTGGTGACCCTGTGATCTGTCTGAGAGGCTGATGTCAGACATCTTCGATGAGGGTGAAGCCTTCCAACACAAGGCCCTGATGGTGACCTGGTAGGACACTGCAAACCTGTGCCAACTGACTTGTGGGAGCATTCAGGGACATATTTGATCTCTCACTGCTTCAGTCAAAGGTTCCAACCCACTTCAAAAATGACAACCAGATACCAAAAAGAGCAGGGTGAGCTACCTCAATGAGTATCACCCAGTTGCTTTCATACTTATTGTAATGAAATGTTTTGAAAGGTTGGTCATGGCCAGACTTAAATTCTCACTAAGCAGGGACTAGGACCTGCTGCAATATGCCTCTCACCACAATAGATCTACAGAAGATGCAATCTCATTGGCTCTTCATGTGGCCTTGGATTACTTGGACAACTGTAATAACTTAGTCAGTCTGCTGTTTATTGATTACAGCTCAGCATTCAACAGCATCATACGCTCGATATTAATCAAGGGGCTCCAAAACTGAGGCCTGTGTCCCTCCCTCTGCAATTGGATCCTTGTCTTCCTTACTGGGAGACCACACTCAGTGCAAATTGGAAATAACATAGCCTATTTGCTGGCAATCAACACTGGTGCACCCCAAGGATGCATGCTTAGCCCACTGTTTTATTTTAAGTACACCCACAACTGTAACTAGGCACAGCTCAAATGTCATCTTTAAATTTGTTGCTAACACAAATATTGTTGCCTGGATCTCATATGGTGACAAGGAGGTGCACTAGTGTCACTAAGACCAAGGAATTGATTATGGACCAGGAAGGGAACGTCAATGGAACACACCAGTGTGAGCAGTTTCAAGTTTCAATAAAGATCTTTCCACTTATTGATTTAATTAGAAAGAAGACACAACTATATTTCATTAGGTGTTTGAGGAGATTTGATACATCACTAAAGACTCATGCAAGTTTCTACATGTATATCATGGAAAGCATTCTAACTGGTTGCATCACTGTTTATGGAGGGTATCGAAGGTCCATTGCAAAAAATTGGAAAAAGCTGCGGAAATTTTCAAACTGAGCCAGCTCTAAATGGGCACAAGCCTCACAGCATCGAGAATGTCTTTGAAAGGCGATGCCTCAAAAAGCTGGCATTGTCATAAGGACCTCTATTACCCTGGAAATGCCCTCTTCTTATTGCTACCATCAAGGAGAAGATGGAAGAGCCTGAAGATATACACTCAACAATTTAACAACCGCTTCTTCCCCACTGACAGCAGAAATCTGAATGAACCCCTGTGCACTACTACTTTAATTTTATTTAATATATTCTTCCTGTAATTTAAAGGTCTTTTATTATGTATTGCAATATAGTACTGCTAAAAACCAACCTATTTCCTGACATGTGCCAGTGATATTAAACTTGATTCTCAGGAGGACATAACATCTCCCCAAAGTTAATGTCACTGTCAGCACAGAACTGCAGCGGGTAGAACCACTCCCTCTGAGCTCCAAGGACCTACTATCCCTCCTAACTTCTGGTCCTGCGTCTGTGGAGTTTGCACATTCTCCCTGTGATGATGTGGTGTCCTAGGGGTGTCTTGGTTGCCTTCCATATTACTTAGATGTGCAGTCAACTGGCCCCAATAAATTGCCCTTTCTGGTGACTGGAAGAATCGGGGAGGAATTATTTAAAATGTGGGGAGAATTAAAAGTTAATATATGTTTATTGTAAATGTGTGGTTGATGGTCAGCACAGAATTGATGGGTCGGTTCTATGCTGTATGACCCTAGAGCTGTACTCAGTGTGGTGATTTTTCACCTTTTCCTTGTTTTATAGATCTATACAGCAGGAAATTAGGTCCTTCAGCAAATGAGTCTGTGCTAACCAATACCCTTTTATGAATACTTATTCAGGTCAACCTTCACTAATCTGGCACCATTGGGACCTGAGGAGTGCCAGATTAGTGAAAATGCCGAATTACAGAAGGATCACATTAAGCAATAGCTAACCACCTGATCATACCTTTAAAATATCAAAGGTTCATTTAATGTCAGAGAAATGTACAATATCCATCCTGAAGTGATTTTTCTTCACAACTATCTGTAAAAACAGAGGAGTGCCCCAAAGAATGAATGTTAAATGTTAGAACCCCTAAGTTCCCCCACCCGCTTCCCTCCCTCCCAAGCATAAAGCAGCAACAATCCCCCCTCCCAACCGACAAAAAAAGTGCACCCACTACTAGCGTCAACTAAGTGATAGCAAAGACACAGACTTGCAGTTAACCCACCCAGGGATTCGGCACTGGGCTCTTCCCTCTTCACTCGCAGTTACTGAGAGAACCCTCATTAGATTCTTTTCCTCCACTTAGTAATATGCTTAAATTCAGCAGGTGACCACGTCTGATATGAGGTCGTAGGCAGAAGAGAACAGAGCGCTGGCCGGGCGATGCTGGAGGGCAGTGCGCGACTGACGGCAGGCGGGCGAGAACACGGACCAACCCAGCGCGTACCAGCTCCCCCACCGCTGGCAGGTGAGACAGGCATGTGTGCCTCACGCAAATAATATTAATAAATGCAGGAAAACAAGCAGGAATCACCTGTCTGTGCTTACAAGAGCGCACCAACACATGAACAGATCTAGCGCAACCAAAACAATGCACAGCAGATTGGTACGGTTGCGTGGAAAATTTGAAATTAGTGCGGATTATCGAAGGAACCGGATTACAGGTAGTCAGATTAGAGAAGGACGACCTGTACTAGATTAATACCATTTTATTTTCCCCATGTTCACATCAATTGCATCAGATTCTACTGCCCACTACACACAGAATGCAACTCAAAGCATCCAACTAGCCTATTGACTCACAAGCTGTTGAGATACGGGAAGAAAATTGAGCAACCTGGTCGGAAACTCAAGTGGTCATGGAGAATGGGCAAACTCTCTACAGACAGAATCCAAGGTCAGAATGGAACTACCATTATAACTGACCAGCCACACCATTAACCCGGCCCTGCCTCAGTTAATCATCTTCCATCCCTTTGCAATAGGTAGCAAGCTGTGCTGACAGAAGAGTTCATCCTAAAGTAACATTAACTGTAATTGATTGTGAACATTGAGTGTTGCAGTAATCCTGTTAGCAGCAAAGAGCAAATTTTGCTCCAACAATCAGGGCACAGTTCTTAATTGACCTCTGGGAAATTGTTCTGATGGTGAATGCAAGATCTTCATTTCTAACACAGGATGTAAATGCCGGGGTTTTGTGTATGTTATAAAGGGCAGTGTGTGCATTAATAGCTGTATAAAAGCACACAAACACAGCAATACAGTTACTTAACAGGAATGGAATATCTACAAAAGGCTGTTTATAAAAATTTGTTTTTGTGTTTACAAGTACGGTTGAAAATTCTGTCAAATTCTGTCCTGCTCCATTGTATTTTTTGGTGGATGGCGGGCATAAGTAACCCAATCAAGAGTAGGCCACTCAGCCCTCAAGCCTGATTTCCCAGTCAATGAGATAATGACTAATCGAGTCATGGCATCTGCCTTGCTTATGCTCGCTTCATAACCTGAGTCCCTCAGAGATTAAATTTTCTTTTCCCCAACTCCCCAAGTGAAAAGCGGCCAGTGAGTGAGTGGGCTAGTGAAGGAGTGGAGCTTTGAGGCTTTGACTTGAGAGTCTTCGACGAGAAGAGGCGGAGGACGAGCTTGCTCCCAGTTAGGCTTTACAATGCCTCCTGAGACGGTGATGGGCCTCTCATGTGAGATGTGGCAGTCTTGGGGGAACTCCTCTCTCCCACAGAGTCACGTCTGCCAGAAGTGCATGCGACTGGGCAATATGGAAGACCGTGTAAGGAATCTGGAGCAGCAGCTTGCTGACCTTCGACTCATAAGGGAGAATGAGGCAGTCATAGATGAGAGCTGCAGGGAGGTAGTCACACCTAGGCTGCCGGAAGCAGGTTGTTGGGTGACAGTCAGGGGGCGGGTGGGGGAAGCGAAGGTGAGTAGACAAGTAGTGCAGAACACCCCTGTAGCCATTCCCCTGAATTGTAAGAGAGGTTGAGTGAGCTAGAGCTTTTCTGTTTGGAGAGCAGGAGGATGAGAGGTGACGTGATAGGGGTGCACAAGATAAGAATGAACATATAAATTACTTTTCCCAGGGTGGAATTGGAGGTATAATTTAAGGTGATTTAAGGTAATTTAAGGGAGGAACAAGGAGGTATAATTTAAGGTGATTGGAAGAATGTGTAGGGGGGATGACAATGGTAAGTTTTTGCATAGAATCATGGGTGTGTGCAATGTGCTGTCATCAGTGGTGGTAGAGGCAGATACATTAGGGCATTTAAGACAAGCATATGGATAAATGGGTATAGGAGGGAAGGGTTAGACTGATCTTAGAGTAGATTAAGAAGTGGTATGACATCGTAGGGCAAAGGGCATGCCTGGAGTTATGTTCTATGTTTACCATCTCTCAGGACACATGTCTCTGAGTGAGGACAGTGATGAAATCGATCATTGCCTTCAAAGTTCTAGCACAGCTTTTGAGGGAAAATAGCATTTAAAGAGATGTATCTCATACCTGAGATACATAATGTATAATAATGTACTGGACTGTTGTTCCTGCTCTCATTTTTGCTTCAGAAAAACTGGACTGTTTACAGATGACACCTCAAGGTATTAGAAAATGATACCATTGCTGCCTTTACAAAATTCACTGGGAGAATAAGGGAGCTAATGTGAGCGTCCTCTTCCCCAGGTACTACTGAGACCCTAGTTACACTTAAATCAGCTACATTAGGCAGACCACATCATTTAGAGGCCCTACAACAATTTGAAGTTGTGCTGGAAGCCTTGAAAGCATGAAACATCTCTACTGATTCCTACAAGTTTCTGGTCCACACCAATCACAGTGGGGTAGAAGTATTTGGGGTCATTTTGAGAACCTAGAAGTTGTGCAGCAGGAAGTGTACAGAGAACCCTCTGCAAGTGGCAGGAGGATTGAACTATCTCTCAAACAACTCACCAACCTACCCTAGCTGTGGAAAAGCTTGGTTATCGTATTGTCACCTCAGTCTCATCAAGACCACAGCATCCACTATCTTGAAAAGGAAATTAACATAGAAATGGCAGTACAAAAGGGACATGTTCAAAGAAAAGTCAACAGTGAAAGTTTCCTCTGGAACGGTTTCAGTAATTTGAGGAAAAATTCTCAAATGATTTGACAAGAGAAAAGTAAATGAGCAAGGAAAAAGAACTGGATTCTGGCAATCTGAAATAGAAACAAAATGTTGGAAGCGTTTAGCAGATTTTACAGAAGCGGAAAGAGAAATGGTTAATACTTCAGGTCTTAAGACACTTTGTATGAACTGGGAAAGAGAAAAATAAAGTTAGCCTTCACTTGTAGAGATGGTGGCATAATGATAGGTGGAACATGGGAAATTCAGCTGAGATCATCGGGGTCTCTCTTCTTGCCATTACGGACATTTACACTACACACTGCATCCACAAAGCAAACAGCATTATGAAGGACCCCACACTCCCCTCATTCTCTCCCTCCTGCTGTCTGGGAAAAGGCACCGAAGCATCCGGGCTCTCACAACCAGACTAAGTAACAGTTTCTTCCCCCAAGCTATCAGACTCCTCAATACCCAGAGCCTGGACTGATACCTTTCTGCCCTATTGTCTTGTTTATTATTTATTGTAATGCCTGCACTATTTTGTGCACTTTATGCAGTCCTGGGTAGGTAGTCTAATGTTTTTTTTTCTTGTGTTGTTTTTTTTTTATATGTATCTCAGTCTAGTTTTTGTACTGTTTCATGTAACACCATGGTCCTGAAAAACGTTGTCTCATTTTTACTGTGTACAGTAAAATTACATTTATGGTCAAAATGACAATAAAAAGTGACTTGACTTGATATCTGATAGGATGAGACCAAATGGATTAATTTGGCAGCTAGAAATACACAATACTTCTTTGTGTTGTGCTTTGCTCTCAGAGATGCCTGGCAGGTGAAGCTATGAAATGGAAAGAAGAAAAAATGAGCCAAAATCACAGAATAACATACAGATGGAGCAAGTTACTCAAAGTTAGTCATATCAGTATCAAGTGCAGAAGGTTACAACATGTCCAGATGGAAGATCTGCTGCCGTTCCTGAATGTTGAATTGGGTTTCTTCTACCTCTGTGGTCATCATTGGGAATTTTATTAGAAACTCGAGCCCTTCTCCCACCCTACACAAGGCCAGTGGTACAAGCTGGCTTTATTACAATTAAATTCTGTCTTGAATACGTCAGACTGGGTTTCTGTACTTTTACGTGGGTGTTTAAAGTTTTCTGTTGCATTGCGTGTAACTCAGCCTTCCTTAACTCTATTCTTTGATTTGTTACCACATTGGATTCACCATATTGTATATCTGCTTAAATAAATATTAATGTAACATTAAGCTGTTAACTTAAAATCTGGATCACTATTTAAGACAGGCCACATTAGATTTTGTAATGATCTTAGTTTTCTGCCATTATATATCTTAAAGCTATGCTAAAGTTGCACAGAAAATTTGCTGTTATTTTGCCTTTAAGATAAATTGGATAAGGTTATTGAACTGCTGCCTAACAGCTCTGTTACCCAGGTTCAATCCCGTCCTCGGGTGCTTTCTGTGTGGAGTTGCATATTTTCCCTGTTATCACATGAGTTTCCTACAGGCATTGTGATTGCCTTCCATTTCCCAAAGACACAGAGTTTCAACCCTCAACACCAACAATTTCTTTTCTGCCACAGATGCTGCTTGCTCGACTGATTTTCTCCAGCAGCTTATTTGTTACTGCGCATTCATGCCCACTGTTGTTTTAAGCCCTGTGATTTCAGTAATATCATGCATTTTCTGCACAGAGAAGAAATAATTTGTACAGAATCAAGATTCCATGAAATCAGATAGGGATGGAATTGTAAACTTTGCAATTAACATAGAAACATAGAAAATCTACAGCACAATGCAAGCCCTTTGGCCCACAAAGATGTGCCCAACATGACCATATCTTAGAAATTACTGGACTTCCCCATAGCCCTCTATATTTCTAAACTCCATGTACCTATCCAAAAGTCTCTTAAAAGATCCTATTGTATCTGCCTCCACCACCATTGCTGACACCCCATTCCACGCACTCACCACTCTGAGTAAAAAACTTCTGTACCTCCTCTGTACCTACTCCCCAGCACGTTAAACCTGTGTCCTCTTGTGGCAACCATTTCAGCCCTGGGAAAAAGCCTCTGAGTAGCCACACAATCAATGCTTCTCATCATCTTGTACACCTCTATCAGGTCACCTCTCATCCTCTGTCACTCCAAGGAGAAAAGGCCGAGTTCACTCAACCTGTTTTCATAAGGCATACTCCCCAATCCAGGCAACATCCTTGTAAATCTCCTCTGTACCTTTTCTATGGCTTCCACATCCTTCCTGTAGTGAGGTGATCAGAACTGATCACAGTACTCCAAGTGGGGTCTGACCAGGGTCCTATATAGCTGCAACATTACCTCTCGGCTCCAATTCCATGATTGATGAAGGCCAATGCACCATTTGCCTTCTTAACCACAGCTTCAACCTGCACAGCTGCTTTGAGCGTCCTATAGACTCGGACCCCAAGATCCCTCTGATCCTCCACACTGCCAAAAGTCTTACCATTAATACTATATTCTGCCATCATATTTGACCCACCAAAATTAACCACCTCACACTTAACTGGGTTGAACGCCATCTGCCACTTCTCAGCCCAGTTTTGCATCCTATCAACATCCCGCGGTAAACTCTGACAGCCCTCGACACTATCCACAACACCTCCAACCTTTGTGTCATCAGCAAACTTACTAACCCATCCCTCCACTTCCTCATCCATGTCATTTATAAAAATCACGAAGAGTAAGGGTCCCAGAACAGATCCCTGAGGCACACCACTGGTCACCGACCTCCATGCAGAATATGACCCATCTACAACCACTCTTTGCCTTCTGTGGGCAACCCAATTCTGGATCCACAAAGCAAGGTTCCCTTGGATCCCATGCCTCCTCACTTTCTCAATAAACCTTGCATGGGGTACCTTATCAAATGCCTTGCTGAAATCGATATACACTATATCTACTGCTCTTCTTTCATCAATGTGTTTAGTCACATCCTCAAAAAATTCAATCAGGCTCGAAAGGCACAACCTGCCCTTGACAAAGCCATGCTGACTATTTCTAATCATATTATACCTCTCCAAATGTTCATAAATCCTGACTCTCAGGATCTTCTCCATCAACTTACCAATCACAGAGGTAAAACTCACTGGCCTATAATTTCCTGGGCTATCTCTACTCCCTTTCTTGAATAAAGGAACAACATCCACAACCCTCCAATCCTCCGGAACCTCTCCTTTGATGATCATCTTTGATGATTTAAAGATCATCGTCAGAGGCTCAGCGATCTCCTCCCTCACCTCCCACGGTAGCCTGGGGTACACCTCATCTGGTCCCGGCAACTTATCCAACTTGATGCTTTCCAAAAGCCCCAGCACATCCTCTTCCTTAATATTTACATGCTCAAGCTTTTCAGTCTGCTGAAAATCTGTACTACAATCACTAAGATCCTTTTCCATAGTGAATACTGAAGAAAAGTATTCATTAAGTACCCCTGCTATTTCCTCCGGTTCCATACACACTTTCCCACTGTCACACTTAATAGTTCCTATTCTTTCACGTCTTGTCCTCTTGCTCTTCACATACTTGTAGAATGCCTTGTGGTTTTCCTTAATCCTGCCCGCATAGTATCAATGTGTTGTGTCTGGCTTGTAATACTGTTCATGACTTTAAAGCACAAATTGCCTTTAAGCCTCACAGATTCTCAGTTACATCATCTTTGTGCAGCGGCTTAACTGTCTAATCCCTTTTAATTGCTTTGAGTCCCTTTCTCCTCCAAACAATCCATGAGGAAAACCTTTTAGAGCAAAGTGCAGTAAACCAGCACTACTATTTAATTTGATTCTTAAAGCGCTGATTGAAATTCATGATTAACGTGAAAGGAAAACTTGATTTTATCATTCTAACACTGCTTTTAAGAGCATTCACTTCTTCTTTCTACCCCTGAACCTCCTGCCAACAGTTCATTGTTTGATCTACTCGTATACTACTGTTTAATATAGATCTGGCAAGGCTGAAAACAGATAAAAGCTATTTCCATTTTTCTTTCTGACGTTGAAGGTGGCTATTTCAGCCCATTGTGTCCGTGTTAGCCAACAGGGTAATGTTATTCCCCAGATGTTTTCCCTATAACCTATTCTCCCCATGTTCTACCTCACCTCACCTCACCTCAACTCTAGGCCAATTTACCTCCAAACTCTTCAGAATTAGATTCAGGTTGAATATCACTGGTATATATCATGAAATGAGTTGTTTTGTAGCAGCAGTACATTGCGATACATATTAATAAAAAGGTATAAACTACAATAAGAAATACGTAAAAAAGTAAATGATTAGTGTAAAAAGAGCAAAAAAAAAGAAATAGTGAAGTAGTGTAGATTGTTTGTCTATTCAGAAATCTTTGGTGGAGGGGAAGAAACTGTACCTAAAACATTAAGTAAGTGCCTTCAGGCTCCTACACTACCTCTTTGGTGGTAGTAATGAGAAGAGAGCATGTCCTGGGTGATGGAGGGCCTTTCGAAGATGCCCCCTCAGGAGGCTGGTGCCCATGTTAGAGCTGGCTGTTTTCAACTTTTTTCCAATCCTGTACAGTGGCCCTTCCATATCAAACTGTGCTGCAAACAGAATGCTCTCCGTGGTACATCTGTAGAAATGTATGAAAATTTGGTGATGTCTCCCCAAACTGCTAATGAAATACAGCCACTGCTGTGGATTCTTTGTAATTTGCATCAATAGCCTGGGCCCAAGATGGATCTTCAGAGATGCTGACACCCAGGAACTTGAAACTGCTCATCTTTTTCACTGCTGTGTGGTGTGAGATTTCCTGGTGGTGGCTGATGGAGTAGCAGCAATCTTCCGATGCTCCAACTCCAAATATCTTACTATTTCCAACTTGTCTTGAAACTTCCTTTTTAAGTGTGATGTTTTTTCATTATGGCTACATTAAGGGGTGGCAGAGGTACTAAAAAGGACAATCCCCCTGCTTCTTCGGATTTTATTATGGATTTGCTGCAAAGTCATACACAAGAAGCCTCTGAGGAGTTTCAACAACTCAGCTCTGAATTTAAACAAATAGACAGTAAATTGGATTCTATTCAGCAAACTCTTAATGAACTCGATAAATGTATAAAAAATAATGAAGCAATGGTGTCGTCTCTGGAACGGAAGTGGATGAACTGCAAAAGCTTTGTGAAAAGCAATCGAAGTCCAAAGAAAAGTAAAGACAGAAGTTTATCAATGTAGAAAATAGAAGTAGAAGGAACAACCTACGGGTTCTGGGTGTCGAAGAATTAATCAAAGGTAATTCTACTATGGAATTCATTGCAAACTTTCTGCAAGAATTATTTCCAGAAATTTTGGCATCTTTGTCTATGATTGATCGAGTTCACAGGTTGCCCGTGTTTAGACCTCTTAACAGAGATAGACCAAGATCAGTAATAATTTGTTTTCATGAATTTAAAACAAAGGAACTGATAATACACTAATCTCATCAAAGAAGCACGATTGACTATCATGGTGGCAAGATTAGAATTGTTGAAGATTACTCACCTGAGGTTATGCAGGAACATACTAAGTTCAAGTTTTGGTGTGCAGTTTTGGTCTCCAAATTTGAGGAAGGACATTCTTGCTATTGAGGGAGTGTAGCGTAGGTTCACAAAGTTAATTCCTGGAATGGTGGGACAGTCATATGTTGAAAGATTGGAGCGACTGGGCTTGTATACACTGGAATTTAGAAGGATGAGTGGGGATCTGATTGAAACATATAAGATTATTAAGGGATTGGGCACACTGGAGGCAGGAAGCATGTTCCCGCTGATGGGTGAGTCCAGAACTAGAGACCACAGTTTAAGAATAAGGGGTAGGCCATTTAGAACAGAGATGCGGAAAAACTTTTTCACCCAGAGAGTGGTGGGTATGTGGAATGCTTTGCCTCAGAAGGCAGTGGAGGCCAAGTCTCTAGATGCATTTAAGAGAGAGTAAGATAGAGCTCTTATAGATAGCGGGGTCAAAGGATATGGGGAGAGGGCAGGAAAGGGGTACTGATTGTGTATGAACAGCCATGATCACAGTGAATGGCAGTGCTGGCTAGAAGGGCCAAATGGCCTACTCCTGCACCTACTGTCTATTGTCTATTGTCAAAGAAGATATGTCCGAGTATTTTAACAAGGGTTTTAAACCCTCCCTTCGCTATCCAGCTCATTTCAGATTCACATTTAAAAATGGTTCTTTCAAATGGTTTCGTTCGACTGCTGAAGCACAAAGGTTTTTAAAATCCGAAGGCTAGTTGTTTAGTCTATCCTTACATGAAGACACAAGATTAAATGAGAAACTTTTAATTCGCAAATCCCGTCGAAGGGGCTTCATTCGTTATAGGGTGGAATATCAACTCGAAGACCATTCACTTGAGGTTATGCAGGAATGTGCTATGTTTAAACAAGCTTTGTTGGAATTTTTAACAAGGTTTTTAACCCATCCCTTGGCTACCCAGTTTGACTGAGAATCTCAGAATCGAATGGTTTTGTTTGAATACTGAAGCATAAAGATTTTTTAAAATTTGAAAGCTAACTGCTTAGCCTGTTTCTTCCTGAAGATATAAGATTAACTGTTTAATGTTTTTCTGTATGAATAATGATTTCTTTTACTTTATGTAAACCTTCGTAACTAATTTCCTTTTGTATATTTTTAATACTGTAGTTTTGATATACGAGAATTGAATTTCTTGTTTGGATATTGTTTAGGCTAGGTTGGAATATAAACAACCTTGAAACTAATTGGAACGATCACCAGGTTTTTTGGGGGAGGGGGTTGTCCGTAGTTGTAGATGCCGGCTTTCTATTGGTCAGTTTTCTTTCTTTGGAAGGTGGATGAGGGGATGGTTTTTTTTCTCAGAAGCTGTTTTCGTATTTTTTTTTGCCAACTTGTTGCCTGGTTACCATTTCTCAAGGTTTATGGATTGGTTTTAACTAACATTTTAACTCTTACTTTAAATAATACTAAAAATGGACCAAACTATTAATTTACTCCATTTTAATGTGAAAGGGTTAAATCAGCCTGACAAACGTAATAAGATTTTTGCTTATATTAGGAAATTTAAGGTCCCTTTTTTTTTACAAAAAACTCACATATGTAAATGTGATCATCTATGTTTTTTCAGCCGTTGGAACAGTCTTTGTTTTCATTCATCTTTTCAGGACAAATCTAGAGGAATTTTGATTCTTATAGATAATACACTTTCCTTTGTCCAACATAAAGTAGTGTTTGTCACTAATGGATGTTTTGTTATAGTTTCAGGAAAACTAGATAATAAATTAATATTATTTGCCAATATGTATGCCCCAAATGTAGATGATCTGAATCTTTATTTTACCAGATCTGAGTCTTTATTCTTTGATGATGGGAGATTTTAACTGCAAGCTAGACTCAATTGTAGACCAATCATCTTCTAAACCAACGTCTCTTAATAAATCAGCTTTGTTTATTCAGTCTTTTTTATTGAAATGTGGTATTGTTGATGTTTGGCGTTTCTTACATCCTTTAGATGGGGGTACTAGTTTTTTTCCCATGTTCATCACACATATTCCAGGGTTGATTATTTTTTATTATTGAAAATCAAATGATTTCATCAGTTTGTTCCTGTGAATATAAAGAGATTGCTGTTTCAGATCATGCTCCTGTATTTCTATCTTTAAATCTCCCTGGTCTTCCTCAAACAAACAGAATTTGGCATTTTAGTACAACTTTGTTATCTGATAATAAAATTTCTAGAGAGGCATATTATTTTGTTTTTTGAAGAGAATAAAAAGGAAGAGACTTCTAATCCTATTGTATGGGATACTTTCAAGACCTATATTAGAAGACAAATTATTTCTTATACTGAAAGTGTTAAGAATAAAGCTAATAAAGAAAGAATTGAATTAGCCAATCAATTGAAACAATTAGATCAAAAATATGCTGTAGTTCCAGATCCTGTTTTATATAAAAGACGTGTTGAAGTTAAAACTAAATATGATCTTCTGTTAACATATCCAATTGACACTCAACTTCTTAAAAATAAAACTCAAGTTTACATTCACAGAGATAAATCAGGCAAAGTATTGACCAGCCAGTTAAAAACTTCTGTAGTTAAACGACAAATTAAAGAAATTTGCAAAACTAATAGTGATAGGACAACTCAGAAATAAATTATACCTTTAGAGAATTCTACTCTAAACTTTATAGTTCTGATTCCTCTAAAGATAATACTGTAATGAATAATTTCCTAGATCAATTAAATATCCCTGCACTTTCTGCAGATAATTGTAAACAGATGGATCAACCCATTTCTTATGAGGAAATTGCCGAGGCTATACGTTCATTACACTCAGGGAAGTCTCCAGGTCCAGATGGATTTTCTGCAGAATTTTATAAGGCTTTTTCATCATTAATTGTACCGCAGTTACACTTAGTCTTTTTGGATTCTTTCAAATTGGGTAGCTTGCTTCAATATTTCTATGAAGACTCTATTTCACTTATCCTAAAGAAGAACAAGGACCCAACTGAATGCTCTTCATATAGGCCAATTTCATTACTCAATGCTGATACTAAAATCCTTTTTAAAGTTCTCGCTCGTAGGATTGAAGATATTCTACCTTCTATTATTTCTGATGATCAGACTGGGTTTATTAAAACTGACATTCCCATGTTAATATGTGCCATGCATTAAATGTTATTTACTCTCCCTCCCAGGAGATATCAGAAACTGTGCTATCCTTAGATGCTGAGAAGGCCTTCCATCAGGTTGAATGGAATTATTTATCTAAAACCTTAGAAAATTTTATTTTTGGACCAGATTTTACTCAATGGGTCAAATTACTTTATCTATCTCTTTCTGCTTGGGTTGTTACTAATTTTCAAAATTCCAAACCATTTAAGCTTCATCGCAGGTAGACAAGGCTGTCCATTGAGCCCTTTGCTCTTTGATATAGCTTTAGAACCTCTTGCCATTGATTTTTGATTACCTAATGATATCTGTGGTAATTTAAGGAGAGGCATTACTCACAAAATTTTGCTTTCAGCTGATGATATGTTGCTGTTTATCTCTAATGTTGAGACCTCGTTACCTTGCATACTTTCTTTACTCTCCCGTTTTAGCCAGTTTTCAGGATATAAATTGAACCTACATAGGAGTGAATTATTTCCTTTAAATAATTTGGTATCAATTAATACTAATCTCCCTTTTAAAGTTCTAAGGAATCAATTTACTTATTTGGGGGTAACAGTCACTAAGAATTACAAACACCTGTTTAAAGAAATCTTCCTTACTCTATTGAATCATGTAAAAAGGATATAATTAAATTGGTCACCTCTTTCAACATCATTGATTGGATGAATTAATTCTGTTAAAATTAATATTCTACCTAAATTTATATATCTTTTGCAGGCTTGACCGGTTTTTATTCCTAAATCCTTTTTTGACTCTCTTGATTCTAATTTATCCTCTTCTATATGGAAAGATAAACATCCTCATTTAAGTAAAGTTCATCTTCAAAAATCTAAAAATTCTGGAGGTTTAATCTTACCTAATTTTAGGTTTCATTACTGGGCAATTAATATATGATATCTTACATTTTGGCTATATTATATTAATCGTGTAGACTGTTCGGTGTGGGTTTCTTTAGAAGCCAACTCTAAATAATAAATTTTCTATTATTTCTTTCCTTGGATCCTCGCTTCCTTTATCTGTAAGTAAACTAACTGATAATTTAATAGTTAATGTAACGTTCTCCTTCGCGTGTACTAATAACGCCGAATTCAACGTCGAGATAAACCAGTCAATGAGACCAGATCGCAGTAAGAATAACCATTTACTGTTCATTCTTCACATTAACATATGGTGAAAACTGTTGATAAAACAATATAAGATTGATACAGTATTTGTTCCTTCCTTAATATCACATTTCAATTGTAAATACTTGCAAAGGTGACTATAACTACATTACACTAAGGTGCAGTATACAGGGAGAGTTTACCTGCTCCATTGACTACTTTAAATACACTTCCATGCAAACTATCTGCAACTCTTTAACTAACGAAAGCATAAACATTATCTACCGTCGTTACTTCTAACAGGATCGGCATTAACATCTTAGTTCAATATATCGATTATCTATTAACTTACAGCGTTGCTCTCACTGTGATTTCTCATGCCTGCAAAACAACTTCTGCTCAGGTGTGCCTCGTGGTGAGCCCCCACCCTCGCGCTAATTTCAAACCGGTACTTTCCCACAAGACTCGGCGAAACCGGATGTGACATCATCGCATGCCGATATATTT
Source organism: Hypanus sabinus (assembly GCF_030144855.1). NCBI lineage: Eukaryota > Metazoa > Chordata > Chondrichthyes > Myliobatiformes > Dasyatidae > Hypanus > Hypanus sabinus. Next base: position 31,237,773 of record NC_082710.1, on the reverse strand, counting down.
TACATGTAATGAATATACTTTAAACACTTCTAATTCTAACTAGAAAATACTATCGAATGAATTACTAAGCAAAAATATTATAAACTAAATAACTGTCGTAAAGACAGCACAGTTAAACATACTCTGAGGATCTGGAGGCAACTTAGAAAACACTTTGGTATATTGAGATTTTCCCTTTCAAGTCCCACTTATTCTAATTTTTTAAAATCCTGCATGACTGGTTTAATTTTTAAAGAATGGGACAAGTTGGGTATTAAATGTTTTTGGGATCTGTCTGTTGGAGGAAACTTTTTCTCATTTGAGCAATTGTCAGTTAAATATAGCTTACCCAAAACTCACTTTTTTAGATATTTACAAATCAGAGACGTTCTAAGATCTCAATTATGTACATTTCCTACAAGTTCAGATAAGAACTTACTAGATGTAATTTTTAGTTTGACACCTTATCATAAATCTAATATTTATGGTAAGATACTGGAGAAAAGGAAAGTTCCCTTAGACAAAATTAAGAATCTCTGGGAACAAGATTTACAGATATCAATATCTGAGGAAACTTGGAATGAAATTTTTAAACTGATGAATACTTCATCACTATGTGCTCATCATTCTCTCATACAATTTAAGGTGGTACATAGAGCTCATATGACTAAGGATAAGCTATCTTGTTTTTATTCAGATGTATCTCCCTACTGTGGCAGATGTAATTATGGAGACACATTATTAATTCATATGTTTTGGACTTGACTGAATCTTGAAAAATATTGGAAGGAAGTTTTTCAAACTTTTTCCTTACTTTTTAAAGTCAATTTTAAGCCTAACCCTCTGACAGCCCTATTCGGCATTGTTTCAAGACAAGCTGAAGCCATCTGATTTACATATTTTGGCCTTTAGCTCTCTTATAGCTAGGAGGATGCTTTTGTTTAAATGGAAAGATATTTTACTTCCTACTCATGCTCAATGGTTATGCAATGTTATGTCATGTTTAGATTTAGAAAAGATTTGTTGTTCAATTTCTGAATCTCGTCAAGACTTTCAAACATCGTGGGGACCTTTTCTGAATTATTTTTAAAACTGTCAATTCATTGTTTAAACTCCGACATTGGCTATTATTAATTTTTATTATATGAGAAGGTATCTTACCTTCTTTTCTCCTTATTGAACAGCTTTGGTCTTGGTAGGGGTTAGATTTTTTTTAATAAATTAGTATATATCAATATAACTATTAATTAACTTATATGAATATGGGGCAATGAGATTGTTATTATGAATAGATTTCATGTAATTGGTAGTTTTAAAAAATCTTTTTTGACCTTTTATATCCACTTTCTTGTACTCTGGATTCTTCTATATAGAAACTAATAAAAATATTGGAAAGAAAATGTGTGCAAGCATACAGAACAAATGCATTACTGGATAACATGAAAAATGATACAATTTCCAGAAAGGACAGAGTGGACAAGGATAAACAGGGCTGGAGTGGGATAAGGAGTCATTAACAGAAAAATCAAGGCAGATCATAGTGCAGGCCCTTTGCCGCATGATGTTGACCTTTCACCAACTCTAAGATCATCGACCCTTCCTTCCATTTTTCTGTCATCAATGTGCCCTGCTAAAAGATTTAAACATTGGTAATGTGTCAGCTCCTATCACTACTCCTGATAAGGCATTCCATGCACCCACCACTGTGTAAAATACTTGCTTGCCACATTCCTTCTATTCTTGTCTCCAATCACCTTAAAATTATGGCTCCTCATATGAATTCACTAAACAACCTCTATGTCCATTGTACATATATCCTTCACTAAATTTGTTCCCAATATATGCACTCAAGTTCCTTTGTAATAGCATCATAAATTCCCCCATCCCAAATAAATATTTTCCCATACTGTCTGCTCCTATCCTTATCCAAGGCTATGAAGTTGTGGCCATTGTATCTGAAATGGTCATCCACTGAGAAATCCGACACCTGACTGTGGTCCATGGCCTAGCATCAGATCCAGTATGGCCCCTCCTCTAGTCAGTCTGTCTACATATTTTGTCAGAAATCTTTCCAAGACATACTTAAATTCCATCCCATCTAAATTTTTGCACTAAGATGCCAGCCAATATTAGGGAAGTTAAAGTCAACCATGCTAACAACTCCGTTATTTTTGCACCTTTTCAAAATCTGCCTCCTGATTTGTTCTTCCTCATCTCTGTTACAAAAGGGTTGGGGGATGAGGGGTAGAAGCACCCTTCCAGTTACTGATGTCCAACCACACTGACACAGTAGAAAACACTCCATGAAATCTCCCCTTTCTGCAGCAGCAGTGCCTATAAAGAGTATTCACCTCCCTTGGAAGTTTTCATATTTATACTATTGAATCAGTGAATTTAAGTTGACTTTTTTTTGACACTGATTCACAGAAAATACTCTTTTGTATCAAAGTGAAAACAAATTTCTATAAATTGGTCCAAATTTATTACAATTTTTAAACACAAAACAATTGATTACATAATTACTAATCCATTCAAGTCAGTATTTAGTAGATGCACCTATGGCAGCAATTACAGCCTTGAGTCTGTGTGTACAGATCTCTATCAGCTTTGCACACCTGGACACTGCAATTTTTCCCCATTCTTCTTTACAAAACTGCTCAAGCTCTGTCAGATTGCATGGGGATTGTGAGTGACCAAACCTTTTCAAGTCCTACCATAAATTCTCAATTGGATTGAGATCTGTTCTCTGACTTGGCCACTACAGGACATTAATTTTGTTGTTATTAAGCCATTCCTGCATAGCTTTGGCTTTACGCTTCAGGCTATTGTTTTGGTGGAAAATAAATCTTCTCCCAAGTTGCAGTTCACTTTTCCTCCAGGATTACCTTGTATTTTGCTGCATTAATTTTATCCTCTATTTCACAAGCCTTCCAGGACCCACTGCAATGAAGCATCTCCACAGCATGATACAGCCACCACTATGCTTAATGGGAGGGATGGTGTGTTTTTAATGACATGCTGTGTTTGGTCTGATAGCCAAAAAGCTCAATTTTGGTTTAATCAGACCATAGAACCTTCTTCCAGCTGATTCAGAGTCTCCCACATGCCTTCTGGCAAACACTAGCCACGACTACCATGTGAGTTTTTTTCCCCCTAGTGGCTCTCCCTTTGCCATAAAGCTACAACTGGTTGAAGCACCCAGGCAACAGTTGTTGTATGCACAGTCTCTCCCATCTCAGCTACAGAAGCTTGTAACTCCTCCAGAGTTGTCATAGATCTCTTGGTGGCCTCCCTCACTAGCCCAATCTTGCATGGTCACTCAGTTTTTGAGGACAGCCTGCTCTAGGCAGATTTTACAGCTGTGTCATATTCTTCTGATTTCTTGATGATTGACAACTGTATTCCAAGAGATTTTCAGTGATTTAGAAATTTTCTTGTATCCATCTCCTGACTTGTGCTTGCAATAACCTTTTTGCAGTTGTTTAGTGTGTTCTTTTGTCTTCGTGGTTTAGTTGGAACTTACAGATATGGGTGTAATTTTTTACTACAATCAATTGAAACACCTTGACTGCACACAGATGATCTCCATTTAACTGGTCATGTGACTTCTAAAACCAATTGGCTGCACCAGTGTCATATTAAAGACAGACAGACATACTTTATTGATCCCAAGGGAAATTGGGTTTCGTTACAGCCGCACCAACCAAAAATAGTGAAGAAATATAGCAATATAAAACCATAAATAATTAAATAATAATAAGTTAATCATGCCAAGTGGAAAATAAGTCCAGGACCAGCCTATTGGCTCAGGGTGTCTGACACTCCGAGGGAGGAGTTGTAAAGTTTGATGGCCACAGGTAGGAATGACTTCCTATGACGCTCAGTGTTGCATCTCAGTGAATACTTCAGTAATCAATTCATTTCTGTTTTATATTTGTAATTAATTTAGATCACTATGTAGAGATATGTTTTCACTTTGACATGCAGTATTTCTGTTGATCATGTCCAAAAAAAATTAAATCCACTGTGATTTAATATTGTAAAACAATAAAACATGAAAACTTCCAAGGGGGGCTGAATACCTTAAAAAAAAATTCAGCACTGTATGATGCTATCCCTGATTAGTAATGTCATTCCACCACCTATTACCTCCTATTCCTATAGCCATTCCACTCTAATCACTCTTTTTCCTGACACTTCTATTAAAGTGGACAATTAAGCCCAAATGCAATTTTCCCCTATCAACTAGGGTACCTCTCCTCTCCTCAGTCTTTCAACATATTGCATCTACCTGTATACCAATTGCCATATTCTGCAACCCATCATTTTATTTCTCAATCCCCTACCAAACCCTCAAAAGCTCTAGCAGATCTGTCCACAAGGTGTAACCCATCCTTTTTGTATGTCATACTTTCCCTAGAAGGGATCTCCCTGCAATAATTCCTCAGCTACACGGTCATCTGCCCAATTATTCTATTCTATTTGGCATATGGCACAGGCTGCAATCCAGAGGTTACTACCATTTTTTTTTAGGTTGAGAAGTGAGCACTTTAATATATGGTCCCATTAGTTAACAAATGGAAATATTTTAAAAAGATCTAAAATCCCAGATTACAGATCAATGATCCAGGTTTATTGATCTTACTGCTCCAAATTTGCATTATTGCTACATTATTATGGACTTAAAATCAATGTTGGGTTTTCGCTTTGAACACTATATTCACAAGTCTGCTTGCTTTGCAAGCTGGTGTCATGTTCCAGAATTCCATTCAAACTACATTTAATCTTCTCACAACCTTTACAGTGGGAGAACATTGGAAATACTTTCCTTCCATTTAACATAAATTATTCAATATATTTTATAGTTATAGTAGCACTGAAGAAATCATGGCCTGGATGGTGGGGGGGGGGGGGGGGGCGGTACTTATTAACAGATTCAGCTTTTTTTTTGTGGCAGTGCTCCATGTAAATGCTCACTCTGGTGGGGAGGGCTTTTCCTATGATAGACTAAGCTGCATCACCTCTTTCTGGAGATTGGGTATTGGTGTTTCTATACCAAGTTGTAATGCAAATAATTAGGATACTTTCCATTGTACCTGCATAGATTAATTCCACTGCCATAATGATACTGAAACTGCTCAATGCACAAACTGCAATGGTTGATCTGCTAGTTGAGTGGTGTCACAACAGCAACAAATTGATTGTGGACTTCGAGAAGGGAAGTTGAGGGAACACACACTGGTCCTCATCAAGGGATCAGCAGTGGAAAAGGTGTGCAGTTTAAAGTTCCTGAGTGTCAACATCTCTCAAGACCTATCCTGGGTCCAACCTGTTGATGCAATTACAAAAAGGCACAACAGTGGCTACATTTCTTTAGAAGTTTGAGGAGACTTGGTTATGTCACCAAATTCACAAATATTTAAAGATATTAAAAAGTCAAAAAGTCAGCATCCATCATCGCAGATTCCATCATCCAGGACATGCCCTTTTTTCATTGCTACCATCAAGGAGGTACAGGAGCCTGAAGAGCAACACTCAACATTTTAGGAACTGCTTCTTTCCACCACCATCAGCTTTCTGAACAAACGATGAATCCATGTACACTACCTCACTACTATTTTTTTTTTTTGCTTTTGCTCTTTTTGCACTGTTTATTTAATTTACATATACTGTAGATTCTGGTTAATTGGAGCAGCCTCTTATTAGTGTCAACTCTTTAAAGAACAAAAACAAATTGAAAACATAACCAGCATCCCTTTCATTTATTTGGGATGCTATGCCGCTTAATTAGGACAGGAGATAGTTGTTGAATAGTTCCTAACTAACATTAGATGTGCGCACTTGTGTGACTATTAGGCAACACACCATGCTCAGAGCGAAGCTTTTAAAACAGCATTAGATGCATGTGCTTGTGTTCAAAAGGAAGTGATTTTTGTCACTGGCAGCAAGAAATAAATAGTATGACAATTCAGAACCATTTTGCTCACCTAGGGTGTATCCCATCATGCTTTGGGGGCTTATCCACTTCAACGTTTTTCAAGGCCCAAATTCGGTATCTTTCCTAACCTCAAACTCCCTTGCATCTTAGCATTCTCCACTCTGATCTCACCATCTTCTACATCCATCCCAATGATTACCAATGTGAAGTACTCATTTAGGATTTCACTCACATCCTCTAGCTCTAAGCATCCTCCCTCCTCTTGCTCTTGACATATGTGGAGAATGCCCACTCAAGATTTTTCAAAACCCACTTTAGCTCTCCCAAGTCTCTTCCTGAATACCCTTCTGGCTTCTTTATAGTCCTCAAGCACTGTTTGATTCGATTTTTAAGCCCTACAAAAAAACATGACACTTAATAAATCCAGAAGACACCATCCACACTGTCCAAGCCACGTTGCTTATTCAATCTCTCTGCTGTATAAAATTCCCACCCACTTCCAAAAGACATGTATTGCACCAGTGCCCAAGTTGAACTTAGTCATGACAACTGTCAATTAGCACTTAACATTAACCTTAATTAGATTGCTAGAGTGGTTAGTTATGGCATGAATCAATTCCTGCCTCGGATGACTTGGAATCCATTTCAATTTACCTATTGCTGCAATAAGTCCAACAACAAATGCAGCTTCTCTGGTTCTTCGCTCTGCTCTGGACCATCTGACTAACAGGAACACATTCATAATGCTGCTGTTTGTCTACAATTTAGCATTCAACACAATCATCCCACCCAAACTTATTATTAGGCTTTAAAATCTGGGCATGTGCATCTCCATCTGTAAGTGAATCCTCTACTTCATCATTGACCGAGAGCTCAGTGAAAACCTATCACTTCATGTGTTCTATCCATCAATAGGTGTACAAGGCAACATGCTTAGCCCTCTGCTCTGCACAGATTCTCTGTAGCTATGCCTTATACAAATTTAAGGACAACAGTGCTGTTATTGGAAGAATCACTTAAGTGGTGATGAATCTGCCTTCAGGAGTAAGATAGGACACCAAGTTAATTGGTGCCACAACAACCATCTTTTGCTCAACCTCAATGAAACTAAACTGATCAAAGACTTGAAGGGGAAGGACAAACATGCACCTGTCTACATTGGTGGATTGGCAGTAGAGAGGGTCAGCAGCTCTAAATTCCAGGACGTTAGCGTATCTGATAATCTGCCCTAGACACAGCACATTGATGCAAACACAAGGAAGGCACAGTAGCATCTCTACTTTCTTAAAACATTGAGGTTCGACTTGTCACTCATCATTATCATACTTCTGCAGATGCAAGTATCCTGATTGTATCCATTGGTGCTGCAATTCAAATGTGCAGGAATGCAATAAACTATAGAACAGTGAGGTCAGCTTCACATCATTGGCACCCCCCCCGCCCCCACACTCACCATCACCATCAGTGGTATCAGCACAGGGTACTGTCTCCAAGAATCCCACTATCCAGGCAGGCCACGCCAAACTTTTGCAGCTACTATTAGGCAGAAGGGACATAAGCCTGAAATCCTGCACCTTCAGGTTCAAGAATGTCTACTTACCTTCAGTTATTCAGTTCTTGATCCAATCTGCGCAACCCCAATCACTACCTCACCATAGCAACACTATGACCACTTCGCAGTACAATGGACTGCTATTTTTGTTCTAATTTGTTTTCTTGGCAAAATGGTGCATGATTTATGTCTTTGGGCACCACAGTAGTGTAGTGGTTAGCACAACACTATTACAGGTCAGGGGGTTCTGGAGAGCTCAATTCCAACACCGTTCTGTAAGGTGTCTCTGTAGGTCCTCCCTGTGGAATGAGTGGGTTTTCTTGGGGTCCTCCAGTTTCCTCCCACAGTTGAAAGGCATACTGGGGTCAGTTAATTGGTCATTGTAAATTTTCCTGTGATTAGATTGTTAATCAGATTTGTGAGGAGTTGTTGGGGACAGCATGGCTCAAGGGGGCAGAAGGCCCATTCTTCAGTGTATTACTAAATATAATTAAATTATACTGAATATCTGATGTTATGCACGTCTGATGTTACTGCAAATTTTTCATTGCATCTTTTCATACATATACTCTTGGGGGTCTGGAATGCACTGCCTCGGAAGGCAGTGGAGGCCAATCCTCTGGATGCTTTCAAGAAGGAGCTAGATAGGTATCTTATGGATAGGGGAATCAAGGGATATGGGGACAAGGCAGGAACCGGGTATTGATAGTAGATGATCAGCCATGATCTGAGAACGGCGGTGCAGGCTCGAAAGGCCGAATGGTCTACTTCTGCACCTATTGTCTATTGTCTATTGTCTATTTGATAATAAACCACTGTTTTTTTCAAAACCCTTTCACCACCTATAATCACAAGTTGGGAGCAGAATGGAATGCTCATACTCCTGGATTAATGCAGCCTCACAACCATGATATAATCAAAACAGCCCTCTTATTCGGGGAACAACACACACAAAATGTTGGTGGAACACAGCAGGCCAGGCAGCATCTATAAGGAGAAGCGCTGTCGACGTTTCGGTCCGAGACCCTTTGTCAGGACTAACTAAAAGGAAAGATAGTAAGAGTAAGAGATAGTAAGAGATACTTTCAAATCTCTTACTATCTTTCCTTTTGGTTAGTCCTGACGAAGGGTCTCGGCCCGAAACGTCGACAGCGCTTCTCCCTATAGATGCAGCCTGGCCTGCTGTGTTCCATCAGCATTTTGTGTGTGTTGTTGTTTGAATTTCCAGCATCTGCAGATTTCCTTGTGTTTCCTCTTATTCGGGGCATCAACAACCACCCAAATATTCTCTCCCTACAACCTACAAGTGATGATGACAGTGTATAGCTGTTATGAAATTTCAATCCCACAACTTCTGTTATCTGGGAAAAAGGAAACAAGTGCATGTTTACACCATCCCCTCCAAGAATCACACTGTCCCATTTTGGGAAACGTATCGCCATTCCATCATTGTCATGTGGAGTAGTAAAGATCCAACAGATGTTGGAGAGTGAAACAGAGCCCTGATTAAATAAATGCTCACTATATGGATCAACTGACGTGATGACCAGTTCACTAGTGACACAAAAAATGGTGCACTGGGTAGTGAAGATTATCTACCATTATTACTGATCTGGATAAACTGAAAAGTGGGCCAAGGAATGGCAGATGGAAACCAACTTAAACAAGTGCAATTTGTTGTATTTTGCCAAGTTAAATCAGGACAGGACTTCTACAAACATGACGTGGCCCTGTGGAGTGTTGTAGAACTAGGGATTGCTCGCGGGAACCGAAGGGGAGACGTCTAGGATACCCTGCTCGGGGGCGAAGGGAGTTTGTGAATAGGCGACCAGAAGTGTCCCGCGCGGGGCGAAGAGACCGGCCCTGCACACCGGTCCGACTCCCCGACGGAGGCACAGTAAGTACGTAGTTTCATGAGAGTGTCAGAGTGCTTTTCTTCATTAGTCAAGGCATTAACATGTTATAACTGCAGAAAAGTTTTTCAAGATCAGCAATATGTGCAGTTCGGACTGCCTACAGGTAAGGTGTCATAACATCAGAAAGGGTGCAAGTTAAAAAAACAGATTCACAGGGATGTTACCAGGATTGGAGGGTTGGAGTTATAAGGGGAGACTGGGTAGGCTAGGAGTTTTTTGTCTAGTGCATGGGTAGCTGAGGGTTAACGTCATAGATAAATCATGAGCAGAATTGATTGGGTGAAAGGCTACAGTCTTTTTCCCAAGGTAGTGGAGATAAAAATTACAAGGCATAGGTTTTAAGGTGAAAGGGGAAAGATTTAAAAGTGGATCTGAAGGATAACTTTTTCCACATTCAGGGCAATAGGGATGTGGAATGATCTGCCAGAGAAAGGGGTAGAGTTGGGTACAATTACGATATTAAAAAGGCATTTAGACAGTGGCATGGATAGGAAAGTCTTAGTGGGATTTGGTCTAAACACAAGCAAATGGGACTAGCGTAAGTAGACAACTTGTTAGTGATGGTTCAAAGGATGTGCTTCTAAGCTACATAACCCCACACTTTAAGACTATTAGCCCAGTCCTCAAATATCCAATTTTGACTTTAAAATGGGTCTTTGTACTGCAAATCATCAGGCAAAACATTTACATTAATTACACTGTCAGCTTGTATACACAGTTGTAAAAAAAGTACAGTGAGATTTCACAGTAGTTCCCAGTGTAGTCTGACAGTTCACTTAAAAATGCTGCAGCATAATCTGACCATACTTCAGTCAAACATAATTCTGTACAAAAATTGCTAATTTGTAAATGCTCAATTTTATAGAAAATATTATCTCCAGAATTACACTTTAATAGACTCAGCACAGAATAGCAATGTCTGAGTAAATATTTGCAAAGCTTCCGAGCATTGTGGCAGACTTTGACAAAACATTCTAGACATCTGTCTAATCCGTTTCTGCAGTTCGCACAATGATAGACAATCTACCCTTTTGGTCACTTTTTTTTAATCCTTGTTCTCCTTGCTTTTTTTGGACTTTTTCTTTTTGTGTTTGTGTTTCTGAGCTTTATCAGGCTCAGAGTCAACCCCAAGGTGCTTCTTGTGCATTTTGTGCTTCTTTTTCTCCTTTTTTTTCTTCTTCTTGCTGTCCTGTGTATCCTCTGAGCTCACACTACTGTTGTGACTGCACGTCTGATTTTCACCAGGGCTTTAGCTGCAACTACATCTGGGGCTAGGGCTGCTTTGGGTGTGGCCTTTCGTTCCACTGTTCCTGGAAGCCGCAGACACAGCCATGACCTCCTTTGGTTCGTCTGTGATCTCTTTTGTGTAATTTCCATTGTTTAGCTCAGCTTCAGTTTCGCTGTCACTTGAACTGTAATCTGGTTCAAAGGCAGCCTCATCTGTTTCCCCGGCTACACCCAAGGAATGGCGCAATAATCGGGGTGAATGACTAAGGGATCCTGGAAGTCTGGAGCGGCTCTGATCTTTCTCACCCCAGCTCAAAGAAAGTTCCTGCTCGTTCTTTTCAGCTGATCCCTCAGTCTGATGAGGCACCTTATTCCCACTTACTTGATTATCCTTATTGCTGCTGGTTTCAAAAATGTGTTTCTCCTTGCCTTGGCTAAAAGGGATTGATCTTGCCTCTTCACTGCCACTTATGCACTCTGACCCACTTCTGTGGTCCGTCTGTGATTTCTTGTCTTTCTCAGCATTGTGATTGATTTTCCTGGGCTCAGTACTGCCTCTTCTGCTCTCTGCATGTTGCTCTCTTCCCTTTTGACCATATGTCAGTTCTCTACACTTACTGGGGGAGACTCACCTTCTTGTATCTCGGCTTCGTTCCTCTCTCTGCTTGTTGGTTGAGCCATGCCTGTTGTCGCCATCCATCTTACTGTCAACATCAGCAAGCAGGTCTTTGTTTAAGGCACCTCGGCTGCCTGGCTCCAGTTCTTCAGTCTGGTGCTCATTTGTAGGTGGATTCTTTCCACTTGCTGCCTCCATCAATCTCTCAGTAACCATTGGCTTGTCTAGCTGAATGGCTGCTTTCTTCTTCTCCAAAATCTCTCTGTCTGACATACCATGTTCCTTATCTTTAGCCCTTGCAAATTTCTCATTCAGCACATAGCTTTTACCTGGGGGTTTAGCCTCCTGGTGAGCTTCTTTCATGTTCAGCTCTTCAGTAGTTTTTGGAACTCTCTCTACAAAATCTGCGTCTTTCTCAGTTTGCTTTGCTGGGTTGGCAGTCTTTACACCTTGCCCAGAATTGTTGGGTTTTCCAGTGTTTAGTGCAGCTGCTGCCTTTCTTTCATCTTCATCCATCTCACAATCCTCTTTTTCCCACTTGGACTGAGGGACTTGGACAATGACAATTTCATCTTCAGCTGGGGGCCTGGTATCACTGTTGTACTCCTCCATGGTCTTGATCACAGTTTTCTTTGCATCCAGCCTCTCCTCAGCTCTCCTAATGGGGCTTCCTCCAGCAGAACTGGTGCCAGGAGTGAAAAAATAAGAGGATGATTACACTTTTATTGTCAGTACCATATTCTATTACTTCAATAGCTACAATTTCCACATGTAGGCTCACCCAATTCAAAAGAGATGCATACACTAACAAACTGACCAACATTATTCGCATCACAAACCTAATACAAGAGAATGAATGTCAGCGCCGTGGATTCAAAGGCTGCTTAAAATCCTGGGATGTATTGCTGTACTATTAAGGAAAACACTTGGAATCTAAACTTGTGTAAATAGAAAAAAATGTATAGAAAGCTGTGGAACAGCCGGTCCTTTCAGTCAGGCTTACTGCATTTACAACATGCTCATATATCTTCAATAAATCATCAGAAACACTAAGAATTTGTTGTACCCATCATTTTCCTGAGCAATGCCACCAAGCATTCAGTATTGTGCTTTGATTAAATTTATGATTGATTGCAATCTTAAAGGTCAATAGCACAGGGTTGCAAAGGGGAGGTTGTGACAACGGAATATGCAGTTTGTGTGCAATACTGGAAGACAGGGTGCAGCACTCTTACATTGAAAATTACCTTTCAGAGCAAATCCAGTATCAGCAAAGTTAAATGCTTAATAGTAACCAGACAACAATAACCAAAAAGATTTGCCCTGCTTAGCACCCAAGAACCCAGATCACCTGGTATCAACAAATACAAACAAGTAAAGTGCTAACCTTCTCCCAGGACAGAACCAGCTGTCTCGCTGCCCATCACTCTCCTCCTTGCCTTGGTTTTCACTTCATCTGATTCAGATTTTCCACCATTTAATTCCAGTAACTCAGAAACCTCCTCCTGAGCAGCTGGGGATTCCCCACTTACAATATTTTGCCACTCTCCGTACTTATTTTAATCTTCCTCTATGGCAAATTTGTTGGAACAACTTTCTCATTTTCACTAGATAATTCTACAAGACTTCCTCTTGCTTTCTCAGTAGCAGATGTGGACTTCAGCTTTGTTGAAAGTTTTGCTGCCCCCTGCATTTCCACTTCTGATGATTTAGTTGGAGGTGTTCCAAGCTCTCTGTCAGTCACCTTTTCATAATTTTTCTGCTTAAGCTTGTCAGCTTTTGCTTCTGCCTTACCTGACTTATCATCTGCGTTGACTGGTTTCAGCAGAAAGAACTCTTCACTTTTTGGCAAGGGTTGGATTTTCACACCTTCAACTTTGGGGGGACATTCCTCCATATTTTTCTTAATGCTGGGCTCATTGTGAGGTGATTTCTCCCGCTCTTTTTCCAGAGGCTTTTCTTGGGCTGCTCTTGTGGTTCTCCCAGAGGATTCCTTTTTCATCATGCTACTCCTTCTGCTTCATCTTTTTCACTTCTGATTTTGATTTTTCTTTCCCGTCTTTGTCAGACAGAGTTTTATAAGCAACCAAATAAGCCCTTTGCTGTCATCACCAGTAGTCTCTACAGCTTTGTTTCCATCTCGAGAAGACATCAGGTTACTGACCGACTCAGGTTCATCTTTTTTTCTCTTCCTATGTTTTTTGTGTTTTGCACTTTTTGAGTCAGGGCAAAGGCTTACTGTTGTTTCCTTTTCTTTTGACCCTCTCATTTCCTTTCCAGAGTGAGTTACTCTGTAAGAGTACTTTTCTGAATAATTGTTTGCACCTCCCAAATTTCGTCCTCGTTGTAACTGTTCCGTTGCACGTTCAACTCTGCGACTCCGAACGTGAGGTGAATTTTCAGGCCTGGTGCCAGGTAGGATAAAACACTCAGGACAGAAATGGTCCTTACTTGTGGGAGAACGAGGTCATGGTTGATTACCACCATTGTACTCTTCATAATATTCATACCATGCTCTGATCGCCTCTCCCATTCTCTGTTCCACTCCCTTTCGAAAGAGTGTCTTGGATCATGAGGTCTACCATAAAGTTCTCTGTAATCAAATGGTGGTAACGGTTCTCTGTAAAGATCATAATACTCATGATCATTTTCACTCTGAGGGATACTTCTTTTGTAAGGAGAATGAAGCTTGTAGTTTGGAGATGGGGAGCGGGAGCGATATCCTCTGTAAGATGGTGAACTGGACCTGGATCTATGAAATCCACGAGATCTTGATCTTGATCGATAGCCTCTATTCTTCCCATTGCATCGTTGAAATGAAGGTGACCTCGAATAGGAATGACTTGGAGATTGACTGACTGATCGAGAATATGATTGTGAGGAATGAGATCTCAAATTGGAATATGAGTAAGAGCTGCCACTGAACGATGACCCACTATATGAATGGGATCGGGACCTGAGCGGGAAGTGAGGAAAGGTGAAGTTTGAGATGCTGTCATTCAAACGAAACACAAATAATAACATAGGAGACTTCAAACAATGATTTTTATCAATGAGGTATATGGAGCAATATTAGATTTACCATGAAGTGTGATGTTTTAGAATGTCAGAGGTTTTCAAAAATTAAAACTATGTTTGACAATATTACATGTAGAAGAGGGGTCATCACAATTAGACATAAAATTTAAAAGATTGAGATAAAAAGGTGAAAATTTCAATTATTTTGAGAATAACGCTGGGAGAAAAATCAAAAATATTTAAGAAGATCTAAAGGTGCATATTAAAATGGACTCAAAAGTTTAAAACTTAACTCCACATAATGGCTTGTTGAAACCAGTTACTAGGATCCATAATAAAAGTTCGAAGATAGTGGAACAGTTCTTATTTTGGTGAACGCTATTGCAGACAGCTGACAGGGCTGACTGGCCTCAGAACTTCCAAGTACTGGAAGGGCCAGATTTAATCTGCTCAAATAGCAGGGAATAGTAGGAATTAAGATTGTGGAACGCTACAGCACACGAACAGGGATTTCAGCACACAATATTGGTCCAGGCTAATTGAACATTAAATGCCTAAATAAATAATCCCTTCAACATACACAATGTCCCTATACAATCATTCCCTGCACATTCATGTGCCCAGGTGTCTTTTAAATGCCCCGCTTGTTTTTTTTTTCTGCAGTGATACAGTACAGTGTAGACCCTTCTGGCCCTCTAAGCCACACTGCCTGCCAGATTAACCCTACAATTTATAATGATCAATTAACCTACTCAGTACTTCTCCGTACTGTGGGAGGAAAGGAGGACCCAGAGAAAATCCACACATTCCACAGAGAGGACATACAGAGACTGTTTACAGAACTGCACCAGAATTGAACTCTAACCGCTGGAACTCACCTTGAACTGTAATAGTGTCGCACTAACTGTTGCACTTCCACCATCCCAGCAGTACATTCAAGGACCCACCGTTCAAAAGAAACTGCCTTGCACCTTAAAATGTCTGCTTAAAGTAGGCATCTGACCCCGGGAGAAAGATGCCAATTGTCTACTGTATCTTATGCCATTCATAATATAAACTTCTATAATTATCCCAACATAAGAGAAAACAAATACATTTTGCCCAGCTTCTCCTTATAGCACAGCACACTAATCCAGGCATCCTGATAAATCCCTGCAAAGCCTCTGTATCCTTCCTATAATGCAGCAATCAGAATCAAATGTAATACCTCAGATGCAGCCCAACTAGTGGATGAACTCAATGAGTCAGGTAGCAGATACAGAAATGAATAATAAAGAGTCAACACTTCAGGCCAAGACCCTTCATCAGGGGTTTTATAAAGTTGCAACATAACTTCCTGATACCTGAACTCAATGCCTTGACTAGCATACCAGATGCTTTCTTTATACCACCCAATCAACTCATGCAGCCACTTTCAGAGAGCTATGCTCTTGGGCTGCCCAAAATCTCTGAAAATCAGTGTTGCTAAGGATCCTGCAACATACAGTGCACAGTTTCATTTGATTTCCTGAAGTGCAATACCCTATTAAACTTGGTCAGATTAAACTCCATCTGTCCATACCTAGAGAATTCATTTAAGTCCTGTAGCATCTTTTGGCAAAATTCTACAGTACCCAAAATATCATCAATACTTGTATCATCTGCAAACCCATTCACAATTTTATCCATTATTTATATGTATCACAAACAGAGGTGGAAACATGAATCCTTGCAGAACCCAGTCGTCATGCACCTTCAAGTAGATTCAAGTAGACCACTACCCTCTATCTTCTATGAGCAAGCCAATTCTGAATCCAAATGGCCAAATCACCAAAGATGCCATTCAGCTTAACCTTCTAAATGAGCCCACCATATGGAACTTGTCAAATGAAAAAATCAACATCCACAACTCTACCGTCAATCACTTTTGTCATCTCCTCAAAAAAACTAGTCAAGTTTGTAAGACACAACTTTCCCCACAAAAAGCAATGCTAACAGGCCATGGTTTTCAAAAGGTTCATACATCTTATCCCTCAGAAAACTCTCCAGTAGCTCTCCAATCCAGGATTATCCATATTTCCCTTCTTGAGGAGTTCTTGGTGTACTGCAGTCTGTGTCTTTGCTATTGCTTCGCGCACACTTGAGTGCTTGGTGGTGGGTGCTGGATTTTTTTTTGCCGCTGGGGGGAGAGGTGATCGTTGCCTGTTGTTGCTTGCACCAGGAGGGAGGGGAGCTGGTGGGGACATTGGGGTTCTAACATTTAACTGTCATTTATTCTTTGTTTTTCATGGATGGTTGTGAAAAAAAGCATTTCATGATATATATGGTATAACTTTCTCTGACATTAAGTGTACCTTTGAAACCTCTGAAAAATGATTAACTTGATATCATTGCATTCACTCTAACATCATCACAGAAATGGCGGAGGCTGAGATGCATCTCTTCTCCAGAAAGATTTCAAACTTGCCATGTAAACCAGTGTGCAATGAAATTCCTTGCTTGCATCACCCTTGTAGAGTATATAGGACATGATAGTGATAAATACAACATAACGAAGCATAACATAAAAATATGGGGGGAAATAGCAAATTGGTGAGGAACTTTCATTTCACAAGACTGCCAATTTTCCTGCCCCTGTTCTTCCATGAGCTGCTCATTGAGCTTGTGCTTCCACTTAGAGGACAAACATCAGGACCTCAGAATTTCTATTTTGTAACGTGCTGCAGGATGAGACCAAAGCTACTCACAGGTTCTGTTAGAACAAATTACCCAAAGTAGGAGCATCAACGTTCTTTTCAGATTTTTCTGTATTCCATTAATTCCTTAGCAAAGTCATTTGTGAACTCATCAAGCTTTGACTTTCTCTTCTATCTGAGGTAGGGAGAAGATGAAAGAGAACAAAAATTAAATCAATAATTGAGGGACTTGAAATCTTTCACCCAGCAATCATATTTATGATCCATATCAGAAAGGAGTAAGTGCAGGTAAATCCCCAGGACCTGACTAAGGAAGCCAAGGGAGGAGATTGGTGGGGTCAGACAATTTTTTTGTCTTTCTTGGCCAGAACACAGGAGGATAGCTAATGTTGTAGAAACTCAATTTATCATGATAGTGAAGGAAGAGATGTTGCTTATGTGGACTTTAGTAATTAATGACAAGCTTCCATCTGGTAGACTACTCCAGAAGGGTGAGGCACTAGGGATCTGAGTTGTGCTGGTGAAATGGATCCAAAATGGGCTGGGTGATAGGAAGCAAGGGTAGTGGTAGACATGTGTTTCCTTGACATTTCATGGGCAAGAGCTCAGTACTTAGAATCTTTGTTGGTCATCATATTATTTATATGTTATATAAATAATTTATACTTATATAAACTGGATTCTAGACTTCCTGACTGGGAGACCTCAGTCTGTCCAGATCGGAAGCAGCATCTCCAACACCACC
Organism: Hypanus sabinus; assembly: GCF_030144855.1. Lineage (NCBI taxonomy): Eukaryota > Metazoa > Chordata > Chondrichthyes > Myliobatiformes > Dasyatidae > Hypanus > Hypanus sabinus. Next base: position 31,220,107 of record NC_082710.1, on the reverse strand, counting down.
ACAATGAATATCGGTGCCCCCCAGGTCTGTGTGTTCAGTCCATTTGTTGTTCACTCTGCTGACCTATGACTGTGCAGCAACATACTGCTCGAACCACGTCATCAAGTTCGCCAATGACACGACCGTGGTGGGTCTCATCAGCAAGAACGACGAGTCAGCATACAGAGAGGAGGTGCTGCAGCTAACAGACTGGCGCAGAGCCAACAACCTGTCTCTGAATGTGAACAAAACAAAAGAGATGGTTGTTGACTTCAGGAGGACACGGAGCGACCACCCTCCGCTGAACATCAACGGCTCCTTAGTAGAGATCGTTAAGAGCACCAAATTTCTTAGTGTTCACCTGGCAGAGAATCTCACCTGGTCCCTCAACACCAGCTTCATAGCAAAGAAAGCCCAGCAGCATCTCTACTTTCTGTGAAGGCTGAGGAAAGTCCATCTCCCACCCCCCATCCTCATCACATTCTACAGGGGTTGTATTGAGAGCACCCTGAGCAGCTGCATCACTGCCTGGTTCAGAAATTGCACCATCTCGGATTGCAAGACCCTGCAGCAGATAGTGAGGTCAGCTGAGAAGATCATCGGGGTCTCTCTTCCTGCCATTACAGACATTTACACCACACGCTACATCCGTAAAGCAAACAGCATTATGAAGGGCCCCACACACCCCTCATACAAACTCTTCTCCCTCCTGCCATCTGGGAAAAGGCACCGAAGCATTTGGGCTCTCACGACCAGACTATGTAACAGTTTCTTCCCCCAAGCCATCAGACTCCTCAATACCCAGAGCCTGGACTGACACCAACTTACTGCCCTCTACTGTGCCTATTGTCTTATTTATTATTTATTGTAATGCCTGCACTGTTTTGTGCACTTTATGCAATCCCTGTATAGGTCTAAGTCTAGTGTAGTTTTTGTATTGTTTTACATAGTTCAATGTAGTTTTTGTATTGTTTCATGAGGCACCATGGTCCTGAAAAACGTCTCATTTTTACTGTGTACTGTACCAGCCGATATGTTCAAAACGACAATAAAAAGTGACTTGAAAGAGAATATAGGGGATATGATTAAGTCTGTAGATGATATAGAATTAGATGGCGTCAGAGGCAACAAGGAATTTAAAGATCCAGCAGCACATAAATCACCTAGAGAGTTGGGTGGAGCAACGACAGAGAGTATCCAATTATAAAATTGGAGAGATATGAGCCAAGGCACCAAGTATGAGAATTGGGACAGTTGTAAAAAATATAGATTAAGCCGCACTTGGAGTTGTGTGTACAGTTCTGGTCGTTACACTACATACTGGGTTTATTCTCGCTGGAAAAGACATAGAGGAAAAATGACCTTATTTATTGAGGTTACACAGATTCACCACCCTCTGGCTAAAGATATTCCTCCTCATCTTATGTCCATGTATTCTGAAGCTGTGCCCTCTAGTCCTAAACTGTAGGCATTATTAGACATACCCTCTCCACATCCAATACTCGAAAGGTTTCAAATCAAATTCCCCTCTCATTCTTCTAAACTTCAATGAGTATAAGCCCAGAGTCATCAAGCACACATCTGTTAACACTTTCAATCTTGGGATCATTTGTGTGAATCTCCTATGCACGCTCCAATGGCAGCATTTTCTTTCTTACAGAAGGGGCCCCAAATGGCCAACAATACTCTACAAGTGTGGTGTGACCAATGCCTTGTAATGTCTTAGCACTAGATCCTTCTTTTATTGTATATTCTGGTCCTCCTGAATTGAATACTAACATTGCCTTTTCCCTCCTTACTGCTGACTCAACCTGAAACTTAACTTTTAGGGAATCCAGTAGTGGGTCCCTTTTCACCTGATTTCTGAATTTGTTCCCCATTTAGAATAGTCTATGCTTTTATTTCTTTTATCAAATGCATAACCAAACACAACCCACACTGGTTTTCCATCTGCTGCTTTTTTGCCCCTTCTCCTATTCTGTCCAGGGAGTTCTGCAGACTCCGTGCTTCCTCAACACTACTTGCCCCTCCGCTTCTTTGTATCATCTACAAACCTGGCCACAAAGCCATCAGTTCCATCATTCATATCATAGTGATACAGTATAACATATAAAGAAGCAGTCCCAACACTAATCCCCTTGGAACACCACTAGTCACCGACAGCCAACCAGAAAAGGACCCTCATGGATGGTACGTTGGCGAAAGCCTTCTGGAACTCCAGGTAAACAAAATCACCGACTCCCTTTTGTCTATTCTGAAGTCCAACCGATTTAACAAACAAGATATTCCCTAAAGAAACCATGTTGACTTTGACATATTTTGTCACATGCTTGCAAGTACCCTGAAACCTCACCTTAATAATGGACACCAATGTCAGGCTAAATGGCCTATAATTCCATGACATTTGCCTTCCTCCCTTCTTAAACAGTGGAGTAACATTTTCTACTACTGTCTGGATGACAGACTTGAGTGGAGCACCAACACTGTGAACAAGGGCCAGAGTCACCTCTTCTTCCTGTGGAGACTGAAGACCTTTGGATTATGCAGGCCTCTCTTTCACACATTCTACCAGTCTATTGCCGTCAGTACAATCTTCTACGTGGTGGTGTGCTGGGGCAATTGCATCGATGCCAACAGGCTCAATAAACAGATTAGAAAGGCTAGCTATAGGAGTCAAACTGGACACTCCTGAGGCTGTGGTAGAACAAAGGACCCTACAGAAAATCCTGGCAATTCTGCACAATGTTTCTCACCCTCTGCATGCCAACTTGGCTGAACAGAGGAGCACTTTTAGTAATAGACTGAGACAACTGCACTGGTCTGAAGAGCATTATACAAAATCGTTCTTACCCTTGGCCATTAGGATCAATAACGAGTCACCCTAAAACCAGGGAACTGATGACCCACTCCAGTTAAACTGCTTGAGGTAACTTTTTTTCCCTTTCTACTTCTCTTCTAATATTTGTATCTGTGCACTGGCAATGCTGCCACAGCACTGTAATTTCCTTTGGGATCAATAAGGTATCTATTTAATGCTCCACAATCTCTTCAACTACCCCTTTCAGAACCCTGCAGGGTAGACTATCCGGTCCAGCCGAATCATCTACCTTCAGACCTTTTCAGCTTCTCAAGCACCTTCTCCTTAGTTACGGCAACTGCACTCACTTTTATCCACTGATACTCTCAATTTTCCACCATACTGATAGTATCTTCCACAATCAAGACTGGGGAAAATATGTTTGTCCACCATTTATTTGGTTCCCATTAATATCTCTCCAGTGTTATTTTCCAGTGGTCTGATATCTTCCATCGTCTCTCTCTTACTCTTTATATACCTTTTAAAAAAATTTTGCTATGCTCTTTTTTATTAGGCTAGCTTACCTTCATATTTCATGTAATTTCTCTACATTGCCTTTTAGTTGCCCTCTGTTGGTGCTTAAAAGCTTCTCAATCCCCTAGTTTCCCACTAATTTTTGCTATAATGCATGTCCTCATTTTGCTTTTATGCTGTCTTTGACTTCCCTTGTCAGTCACAGTTGACTCATTGTCCTTTCAGAATGCTTTCCATTTATATTCTTATATTTTAGAATGTCATATGCCTTTCAAATTAATCCCAGAAACTCCAGCCATTGTTATCTGTCCTCATCCCCTTAAATTAACCAGAAGAGATGGTCATATTTTCCCCAGAACTAGATGGGACACTTAAGGTGAGGAGTGAGAAATTTAGAGGTCTGAATAATTTATCATCCACCCCCTCACAGAGAGTAGTGAATATTTATAAATCTGATTTTAGAGGAGGTAGAGGAGGAAAATACCATTAATGTTTAAAAGAAACCTGGACATGGAGATGTACCACAGGCTATAGTGGGAGGTGAGGGAGGAGATTGCTGAGCCTCTGGTGATGATCTTTGCAATCCAGAGGATAGGAGGGTTGCAGATGTTGTTCCCTTATTCAAGAAAGAGAGTAGAGATAGCCCAGGAAATGATAGATCAGTGAGTCTTACTTCAGTGGTTGGTAAGTTGATGAAGAAAATCCTGAGAGGCAGGATTTATGAACATTTGGAGAGGTATAATATGATTAGGAATAGTCAGCATGGCTTTGTCAAGGGCAAGTCATGCCTTACAAGCCTGATTGAATTTTTGAGGATGTGACTAAACACATTGATGAAGGAAGAGCAGTAGATGTAGTGTATACGGATTTCAGCAAGGCATATGATAAGGTACCCCATATGCAAGGCTTATTGAGAAAGTAAGGAAGCATGGGATCCAAGGGACGTTGCTTTGTGGATCCAGAACTGGCTTGCCCACAGAAGGCAAAGAGTGGTTGTAGATGGGTCATATTCTGCATGGAAGTCAGTGACTAGTGGTGTGCCGCAGGGATCTGTTCTGGGACCCTTACTCTTCATGATTTTTATAAATGACCTGGATGAGGAAGTGGAGGGATGGGTTAGTAAGTTTGCTGATGACACAAAGGTTGGGCGTGTTGTGGATAATGTGGAGGGCTGTCAGAGGTTGCAGTGGAACATTGATAGGATGCAAAACTGGGCTGAGAAGTGGCAGATGGAGTTCAACCTAGATAAGTGTGAAGTGGTTCATTTTGGTGGGTCAAATATGATGGCAGAATATAGTATTAATGGTAAGACTCTTGGCAATGTGGAGGATCAGAGGGAACTTGGGGTCTGAGTCCACAGGACGCTCAAAGCAGCTGCGCAAGTTGGCTCTGTGGTTAAGGTGGCAAAAAGCCTGCAGATACACAATTACCCAAAACTGATTGTCAATACTTAGTGCAGTTGCCGTAAGTACAGACGTACAAGTTAATCTTAAGCATTTTCAATAAGTACTGCCATGTTTTGGGCAGAGACCCTTTATCAGAACTGGAAAGGAAGGGAGCAGAAGCAGAGGAGAAGGATGTACAAGTTATAAGGTGATAGGCAGGACCAGGTGATACAGGAAGGATGTCGAAATCATAGAAAGGATGCACGGGAGATTTACAAGGATGTTGCCTGGATTGAGGAGTGTGCCTTATGAAAATAGGTTGAATGAACGCGGCCTTTTCTCCATGGAGTGACGGAGGATGAGGGTTAGGGTTAGGGTTAGATGTATAAGATAATGAGAGGCATTGATCGTGTGGATAGTTAGAGGCTTTTTCCCAGGGCTGAAATGGCTACCACAAGAAGGCACAAGTTTAAGGTGCTTGGTAGTAGATACAGAGGAGATGTCAGGGGTAAGTTTTTTTTGTGTGTAGAGAGTGGTGAGCGTGTGGAATGGGCTGCCAGCAATGGTTGTGGAGGAGGATACAATAGGGTCTTTTAACAGACTTTTGGATAGGTACATGGGGCTTAGAAAAATAGAGGGCTATGGGTAACCCTAGTAATTTCTAAGGTAGGGACATGTTTTGGGCCTGTATTGAAGGGCCTGTATTGTGCTGTAGGTTTTCTATGTTTCTTTGGATAGGAAAGGAGTATAGAGATATGGCCAAATCTGAGCAAACAGTGTAGGAATATAAATAATAGGCATGGAAGAGATGGGCTGTCAGGGCATATTTCCATGCCATACATTTCTATGATTATATCACTCTATAATGGTCAGTGTGCTACCTCTCGCAATGTATTTGCTGCCTAACACTGCTACCTAAGCATGGCAAAGTACATATCATTGCAAGCTTTGTAATTGCAGATACACCTGTAGTGGTTTAAAGCCTATGTATTCTTCAATTATTTTTGCAATACAGCTAAGCTATGGTAACACTAAGAGCTTAATTACAGTACAGATTTAAAAACAGATGGCCTCATCATAGGAATACAGCCATGGAAAGACAACAGAACTCCTAACATTTCATGGTCCTCTAACCAGAAGATACAACTCCAGAATGTAGATGCAGTCATTCATACTTACACCTCCTAACCTGATCTGTTTCCTAGTGACCGAACACCACTTGTTCTCATTGGCTGAACTAAAAAAAAGTAATGAGATGTTTAACCAGATTTTACAATTGGAAGTCAATCTGACAAGCATTTCCTAAGTATACACCATACCTGTTGTAGGTATGGATTGTCCTTGTGAAGCAGAATGACCAAGAACAGGAACCTGATAACCCTGAAAATACAATAACAATCAAGCTTAATGCTATACATCACTGAGACTGACTAGGAAATACAAACGTTTTAGAAATAGACCAAAAAATGGTCATCCCTGTAGTCTCTTAATGCTCTTTAAAACAATGATAATTGAGTAGTTTTAACTATGAAATTGATCTTTATGTTTAGATTGCTTTAATTCCCCAAATTGCCAGAGTTGATGGAGGTGAGGCAGATACAATTTCCTTGCTTAAATGGCATTTGTACTGGCATACAGAAAGGAATGATGTAGAGGCATATGGGCTTAATGCAAGCAAATGCATTTTGCAATTGGTCAAAGTATGTTGCTTGTGCAGCCCGTTTTATGACTATGATTCTATTACTGCGCTGAGAGTTCAGTGTGGGTCAGTGGAGTACTAATCTTGAAACCCAAGTTAAAAATTTCAAACACACATAGAGCAGTGAACTATGCTCTTCTGGAAGTATTCACTTTGGAGAATCCTAGTGAACTAAATACCAACCTGCACTCCAAACTTTTTTAAGTGCACAAAATATCAAATACCACCAGTCTCAAAATATAATTTCATACTTCACTTCAGAAGTGACCAGAAATTACAACTTTGCAACAATCCACCAAAAGAAAATATCAACTTCTTGACAGGTAGAAGATAAATAAATGATTAGTGGGACAGACTACAAAGAAAGCTTACATTCAAATGTGCATATCTCCAACCAGTTTTAGATTAATATTTACAACTCATCATTATGTAGATCTAATGATGCCAGTGACATTTCAAAAACTCAATAAGTGTTTGAATAAGTTCAATAAATAAAGCTGCAGATACTGGAGAGATAAAAATGCAGGAAATCAGCAGATTAAGCAGAGCATGTAAAATAAATAGTTAATGTATCAGGTCATAGAATCCTCATCAGAAATGGGGGAAGGGAAAACATACTTTTCATACTTTTCAAGTGCAATAACTAACCTATCAACCAGATGGTATTATCAAAAGCTTGTCACAACAGCAACTCTGGTCTCACACTGGCAGAGATGCACACTTTCTCCTGTGCAATCCTTCATTCATCAAGATTTGTAAATACGTTAAGTGCTGAAGTACTGCTCATGGGCATGGCTGGATTAGCAGTTGTTATTCCAGAAGTAACGGTCACAGTTGATTTGCCAATTTCACTAAAATAGAAATACCGTTTGTTGCTTTCAAATACAAACAAGATTTAATATCTTCTGCCTGCTTTGTATATAAAATATCGAAAAGATGGCGCAGATTAAAATACATATATCTACCTGGTATAAAGTCAGGATCTGGATGAATGATAGAACAAATGTGTTCTTTTAACCTATTTACGGGTATTTACAGTCCATTCCCTTTAACCTAACTTATGATAATTTTTCCTATCTTGGTGTGAGTATTACAAAAAACCCAGATGATCTTTGGCAAGTGAACTGGCGAAACAAAGTTGAGCAGGTAAAACGAAATATTGACTTTTGGAAAATCCTTCCAATTTCTTTGGTGGGGAGGATTAACACAATCAAGATGATTGTACTGCCTTGATTTCTTCATCTTTTCCAGTCAATTCCATGTTTTATTCCTCTGTCATATTTTAAGCAGTTGGATTCAATTATTATATGCTTTATTTGGAAATATCAGGCCATTGGAATTACAAAAAAACACTTGTTTCTCTGAGGCTTTTGGGAAGCAGTAGGAACCAGACCTGCTCATCGTCATCCCTGGAGCAACAAATTCCCTATCTTAGCCAATAAGTATGAAAAAGTGGCTGTATTGTTTGGAATGGTGATTGCTAAGAAGTTAATCCTGCAAATGTGGAAAATGGACTCTGTGCCTACGTACGATCTATGGCTGAGAAAACTGGCAAATACTTTACACTTGGAGAGACTGAGACTATGTAATGAGGACGGAGGGGACATCTTTGAAAGGATTTGGGGCCCTGTATTGGACTTTCTCATGGGGTGAGAACTGAATTTTTTTGATGCGGTGTACCTCTGCTGTGTTATGTTTACTTTTGCCTTCATATATATTTTTTCTTTTGCTGCTCAATATTTAATTTGATTTTGCTATGGTTGTGGTTTTTATGGATGTGTTTTGTTGTTTGTTAGTTTTTTTGTCAGAAAATTAATAAAGAAAATTAGAAAAAAATTATGTTCACTTAACAAATATCAAATTATGCTGGTTAGACGTTTTTCTTTAGATCATTGGTTCAAGAAATTTTTTATATGTTAGAATACCTAAACTGGTTGTTAGTCACTTTCTCTTTTGAATACTTATATTTGCTGGTTCCAAGTTGTCTGGGCCCTTCCTGGTACTCAGAAAGAATTACAGTAAACCCTTCCTCAAACTCCAGCCCCACTGTTCTCAGGGATGTATCCCTTCCAGAACAGGTGACTTGTTCTCTTTGAGCAAAACTAGTTTCTCTAGAACTCCCTTGTTCACCCCCAACACGACTTCTCCTAAAATTCTCATAGTATCGGCTTAAGAACATAATGGTCACTCAGTCCCTCAAGCCTGCCTGCCATTCAATTTCACAGTAGACTTACTCCAGCTCTCATCTCTTCTTCTATGCCACTTCCCCATAACCAGCATATGGATCCCTTCTTTGTAGAAGTCGGCGTCTTGGACCAAACTTCTGCATAATCACTCAGAGTTGAACTGCACGTGCATGTAATGAGAGCTGTATAACTCATCTCCTTCTACCTCAGGCCACGAACTTATCAATCACCCTTGCTGAGGACCACGTTGGGAAGACTGGTGCCCATGGTGGTGCTAGCTGAGTTTGCAACTTTTTCCTATCTTTTGCCGCTCCATACCAGACAGTAAGACAACTAGTTAGAATGGTCTCCACGATACATCTGTAGAAATTTGCTTGAGTCTGGTGACATATGAAGTCTCCTCAAGCTCCTAATGAAATACAGTTCTCATTTCCTCTCAGGATCTTGTACATCTCAGTAACAGGCAAGTACTATACGACACTTGCTGAGCTTCTTCACAATACTAAAATTAAATTCTTGGCTGCTTGTGATAATACACTCTTCATTCTAGGAATTCATTGAATTAATCTCTTTTGGACTGCCTCCATGGCACTGCATAGATATATCCTCATTTGGTCCTTGAGCAATTGCTACTTTTCTTTCCTCTGAACTCCTTTGTCTAACAATGTATCATTTGTCTTAATTCACCACTTACTGATTAATTCACCATTTTGTGATTTGAGCATGAGCACCTAGATTTCCCTGTTCTTCACTCATATGCCACTCACACATTTCTCTTACAGAAGTGTGTGACTTCATGCATTCCCTTTTGTTAGTGTGTACATTGCTTGTGCCAAAAAAACTGCCATCCACTATTCCATTTCACTAGTAGTCATTTGGTGACTGCTCCCCAACTGTTCTTGCATGGGCAAGTCAACATAGGAATTGCTGTAGTCTTAATGAACTGTGGTGAAGAGCCTACTGCTGTTTTTAGTATGTTAGATTACATTCACTTATGACTCCATTGCCTTTCAGTTCCCATATTACCTTTTTTCCTGAATGGACTACACTCCAAGGTGGTATCACCCCTCATCGCAAACATGAGTATTAGTCTTAGAGACACACATTTTGAAGATATATTTCATTCCTGGGCTTTCTGAAGAGTCAGACTATGGTTATGGAGTGGAATATAAAATACAAAACTTCCACAAGCCTGGCCTCAGACTCTGTCTTCAGGCTCCCACATGGCACAGGAATCATTAACAACAGGGCATGAGTTCAATCTCTTTTACAAAACCTTTATTAATGTTGCTCTGATTAAGCCACCCGCATTCTTATGCATTTCATATTCCTAGTTTATTGAAGAACGACACATCCTTTGCACTAACTTCCAAGTATTGTTCAAATTGGCATTCAGTTTGAATTCTGATTTAACTTAATTTAGCTTTATGTTGTAACATTAATTCCCCTACCTTTCCTCATTCATAAACCTGCTGAATTCCCACACAGCTTTTGTTTAAATACTACGTGCAGACTGCAGCATAAGATTACATAGGAAATGGTTTAAATGGAGATTTTCCGACGCAAGCAATTTAACCCTTGTACCACATTAATTAAAAGCCCCTTCAATAAATAACATCAGAAATTCAATAATATTATAGTACTTACACATCAGTTGTGAGTATAGCATATTTCCCTATGTTGGTCAGCACTGCACCCTTCATATTTGGGTCATCAACTTCAACCATAAAACTGCAGTTAATGCCTGTGCTCTTCTTAATCCTTGGCACAGCTTCAAAATTTTTGTCCTAAATATTCCACATACTTAAAAAATTTGAAAAATAAACACTGAATTTCATAAATAGACAATGTTAGCGATTTTCTGTAGCAGTAAAGACTTTAGTTTCTACTTGAGCATCTATTGTAGAGCCTCAGTCTCAAGTTAGAAGCTTATTTATCATTATTAAAATTGTGGGCCCACAATGGGGATGAGTGCATTACAAGACCTAAATGGAGACATCAACCATGTTACCTCAACATTAATAACAAGGGCTGCTAATTTTGCAGAATGCAATATGTAGCTGGAAAAAAAAATCAGCCTTGTATAGCCAATACCTATCTCTTGTTTTCTTTTATGTGCGGAAGAGAGAGAGAGAGGGAGGGGGTGATATTTTTATGGTGTTTCTTTGTTTTGCAGCTGTCTGTGGAGAAGATGAATATCAGAGTTGTACTTACATCTCAGAGTCATACATACTTTGATAATAAATGTACTTTGAATGTTCATTTCCAAATTTACTCTTCCCCAAAATTCCTACACCAAAGATATTTAACAGACGATATTGACAAAACCAGGATATTGTGCAGATGCCGGAAATCCAAAGTAACACGCACAAAATGCTGGAGGAACTCAGCAAGTCAGGCAGCATCTATGGTGAGAAATAAAGAATTAACATTTCGGGCCAAGACTCTTCATCAGGACTTGACAATTGGATGAAATCTCCAGAGAGACAAATTTCCTTGAAAATCTCTTCTCCCAGACTAATCAATCTCAGCAAGTAAATGCATTCACATATGGAATGTATTTTTCAAAGCCATAGCATAATTCACAAGGACTCAAACACCAATTGAATATTTCTAAAATAGAACCACTTTTATTGCAGAAACCTTTTTTTGCTCACTGAGGCATTGTTAATGAGGTAGTCATGTAGCTTTCTACAACTTGAAATTAAAATTATTTCATTGGACATCTGGCATCATTAATTTGAAGAAATGGAAATAATCTTTTGTAATGCTGGGCATGGATTGAGGAATGAATATGGTAAACAGATCCACTCTGCTACCCATGCATACAAGAGATTCTGCGGATGCTGGAAATCCTGAGCAACGCACACAAAATGCTGGAAGAATCCAGTAGGTTAGGTGAAGGGTCTTGGCCTCTCAATAGTTGCTGCCTGACATGATGAGTTCCTTCAGCATATTCTGTGGATTGCTATCCATGCATAAACAGAAGAGAAAGAAAGCTGATTTGTTTCAGCATCACCACTACAGGCCCTTCAGCCCATCAACTAGATGTCCCAAATGGCCTGTTTCTGTGCTGTCCTTATACATGACTCTGACTCTCATCTAGATATCACTGAAGGTAAAATGTTGATCTGAAGACTCATGTAGTGCAGACAGGGATTAATAGCTCATGTTTTACAAAAGTTAAGTTCATTTAAGTTCAATAGGTCTCTGGTAATAGGTTGTGATGGTGTATAACACTGTGCCCAAGCATTCTGACCAGATGCACTGCCCTACATGGTGCCAAAAACAAAGGATTGGTCTGTAGCTCCTGGCCGTTGGGTTGACCACAGACACTCCACCTCGGTTGCTCTTTGCCAAGAAGTCCAGCTGCTTTGAAGTTACTACTGCTGCTACTTCAGCACCAAACACTCATCAGATTAGTGAGATTGGTATGAAAAGCACATTCAGAATGGTAAAGCAGAGTGATCATAAAAATGGCAACCTGAATTTCCTAAAACTAAATTGTTAAATACCACTGTGTTAATTCTGAGAGATGTATCCAGGTTTTAAAGGCCATTGGGTGCACAGCAGCTCAGCAAAGCCATCCTGATCATTTTGATTCATCCTTTACGTCCCTGTACCCCTTCAATATATTATCTTCTATGCTCAACCATTTCCCTTTTGATTCTTTTGCCCTTTATGTTTATGAGGGGTATATGACGTTGAAATTTGGGAGGTAACACAAGCTCTCAGAGTAAACCCAAAAAATGGTAGAGAGATTGTGCAGAGGTCACCAGAGCTTTGAAGCTACAGCACTAACTACTGCACAACTGAACTATCCCAAGAAACACCACAGTGTTCCCAGCTTTTACTTCTAGCTAAAAAGGTCAATTTTGTTCCACAGGATTCACATTTTAATATTTAAAATTTATGCTGATGTTTTGCCCTAATTTCAACAAAATGTGTTAGTGGCAAGGCAAAATGTAGGAATATATGGGAGCATAGCTGTAAATACACGAGTAAAGAAAATCATTTGACTATCCACCCTGAGACGACTGAAAGGACAAATTACGATCAGGCATTATATGAAGCACACTTATAATTCACAAATGCAGACAGATTAACTGCCATACATGGATGAGCAATCAAATGAATCTTTTTTTTGTTAATGATCTGCCTTCTCTGAAATACTGACTGATCCACTAAGAATACCTTTGTTATCTGAGTAACAGTATTTTGGAATTTGAGCTTCAAATCTTTAAACTCCTCAAAAAATTCTTCCAATTTGCGATTCGCTGTCTATAACAAACAAGTCAACAACACTAATAAATATATCAAATCTACAAGTTATCAGAATTTTTCTTCAATGAATATTCTTTTACATTTAAACATAAATACATCTAAAACAATTACATCTCAAACTTGTACAAATAATTAAAATGCAATTAATGAATCAGCGGACATATATAATTTGAGTTGTGCAGGTTGCATTTATATAAGACCATAAAACATAGGAACAGAATTAGGCTATTTGGCCCATCAAGACTGTTCCACTATTCCATCATCACTGCTTTATTATCCCTCTCAACCCCAATATTCTGCCTTCTTCTGTAACCTTTGACACCCTTACTAGTCAAAAACCTATCAACCACCACTTTAAATATACTGGAGCCTGGTTAATTGGACTGTACATTTTTGCCCAATTAAGCAGCTGGCCCAATTAGCTGAAATTTCATGGAAATAGTTAGAAACATATAAAAAAAGATAGACTATCATTTAACTGAGTAACAAATGATGTATTCAAATGAAATACAGAACAAATTAGAGCACCATTAATGCTACTACAGTACTACGAAACTATTTGTTCCTAATAGTTATCGTCCCAGTGATTTATCCAGAGTAAGCAACAAATAATTTTGATTAATGGTAAATGAACACCATATAATGCCTTAATGCTATATAATGCCATCAACAACTGCATCCTCCAGATCTTCATTTTCATTGTAATATTGAAGATGATTGTTGTTACCTTCAAATTCTTCATAGTACCTAACTTGTTGAAGTAGTGAAATAAGTTTAATTTTCATTCTCTGCTGTTTCTGGCATCTTGAAGCCTGAATCTTAAAACCACAGTGAGCAAAACAGTTCTGAATTGCTTACTGTTCATTACTTGTCAACTATCAGTGACAAAAATCCATGTGTTTTGAACACAAGCACACACAGCTGGCACTGCTTAAAAATTGCTCCCTCTATGCACGGTGTAGTGTCTAAATGCCAGACAAGTGCACACATCTGACGCTAGTTAGAAACTGTACGGTAACAGTCTCCTGTCCCAGTAGAGTCCCAAATAAATGAAGGGAATTCTAACTATTTTCTCAATTAGTTTATGTACTTTAACACTTGTCCAAAATAAATGGCTGCTCCAATTAACTGATGGCCTAATTAATACTCAATGACTTGGCCTCCACAGTTATTTTTGGCAGTGAACTCCACAGATTCACCATCTTCAAGCTAAAGAAATTCCTCCTCATCTCTGTTGTAAAGTTCCACTCTGAGGCTGTGCCTTTGGTTCCTAGATTCCCCACTTTAGGGAGCATCCTCTTAACATCCACTCTTTCTGGGCCTTTCAACATCTGATAGGTTTCAATGAGATAATTTCTCATTCTTTTAAACTCTAGCAAGTACAAGCCAGGGCCATCTAACGGCCCTCATTTATTAACCTTTTCATTCCTGGGAAATTTTCTAATGAACCTCCTCTGGACCATCTTCAATGACAATAAATCCTTTCTTAGATAAGGGGCCCAACACTGCTCTCAATACTGCAAGTGCGGTCTAACTAATGCTTTATAAAGCCTCAGCTTTAATATGGGTTTTGGAGACATTATAGAGGGCAAATAAAAGATCATGTCTAGACTTTGTGCCACCGACTAGGTTTGCAGGACTGAATTTGAAAGGTGGACAATTTGTCAGTGGGTGACGTTTGGCAGCAGCCTCTGTTGGCTGTATGTTTGTCACCAGTTGTTGATTCTCGTTTTGACCAGGTGGAAACCCAGCCATCAGCCAGCCACAACTTTGTAACTTCTGAACACTCAATGTAAGTCAGCACGCCAATTGCTATGCTCCTGGTTACCTGAAGAATACTCAAACCTTCCTCTACCTTGGCTATCATGTTACTAAAATTCCCTGGCAATACCATGTTGCATTTTTCATTAATATGGAAAAATACCCTAAAGTGCTTGGTGGAATTATAGTCAAGTAGACAAAGGAGGAACCATTAGGAGAGATGATCAAATGTTAGATAAGTGGTGCTGCAGCCAAAAAGCATTTTGTACAACGTGCATAATTAGTATTTTTAAAGTAAGTAAAGAATATACCTGGGAAAGGCCAGTCTAAACATAGTTTGACAGGAAAGTCCTATCAGCCTATAGCACCTTTAAATGAGTGCCGACATTACGGGAGGGCAAACAAAGATCTCTGAAAATATGAATGGGATTTGACCTTGGCCAAGGTAACCACTGGAAATCACAAGCTGAAGACTAACTACAGTAGCTACAGCTCATATAAACAGAAACTTAATAGGTTTGAAAATTAGAGGACATATGGAGGTCTGAACTTAGTGGGGACATGGTATAAAGCAAGATAGTCATTAAAACAGATTACAAATTACAGAATAAGTTTTATCTGAAATTAGTAAAGTTCCAAAAGCACATTCATTTTAATAAGTACTTGGACAATTTAAAAATTGAGTGCCTGTATTTCATTAGAGCCATGCTGTGCCAGAACATGGGCTTATGAATTAACTGAGATATAGTATACGGTAGCAACTAATTATTTTAGAACTATTTCATGTTGTATCTTAACACCTATATTAAAAAGATTCTGTGTGATCCCTGCTATCAGATAATTGTGATAAAATTGATAGAGATTTAAAATTTTGATGGCTGCATGGTCGTTATTTTTAGGCAATCCCTTAAGATCAAGGATTATTTGCTTCCATTTTGGTTCTCTGGGTTCTCAAGTAACACATGAGACTAATAATCTTAAGAATGAAAGGCTTAACTAATACATGGAAGTACATTTGGTTCTTTGACCTGTATTCAATGGAGTTCAGAAGGACCTATTGAAACTTACCAGATACTGGAATGCCTGGATAGAGTTTCAAAGAATTTTCAATAGCTAGATATATAGATCTTCTAAATGATATCATATACTTTGTCCCAAAATGTTTCAGCTGAACCTAACTTCCTGACACAACATCTTAATGCAAATAAGAAGGCAGCATGCAGCGATTATATTTAATGAGGAGTTGAAGGAGATTTGGTATGCCACCAAAGACTCTAGCAAATTTCTACTATTGTAATATAGAGTATATTTTATGTATTGCACTATCTTGGTGCCATAAAACAACAAATTTCACAACCTACAGCATGTCAATGTGATAATAAACCTGATTTTGATTCTTAACAGTGTTGTTGGTCTGATAGAGGTCTAACATAAGTGCATTAAATTTTTCCAAGATTAAGTGGTGTTCTGCACCCAACTCACTGGTAGCAAGACAAGTGGAAAATCAAAATCAAATGCTTATTTGTATCTATAATAACTCTGAGAACTCCCAGACAAATTCAAGGACTTGCACCCTTACCCACAAATTCCTAAGCGCTTAATTCATTGTGCAAAGGCAGACAGTGTAGAACTGAGAATGCATGACTTGTATCTCAGCACCAGTAGTGGGAAACAGGAGCTTAACAGGTGTGTATGGTATATATTTGAAATATACAAAGTATAATTTATGAAGGGTAAATTATTGATGCT
Organism: Hypanus sabinus; assembly: GCF_030144855.1. Lineage (NCBI taxonomy): Eukaryota > Metazoa > Chordata > Chondrichthyes > Myliobatiformes > Dasyatidae > Hypanus > Hypanus sabinus. The sequence goes on along the minus strand of NC_082710.1, from coordinate 31,203,733 downwards.
AATATCTTAGCTGAACACTGCTAGTGATCTGACTCTACACTGAGGCAATCAAATCAGCACTGTCAAGTGGATTTCTTTCCAGTAAAGTAAGAATCACACTTCTGGATCTAAATGAGTAAACTACATTGGAGTTTAACGGTACCTATTTTAAACATTCAGCAATGCACCAGCAGGAAACAATGTTGTGTGTGAGAACCATAAGGGAAATAAAGGAAAATTGTGCAGTTAACTGTCTTACTTCTCTGCAGATTTATTTTTGACATTATACACATAAGTATCCTTGGACCCTATGTCCAATGAAATTATCCATCTAATAGCATGGGTCAGTTAGTTCTCAGCTACCTGGAGACAGCTCCTCTCAGCAAAGGCAGGTATAGATGACGACATTATCATCACCATCAAAATACCACCAACTGAGAAGAGGAAGTATGCAGATCAAACCTTATAACCTGTTGGACGACATTGTCCTCTAGGCCTGTGAGACTTGAATGATCCATAGAGTCAGAATCAGTTTTAATATCACTGGCATATGTCATGACATTTGTTGTTTTGTGGGAGCAGTACAGTGCAATACATTAAAAACTATAAATTCCAATATATACAGTATTGTGCGATGTCAATGGCACACTAGAGTTTTTAATCTACTTTCAGATGGTACAGTCTCCACAGAGCCCTAATCTCAACATCGTTGAAGGTGCCTGGGATTACCTGAAAATACAAAAGCAAGCGAGACAGCTGAAATCTGCAGAAGCACTGTGGCAAGTTCTCCAAGATGCTTTGAACAACCTACCAGCTGATTTTCTTATAAAACTGCATGACAGTATACCTAAGAATTGATGCAGTTTTAAGGGTAAAGCGTGGTCACACCAAATATTGATTTGATTGAGTTTTATACTGTTTTCTGCTCTTTATAGTAAATGTTTTGATATTTATACTTTTCACTTCTCTTTAAAGAATCATTTAACATATGCCTAAGACTTTTGCACAGTATAACTTAAACTACTCCAAAAAGAGAGAGAAAAATAAAAGAGTGAGATAGTGTACATAGGTTCATTGTCCATTCAGTAATCTGATGGCAAAGGGGAAAAAGCTGTTTCTAAAACGTTGAGTGTGTGTCTTCAGGCTCCTATATCACCTCCTTGATGGTAGCAATGAGAAGAGGACATGGCTTGGGTGCTAGAGTCCTTCATGATGCTGTCACCTTTTTTGAGGCTCTTATTTTGAAGGAATCCTCAAAGCTGTGAAGACTGGTGCCCATGATGGAACTGGCTGAGCAAACGCAACTTTCTGCAGCTTTATCGGGCCCGTCCATACCAGATGGCGACACAACCAGTTAGAATGCTCTCCATGGTACTCATATAGAAACAGCAGTCACCTCAGTGCATGAAACAGATCCAACCAATGTCCTTTCCACAAAATACTCTTCAAAGAACAGAATGTGGACAACTCTCGCTTAAAAATAAGTCACATTCTACAATTATAAAATGAGTTGCCCTGATTTTGGGCACCAGTATCTGATTTTCCATGGGCTTTTTTCTGAATTTCCTAGTTTGAAATTTGCAGATAAGAAAGTATAAATGCAATGCAGTTCAAACCTTAATCAAATTTTCTATTTACACCAACAAGTTGGACTTCAAAGAATTATTTGAATATATTAGCACAATCAACAAATGAACTACTTCTGCAACAGCAAAAACTCATTTCCTATTCTTACCTGCTCATCACATTTTAGTTTTGACAGCTGTTCATGCAGGTGGTTATTTTCCTGAACAGCATTTTCTCTTAACTGGCTTACTTGTGTTAGTTCAGAATTGATGGAATCATATTGCTGCTCAAGATTGGCTGTCTCATTTTCTTTATTGTTAATAGTTTTATTTAATTGACATACAGGTTAACTCAATGGCTAAAGCTGTGGTTCAAATTCATATCAAGTAACATGAATACTACAAACAGAGTATTATTTATGTGGTTGGGTGTTCTTGAAATATCTTCATCCACAGTATGTTTCAGACACGTAATTATATCTGTAGTATATGAAAAATGTGAATGCCTGGTTAAAGCATCAGAAATTATGACATCTCACTCACACCGATCATGACATCTGTACAAGACTCACTGTAAATCTGTAATACTTTATCCCCAAGATCTTGATTAGAGAATGCCAATTTGGAACAGGCAGGTAAGCAGATCCTTATTTGCAAACAATTAAAACAATTTATTGTGTGTGCTACTAAAGACATCAATTACCTACTCCAATCTCTCTCTCTCTCTCTCGTTTTACGGCGGTTGGCACTCAGCTTACTGGTGCATTACCGCCTCCTTCTGTTCCGGAGTGTGCGATGGATTCACATTCTAAATCCCTTCACCCAATCGCACACATACACATACCCTAACCTACACTTTATCCTCCCCATCCTAGTACCCTATTTCTGTTTATCCATCATATCCTATAAAAAAAACCCCGTACTCCTTAAGAAAGCTAAAAATACCCTGACCTGTGTTCTCTCACCCATGCCCAGCAACCCTTTTAATGTGAATTCCTGCACCCCCAATTCCCTTAGATTAATTCTCATCATCTCTCTCTATATCCCATACTTCCTGCAACTCAGAACTACATGTTCTACTGACTCCTCTTCCTGACATTCCACACACAATCCTGTCTGGTGTTTCCATATCAATTTCAATGTTAAGTTTAGTATTTTGTAATATACACTTAAGCTAAGATACCTACTCCAATCCTCCAAAGTCAATCCTTTATACAGGATGATTAGAGATCATTAAGATTGAAAGAAGTATCACTTGAATAAGCCAGTATATATATCTGTGATGGCAAGGAAAATCTTAGTAGGATAGAAGAATGTGTAGTAGTAGGTAAAATGCAGTTCTTGTGTTCCACGTCTTCGTTTCTCACAAAGCTAGTAGTAAGCTTAAAGGAATAATTTCAGCCTTCCGGATGGCATAGATACAGCCAGCAGCATAATCAATAAGGGCTCCCAGGGTCTTATTCCCCCCAAAATAAGAAATGATTATTTAAAGAGAAAAGTGGGTCTTGTAGCATGAAAGGGGAAACAAAAGAAAGACAAGAGGAAAGCCCAAAGACAAGAGATAAAATACCGACTGACGGTGAGGACACCAATGTCGGCGCTAGCAACCAAACTGAGCACGAGGATACGGAGGCTGTTCACGCGAACATGATGGCCGAAATGCAGGCACTTCATTCGGACATGAAGGAAGAACTGCGTGATACCTTGGGTTTTCTCTAGAAGGAACTGGCGGATTTCAGAGAAGAAATTAACCAGAAGTTGAATGTTATTGTTTGTGATTTAAAAGAAATAATGGGCAGAGTTGAGGATATGGAGCAAAGGGTGACAGAAGTGGAGGAATGGAAGACCGAGGCTGGGGAGGATTTTTCCTGCACACTGGAACTTCAGGAGATCATTCAAACTCCACTAACGAACCTGGAGGTGCGTTCACACAGAATAACATACGTATCCATGGAATTTCTGAGGGGGTGGAAGGAGACAACAGAGGAATTTCTGGCAAAATATATTAAAACAGAGTTGTCCCTTCCTGATGTCGCCTTTGGCATACAATGCTGTCATCGATCTTTTGGAGCCAAGCCACCACAAGGTTCCAACCCAAGATCCATGGACATCTACTTTCAAGAGTATAAAATTAAAGAGTTGGTGCTTCACTCAGCTTGGAAAAAACAAAAGATTTATTACAATGGGTAAAGAGCATTTTTTGATCAAGACTACCCAACCGAAATACTTATGAAAAGAAAGGCTTATTCCAGCATCAGAAAGATGCTTAAAGAAAAGGGGCTCCAGTTTCAGACTCTTTACCCAGCCAAACTTTGTGTGTTTTTTAGCACGGGACAAGTCATCTACAATAATGCATCGGAGGCGACGGAAGACCTGAAGAATAGAGGACTTTTCCCGGATTGTCCCGGAACCGTGGCCCCCAAGGAAGGCATGGCCACGGCGAAACTGAGACAACTTTCCTGGGAGACAGCGGGTGCAAAATTCCGCCATGACCAAGAAACATGTCTGAAACAAATCCAGGACAAGTTAAAGGAATTTCGATACAACAAAGATACTGCATGAGAGCTCTCAAAAGTATAGTGATAAAATATCCTTCAGCTAGGTCGGTAAAGTCATATGCACCTTAACACCAAACTATAATTGACACTATTAAGAACTTAAAAATAGAACATAAACAATTTTTCCTCTGTAAGCTCTTATTACTATAACTGACCACAAACCTGAGAGCTGATGATTGATTTTTGTGCACTGTCATTATTTCAATTATTCAGAGGCATCAACCTGCACAAAGAGGGGCCCCTTTGGGTTTAAGGTCTTCCCCCTCTTCCCGTCTTAGTTTAAACTAAACTTCAATGATGGAAGTCACAGATGATATATCTGTTGTTTATATGTTAAGTGTTAGTTTGTTGTACAGACAGAAGTTCATTTGTTTAGGTCATCTAGGGATATCTAACTATTTTTTATAAACCCTTTTTTATTAGTGTGGAATGCCATATCTAGAATACAGAGTAATCGCCCTTAACGTGAATGGGTTACAGAACCCAACTAAAAGGAGTAAGGCTATAGCTAAAATGAAGAGAGAAAAGCAAGATAAAAAATGTTGGCAAGAAACTCACCTTTCAAAGATTTAACATAAGAAGCAATGCAAAATGGGATTTAAAAATTGTTACTACTCTTCTTCTGAGAGGGGAAACACAAGGGGAGTTGCAATATTAATCTCAAATAAAGTAAATTTCCAGTTTTCCTCACAGATTATAGACAAAGAAGGGTGTTATTTACTGGTGAAGGGTTTTATTGATCATAAAGAAGTTACTCTGCTGAATGTTTACAGACCACCAGGAAATGATAAGCAGCTGATTAAGAAGGTTTTTAATATGATAGCTATGGAAACATCGGGTGTGGTGATATGTGGGGGGTACTGGAATATTCAATTACATCCTTCCTTTGTCTCCTCAGATAGAACAAAAAAAAAGATAAACCCGGGAACATTACATGTCAAAAAACTACTCAAAGAACTAGGCATGATAGATATATGGAAAGAGTTACATCCACTTCATATACGGTTCACCTTTTTTTCTCACCCCCACTCTGTGTACTCGAGAATAGATTTTTTTAAATGTTTAATTCAGAGAGACACAGGATTATAAAACGTGTAAGAGGGTAAGAGACCACACAGGGGTTTACTTAACATTACATTTAGACAACAAACCCAAAGATACCTTGTGGAGACTTAATGCCAGTCTTTTGAATGATCCCCTATGTTTAAAATACCTGAAGAAAGAGTTTGAAGATATATATATAATGATAATGGAACATTGTCCCCAGCACTCTGTGGGATGCTGCAAAAGTTGTTACTAGGAGTAAACTCATAAAGTGGTCAGCTCTGAAGAAAAAGGAACAAATCAAGGATCTTATTGAAAAATCACAATTTTTGGAGTAAGCACATGGAGTAAAATGATAGTAATGTCTTGAATCAAATTTTGGATACAAAACAAATTCTAAATAACATTTACGAAACTGAAGTTGAGAAGAAAGCTAAGTTTGTTAAACAAAATTTCTATGAGAATGGTCCCAAATCTACCCAAATCTAAGAAATTACTTGCATGGAGAATATGCAAACAACAGGCTGATATATATATATATATAGAGAGAGAGAGATAGAGAGAGAGAGTGAAAGACCCCCAGACTAATAAGATGCTTCACAAATTGGAAGACATTCAAAAAGCTTTCAAAACGTACTGCACAATGTTATACGCTCAGCCCAAAGCTGCAAAGTTAGCAGACATATCTAATTTCTTAACATCCTTAGATTTACCATCTGTAGGAACGGAGCAAAATAAACTAATAACTCAGGAGATAACAGAGGAAGAAATAGGTAAGGCTACATCAGCATTAAAAACAAATAAAACCTCAGGTGCTGATAGCTGTCCAGCGGAATGGTATAAAACTTTCAGAGAGATAATAATACCAATACTGTGAAATGTTTTAATTATGTTCTTGAAGGAGGGGAGACTCCGTTGATCTGGATTCAAGCAATAATTTCAGAAAGTGGTAAGGATCAGTGTAGATTATAGATAAGTTACATCAATATTAGCAAAAAGATTGGAAAACATAATAAAATTTAATTGACACTGATCAAACAGGTTTTGTAAAAGGTAGGCACACTCAGGACAATCTGAGACAAAAATAACCTGGAATCTGTAGTTATTAGCCTTGATGCTGAAAAGGTCTTTGACTTGGTACGATGGGAATATCTCTACTTGGTACTTAAGAGGTTTGACTTTAATAATCAGGTAGTTGGATGTCTGAAATCTTTATAGTCTCCCCCTAAAGACAGAATTAAAATAAATGGGAATTTATCTAAAACAATATTTCTTGAAAGGGGATGTCGACAAGGTTGCCCCCTAAACCCCACGCTTTTCGCTCTTTTTATCGAGACATTGGCCCAAGTAATTAGAGAAGACAAGATTTTAACAGGAGTACTGATAAGAAATATAGAATATAAGATTTGTCTGCATGTGGATGACATTCTCGTGACTCTTACCAATCGCATTGCAGGTTTGCCTAAATTATTATCCCTGGTATTAGCAGCACATTTGGAACTATGTAATTAGACCATTGACCAATGAATACCTAGTAGTGAAGTAAATGAACATACGAAATAATAAAGTTCAGATACCAAATGACATACTGACATAAAAACACACCATACATATTTTCAAAAGCAGCATTTTGTGAAAACATCTACGGAGTACTTACTCAACAACTGATTCCAGTTCACTTACGTTCTTTGCCTTTGGAAACAAGTAATAGTCAATTAAATACATATTTGATTTAATATGCAGGCATTAAAAGGCATGACATTTTGCAAATGTTCTACACATCTACTCTAATTGAATTAAACAAATAGTGTAAATGCTGGTGCTGGGTTCTCAGATTATTATCTGTGTGTTAACTGTTAACTGCATATATAAAGTGGCTTCTCTGTAGAATTATAATGAAATGGCTTCTTTGTGGGTAACTGATGAGGTAATACTCTGTTTAGTTGGAATGTTTAGGTTATAATTATTGATAACAGAGCAACTAACCAATGGTAGCAATGTTGTTCTATCTGTACGTGTGGGAACCTGGAGCGAGTGCGCGGGATTTCCGGGAGGAGAACTGAAGAGGAAGGACGTGCTCTGGTCGATCACCGAGATTGGTCCCAGGCGGCGGGTCAAGGAGGTCGGAGAAGATCGAATAGTGAACCGAAGACTTTGATAATTGAGCTCCAACGGTTGTGCACAAATTGATTGAACTTTGATAAGTTTTGGTACCTTTTCTTCTCTTTTTATATTGTATCACTATTAATTACCTAGTTCTAGTAAGATTTATAGTGTACTCTGTAAGTGTGCATTGTGCGCTGTCTGATATTATGAATGTGAGTTTGTATCAGTGTGCATTACACAGCATCCACGCAAACGGAAGACCGGGTTTAGCGAGTGGACGGATCTTCCCTGAGACATACACGAGCGATAGCCTGGCCGTTACTTTTATGGGGTGCTCGTCCCGGATTGAATTTTGTGGATACTGGTGACCACTCTGCTTAAATAAAATACAGTTGGGATGGCAGCTGCTGCTTTTGTGCTGCTGATGTGTGGCTGCGAAGGTGGCAGAGAGCAATGCGTGTGTGTTGAGGGGGTGGAGACTAGTGTACCGGGTGAAGTGTTACTTCGAGGTTAAAACTTTTGGCGAAGTGGAGATTGTATCACGGAACTTTGATTTTGAGACAGGTGCAGATGTAGTGTTCGTGCAGACAAGTGAGGACATGACAGGGGCGGATTGGCGTCCCCGGGGAGGTGGGGCCATGGCGCCTGCAGAGTGTCGGGGAGGGAGGGGCCAAAGCTCAGCGAGCAGAGTTACATGCAGAGGGGGTAGGGGATCTTAGGGAATGGATTCTTTCAGTGCTGGAGGATGAAGGGAAAGAGTGGTCAGATTTGGAAAAGGTGGTCAGTTCCCATTCCATGGTGAAAGGCAAGAGCTTGGAGTTGGCCTCTGCACTTACCTCCTTTGTGAGAAGGGCAGAGGGGCCCCGCCAGAAGATGAGTTTTCTCGGGGATGATGCCCCCTCCACAGGGCGAGGAGGACTATGAGACATGGGTTGAGCAAACGTCACAGTTGTTGAGTGAGTGGCAGTGCTCGGATGAGGATGAGTGACAAAGGTTAGTGGAAAGTTTGCAGGGAGAGGCGGCTAGGGTAGTGCGAGGTGTGAAGGGTAACCAGCCTTTGGCCATTCTGGAGGACGATATGGAGGCTTTGCAAAGTGCCTTTGGGTTGACTGGGAGCTCCTCGGGGAGTTTCAAAACGTGTATCAAGAGGAGGGTGAGAAGCTCTCTGTGTACCTTTTTTGGCTAGAGAGACAGCTTAATGGATTGCGGTGCCGGGGGGTGGGGGGCATTCGGGATGAACAGGTGGATCAGTTCAGGATGGATCAGGTATTTCGGAGTGCCCAGTCCGAGGACAACATTGCTTGAAGTCTCTGCCATTCTTATAAAACGCACCCTCCTCTGACGTTCGTTCAACTGGTCAGAGATGTGAGAGGGGTTGAGTGCGCGTTGAGGCCACAGGAGGACTCTGTCAGCAGGGTGAGATCCTCAGTTGTAGCCCCCAGTGGGGACGGGAGAGGAGCCGGCTCTACCCAGCAACTGATAAAGGAGGTGGTGGCCGAGCTGAGGGCTGAGGGGTGGGTAGGGAGGACAAAGCCCCCCAGAGGATGGTCAGCGCAGGATGCTGTGAGAGACTGTGAGAGACAGGAGGTGTGCTATAACTGCAGGGAGGAGGGCCACTTTCTGCGGGAATGTGAGTGGCCGGAAGCCCCTAGGGGGGTGAGTCCCCGGGGATCCAAGAAGGGAGAGGTGTCGGGAAACTTAGAGGGGACCCAGTGAGGGAACAGCCTGGTGTCTCTAAGGGAACATGTTCCCAGCAATGTACCAAGGAACCCTTGAAAGCAAAAGACTTGATTCCGGAAGGAATAGTCGGACCCTGCTCTAACATGTCGCTATGGATACAGGGAATCTCTGCTAAAGCCATGCTCGACACCGGGTCACAGGTCATACTACTACACCGGTCATTTTAAAATCAGTACTCAAAGCATTTGCCATTGACCCCATTCCGTGCACTGGAGTTTTGGGGCGTCAGTGCTAGGGATTATCCGTATGACGGGTATTTGTCAGTAAAACTGGAGTTTTCAGAAGCCGATGTGGGAGTGTCTGAAGTTTTGGCGACATGAGCACTGGCTTGTCCAGACCCAGCTGAGACAGTGGGTGCTTCAATTCTGACGAAGACCAACACCCTTGTGGTGCGGAGGCTCATGGGGGCCTGCCAGGAAAGGGCGAGTGAAAACTGTTTGGGCGCCCGTGCCGTGCACCCAGTGTTCCATGCTGCTTTTGAGTAAGTGCGGCACCACCCTGGGCCGGAGACTGAATTTAAACGAGGGATTGTGTGGTGCACCCAGTCGAAGCCTGTGATAATAAGGCCTGGGGAAGTAGCGAGAGTGATGGGATCCCCCAGATTTCCCGGAGTGCCTGATGGCGAGGCCCTTTTAGTGGACGCCCCGGAAGACCTCGAGGGGGAGACACGATTTCTGGCTGGGGTGCTGGCGAGGTCTGAAGTGCAGATGCCCTCGGTGGTACATACCAGGCGGATAGCCATGAGGGTCAGGAACACTATGGCAAGAGAGATCACCTTTAAGAGAGGCATGCTGCTGGCACATTTGTTTCCGGTGACGGTAATGTCTAGCGCACCGGTGAAGCCCACTAAGGGGGAAGGGTTGGAAAACAGAGGAAAGCTGACCGCTGAGGCCTTTAACTTTGGGGACTCTCCTGTGCCGCCGGAGTGGAAACGCAGGCTGGTGGAGAAGATGTTGAAGCTGGAAGATGTTTTTTCTCTTGGCGAGTTTGATGTGGGTTGCTCCAAGAGCACTCGCCATACCATCCGAGTGTCTGAGGGCACCCCATTCAGAGAGAGGTCCCGGCGACTGGCCCCTGCAGATGTCGAAGACATGCGGCAGCACTGGTGCAAGTTGAAGGAAGCTGCAATCCTCACTGAGTCCCGTAACCCCTATGCATCCCCAATAGTAGTGACCCGGAAGAACAGAAGGGTACGCAAGTGTGTGAACTAAAGGACCTTGAATCGGCACACCGTCCCTGACCAGTATGCGGTCCCAAGTGTCGAAGATTCGCTGGCCTGTCTGAGTGGAGCGAAGTGGTTCAGTGTGCTGGACTTGAGGGATGGATATTACCAGATCCCGATGTGTGAGGCCGACAAAGAGAAGACGGCATTTATATGCCCTCTGGGGATTTTCCAGTTCGAAAGGATGCCCCAGGGCATATCGGAGGCCCCTACCACCTTCCAGAGGGTCATGGAGAAGATGGTGGGGGATATGAATTTGTTTGAAGTTTTGGTGTACTTGGATGATTTGGTGGTGTTTGGAGCCATGTTGGAGGAATATGAAGCGAGGCTACTGAAGGTGCTAAGTTGGCTGAAGGAGGAAGGGTTAAAACTCTCCCTGGACAAGTGTCAATGCTGCAAGATGTCTGTTACCTACGTTGGACACACAATCTCACAGAATGGAGTAGCTACAGACCTGGCTAAGATAGAAGCAGTGACCATGTGGCCGAGGTCCCGGACTGTGAGCGCTCTGCACTCTTTCTTGAGGTTCTGTGGTTATTATCAGAGATTCTTGAAGGGCTACACCAAAGTGAGTCACCCCTTGAACCAGGTTCTGCGTGGTTACCCTTCCGTGGGGAAGAAAGGAAAAGGGGGACAAGATGTTGGAGAATATCTCAAACCATTGGAGCCCTTCGGACAGAGATGGGATGCAAAATGTGAGGAGGCTTTTAAATCGCTGAAAGAGTTGTTGACCCAGGCACCGGTGCTGGCTTTTGCGGACCCCCGATTACCCTATGTACTACACACTGACGCCAGCCGACAGGGATTAGGGGCCGTCTTGTACCAAGATCAGGGCACTGCGTTGAGACCTGTCGCACTTGTCAGCCAAAGTTTGTCACCCTCCAAGAGAAACTACCCCACCCATAAGTTGGAGTTCCTGGTGTTGAAGTGGGTGGTGGTGGATAAGCTGAGTGACTGTCTCTACGGAACCAAGTTTGAGGTGAGGACGGACAACAACCCACTGACTCATATCCTGACTTCGGCGAAACTGGATGTTACAGGCCATCAGTGGTTGGCAGCTTTGTCGGTATATGATTTCAGCCTGAAGTACCGGCCGGGAAGTAGGAATGTCGATGCGGATGCTTTGTCATGTGGAACAGAAGACAGACAAGGAGTGGGAGAGCATTCCTGCCCCTGGGGTGAAAGCCATGTTTCAGTTTGCTATCACCGTGAAGGCCGAGGAAAAGTAGAGGCCAGAGCCAGCACTGGACCCATTGGGGGCTTCTGATGACCCCCAGTTTAATGTGACCTGACTGCAATGAAGACTTAAGCAGTTGCCGGAACTCAGTCCAGGGGAAGTGGCAGCTGCTCAGCGAGATGACCCGGGCATTGGCACTGCTTGGAGCGTGGTGGAGAAGGGGGATGTGGTGTGGGCGGAGAAGACAAAACGCGCTTCAGTGCATCCGTTACTGAGGGAATGGCCTCAGTTGAAGTTGAAGAAGCAAGTTTTATATCGGGTAACGTCATCCCCGGACCAACCTTGGCGTTGGCAGCTGGTCCTGCCTGAGAAGTATCGGAAGATTGTGTTGAAGTCCCTGCACGATGATTCTGGACATTTGGGGGTGGAGAAGACCTATGGATTGCTCAAAGACAGGTTTTACTGGCCCCGAACAAAGGCGGAGCTGGAAGAGTATTGCAAGTCATGCATTTGCTGCATACGCCGGAAGACGCTGCCTGTGCAGGCTGCTCCGTTGTCACACTTGCAAAGTGTGGGGCCGTTGGACCTGGTGTGTATGGATTTCTTGGCCATAGAACCCAATGCCAGCAATACAGCGAATGTTTAGTCATCACAGACCACCACACCAGGTATGCTCAAGCGTTCCCCACCAGGATTAAAGGGCGACCACGGTGGTAAAAGTGCTATGGGAGAAGAATTTTCTGCATTATGGTCTTCCCCAGCAGATACATAGTGACCAGGGACGAGACTTTGAGAGTAAGCTCATCTACAAGCTGCTGGGTATGTTGGGGGTTGAGAAATCGAGGGCAACACCCTATCATCCATAGGGCGATCCCCAGCCAGAGAGGTTTAATCGGACGCTGCTAGACATGGTCAGAACTCTGGAGATTAGCAAAAAGAGCCAATGGAGTCAACATATTGGGCATCTGGTTCACTGTTACAACTCTACCCGAAATGAAGCTACCGGGTACTCGCCCTATTATTTGATGTTTGGGCGCGAGGCAAGGTTGCTGTGTGTTGCTCAGCATTTAACTACATGTTTTGAGTTTTCCAAAATCCTTCCATCAAGGCTTCAGGTAACATCTGCACTATATTTTTTTATGTCAGGAATTGAAAACTCATCTACCAGTAAACTCAGTTGGAAATCGCTAGAGATTGCAAACTATCTTGGCAGCAAATCTCAATGAGCAAATGTAACAGAATGACCGTTACCCAGCTTCAAAGAGTTTCCCATTCTTGATGAATGAGATTATGCTGCAAATGCTTTAGATTTAACTTCATAATGACAAAACAAACTAAACAATTAGACCCACTTTCAGATTCTGCATGACCTTAAAAAAAATTTTGCAGTCTTTGGGAAATATCAAAAGGTGTAGCCAGATCAGCATAGATGAATAATTTAGTAACTCTTTTAAAATCACTAACTTTTAGGTGAAGATTCTCTTGCAGAGAAGCAATTGTTTTAGTCTTGTCATCTGCAAGCTCATGTAAACTTTTGTTTATCAAGTTCACAGACTTTGGTGTGGTCGGAGCTAAGCTCTTCTTGAAGTGAAGCAACACGCCTACTCAGATCATCTATTGGGATGAGATTTTGAACCTTACTTAGTATGCTATAGGTTTATTTAAATAATTGTGATGTTCATCAAATATTTCTTTAGACAATGTTGCAATCGTTCAGGAAATACATCTTTTGCTGAGAGCACACTTTCACAACCTTTCTGCCCATCTTCAGGCTTTAAATATTTACATCCCAGAAAATCATTTTGATATGGCAACGTACCAATCAAAGCAAGGTACAGAAGAATGTAAGGAACAGAAGCTAGAGGTAGGTCATTGGGCCTTTTGTTCCAATTTTGTTCTCCCATTTATCAAAATTGAGACTCATCTTTTTCAGTGACATTTTCCAGATTTATCTCCATTACCCCAGATTCCCTTAATTCCCAGAAATCTATTGATCTGTGTTTGGCCTGCAGAGTACTCCAGACAGCGAATTTCACAGATTCACTGCTCTCATAGTTAAGGAATTGCTCCTCATGTTGGTCCTATACACCTACACCTACTTTGAAACTGTGCCTCCTGGATTCCTTAAATAAGGAAATCATCTTTCCTGCATCCAGCCAGTCAAGCCCTGGAATTAGCTCAGTGAACCTTTACTATGATCCCTCTGTGAGAAGTACTTTTTTTTTGAGGTAAGATGACTAAAACTCTACACCATGTTCCAAGTATGATCTCAGCAAGATTACATGTAACTGCCACATCTAGATCATACTGATAACACTGCCCACTCTCTCATCCATTAACAAATACTCCGGTTTTCTCTTGTGTGAATACCTCACATTTCAGCATACTGACTTCCATCTAAATAATTCTTGCCCAGCTGCTCTTCCTCCCCCCCTCCTCACAACCTACAGCTATCTTGAAAATATAGCCTTTAGCCCCCTGAGACTCAAAGAATTCCAGTACAGCATTCAAACATGAGTTTCCTACCAACTCACCTCTTATACTTTAAATGACTTTGTCTTTGCTATTTTAAGCTTGATCCAAATTTTACATCAAGATTTATGAAACCAAGGTTACTTGCACTGATTTTTCTTATTAATAGCATCACAACATTTCCTTTTCCTTCTTGCCTGTCTTTCATAAATACCAAACCATATTGGATATTTAATTCCCAGCTTCTGTTGCCCTGCAGTCATGTCTTCGTAATGCCAAATTAAATCTGGCCCATTGCATATGTTAAAAGAAAATATATTCAGGATATTTTTCTTTGTGTGATGTTCAATTAATATCAGGCAGAGTTAAAATCAAAAATCTGATATTTTCCAAGATCATGACTATAATTAATACTTATACAATATATATTTATGTACATATTTAACATCTTTCTTCAATTCTTTCTAAGGTTTGAATAGGGACAGGACTTCAGCCCATCACGTTCACATAGACCATTACGCTAATCTAACCTCATCCCATTTGCAAAACAGATTGTTTTTTAATCCTCTGTTCATTATTGTTGATAAAAGCAAAAACTTTAAATGCAATAGTGGTGAATATAATCAGTAAAGAAAAAGCAGATGACTTTCCCCAGTGAATAGCTGACTCATTAAGAATGCAAATAACTGATTTCCAGTCTGAAATTAGCAGGTGGTGGCTACATAGGAAGAAAGTACTACCCTCCCATTTAGGCAGAAATGGAGCTAAAAGTATCCTGATTACTGGTTATTAATTGCCACATAAAGGTGTATATTAAGTTAATAAGCTGTTCCTCACAACCCTGATGATCCTCAATGACAAGACTCCTATTGGACACAATGATTGCTTAATCAACATAGTGGATAAAATTGCTTGAGCTAAAATTCAAAAGGATGAATGAACAGTTACACAACCTCAATGGTGTGTGAAAGGCACGCATGGATGATGGCTTTATCTCAATTTTTTGCATCCATACATGACAAAAGACAGAGTGAGCCGGGAGCAGTGTGAAGGCTTAAGGGCTTTGACTCAACGGGCTTAGGCAGAAGCGGGCGAGGCAAGGTAGGTTTAGTTTTCAATTTTTCCTGTTATTTGAGGAAAGGGGAAGTATGAGTGTGAGGGCAGCTTGTTGTTCTTGGTGTCGGATGTGGGAGGTCCTGGAGTCTCCTAGCCTCCCGGAAGTCCATATCTGCACCAGGTGCACCGAGCTGCAGCTCCTAAGGGACCATGTTAGGGAACTGAAGCTGCAGCTCGATGATCTTCATCTGGTCAGGGAGAGTGAGGAGTTGATTGAGAGGAGTTACAGGCCGGTGGTCACACCAGGGCCCTGGGCAGCAGACAAGTGGGTCACTGTTAGGAGGGGGAAGGGGAAGAGTCAGGTACTAGAGAGTATCCCAGTGGCTGTACCCCTTGACAATAAGAACTCCTGTTTGAGTACTGTTGGGTGGGGGGGAACAGCCTACCTGGGGGAAGCAACAATGGCCGTGCCTCTGGCACAGAGTCCGACCCTATAGCTCAGAAGGGTAGGGAAAGGAAAAGGAAGGCAGTAGTAATAGGGGACTCGATAGTTAGGGGGTCAGACAGGCAATTCTGTGGACACAGTCAGGAGACCCAGATGATAGTTTGCCTCCCTGGTGCCAGGGTCTGAGATGTTTCTGATCGCGTCCAAGATACCGTGAAGTGGAAGGGTGAGGAGCCAGAGGCTGTGCTACATATAGGTACCAATGACACAGGTAGGAAAAGGGAAGAGGTCCTGAAAGGAGACTACAGGAAGGGAGTTGAGAAGAAGGACCACAAAGGTAATAATATTGGGATTACTGCCTGTGCCACTTGACAGCGCCAATAGCAATGGAATGAGGTGGAGGATAAATGTGTGGCTGAGGGATTGGAACAAGGGACAGGGATTCAAGTTTTTGGATCATTGGGACCTCTTTTGATGCAGGTGTGACCTGTACAAAAAGGACGGGTTGCACTTGAATCCTAGGGGGACCAATATCTTGGCGGGGAGATTTGTTAAGGCTACTGGGGAGACTTTAAACTAGAATGGTTGGGGGTGGGAATCAAATTGAAGAGTCTAGGAGAGAGGAGGTTAGTTCACAAATAGAGAAAGCTAGTAAACAGTGTGTGAGGGAGGATAGGCAGGTAATAGAGAAGGGGAGCACTCAGACCAAAGATGTAGGAGAGAAGGAAGAAAAAGAAGATAGTAAAGTTGTATGCACTGCTAGGGATAAACAGAGAGTAAGAGGTAGAGAATTTCTTAAAAACATTTATTTTAATGCTAGGAGCATTGTAAGAAAGGTAGATGAGCTTAGAGCATGGATTGATACCTGGAAATATGATATTGTAGCTATTAGTGAAACATGGTTGCAGGAGGGGTGTGATTGGCAACTAAATATTTCTGGATTTCATTGCTTCAGGTGTGATAGAATCAGAGGGTCAAGAGGAGAGGTGTTGAATTGCTTGTCAGAGAAAATATTACAGTGGTGCTTTGGCAGGATAGATTAGAGAGCTTGTCTAGGGAAGCTATTTGGGTGGATTTGAGGAATGGGAAAGGTGTAGTAACACTTATAGGGGTGTATTATAGACCACCTAATGGGGAGCGAGAATTGGAGGAGCAAATTTGTAAGCAGATAGCAGATATTTGTAGCAAGCACAGGGTTGTGATTGTGGGAGATTTTAATTTTCCACACATAAACTGGGAAGCCCATTCTATAAAAGGGCTGGATGGTTTGGAGTTTGTAAAATGTGTGCAGGATGGTTTTTTTGCAGCACTACATAGAGGTACCAACTAGAGAAGAGACAGTGTTGGATCTCCTGTTAGAGAATGAGATAGGTCATGTGACAGAGATATGTATTGGGGAGTACTTCGGGTCCAGTGATCACAATGGCATTAGTTTCAATATAATTATGGAGAAGAATAGGACAGGATGCAGAGTTCAGATTTTTGATTGGAGAAAAGCTAACTTTGAGGAGATGTGAAAGGATTCAGGAGTGGATTGGGACAATTTGTTTTATGGGAAGGATGTAATAGAGAAATGGAGGTCATTTAAAAGTGAAATTTTGAGGGTACAGAATCTGTATGTTCCTCTTAGGTTGAAAGGAAAGGTTAAAAGTTTGAGAGAGCCATGGTTTTCAAGGGATATTGGAAACTTGGTTTGGAAAAAGAGAGAGATCTACTATAAATATAGGCAGTATGGAGTAAATGAGGTGCTGAAGGAATATAAAGAATGTAAAAAGAATCTTAAGAAAGAAATTGGAAAAGCTAAAAGAAGGTATGAGGTTGCTTTGGCAAGTAAGGTGAAAATAAATCCAAAGGGTTTCTACAGTTATATTAATAGCAAAAGGATAGTGAGCGATAAAATTGGTCCCTTAGAGAATCAGAGTGGACAGCTATGTGTGGAGCCAAAAGAGATGGGGGAGATTTTGAACAATTTCTTTTCTTCAGTATTCACTAAGGAGAAGCATATTGAATTATGTAAAGTAAGGGAAACAAGTAGGTTAGTTATGGAAACTATGATGATTAAAGAAGAGGAAGTATTGGTGCTTTTAAAGAATATAAAAGTGGTTAAGTCTCCAGGTCCAGACATGATTTTCCCTAGGACCTTGAGGGAAGTTAGTGTAGAAATAGCAGGAGCTCTGACAGAAATATTTCAAATGTCATTACAAATGGAGGATTGGCGTATTACTCATGTGGTTCCATTGTTTAAAAAGGGTTGTAAGGGTAAACCTAGCAATTATCAAGTTTGACATCAGTGGTGGGTAAATTAATGGAAAGTGTTCTTAGAGATGGTATATATAATTATCTGGATAGACAGGATCTGATTAGGAACAGTCAACATGGATTTGTGCATGGAAGGTCATGTTTGACAAATCTTATTGAATTTTTTGAAGAAGTTACTAGGAAAGTTGACAAGGGTAAAGCAGTGGATGTTGTCTATATGGACTTCAGTAAGGACTTTGACAATAAGGTCCTTGACACACGGAAGGTTAGTTAGGAAGGTTCAATCGATAGGTATTAATATTGAAGTAGTAAAATAGATTCAACAGTGGTTGGATTGGAGATGCCAGAGAGTAGTGGTGGATAACTGTTTGTCAGGTTGGAGGCCAGTGACTAGAGGTGTGCCTCAGGGATCGGTACTGGGTCCAATGTTGTTTGTCATATACATTAATGATCTGGATGATGGGGTGGTAAATTGGATTAGTAAGTATGCAGATGATACTAAGATAGGTGGTGTTGTGAATAATGAAGTATGTTTTCAAAGCTTACAGCGAGGTAGGGCATTGAGGAATGCAGTAGAACAGAGTGATCTAGGAATAATGGTGCTTAGTTCCCTGAAGGTGGAATCTCATGTGGATAGGGTGGTGAAGAAAGCTTTTGGTATGCTGGCCTTTATATACCAGAGCACTGAGTATAGGAGTTGGGATGTAATGTTAAAATTGCACAAGGCATTGGTAAGGCCAAATTTGGAGTATTGTGTACAGTTCTGGTCACTAAATTATAGGAAAGATGTCAACAAAATAGAGAGAGTACAGTGGAGATTTACTAGAATGTTACCTGGGTTTCAGCACCTAAGTTACAGAGAAAGGTTCAACAAGTTACTTCATTATTCTTTGGAGCATAGAAGGTTGAGGGGGGACTTGATAGAGGTATTTAAAATTACGAGGGGGGAGAGATAGAGTTGACATGGATAGGCTTTTTCCATTCAGAGTAGGGGAGATTCGAACAAGAGGACATGAGTTGAGAGTTAGGGGGCAAAAGTTTTGGGGTAACACGAGGGGGAACTTCTTTACTTAGAGAGTAAGAGAGTCAAGTAACTTCTTTACTTCTTTACTTTACTGTGTGGAACTAGCTTCCAGTAGAAGTGGTACAGGCAGGTTCGATAGTGTCATTTAAACAAAATTGGATAGGTATATGGACAGGAAAGGAATGGAGGGTTATGGGCTGAGTGCTGGTCGGTGGGACTAGGTGTGAGTAAGCGTTCAGCAAGGACTCGAAGGGCCAAGATGGCCTGTTTCCATGCTGTAATTGTTATATGGTTATATAGTTAAGAAAAAGGTCTTACACAGATGTACAAAAATTATATTAACTAATTGCTGTTCTTGTTTAAAATTAAGGAAGCATTTGGCATTGCCAATCTTTTCACTTTGTTGAACATTTTCATCCTCTGCAGCTTGTAGATCAGCAGATTTTGAGAGGCATCTTTGGGATTCAGCAAGATTATCTTCTGCTTGCTTCAATAATGATCTACAACATCACATTTCATATTAATATCATTACAGTTATTGAAAGCATTGGTACATTGCTGTTTCACTTGCCTATAAATATTTGACAAATTTCAAAGCAATCTTGATTCTCCTTTTTTAAAAAAAAGCTAACATGAATTTAAATTTCCTTATGCAGAATTGATAGATGTTAAGGTAATATTCAGTCAATACCAATATAATAAAATATAATGTCCCAAACAGAACTACCTAGGTGTTACCCATAGCCCTCTATTTTTCTAAGCTCCATGTAGCCATCCAGGAGTCTCTTAAAAGACCCTATCATTTCTGCCTCCACCACCACCGTTGGCAGCCCATTCCACAAACTTACCACACTCTGCATTAAAAAAATTACCTGATATCTCCTCTGTACCTACCTTAACACTATGCCCTCTCATGCTAACCATTTCAGCCCTGGGGAAAAGCCTCTGACTATCCACATGATCAATGTCTCTCATTATCTTGTACACCTCTATCAGGTCACCTCTCATCCTCCGTCACTCCAAGGAGAAAAGGCCAAATTCACTCAACCTATTCTCATAAGGCATGGTCCCCAATCCAGGCAACATCCTTGTACATCTCCTCTGCACTCTGACTCTTTTCTAGGTCTTCTAACATTCAGAAGGCTTTAATGAGATCTGTCCTCATCGTAAATTTCAGTGAGTACAGGCCCAGAGCTATCAAACGTTACTCATATGATAACTCTTTCATTCCTAGAATCATCTTTGTGAACCTCCTCTGAACCCTCTCCAATGCCAGCACATCTTTTCTTGGATGAGGAACCCAAAACTGTTCACAATACTCAAAGTAAGGCCTCACCAGTGCCTTATAAAGCCTCAGTATTACATCCCTGCTCTTATATTCGAAACCTCTAGAAATGAATGCTAACATTGCATTTGCAATCCTCTACCTGCAGGAAGAGGAAGGCAAATGTCAATGACTCTACTTGCAACTTAACCTTCATGATGTTCTGTACAAGGAGTCACAAATCCCTTTGCATCTCAAATTTTTGGATTTTCACCCCATTTAGAAAATAGTCTGTATATTTATTTTACTTATTATATTTATTTACTACCAAAGTGCATGACCGTGCATTTTCCAACATTGTATTATTTCATTTGCCACTTTCTTGCCCATTCTTCTAATCTAAGTCCTTCTGTAGCTTGCCTATTCCCTCAACACTACCTGCCCCTCCACCAATCTTCGTATCATCTGCAAACTTGGCAGCAAAACCATCTCTTCCATCATCTAAATCATTGATAAACAGCAAAAAAAGAAATGGTCCCAACACCGACCCATGTCACCTCACTGACAAAGATGTCCACGAGCTCTTTGTAGAAGAGATCAGGAAAAGGTAGTTTTCTAAAGAAAAGTAATTTCACCTGATTTGGTTGCTTTTTCCTCTCAGTCCGCACAAATATTCAGATGACTTTCTGGCCAATATTTCACCTTCCTCCAGGGATGTTACTCATCTTTGAGGTGCTTTCTTTCCTTTTCCAGCTGAGAAGAATTAGGTTTTATTGTGATAAGACTGACTGATAGTAAGGAGTTTACAGCAGGTGCAGACAACAATCAATACAAGTGAGCAAATACAGCGTTACATCCATTTGCTATGAAACTATATTTCATAATGCAAGATCGCGAGACACTCCCCCACTAAAACGATTGGTCTAAACTATCTGACTCTCTGGCCAATTCTTCACCGTCTTCCTCCAGGGATGTTACTCTGTCTTTCAGATTTTTTCGTTCCTTTTCCAGCTGAGAAAAATTAGGTCTACAATAAGACTGACTGACAGTAAGGTGCTGACAGTAGGTGCAGACAACAATACAAGTGAGCAAATTCACCTTGTTACATCAATTTACTATGAAACTATATTTCATAATGCAAGATCTTATGACACTCCCCCACTAAAACGATTGGTCTACACTAGATCAGCTAAGGTCGAAAAAGGGTTTAAAGTTCTTTTGCACAAATCAATGTATAATAATGTGGTGAACTACATATACCTGTCTGGACATGCCCCTCTTGCTGACTGCTCCTGTGGCTCCTCCCACAGACCCCGGTATAAAGGTGATTGGTGCCACAGACACTTCCTCCGTCTCCAGGATGTTGTGTGATGGTCACTTGCTGCTTGTGCTTTCTTCCAGCCAATAAAAGCCTACCTTAACCCACGTCTCAGAGTTATTGAAGGTGCATCAAATAACTATTATTTACATTTACACAAAAACTAAACTGTATTTCTGTTGTGTAGTACACATCACATGATTACTCTCATCTGTATAGCTAACCACAGTCCAAGGAATGTAACAGTCATTTTATCTTGACAATACCAAATAGGTTTAAAATTTCTAATTGCGGTATTAAATCTTAAAAAATCAACATTGCTATATGGCTTAAAAAATCACCATTACTGTATGGCTTTAAAAAAAATCACCATTAATGTATGCACAGAAGCCTCAGGTCTTCTGTTTTTTGTTCCATATCTGCCCTCTCATTAATCGCAGTCTCCTGGGAAATCTATTGGAATATTGAAACCAGTAAGTACTGATAAATTACATCTGATATTTTTCTGCTCTATATATGAAAAGTAAGAACTTATACAAAACCTGAATGTAAATTCACCATTGTTATAATTCAACAACAGAACACCTACAAATCTGCATGCTATCAGAATTTATACAGCACCCAGATAATTCTAGAAAAAACTTTAATGCCCTCAACTGAAGATCATTGCTGCCTCTCTAGAGGTGTTCTCATTTATTTTACCCAGATTAACGCCATTGTTAATATAGTATTAACCATCCATTGCCTGCCAGAAGCAATAAGTTTAAGGGAAAAGGGAATTTGATTCAGATAACTGAGCTATATTACGACATTAAATTATTAACAAGGTGAAAGATTACACTGAAGG
This sequence comes from Hypanus sabinus, assembly GCF_030144855.1. Taxonomy (NCBI): domain Eukaryota; kingdom Metazoa; phylum Chordata; class Chondrichthyes; order Myliobatiformes; family Dasyatidae; genus Hypanus; species Hypanus sabinus. The sequence goes on along the minus strand of NC_082710.1, from coordinate 31,181,657 downwards.
TACAAAATATTAATATTGTATATTTATGTGTTATTCAGTCATAAATTTCTTGCATGATGCATATTACATGGTCAAATAGAGAAGATAATAAGGGCAGACATATGCATTCATATGTCATGTTACCTGTGAGGAAATTTACAACTTGCAACAGTTGCCAAATCAACTCTTTCTAACAGAGCAGTGATTAGTGCATTGACTGAGCCTTGTACGATAACACCAAACCCAGATTCAAATATGAATCAAGTAGAATTTTCAATGTGTTTACGTTATAGATGTTAAAGACTGAATAAGCTAGTCTTTTTTTTAAAACCTGCAGCATGGGACACTACAGAGTTACTTTTTAGAAGTATATACATCATGAGTGGAATAGATAAGGTAAATAGTCATATCCTTTTCTCCAGGGTATGGGAGTATGAAACTAATTTTAATCTGAAGGGGGAAGATTTAAAGGTGAACCCGAGGGGCAATATGCAATAAAACATGTAGTATCAGATTCCAACAGAAACACAACATGTTCCTTCCACCAGAAACATTAATTACATCTCTTTCCACAGATGCTGCCTGACAGTTTTCATTTCATGTTTCATCATAACTTTTAGTAGAGGAACTTACTATTTTTTCTCCAGCCTGGCCTTTATATAATTCTAGCCCACACCAACATGAAGTGAACAGATTACAAAAAATAATTATTTATCAAAAAATCCAGGACTAATTTAAAAGTAAAATAAATAGCAGTGGTAACACACACAGAATGCTGGAGGAACTCAGCAGGCCAGGCAGCATCGATGGGAAAGAGAACTGTCAATTGTTCGGGCTGAGGATTTCCAGCATCTGCAGATTTTCACTTGTCTGTAAATTGCAATGGTAGTTTACTTACACAAAATTATCAAAATTCATTAAAGGTCGGGCGAATAAGGTTTTTATTTCCTTATTGGAGTTACTACTTTCGGAAGGAAACTGGATTTAAATCGTAAGCCTGTAATGTAAAATTCTAGTTACAATCTCAGATAACTCAGGCATATTTCACTGAAGCAACCAAGGCACAGGAGGAAAGCCTACTGCTCTGTCCAGAAATAACAATGCATCAGCGAGACCAAAGTAAAAGTCATTACCCAGTGACAGGAGCGGATGTTAGGGGGAAATAAAGCGTCAGTGTTACAGCAGCATGAAGTAACCCATAAGGAAATTGGTGTATGAAATGTAATGATCTGAATCAGTTGGACAATATCATCCATTTGCGTGTCTCCTCAGCAAATCCTATGTATACGGGGGTTTTAGATCCCAGCCTGAAATCAACTTCTCTGGATGCTATTTTAAGGTTAATGTTCTATGACAAATAGCAAGCTTTTCCAATAAATGACTTTCGGATCTGTTAAAATGATACAGAAGTAATCATCTAATGTTTATATAATAACTTGTTTCCATGACTTTTAGGTTTAAATTGTACATTTCGTCACCTTTAGTCATTCTCTGAGACAGTCTCGTCTGGTCACTCTCGTCAGGTCCAAACCTTGCAGAATGTCCTCTGCTTTTTGAATAAACTCTTCCTGAAACTAAGTAATTCAATGCAGTTCGGTTCACAACTAATATTTAAACTATTGTTTCAGAATCAATTCTGGCAAATTGTTAAGTACCTTCACTGTTAAAGATAACAAGAAATAAATGAGATTCCTTATAACAGTCAGCAGTCAATGGTATTTGTAAAGTTACAGTGTTGATTATATATGCCTTGGTTACATTGCCCTCATGAATATGTAGTGACTGATAATGCAATATTGACAATAAAGTCCAGCACGTTGTTAATGGGGAAAAGCTGAGTAATTTCTATACTGGAGGGTGACTATTTTACAGCACTCATGGAGGTGTGTTATTATAGTAAGTAAAAATTTATTTAATCTTATTCCCAAAGGCATCTGAATGTTCTCTCCTAAAAATCTTGATCCAGCAGAAGCCAATATGATCATCATTTTGAATTGACATAGGTCTTTTCACTTCATCATTAAATGAAGGACATTAACCAAAACTTTCAGAATTTGAACAATTTCAGTGTGCAGAAATGAGAAAAATCAACTGATTGGGTGGTGTCACAGCAAAGACCAAGGAATTGACAGTGGACTTCAAGAAAGGGAAGTCAAGGGAACAGACACTAGATCAACGGAATGAAGAACATCATCCTCGACCTCGAGGGATAGCCATGACAATTGTTACAACCATGGATGGGGACATCTTTGTTATGTCCAAGGTTTACTCTTCTATGTGCAGAATGAGAATTGGCAAACCTGTACTAAATGGTACAAATTCAAATTGGTTATTAACTAAGGACAAATCATTGTCATAATTTCAACTGCACAAAACAGGCCCTTTGGCCCACTGTGTCTATCCCAGCCATCAATTATCTACAAAAAGGAATAAACAGTCGACATTTCAGGCTGAGACCCTGAGACTGGAAAGAAAGGGAGAAGATGGCAGAATGAAAGTATGGAGAGAGGAGGAAGGAGGACTAGCTACAAGGGGAAGCCAAGTGGGTGAGAAAATTGAAGGGCTGGAGAAGAAGGAATCTGATTGGAGAGGAGAGGAGAGCAGACCATGGGAAAAGGAAAGGAGGAGGGGGTAAGAGTGGTGGTGATAAGCAGGTGAGGAGACAAGTTAAGAGGCCAGAGTAGGGAATAGATGAAGAAAGAAGGGGGAGGGAAACAAATTACCAGAAGGAGAAATCAATGTTCATACATCAGTTTGGAAGCTACCTAGACAGAATATGAAGTGTTGCTTCTCCACCAAGAGTAATCTCCTTGTGGCAAAGTGAGGAGGCCATGGACCAACGTGTCAGAATAGAAATAGGGATAGCAATTAAAATGGTTGGCCACCGCGAAATACCACTTCTGAAAGAAGGTGCTCGACAACGTGATCCCCCAATTTACGTCAAGTCTTATCGATGCAGACTAGGCTGTATTGGGAGTGCTGGCTAAATAGATGACTCCAAGAAATTCACAGGTGAAGTGTTGCCACACCTTGAAGGACTATTTGAGATCCTGACTGGGGATAAGGGAGGAAGTGTATTGGCAGATGTAGCATTTCTGTCGCTTGTTGAGATATGCGCCAGCAGGGAAGATTAGTGAGGAGGGACGGAGGAACAAACGGACAATGGAATCAGATCTTTCAAAAATGCTGCAGGCAATGAACAGGAGAAACAGAAATAGCCTGAATTAACACTGATATTTGCATTGAATGGACAAAAAGTACCATGAGAACTGATGCTTTCCATCAACATCATCTCTACAAATTTGAAAAGCAGAACCCCAAAAGCATTGATCATTCCCGCCTTTTACAAGCTGATCATCAAAGTATGATGCGTTCCTGTGGAACCATGCCCATGGAAGACCTTCAAAAGATTTTGAAATTTTAAGCACCCTATTTTCCAGCCTCACACTTTTTACACTTCTTCATTGCTTTCATTCATCCATTTAAGTTTCAGTTATGCAAGTTATTCAATCACACCATTTCTGCAAACTTTATACACATGTACAACCAAATTAATGGAACTGAATGTAAACAGCATATTTTACTTCAATTCAAAGTAACTAATAATAATTATTCTTATGTAAACAACAGAAGACATTAAACTGGAAAAGTATGTTGAAAATTATTATGGATGAGATGTTACACGAGTTAAGTGCAATGGTGAAATACTAAAGAAAATATAAAAGAAGGCCTGCATTATTATTACCAAATGATCTCCCTTGTAATGATATAAGAACAGGTATGTATGCTTTCAAGGATGCTAATACATCAACATTGAGGACAGACATAGACTATGAGAGAGTAACTTGTACAGCATTCTTAGTACTGAGGCTAGTGGAAGGGGAAATAACCATCAGCACATATTAGAGCAAAAGAAAACTGGGAAAGCTGCAGCAATGTGGGATTGTGGATCACGCTGCTCATTCATGGTCTTCACAACATTGTGGATCAATTATGCAAGAAATTATGGGCACTGGAAATCCAGTTCAGATGTCTGAGAGAATAGCAAGTGAATGCACATCAGTTTGACATGGACTTTCTATGAATTTTAATCAAGTTCACAAACATACCAAGTCTGCTTTCAATTTAACCTTTATATATTTTAATACAATTAAAGAAAAACATTTTCCTTCAACTGTATAATGAAACGTATTTGACAGACGACTTCAAGAAATTCTTTTCACTTCAGGTGATTTGATCTCAAAGGACTGTTGTTGGCTGTAAATTGGGGGTAGCACCTGCCAAGGAAAGCATGAAGATGTTGAAAAGAAAGTGTTCTGAACAAGACGCTCAAACTTCTTTGAAGGCAAATGGGTAACTTAAGTAATGATTAGTAATGAGATGATGCAGGTGATGTTCTGAATGCACCGCTATATATCCAGAGGGCCTGAGCTTGCTCAACATCCAGAATTTTTAAATTACTTTCTGCAGCTGACATGTATGCCCTACATCCATAGTTCAATGTAGCCTTCATTAGAGCTTGATAAATATTTAATAGCGATATCCTGCTCGCTCCCCAATCCTGCCCAGCAAGACACCTCAATACGTTGTTTATTTTTTTACATTTGTTTGTAATTTTCTCGATTTGCTTTTTCCGTGTAAATTTCTCAACAAATAACAAACCAAGGAACTGAATTACCTTTACTTGCTCTAATTTTTGTTCTTATAATTTCACAGAAGCTGGTTTGTGATTTCTTGAGAAACTTATCACTTGCGACTTACTTATAGACAATTTGAAACCCCATTTATTCGCCCACTCCTCCACTTTATTTATTGCATATTGCATTTTCCTTTGTGTATAAATTAAATTTCTTCCCCTCACCCACGAAGTCCCATCATCTGCATATAAGGATTTCCCCATACTATGTTCAACTTGCACAAATATGTCATCTATCATTATGGTAAATAGTAATGGATTGCAGACACTACCTTGTGGCATTCCGTTTTCAACCAAATATGTCCTGGAGTACTTTTCTTCCACCTTGACTTGAATTGTTCAATCCAAAAGAAAGTCTAGGACTCAGTTATATAATTTCCCTTCCACCTCTAATTCTTTCAATTTAATTAACATTCCCTCTTTCCAGAGCATATCATATGCCTTTTCTATGTCAAAGAATACTGCCAGGACCATTTCTTTATTTGAGCCTTCCTAATTTCAGATTCCAAATTAAGTATTGAGTCTACTATAGTTCTTCCTTTACGAAAACCGCTTTGGTAGGAAGAAGTAAGACTTCTTTTTTCTGGAAAGTATGTAAGCCTATCAGTTACTCATTCCATAAGTTTACCTAGCTGTGAAGTTAATGCAATTGGTCTATAGTTTGTAAGCCTCTCCTCACTACAGGAGAAAAAAATCTCAGGGTTCTACGTGGTGATATGTATGTACTCTGATAATAAATTTTACTTTGAGCTTTGAACTTTGACCCTATAACACTTGCACATATTCTAGAAATCAAAATATAACACATTCGTTCCTTCGCTTTCATCTTCTTTCCAAAAAATTAGTTATTAGTTTTCATAATTCATTGAAAGCCAACAAGTCCTCACCAAGGGCTGCGGATGGCAATTGACTGTCCTCACACGGCTATAAGGTGGAAGATAAATGCAGAGAAAGTTAAACCTACTGAGGAACAAAGAATACTTTCTGCACCTTAGACTCTCAATGCCAGGATCACTTGCTGAGAAGGTGTTTTGTAAAAACAATTCGATTTTAGGCTACTGCATAACAGGCAATGACTCTCTGGTAAGTCTCAGAAAGATATGCAGAATAGGCTGCGTAACTCATGATTGGTGGAAAAGGAATCAAACGGGAGGGAGTGCAACTGATAAAAAAGGTTGAAGCGATCAGGAGTTCACATTACAGTGTGGATAAATGTTAGCTGTAAGCACCTTTTAGCTGGAATAATGGCCAATCAACACACTGCTGTTTAAAACTAGATATATTTTAAATGATCTTTTGTACTGTTAGGGCATTATTAGGGGCCATAGCTCAGGCCATGCTGAGACCTGATTTACCTTAATGTAAGCATATAGACGCTGGTGCCTGATTTTATCAAGGTGTCTCCAAAAGGCAGTAATCTTACTGCTTTATATGGGTATTTCTGAGCCAAAAAATAATGGCATTCTGTTTTAGATTGTGATTTTTCCTTTGCTAAGAAGTCATATCTTACCATGAACATGATTACCAAAGCCATTCTGTCATATGCCTTGAATACAGATAGAACAGTTAACAGAAGAAAAAAAACTTCAAAACATGCTTTTTTTTGAACATTTATGAAATACCTGAGGCTGTCAGGAAAGGGATTCTTGCATCAATAAATTCTATTCCTTTTAAAGTTGAATTTGTACTAGAAGGACTCAAAAGATGAAACAAATGACACATTAGTGGCACAGAGCAGAGATGGGCAAGAGTGCCCAGAGAATAGTTCCAAAAGCAACAACAAAGATTTTGGAAGGAAGACAAAAGATAAATGGGTAGATTCTCTGCATGAACTAGGACAATGATTGCTTGAAGTATATAGTTACTTGAAGTCAATAACATCAGTCATTTTAAGGCAGAGTGTTATGGGCATTTAGTGATTGATGGAAAATTGCATTCGGTTTCCAAATTGTTCAACATCAATTTCTTTGACTTCTAGTAATTTTCCCTTCTTTCCACTTCTCTCTTTTTCCGTTCCCCATTCTGGTTACCCTCATCTGCCCATCATCTCCCTCTGGTTCCCTTCATAATGCCCTTTGTTCCATGGTCCCCTATCCTCTCCTTTTAAATTCATTCTTCTTCAGCCCTTTACTTCTTCCATCTTTCCCCTCCCAGCACCTTATCTCAAGTTCTCCTTCACTGACACACCTCACCTGTCACCTGCCAGCTTGTACTTTTTCTGTTCCCCTCCACATTCTTATTTTGGATTTTGCCCAGTTCCTTTCCAAGGCTGATGACGGCTCTCAGCCCAAAACATTGACAGTTAATTTCCCTCCATAGATGCTGCCTGACTTGCTGAGTTCCTTCAGCATTTTATGTGCATGTTTTGCTCAAGATTTCCAACATCTGCAGAATCATTTGTACTTATGGTTTTGTATATTTCTAATTTCATACATAAGAGGCCCAATTCTTCAATTTTTCAGCCATTTACATTCACTCGTCCCCATTGTTCCAAATGGTATAAAATTTCCAATTCAGAAATATCTAAAGATGGTCTATACAGTATGATTATTGACTCTATTTCAATGCATCAAGATTTTCAGTAATAGGGTGAGGAGCAGCCACTGCACAGAAAATACAATGGGAAAGATCTGCCACTGGCAAGTCACCTTTATTTCATCAGGATTAATTTTTTGTGGATCTCCTATTGTGCACCTTACTCACAGGTTAGAACCTTGTGCAGCACAATAGCATTACGTGATGCTCCACAAAAAGGAATGAAATGCTGAAACTGTTGCAGGAAAAATTACCCAACAGCAAAGCCATGCTCCTGTGCTTTGACAAGTGTCAAGATTTTGATTGTAACTGATCATACCCTGCATCCCACAGAGTAAGTATTCTAATGGGAGGGTGAGGCAACTAAGGCTGGCAAGGGAAGTCAAAGACAGTAAACAAGAAGACATATAATATATCAAAAAATTTGTGGGATGTTATAGAATTGGGGAGTTTGAAAAAACCAAAAGGCAAATAAAAAGCAATAAGGAGAGAAAAGATGAAATATAAATGTAAATATAGCCAATAATACAAAAGAGAATACCAAAAGTTCTTTCTGATATGTAAAGGTCAAAGAAAGGCAAGAGTGGATATTGGGCAGCTAGAAAATAATGCTGCAGAAATATCAAAGGGTGGGTGAACCTATTTAGTATCTTGCATCATTTGTCATTGTGGAAGACCCCAGCAGTATGCCAGAAATTCAAAAGTGTCAGGTTGCAGATGAGAAGATAGAAGGTGAAGATGCTTGGGAATCTGAAAGTTATGAAGGTAGATAATTCATCAGGGCCAGATGGATTACACACCAGGTTTGTGAATGAGGTTACTGAAGAGATTGTGGTGGCATTGGGAGTGATCTTTCAAGAATCATTAAATTCTGGAACATCTTCATAGGACTGGAAAATTTCAAATGTCATTCAATTGCTTAGGAAAGGGGAGGCAAAAGGCAGGAAATTATAGCTCAGTTGACTTGACTTCAGTAGTCTGGAAGATGTTGGAGTCTATTATTAAAGATGAGGCTTCGCGATTCTTGGAGGCACATGATGAAATAGGTCAAAGCCGGCATGGTTTCCTTAAGAGGAACTTTGCCTGACAATTTTGTTGGAATTCTTGGAGGAAATAGCAAGCAGGATAGACAGAGGATAGGCAGTAAACATATTATACTACGATTTTCAGAAAACCTTTAACAAGGTGCTACACATGAGGCTGCTTAACAAGGTAAGAGCCCATGGTATAACAGGAAACATATTAGAATGGATAGAAGATTGCCTTACTGGCAGGAGGCAAAGAGTGGGAATAAAGGTGGTCTTTTCTAGGTGGCTGCCAGTGACTAGTGGTCTGCAGCGGTCATTATTGGGACTGCTTTCTTCATGTTATATTTCAATGATTTGGATGACAGAATTAATGGCTTTGTGACCAAGTTTACGAATGATTCAAAGATAGGAGGAGGGGCGGATGGTGTTAGGGACCTAGGGAGTCTGCAGAAGGAATTGAACAGATTAAGAGAATGGGCAAAGAAGTGGAGATGTAATATAGTGTTGGGAAGTGTATGGACATGCACTGTGGCAGAAGGAATAAAGGCATAGACTATATCCCAAATGGGGCGAAAATTCAGAAATCAGAGGTGCAAAGGGTCTTGGAAGTCCTCATGCAAGATTCCCTAAAGTTAAACTTGCAAGTTGAGTCGGTGGTGAGGATGGAGTATGCAATGTTAGCATTCATTTTGAGAGGACTAGAATATAAAAGCAAGGATGTAATGCTGAGGCTTTATAATGCATTGAACAGACAGAACTTGGAGTATTGTGAGCAGTTTTAGGCCCCTTCTCTGAAAAAGAATATGCTACCAATGGAGAAGGAGGTTCATGAGAATGATCATGGAAATGAAAGGGTTAACATATGGGATGAGTTTGGTGGCTTTGGGCCTGTACTCACTGGAGTTCACAGAATGAGGGGAGATCTCATTGAAAGCTATTGAATAATGAAAGGCATAGATAGAGTGGATGTGGAGAGGATGTTTCCTAAAATCGGGAAATCTAGGATCAAAGGGCATAGCCTCAGCAGAGAAGGACATCCCTTGATAACAGATATGAAGAGGGATTTCTTTCACCAGAGGGCAGTGAATCTGTGGAATTCATTGCTACAGACAGTTGTGTTGGCCATCTCATTGGATATATTTAAAGCAAAGGTTGATGGTGTCATGAAATATATTGGTTTGCAGCAGTACATTGCAATGCATAATATTAAAAAACTACAAATTACAATAATATATATAATAAGTAGGCCAAACACAAAGAAAAAACGAAGTGAGGTAGTGTATATGAGTTGTCCATTCAGAAATATGGTGGTTAGGAAAAAGGTGTTCCTAAAATGTTGAATGAGTGTCTTCAGACCCTTGTACTTCTTCCTTGATGGCAGCCTGAGTAGAGGGCATTTCCTGTTTAATGGAGGTCCTTCATGATGAATGCCGCCTTATTGGACCTTCGGGTTTTGAAGATGTCCTTGATGCTGGGGAGGCCAGTGCTCATGATAAAGCTGACTGAGTTTGCAGCTTTTCCCAATCATGTATTATGGCCCTACTATACCAAATGATGATGCAACCAGTTAGAATGCTCTTCACAGTACATCTGGAGAAATTTGCATGAGTCTTTGGTGGCATACCAATTCTACTCATTTTTCTCATGAAATATAGCTGCTGTCATGCAATCTTTTTAATTACATCAATATATTGGGTCCAGGATAGATCTTCAAAGATGTTGATATCTAGGAACTTGAAATTGCTCACTGACGATGAGGACTGGTGCATGTTTTCTCAGTGCAAGGGTACAGTTTTGACACCACTTAACCAGCTGATCTATCTCACTCCTGTATACCTCCTTCTCACCATCTGAAAATTTGCCAACATTGGTTGTGTCATTACAAATTTATAGATGGCATTTGAACTGATCCTAGCCACACAGTCATGGGTCTAGAGGAAGTTGAGCAGTGGGCTAAGCACACATCCTTGAGGTGCACTATTGTTGATTGTCAGCAAGGACTGTCAACTCTGGTCTTTTTCTTCAATGTCCAGTCAAACCTTTTGCAGATTCAGCAAGCATATATCTCTGCATAACTGCTAGGATATTCAAGATGTTTTATACATAACTGACCTCCAAATAGAGGTCTTCCCTGGAGTATAGCCAATAGTTACGAACCTCCTGACATTTCTCATGGGTAAATTTCAGAACTACCAACAGTTTCCAGCAACTTCCAGGCTACTGTGTATCAAAGTGCGTGAAAGCCGTCCAATTGCCTGCCTCTATAAATTTATTAAGTGGCCTTAGCTTACCCTAGATTGCATTGCAATTAAGAGAACAGAAAATGGAAAAGAGAGAGGAAGCCCTTTGATGCCTATCATTTCTATAATGTGGCAGTGCAGCATTTAAAGCAAGTTACTCACCAGCAACAAGACCCACTTTAAAGTTTGCAATAAGGAATTTTTAGGCATGTAGTTGAAAGGATCACCAACACTAAAAGTGAAGTATTACCATTTTTAAATTAAACATTGCTTTTTCATTATTAATCTTGTAAGCAGTCTTATAAAGAGGCTACTTAGCAATAAAGTAGACATCTATTTATTATTGTGCAGGGTAATACATTCTTTGTTCAGTAACCAGTTAAGTGGTTGATACAAAGCATTGGTTATGCTTGTAAATGGCAAGATCACTTTTCCTTTCACCTTTACTCTCTGAACAATCACAGTGCAATTGCAGACTTTGATAATTAAGTAAAATGTGGACTGAATTTCTGAAATCTCTCGCCCAGCATAGTTCAGCTCATGAGAAAAGAGATAATTGCTCTATAATCATTTTTTGAATACAAGAAAAAATACTGGCTTAATACTTTAGAAAATGTCCTGCTGTTCAAGTCAATTACTCTTTGATAATGGGTTTAAGGAAAAAGTGGACTTTTTCATAATTAAACATATCGTATATGTCAATAAATAAATTTTATTGGTATTTCAGATGAATAGGAGAATCATAGGAAACAAAGGGGAATAAATCTGAATATTTTAGTAATGATCCCATAAAAGTTAATTTTTAGTTTATCTGTACCCAGAGTAGGCAGCACCTAAATCATGATGGTCACGTCATGGAAGGTAAAGAATTGACGTTACATAGGTTCATCTAGACAATTCAACAAACATGTACACTCTGAGGCCACTTTATTAGATACACATGTACACCTGCTCATTAACGCAAATATGTAATCAGCCAATCATGTGGCAGCAACTCAGTGGATAGAAGAATGCATACGTGGTCAAGAGGTTCAGTTGTTGTTCAGACCAAACATCAGAATTGGAAAGAAATGTGATTTAACTGATTGATGGTACCAGAAGGGATGATTTGAGTATCTCAGAAACTGCTGATCTCCTGGGATTTTTACACGCAACAGTCTCTAAAGTTTACAGAGAATGGCTACAGAAAAAAAGACTGAACATCCAGTGATGGCAATTCTGTGGGCAAAAACGAGAGAGGTCAGAGGAGAATGGCCAGGCTGGTTCAAGCTGACAAGAAGGCGACAGTAACTGAAATAACCATGAGCTAGTAGTGTGCAGAAGAATATCTCTGAATGCACAACACATCGGACCTTGAGGTGGATAGGCTACAGCAGCAGAAGTCTACAAACGTAACCTAATAACCTAGAATAGCGAGTCCCTAATAAAGTGGCCTCTGAGTGTATGCAATTTTGTAGTGAATACCAAAACAATGAGATCGACTCAGAAGTGAAAATCAAAAACAGTAATCATGATAGATGTTGGAAATGTTAAATGAACTGTAAAAACACTGTCAACACAGAGAAAAAGCATTGATAGATAGCCACACATCTAGTTTTATCATGTGTCAATGCTGTGAAGTTTTTCAAAAACTATTAGAACTGAAATGAACTACTACATAGAAGTATTACAAATTATTGAAAAGGTTAAAAAAATCACATAAGCAACACTCATGTATAATCAAAACATAACTACAAACACACACAAGGCAAAAGGCACCTTACCTTTGCCATGCTCCTCTCAGCTAGAAAATTGCAATCTAATTGTCATGCCCATAGAAGCAGAGTACAGAGAAGGGTATACGTATTGTTTAAAAACTCAGAATTTCATCTTTTTCTTATGCATACATTGAAGTCCTGAAGTTACTCTCACTTACCCAGCACTTATAGGTCTATGAGTCAGTCTGAGTTAACGCTGTTATTTTATGAGATGCTGGTCAATTTCTTTTACTAGTAAGGTTTACACTTTTTTGATGCATTGAAGTTTAATTCTTTGATACATTATATGAAAACGGTTCACTTCTTTAACTGATACTGGAAAAAATAAAAGTATATGTTTGAAATTGGAGTCCTCACAGCTGAGTTTATAATTGTAACAGCAACTATTGCTCCATCTAAGTCCAAAGCTCAGACATTGCCTTTCCTCAATTGGCATAAATTGTTTTTTTATTTAAAACTCAATACTTATGAATTTAAAGAGAGACAACCCTTAATCATAGCTAAGATTTCAGGAAACATCATCATGTGAGAGTTAGCTCCACAATTTCATGGTCCGTCCCTACTGAAGCAGAGGACCTCCCTATTGCACTCATCACATCTGTTACCATGTAATCTAATATACTACATAAATTAGAGTTATATGTAGCAAGGATATGGGCAAATTTGGATTAAATGTATTTTTTTCTTAATCAGGAAACTTGACTTGAAACATACATTTTGTGCAAATTTAATGTTACCTATTTTATGATTTACTGTACAGAATGAAGCTTTGTTGTGTCATTGCAGTCATAATATATAGGGATCAAACTCCAAAGCAAAATATGAACATGGAGGTGAAACATAGCTTCATTTGTATTTAATGGCTGACCTTATGCTTATTTTTATTTTTTTATTTCTGAGCAGATGAGGCTCATCAGCTATGGTTGGCAGCTTATCTAGGAGAAGGGAAACACTGATTTCAAACTAACACTGCCTTGTAGCTATACCCATTCACGGGGAAGGCTTCAGGAGTAAACCCCAAGGAGAAGTCCAGATCTGGAGCCCCAAAGGCAGCCCTACATTGAGATCTACACTGACCAGGACCTCCTGTGATGCTACAGGTGCCAAGCTATATTGGTCTCTACTACTCCTTTAGATTCATCAACACTGTGGAGAGGAGAAGCCTGCTGCATGGGCAACAGCTCGCTCTCCATATTGTACTGCCCTGGCTTGCGTATTGACTGACGGCAACAACATAAACAGCTCGGACTCTATGTCTATGGTCTACCCCAACCAACGAGGGGGGCCTTATACACAACCATTAATCATATACTTACTTGCTTAAGAATTCAAGGAAGCAGATGATTCTCCTTTCATTTGACACTCATCACTGTGGGAAAATCTCTTCTGCCACAATTTGATATTACTACAAAGTCCAAAAGTAGTCTTCAGTCTGGGAAAAAAAGATATGGAGGTGGTCAAGGTTGGGGAAAGGGCTTTGAAATGGTCTGAGTATATTGACTAGTGTGGCTGATAGCACAGAAATGACATTAAGAGTATATTTCAGTTGGTCAGCATATATTAGGACCAGATCTATAAATAAAATACACAACAGAAATATAATGCTGTGAAGTTAATAGTTTTACCTCAATGTTATCAGGTTCAGATTACAGTACAACAATCTTCTCAATCCCTGTTCATCATTTAAAATTAATTCAAAAGAACACATTCCAGTCTCCAGTTAAATGGGTCCAGATTACAGTGTCTAGTCTGATGTTAAGGAATTCTTGTCACACAAGGACACAAAGTGTCTTTGCAATGTTTCTTCGGCTTGTTCATGGAGATTCTTTTTCAAGGAGACTGTGTACAAAGTGAAAGAGTTGTCAGATGATTGGGTTGTTATGTCAGGGAGGTGAATTCAAACATTCAGACATCGCAGACATTCCATATCTTTTCATTCAGCCACCCTTGTCACATTTTACACTGAAGTGGCTGCAATTCATTCACCACCCAGCCAATTAATCTTTAATTCTTTAGTATTTTTGTGAATAACATTTGAAAGTGCTCTTTGCTCAAGAGAAACAAAAATGTTAAGGAAGCCTGGCATTTGTACAACTACTCACTGCTTTGATATGTGGGACTTGGGAAGAGTCAAAACACAGACTTCAGATTTGCATTGTAACTTTAGATTTTTGTACACAACAGAGATTCAGGTGTCTGTCAGTGAAGACAAGTTAAGAATTAAAGGGAGTAGAGGATTAGCTGGTAATTTAGTTTCAGGCTAAATGGCAATTTGTTGTGCAACTTGGAAAAAGGACCATTTCCCTCAGACTATACAGTTTAAACTCATTGTTATGTGAATTTCAAAGACCTTTATAGCCAAGGAAATGATAACTAAAAAAAATCTGTATTGTTAAAACTTCAATCCTCTTTGTGCACATCAAATAATGTGAAAGTACAGCTCTTACTTTAGACTTGATGCATGCTGATTTCAATCACTTCTATTTGAATAGGCATCTATCGCTATTGAGTGTCATGTTTAAAGGGCTTATGTGGAGATTTTAGGACTATTGTATAAATCCAGTTTTTAGACTGCTGGAATAGCCTTTCCTGCAATCCTTTTATACAAGTTTCTACTGGTAAACAAGTTCTTGAAGCTCAGTGCACATACAAATGAATCTCTTTTTCTGGGTGCTGGGATGAGGAGGAGTCTCACCAAGCAGTAAGCAAAGATAATTGTCTGCCTATTAGTACACTTTGAGACTCAGTTCTCCAGGTAGTTGTGAAAACAGCCGAAGAGGCAAATACATATACAGTATGAAGGCCTATTCTGCTGAATGGCTTTTCAGAAGAAACCCTAACCTAACATAACACCTGTTGCATGATATAAATGAAACTGGCCACAGAAGGATGATTATCCAAAAAGCCTGATGAACTACGGTCAAGAAGTCAATAAAAATATCTTGAAGTCACTGTTACATCCAACAGGTAGCTACCTCAACAAGGTCATTGTAAGCACAAAGTTACACACAACTTTTGAACAACTACCCACTGCTAAAATGATGCACTGGACTATGACATTATTGGTCAGCCGGACTGCACCTGTTTCTTGCCATACCATATGCAGATTTATATACATAATGCTCAGAATGGACCACGTGTAAGGCTCCTCTGTTCCTTCCCAAAAAACTATGTTTACATCCCGGGCATTCAATTAGCATGTTCTTTCATGCTTGCTTTTGATTGTTAACTTCCTAGCACTTGAAAAAGGCTGCCAACAGAAGGTGTCGCTTTGTGATCTTTTCGGAATCACTGTTCATGCTATTAAGGCACATCCTTAACGTCCATTGCTTGAAATTTCACTTCCCGCTCATTTCCAATGTGTTGTCCTTCAGCATTTAAACTGCATCTGGTTCTGAGAACAGTCATGCAAAAAACACTGGCTCTTGACCATTGAGTGCTATTTGCACATTACCGTTCTGTCAAAGTTAGCATTTATGCTCAACCATTCGGAACTGATTAACAGTGATACAGAAAAATCAGCACAATCTCTGTGAACTATTGTGGGGTTAAATTTAACCAGAGGTCAAACCTTTGAAAGACTTCTATCTGGTGGCTCATAATAACGAGCAAAAGAAAGATTGGATGGTCTAATATTACACTGTTACCTTTTAACCTCCCCTGCCTTCACTTGAAATTAACCGAGTAACCTTGGTTTGCTGAGACATACATTTCTTCCCTCTGATTCCAACAAGATTTCAGTTCCCAGTACATACAGGAGAATCATATAAAGCTATCTATCATTTTCACTCATTATTATTTGATAGTATGGGAAATAAAAATGTCACATTGCTGTGGTGGTGGTGATGCTCATTTCAAATTGTACATTTAAATCATATTGATGGGGAGGGAAAGGGGATTCTGGACTGTACTGATTTTATATTATCTTCCCATTGGGAGTACTTGATGAAATCATCGACGCCACACAGAAAGTATTGTATAAAATTCATCTAAAACCGAACAAAGCAAGAGCAGCAGAAAAATGTCACTAACATGGAATTTTCTAATTTAAATGTAAAATAAAATCAATATTTTATAACACCTAATCATGCTCCAGCATCAACTTAATGATTATAAAAAGGGTTTCTAGGTACATATAACGTGGCAGGGCATTCAGTCCATAAGGACTACAAGTCCACCCTGCACATCAGCAGCAGTGATGCTTCTCTTCCTGATAGACTGAATGTCTTTTATGTTCAGTTTGATGCACAGAATGATGTGCCACTGAGGAAGACACTCTGTCTGGCCTCAGCTGATGTGATGAAGACCCTAGCCAGGGTCAACTCGCGTAAAGTTGCATGGTCCGATAACATGCATGTTTGGATGCTGAGGAACTGTGCAGTCCAGTTAACAAAGGTGCTAACAGACTCTTCAACATCTCACTGGAACAGTCCACTGTCCCCTCAGGCTTCAAGGTGGAGTCTAAGAGCGTCACAGTAACCTGTCTCAGCAACTACTGTCCAGTGGCACAGACCTGAACGATGAAGTGTTTTGAGCGGCTGAATATGGGTTGCGTTAAATCACATTTTCCTGCTACATTAGACCCTTTCCAGTTTGCTTTTTCGCTCAAGTTGGTCCACTGACAATGCCAGCCTTTTGACCTCCACACCATCCTGTTCCACCTGGAAAATGACACCTTACATGCCAGAATGCTGTTTATTGATTTCAGCTCGGTGTCTAATAAGATTATCCCTCAGAAGCTAATGTGTAACCTGTCCTTGTTTGATGTCTCTCTGTAACTGGATCCTGGACAAAATGGCCACAGAGAGTCCATGTTGAGAGAATCATCTCTAACTCCACCACACTGAGCATTGGTGCTCTCTAGGGCTGTGTGCTCAGCCCACTGATGTTGACGCTGCTGACGCATGACTGCATTGTTAGATCCAGTTCAAACTGAATCACCAAGTTTGCTGGTGACACACCAGTGGCTTGACCTCATCAACAGCAACAACAAGATGGTGTACAAAGAAGTGGTACAGCAACTAGTGGAATGGTGTGAGCAAAACAGCTTAAGTCTCATCATGGACAAGACCAAAGAGGTGATTGTGGACTTCAGGAAGATACACTCCTCACTGCACACACATGGCTCCTCGATGGAGAAATTCGGAGCACCAAGTTTCTGGAAGCGCACAAAATTTATGATCGCACCACGTCCCTCAACACCAGCTCTTTGGTCAAGAAAATGCTGCAGCGTCTCCACTTCCTGAGGAAACCGAGGCAAGTGAGGCTCCCTCCTCTCTCATTTTAACCAATTTTTACAGGAGCACTATTGAGCGTGTCTTGACCAGCTGCATCACCATCTGGCATGGGAATTGCAAGGCATCTGACTGCAAGTTCAAACAAAATATTGCAAGGACAGCTGAGAGGATCATTGTGGTCTCTCCTCCACCCATTTATCAGGAGTGCTGCACACACATGACCCTTAGAATTGTCAATGATCCCTCTCATCTATCCCACTATCTCTTTGACCCCCTATCACCAGGAAGGAGGTACTGTAGCATTAAGACAAGAACTGTTAAGATGGGAAACAGCTTTTTCCCCACCCCTGGCCATAAAAACAATGATCTCCCTGTCACCACCCAGGTATCATAACATACTGTAAGAAGCACCAGTAATATTAAACTGCATATTTTTTAACTTATATGGTATATGCACCTTATTATTTGTTAACTTGTTTGTGGTAATATTACTTCATGTGTTATGTGTGTGAGCTATATACCACATACTGTGTTATATACTTTGGTCCAGAGGAACGATGTTTATTTAGTGGTATATACATACACAGTCAAATGACAATAAACTTAACTTGAATTTGAACTGGAAACTGATTATCTGACTATGAACCTGGAATATCAAAAGATATTTTTAATTACAAGTAGTTTTGATTTTTTTTCCAAAGTTAGCACTTAAGACAAGTGACCCCTCAAGTTGAGAATTCCGTTACAGGTTAGATAATAGCTTCATAGCTTTAATAGCATTCATTTTACAATCCTTAAATAATCAAAACATCACAGAGAAAATACGTAAAAAAAGCTACATATAAATTAATTGTTTGGTGACAAAGATGTATCATTGCATAACAAAGGTTCTTGAGAAATTGATGTAATATCCCATAGACTGTTGATTCAGATAACAAGGGGATACAAGGATGAATAGTTTTATAATTAGTCAGAATCAAAACAAACTTTGAAACTCTGAAAGTCTAGTTTTGTTTCAAAGTCTCAAATTTGATTAACTTCAAGAATGTAACTATGTCATGAAAATAGCAAAAATCCCCCGCAGAAAGACACTTAAAAAGTATGCTATTTTATTCCATGTTTTTTTATCCTTTTCTTTGGTTGTGGGGTTATTTCAAAATTCATTCCAAATTTATAAACTGAAAATGCTAGAAATACTGAACAAGTTAGGTATCATCTGATCTTAGTTCTCAGCTTCCCATACTCAGTTAATACATAGCAAAAGATAAACAGCTGGAGGAACTCAACGGATCAAGTAGGATCTGTGGAGGGAGAAGGATGGTTAACATTTCAGGTTGAGGATGTAAAAGGAAAAAATCCAGTGTAGAGAGTTGAGAGACAGAAGTCGGAAGGTGATTTGTGGAACCAGATGAGGGAGTGTTGATGGGTTTTAAAGGGTGCAGGTGGGGAAGGGAAGGTGGTAGGTTTGGGACAGAGGTTGATAGGTGATAGATGGAACCAGATAAGAGGAGATGGTGGGCAGATGGAATCAGGTAGGGGAGGGGATAGTGAAGAAGAAGCAGGAGAAAAAAAAGTTATCTATGTATGTGGGAATGGACAAGTGAAGCCGGGTGAGGGAGGATAATGACTCAAGATAACGTGGGCAGTTGGTGGGGATGCAAAATGTGAAAGTGGGATAAGAGACCCTGGATAGTTTGATGGGAAGAAGAAAGGAACGTAGAGAATGGAATATCGAATTGATCTGAAGCCCACAAATGTTGTTCTATTTTGTGTTTGTCCTCTTCATGACAGTTGAACAGCCAAGGACAACAGTTGGCATGGGAACAGAAAGGAGAATGGAACTGACACACAACTAAAAGATCAAGACAACCAGTGCAAACTGTGCATGGGAGTTCTATAATTTATGTTCTCCATCATTTCCTCACTGATTAGCAAGTTTAACTCCTCTGCTTCATGAATAAAATAAATTTAAAGCTATTATTTTAAACATATGACTTTTATGATCCACTATGAAAAATTATATATTGAATATGAGTAATATCCAAATGAATATTTGATTTAGAATTGTAGTGCAGTGCAGCTTAGAAACCAGTCCTTCAGTCCATCCATTCCAGCCTGGTTTTCTGGCTAGTCACATCTATTTGCATCCAGATCATAGTCCTCAAAACTTCTCTCATCTATGTACCTATTCAAACTTCATTTAAATGGTACAATTGAACCTGCACCCACCGCCTCCGCCGATAGATCATTCCACAAGCGCACCACCCTCTGAGTGAGGTAGTCACCCCTCAAATTCCCCTTTAAATGTTACAACTTTCACCCTAAACCTATGACTGCTCATTCTAGTTCCACCCAACCTGATGGAGGAGAAACCTACACGCACCCACCCTATTTATACCTCTCATAATTCTGTATACCTTTCATTTTGCTATGCTTCAGGGAATAAAGACTTAACCTACTCAACCTGTAACTCAAGCCCCAAGGTCTCGGCAACATCCATAACTTAGATTCATTTTACGTTGGAGTTTAAGGAAATAACCCTGACATTTGGTGGAGTTCAATCATGAGTGCTGAATGCAATAGACCAGGTTGGAAGAGGTACGCCACTATTTGGAGCCCCCTGGTAGCGTAGTGGTTAGTGCATTACTGCTTGGGGCATTGGAGTTCTGAGGTCAATTCTGATAACGTCTATAAGGTGCTTGTACATCCTTGCTGGGAATGTGTGGGTTTCCTCTGGGTGCTCCAGTTTCCTCCCACTTTCCAAAGGTTAATTTGTCATTGTGAATTGTCCCACAGTTAGGCTGTTAACTAGGGGGGTTGCTGGGTGTTGCAGCTCGTTGAGCTGGAAGGGCTGTTCCAAACTGTATCTCTAAATAAAGAAATAAATCTGCGAATCTCTGTCACTCCTAGACAATGTTCCTTCTAAAGGCTGATTTGTACTTGTGTGTACAGGCTACGCTGCAGCCTACCGCCCATCCTGATTTTCACTTCTGCGGCGCTCTACGCCGTAGCGAGCATGCATTGGTGTGTGCCAAAATGCAAGTTGGCGGTGGGGTTTCTATGCCACTGTGTTGAGTTTCTTCATGAGAGACATGGATGAGGAATTTCAAACATTTTCGCACGTCAGCAGGTAGATTTGATGATTCTGTTCATCTATTTTGCATCAATGTACAGACATGGTGGAGAAGAAGCAACCGGAAATGCGTGGGTTGAAATGCAATGCTACCAAAAGGACCAATCACAGTTGTTGTTGTCTGTGTCGCCACGATGAGTGTGTTACTTTTCTGGGGAGGTGCACATCACCCTATGGCATAGGGTACACGGTACCCACAGTGTAGATGCGACGCACAAGTATAAATCAGCCTTAAGGCATGCGTATGTGTACACAAAGACATCTTTTGCTACTAGCGCACAAAGGATTGTAAAGTGCATACAAAAGGTTGTCACTCTCTAGCTTGTTGACATGTTAAATATATTTCATCATCGTACACAATTACATTTCTTTTCCAGTTTCTGATGGAGATGCTTTTGACAATTTGGAGTTTGTTATGATTTGTTTGCAGATTTTAGAACGGACTTATTTGCACTGTTTTTATTGAAGAAATTATTCAGTGCACACGTGTTGTTGTCACTGAACAAAAAAAATTGTGCAGCACAAGATTTTTACACACACTTGTCATTACAAATTAGAGGGAACATTGCTCCTAGAGGGATGTTTTTTGGCTCCTGGTTGGTGGTGAGTGTCAAGTTATAGGAACAGATGTTGTGTTTCTAATGGCTGCAGGAGCAAACTCCAGGCAGCGGGAAGGGTTGGTGAGAAGGAAGGAGTGGACTAGGGAGCCATGCAGAGAGTGGTCTCTGTGGAAAGCAGGAAGAGGGGGAAGAAAAACGATGTGGCTCATGGCAGGATCATGTTGGAGCTGGCAGTAGCGATACAAGAAATACTGAATGAGAAAGTTAGTGGGGTGAAAGTTAAGGACCAGGAGAACTCTGCCTCTACTATCTGGGCAGAGGAGGCAGTGAGAGCTGGTATGGGGGACATAGGGGAAGTGAATGAGAGGGCTCCATCAACTACAGCAGAGGGGAAGCCACATTTGCTGAATAAAGAATACATTTCAGAAGTTTGAGAAAACAAGTAAAAAAGATGGAGCAGAATCAGAGAAACTCAGGGACAGGGTAAGGAAAGGATGGAAGAAGCTGTGAGAATCAGTAATGTTATAGTAGATATCAGTGGACAGTTTGCCTTCAGGGATAGAGACAAAATATCCAGGAAAAGAGCAGCAGTGCCAGAAGTAAGACTGGTGATAGAAATTGGAGAAGCAGTCCAAACCAATCTCTAGGTGTGCTGTACTGTATGTGTCTCGTCTTTTTAAATAAGTATTTTTGCACTTTCAAAGACAATGGCGTTATTTTTGCTATGTGCAAATATAGCATCAAATTCATTTTGCAGCTAAATCACGAATGAGCTAAAACCACCAAAGAGAGAATTGTCAACTCCATTAAATGTTAGGTTTATTTACTTAAACGGAACGTAAAATTATCCAAATCAAATATTCATATATACAGAATATTAGTCACCTTAAGTGTATAATTTCTCTTAGCAGATCACAAAAATTACATATATTTAAAATATTAGTGCTTTACATTTATTTATGCATGTCCCAGGGGAATTGAGCTTTTTAATGAGTGAGGAAATGATGAAGAGCAGAAATTATGAAGTTGCCATTTACTTACTTATATCTTAATATTGACCAACTTTAAAGATAAAAGTTTGTGTATTTAAATGTTTCTTCGCTTTCAATACTGCTTTTTGTATTTTGGTGAGTGACAATGGATGTTGGACGATGAAAATACTTTCCTTACGCATTGGAGATACATTGACTTTTTCCAACAATAATGATTAAAGCCTATGCTGTTTGATCATTCTCCCCTGATGTGCCTTAGCAAGTTTTGCTGCGTTACATTGTAACAATCCCAATGGGCTACATTGTACAGAAGTTGTTATTGCTGCTGTTATTCACAGCAACACCATTGCATTATGTGGGACATTTAGTTTTATAAATTGTCCAAAGCAGAACAGATCCCAGGCATTGTGCTTAAAGATAAGTTGGAGGATGCATGAAATCAAAGATATAGTCACAGAACTGAATTTTGAGGAAAACTAGGAGAGAGAATGGAAGTTAAAGGTTTGAGAGGGGTTCACAGAGTTTAGGGCTTCTAATAAGGATCATAAAGAAACCACTGTTGTTGGCCAAGTTAAAGGTGGCAATGGATCCAGGAAGGAGATTGAAAATTTGGCTGAGTTGTGCCATAACGTTAACCTCTTACTCAATATCAGCAAGACCAAGGAGATTTTTACTGACTTCAGGAGGAGGAAACCAGAAGACCGTGAGCCAGTCCTCAATGAGGGAAGATCAGCAACTTTAAATTCCTCAGTATTAAAATTTCAGAGAACCTATTCTGGGCCCAGCACATAAGTACAATCATGTGGTGGAGAGTATATTGACTGGCTGCATCATGTGGAAACACCTATGATCTTGAATGAAATATCCTACAAAAAGTAGTGGATACAGTCCAGTTTTTCACTGATAAAGCCCTCCCCACCAGTGAGCACATCTACACAGAACACTGTCACAGGAAAGCAGTATCCATCATCATGGACCCCACCACTCAGGTCATGCTCTCTTTTTGCTGCTACTATCAGGAAGAAGGTACAGGAGCCTCAGGATTCAAACAACTAGGTTCAGGAACAGTTAAGAAGAAATAACTCAACTTCACTTGCCCCATCTTTGGACTGTTCACACAAATTATGGACTTACTTTCAAGGGCTCTTCATCTCCAATATTGATATTTATTATTTATGTATTTATCATCATTATCTCTTTCTATATTTGTAGTCTTTTGTCTCTTGTGCACTAGTTGTACACCTTTTGGATGCAGTCTTCCATTGAGTCTATTATGGTTATTGGATTCACTGAGTATGCCACAAGAAAATGCATCTAAGGCTTGTATATGGTTATATATCTGTACTTTGATAATAAATTTATTTTGAACTTTGAACTTTGAAATAGGTTCTTCATACTTACACTCTCTCTAGGATCTTCATGATTTCATTCACCTCAATTGTCTTCCTTCTGTCCTCTCTCAATACAAAATAAACAGCCCTTTCTTATCTAATCTTTCTTCTCAGGAACAATTTTCCAATCCAGACATCATTTTCATAAATCTTCACTGTAACCTCTCTAGTGCAATCACACCTCTCTTGTTACAACAGCAAGAACCATACACATTGCTCAACTGTGTTCTGTCTGATGGGTGTTCTCAATTCTAGCGTTACCTCCCTATTCTTTTATTCTATAGTCCACCTAAAAAAGGAATGTATCCCGAATTCCTTTTTGTACATTCTATTAATAAAATCTTTAATCATCATGTGCCATCTACTGTGGATAGTGAAACATTTCCAGAACATGGACACTGCGCTGATGCAAAAACAGCCTTAAATTTCCATACAATGTGACAACAAAAGTGGCAATCAGAACTGTGCGGCACACTCCACTGGTAGCCAAACCATTCTTTTATACAGTTGGAACATGATCTTTTTGCTGTTTTATTTTATACATCGCCTGCTAAAGCAAAGCACCCTGCTTTCTTTAAGCACCTATTTATCTACCTATTCTGTTCTCTTCAGTAATTCAAGATTCTCTGATTGCTCCACATTTTTACATATCCTACCATTCACATTGCATTCTTGTCTTTTCTTTCCCCCAATACATTTCCTTGTACGTCTTGTACAACTGCATTCTATATGCTTTCTAATTTTCTGCCCACTTTTGGCATTTTCTTGGAACCTATAGCTTTCTATCTCAATTTTTTTTTAATTACACAACCAATTTTTATACCATCCACAAAATTCTTTGTCAAAAATTTTGCAGTGACAACTATGCCATTAATACTTAAGAATAGAAATAAGAATCCAAACTTTGATCCCTATGGACTGTCAGTGCAAACAGGCTAATTACAATTCCCATCAACCATTCCCCCTTGTATTCTACTGCTGAGTCAGTTTTAAATTCATCTTATAGGCTAATATGTCTTCTCAAGATCCTTGCTAAAATCTATGTACATAGTCCCAAATATACCCTTTGATCATCCCACTAGCATATTCCCTGATGAAAGGTCACTGACCAACATGTTAACTCTGTTTCTTTTCTTCAATCTGATAAATTATCATCAACATATCACCTGCAGCACCAGAGTTCCAGTACATTTGACCACTGGTATACCATGATTCCATGCTTAGACCTCATTTTGGAAAATCTCATCACTTGGCTGTCCTCCTCCTCCTATCTGTATGCAAGAAGAAGTCAAAGAGAAAGGCTCAATAAGTAAGGACAATGAAGAGGTATTTGTGGGAAACACTCATAATATGCTGGAGGAACTCAGCAGGCAAGGCAGCATCTATGGAAAAGAGTACAATCGATATTTTGGGCTGGGACCCTTCATCAGGACTGGGAAAAAAAAAGATGAGTCAGATTAAGAAAGTGGAGGGAGGGGAGGAAGAACCACAAGGTGATAGGTGAAAGGGGGAGGGGGTGAAGTGAAGACCTGGGAAGTTGATTGGTGAAAGGGATACAGGACTGAAGAAGGGGGAATCTGATAGGAGAGGACAGGAGGTCATGGAAAAAAGAAAAAGTGGGAGGAGCACCTGAGGAAGGTGATAAGCAGGCAAGGAAATAAGGTGAGTGAGGCGGGGGAAGGCAGGGGTATTACTGGAAGTTCGAGAAATCGATGCTCATGCCGTCAGGTTGGAGGCTACCCAGACAGAATATAAGGTGTTGCTCCTACAACCTGAGTATGGCCTCATCGCGAAAGTAGAGGAGGCCATGGACTGACATGCTGGAATGAAAATGGGAAGTGGAAGTAAAATGGGTGATCACTTGGAGATCCTGCTTCTTCTGGTGGACAAAACGTAGGTGCTCAGTGAAGGGCTTTCCCAAACTACACCAGGTTTCACTGATATACAGGAGCACTGAACACAGAAAATGACCCCAACAGACCCACAAGTGAAGTGTCATCTCACCTGGAAGAACTGTTTTCAACGACTCATCAGAGGATCTCAACAAATACGCCATGGTTGTTGCAGGCTTTATAAAAACAGCTGTAGATGAGTGTGTTGCCACAAAATCATTCAATGTTTTCCCCATTCAGAACCATGAGATCCACAATTTGCTGAGCACTCATGTCTGGCAGCCAAGTAAACTACAAGAGATCCAGGAACCCTCTTTGGGAAGCCATCTCCTGTGCGAAGTGACAATTCTGGACCAAACTTGAATCACTGATGGATGCCTGACAAAAGTGGCAAGGCTAAAATGCTATCACTTCCTACAAAGTGAAACAAGGAGGTAACAAGGTTTCACTTCCAGGGGAGCTCAACACCTTTTATGCTCACTTTGACTGTCAGAACATGGAGACTCCTCTGCAAACTTCTGGAGGCCACAGTGTCCTTGAGGCTGAAATGAGAGCAGGAGAGAGAAGCCATGGAAAGCATCCAGCCCAGGCCGGGTATGAAGTTGAGTGCTGAAGATTCGTGCTGATCAACTGGCTGAAGTATTCACTGAGATCTTTGAGCTCGCACTTCGGCAATCTGAGGTACGCACCTGCTTCAAGCAGGTTTCAATTATACCGGTGCCTAAGAAGGATGTGGTAGCCCACCTCAAAAAGTAGCACTTCCATGCACTGTAATGAAGTCCTTTGAGAGGCTAGTGATGAGACATATCAACTCCTGCCAAAGAAGCAACTTGGACCCATTCCAATTTGTGTGCCCTCACAACAGATTAGTAGCAGATGCCATTTCATTAATTCTATTGTGTTTTTATTGTGTTTACTGTGAATTTGCACAAGAAAATTAACCCCAGGGTTGTATATGGTGACATATGTACTTCAAATTTACTTTGAGATTTGAACTTTGAAATACTTCCAGCTTTCTCTGTTGATATGATTAAGGCATAGTTTAGGATGCTGGGGACAGATAGAACCAATAAGAAAAGACCAAAGTTGGCGATCTTACAAAATTATGGAGATATCCCCACTTGATATAAAAGAAGCAATCTGTCAAGATGAGTGTTCAAGAGAGATACCAGGGCAATAAAGATGGGGATAATTTGAAATAAAAATGTAAAAGCTGATTCTGCAATTGCAAATGATGACATATCGCAGAAAGGAAGGAGTTAAATTTTTATGTTCAATGGAGAGAAATGTCATATATAATGTCATCAATGCATTGTCAGGTAGAAAATATACTGTACAGAATTATGTCTGCTGGCTATTTTGCCAAACCAGTAAACCCTAGTTGGCCGTACTTTTATAAATAGTCTCCACATTGAACAGGACTGTGTTGTCAAGTGTGCTATTCACAGAAATGACTTATGCACAAATGTTCTATGGCAGGTGTGTTTGCTGAATACCTTGGTCTACAAAGCCCATATGAACTACATCCACATTCCAAGGCGTCACCATTAAGAAACTATTAGATTTCCGAAACAAAGCCACCTTACTGGTTTTGACATTTTTAATTTTAAAATGATTGAAAGAAGATACTGTATACTGTGGGTGTTATGGGAATACCCTCTCCTGCCATGGGGAGAAAAAACAAAGGATATATAATGTTTTCAAGATGAAGTCACACTGTTACTGATAGGATGTTGTAGAATAAAGCTTGTAAATTCAAGAGGAAAGAACTGTCATCATTATATATTGCCCTGTATCGCTATGATTGTTTTGAAATTTCCATCTTGTCAGTTGACCTTTAAAGGTGACCAGTCATAAAGTAAAGGTTTTACAGTCCTGCTGAAACTCTTTCTGACTCCGTTTCTGAAAGCATATTACCCTGCTAAAAGCAATCACAAGACAAGAAACCTTAATTTAACCTCAGCCAGCAGCACAATTCCCCTGAGATGTATGGATGACTGATAATATAGCAGTGTGCAGAACCAATCCAAAAATCATTGAGTTAGACTGAGGAGTGGAACATACCACATTATATTGTCGATTGACTCTTGTTTTTAAGAGAACTTGTGCATGTAAGTTGAAACAGCTGACCAAAATGGGGTTTAAAAAATCGAATGCATTTCAACTTGCAATTACTATAAAGCCATAAATAAGTTTTAAATGCTTTTTCTCCAAATGCACTTGCTAATAGTTTTTTACCAAGCAGATTTCCTTATCAATCAATTTAACATTTGCTTATAGAGGAAGGTATTGATTCTACAACTCATTTAGCACCAGACTATTTTGAACTAAGGGATATAATTCTAAGAACATAACATTAGCAACTGCAATAGATGCTAATTAATAAACAAACATTTTAATAAATCACACAATTTTACACATTTAGGCTGCAGCCTGGTAATTCTCATACAACTTAGCTTTTCTGTAATTTAGCTCAGTGAACAGGTTCTCTCGATCAATGGGGTTTTTATATTAAGTACAGCCAGAGCTTCTATGCAGGAGCAAATTTGTAAGAGGATTCTGCTTCTAATAGATCAAATTAATCTTCAGACAATACCAGCATTCATAGAGGTACTACACTTGCACAGTCTTTGAAAAGCTGAGAAAGTCAAATATATTGTGCAAGAATACAGGTTAACTTGAGGTATTATCAATGGCCTTCAGAGATTAGGTGTGGTAATGGAAGAAAATACATAGATTTGTGAAAACAACATATAAATAAAGCCTTTTATTTTTCATTTGAACTCCACTTCGATATCCTGTTCTTGTGGTTTGTCATCTATACTCTTGTGGCATAAACTTCCAAGCACAAACTAAGTAAATAATATCCTTTCAGGAACATGCATTCAATGCGCTAATTTGCTCTTATAGAATTGCTAAATGTCAAATTTAAATCCATTAAGAATGTTACCATGTAAAGGCAGTACTTTTCCATGAAAGCTCACATCCCCATTTTCCTCAGATTTATATCACAAGTCATTTTACTCATGATCAGGCGGAGACACCATTTTACAAACACAAGAGATTCTGCAGAAACGAGGAAATCTGCAGATGCTGGAAATCCAGAGCAACACACACAAAATGCTGGAGGAACTCAGCACTGAAGTAGCATCAATGGAAATGAGTAAACAGTCGATGTTTTTGGCTGAATCCCTTCATCTTGTTAGGTGTCCTGATGAGGGGTCCTGGCCCAAAGCATCAACTGCTTATTCATTTCTACAGATGCTGCCTGACCTGCCAAATTCCTCTAGCATTTTGTATGTGTCACACGGTTTAACCTTTTCCCAGACCGCCATCAAATAAAACGTCAGAAATAATAGTGGAATTCACTCCTTTTACTTCTAGTCATGCGTAGGTATCACCTTTCTTGTGATGTGAAAACAACCTCTCAACAAAAGTTATTGCATCCACTCTCTACGTAAGCCAGGAAATAATCTGGAAATCGGAAAGCAGCTTTCAATTCAAAACAGTCAAAATGCGGCATCTGAAAACATTTAGAGGAATGATTGCTAAGGCCTGCCTTCATCTGCTAAATGTAATTGTCTCACAAGCAGTTCCATACTGTTAACTGCTAGCTGCTATTTTGTAAGCAGCTTGTGTTATACAAAAATCTCCTTGCTACATTCATATGTATCATATTATTCTGAATTGCACATGAACGGTTGAGCCATCATTCTCATTCAATTCCATTTTATTTCAGATTTCTATCATGCATTGTTTTCATTTTGCTTCCCTTGTAAAAGAAACTTTTTTACAGTCAGGCTTTGAGTTTTTGAAATCTTGCTGTGAAAGCTTCTGTTTTAAACTTTGTTCTCGGCTTGCAGCTGATTACAATGGTATCAGTTACCAAATGAGTTTAGGGTGACACTTGCCCCACATTTGAAAATCAGCTCTATATCACCATAACACACATCAATAAAAAGAATATCTATTTCAAAATGCTCTTGCAATCAGATTTTCATTATATTCATCTGTTATGAATCCATTTTTAATAACAAACAGTAATAGTATATGGAGAAGCATTCATTTTCAACATAATTCCGCAGGTCTCCTTGTTGCTCCGCAGGCTCTTCCAAGCTAACTTTGGCAAGGTCACTATTTATATTTGGACTTCTGTAGCAGCAGAAAACAGGAAGTTCCCAGCTCATAAGAAATCGTTTTGCCAAGGACTCGGAATTACTGAACTGAAACTCTGTTTTCTTTATAGATTCTTTCCATCCCACAACATATTCCTTGTGAGGTGCTTCAAATGTTGACTACAATTAATATATGCAATTTTCATTATTGCATATTCTCATTTATTATTCACATGGATTCCAAGGGCTGTAATCTGCTATTGAAAATGTTAATTGTTATGCCAATAGCAATGCTAATACAATATTTCATAAATCAATGTATTGAGTACACAAAATGCATTGTTATGTTGAAGTTGTGTAAGACATTGGTGAGGCCTAGAGTGTTATCTGTAGTTTTGGTCATCTACCTACAGAAAAGATGTAAGTTGAAAAAGTACAGAGAAAATTTACAAGGATATTGCTGGGTCTGGAGGACCTGAGTCATAAGGGGAGATTGAATAGGTTAGGACTGTAATCCTTAGAATGTAGAAGACTGAGGGGAAATTTGATCAAGGTGTGAGGTAAATGCAAGAAAGCTTTTTCCACTGAGGTTGTGTGAGGTGATGGGTTAAGGGTGAAAGATGAAAATTTAAAAGGAACTGGAGGAGACAGTTCTTCACTCAGTAGTTCATGCTGCCAGTGCAAGTAGTGCGTGCAAGCTCAATGTCAACATTTACGAAAAGCTTGGCTAGGTACATGGAGAGCAGGGTATAGAGGTCTATGGTTTGGGTGCAGGTTGATGGGACTAGGCAGTTTAAATGGTTTGGTATGGACTAGATTGGTCAAAGGGCCTGTCCTGTGCTCTGCTTTTGTATGACTCTGGGAATAGTGGGTCTCCTGAGCAAATTAACTTTTTTCCTTGCTGGTCACCACTACCTTTACTCCAAAATGTGCTGTTTGCCTGATCTGTTTCTCTGTAGCAGCAAAATACTCCAAGTAAGCATGCTATCTGGCATAAGTAGTTTCACATCTCACTATATAACTCCTGGTAACATTCACTGCAATGTCTTGATTCAATCCCGATTGTTTACCAAAGCTTCTCATAAACATGCTGCCAATCACACCTAGCACCCTGTCTCAGCTGAGCCATATGATATCCTGCACTGGTTTTTCGGGTGGGGATCAGAGAGGAATTGGATAGAGGATTTGTAGTTTCTTATTGTCTTCTGAGTTTTCTTTCATTACTCTCTGAGGAGCTTGCAGTCTGGCAGAAGTAGAGATGAGGTATAGGTGTCTAGAATTATTAACATTTAAAGAACAGAAGGAAGTCTAATTGTCTAGCAGTAAGCCATTTCATCTCATTTTAACACCCAGCTCACACTCAGTAAGATTGTATTTTTGTGTGTTTTTATTGTTTCTAATTTCACCACTCGTTCAGGCAATAGGATACAGGGACGTACCTCTGTTTGAAGGAAGAAAAATTTCCTTAGCTTTATTCCAACCTTTCTATCTAAGATGAGCATAGAGTAAGCTTAAAGGATAAACTAATATCTCCCTTTCTATCAAGTATATGCCATATCAAGTCTCATAACTCCTGTGGGATTACTGTTGGAACAGTTGCACATATAACATTCTTGAAAGTAAACAGCAATTAATCTTCTCCTTCCCATGCAACACTTGGTATTTCACACCCATTTTACCAGTCAGATTTACATCTGCAAGTTTCCTTTTTTCCTGTTTCCAACTTCTAAACTTAGCAGCCTTGAAAAAGCATCTTTCTATTACACCGTTATTTTTAACCAACATAATGGAACCATAAATTCCATTCACCCTGACCTTTCATTTTTTGGACTTGAATGTGAACTTTCCTTCTCAATATATCCCTTGAAACATGTCACTTTGTACTTAATTTATCTCTAAGTACCTATTTCAATTGTTTGCTTTTCCTTGTGAATTAGCATGCCTCTGATGCTGTACGTGTGCTACGCTTAGGACTTACTCATGTTTCCCCTCCAAAGTCCTTGATTTCAGCTCTAGCAGAGTCATAGCTAGAGAAAACATCTCCCAAATGGTCACATGGACTCACAAGACACAGCAGTTGTTGGGGTGTAGAGCAAAACAAAAAAAAAAAATGCTGGGGGAAATCACCATCTGCTCAGGCAAAAAACTGGTCAATAATTCAGGTGGAAGCCCTTCTATTTAGATCTTCTTGCCTCCATTGAGCAATATGATTGAGCTTTCTGTTTTGAATGTATAGGGTCTTTTGAATTATGAATGGTTGATTATGTTGTGATTGGGTTTGCAAATGCTACATGAGTGTTTTGAGATTTTTCAGAATTCACAGTACTTGCCATATTTTGTTGTGTGTGATTGGGTATCTTGATCTGTATTGGGACTAATGCATTGAATTTACCATCCACTGCAATTTGTATTAAGTTACTGCAAGGTAATTGTGTCTATAACATGACTATGTTCACTGTTTTGTGATTATATACATCTACTACATCATAACTGAGCCTATTACTGTTTCACTAATACTGATAAAAGCACATTCATACTACAAGTACATTTATAGTATCATCATTGGAACAACTGCATTTTATGGTTAGGCCAGCTATTTTTTCACTGATTCCAGTAAAATTTTATTTATACAATCTATTGCCTAGAAATTGGCTCCCTTTGTATAAAAGAGCACGAAAAGCAAGACTATCTTGCTTTTAAATACAAACAAGAGAGAATCTGCAGATGCTGAACATCCGAGCTACACACACAAAATGCTAGAGGAACTCAGCAGGCCAGGCAGCATCTATGAAAAAAGTACAGTCATCATTTTGGGCCAAAACCCTTCGGCAGGAGAAGTCCTGCCCATTGTGAAACTGGAGCAGACACCTCCTGACCCCAGTTACATTTGCTTGTCATATTTCCTGCACACACTGATGCCTGCAACATTAGCGACCTCTTTTCAACTGCTTAATGACAGCAATTGAATCAAAAGGTGATGATATTTACACAGTAAAACAACGAGTACATCATGCCGAAACCTTTGTCACCTGTGTGATTTAAAGGAATATCACTGGATATCAATATTATATTCTATAAATCATCCAGGGTTTACTCTGTGAATTTTCTTGTACTTTGGGTGATTGGCATGATTTGGCATTGTTTCCTCAGTTCTTCACTGGACTGATAATGGCAGTGTAGCTGGGCAGCTCAATGGCTCAGAAAGCCATGGAAAGATTGCTTTACCAGTGCTGATCTATTTCTGATGGGTTACAATGCAAACATTTTTGCTGTTGAGAGACCAGAAAGAAACAAGGGCTGTTTAACATGCAGCATGGATTTTAAGAACTAGTGAAACTGTAAAATACCATGAAAAATGTAAGATTTTGTTTCAGGAGAGCAATGTGAGCTTTTAATGGCATGTTAAATAATAATTACTGCTTAGGAAACCATTTGCCCCCCCCCCAAAAGCTAATTCTTATGCATAATTTCAATTCCCACACATAAATACTTTGAGATACAATGGATTTAAAAATAATTAAAGAGGCTTTGCCTTAATCTTCACTGCATATGTTTTATTCAACTCTGTGAAATGATTGATAAAGTTAAATAAATATTATGCTTTATCCTTTCAGTTACATTGTCATCATGAATTCTTTATTGTGATTGAATGCCTTTCCAACTTCATGATGACCTCTTACAAGGAAGTCAATTGCAAAAAGAATGTCTTAAAACGTAGATATCTCAATGTTGTGATTTTTTTACTGACTTCATATTTCGTGTTAGCACAATTTGTAGCACCTATTTAATACACCTAAAGAGTCTAAAGTCCAGTTTCTTGCCTTGTATATTGTAAACCATCCCACCCTTCCTTCCTCTAGTTCGTGGCTCAAGTAGAAAAGGACACTGAGTTCCCAAACTCTTTGTGTATGAGATTGGATACCAACTTCCTAAAGCATTTATAGGATGACAAGTGGTATATAATTTCTCTAAGTTAAGAAAATAGTAAGAGTGTAAATAGGTTTTTGCACATATATGGGTATACAAAATGTAGTAATAGTATTATGCTCCAGTAATATTTAAATATTATTATGACTTCAGTGTTATCTTTCACACCTGTTTCTAATTCTGTGTTTTTGGTAGCGTGGTCTTTGCTTTGCTGCAGCTGTTATACCTTGGGCCCAGAACCAAGCACGTACACTCATTCATTTCCTCCTTAGTATAGAAGTGTATCCAGCTTTTGTTTAAACAGATTCAACTTCCTGTATGAACTAGCTCCTAAAACTCAAAGATCTTCCAGCAAAGAATAAAAACAGATTTATTTGTAATTCTCAGCAACTCTCTGGTCCAGATGTTATAGATGTAATATCACTAAAACTAGTAGTGTTTACCACTGTGTTGGCGGCAGAAATCTGCAGTGTCTGCATACTTTGTTGGTAGAGGAAATCCACAAATTGCATTCAGAATTTCTCCAAAGATAGTCCTATTTTTGTGGTTTTCTGCACACTAATAGGGAATCTCAATTGAATTAATAAGAATGTAACATACTTAGGAACTGGTCACACTATAAAGTACCATGAAAGTGTTAGGTTTTGTTTCAGGAGATCAATGTGAGCTTTTAATGGTAGGTTAAGCCATAATTGACCCTAAAAAGCTACCTTTTATATATAATTTCAATTCCCTCACATAAATGCTTTCAAAATTAATGGATTTAAAAATAATTAAAGAGGCTTTGCCTTAATATTTGCTGTTGATCTTTACTTAGCTCAGTGAAGTGATTTTGAAAGTTATTTTATCCTTCCTGATGCATCGTCATTATGAATTATATTGTGATTGGACTCTTATTCAACTTAATGATGACTTGCCTATTGGCCACCAAATGTCCCTTCAACCAGTTTGTGGAGCTCCATGTTCTGCTTTCTTTAAGGTCAGTGACACCTGAATATTTGAAGGTAAAATCTGGATTCAGACCCATGTTTGTTATTATTTCAAAACAAGGGTTAAATGTCCCCATTCCACTTGCAGCTAATTGAAGTACAGAGTGAGGTTCCAGTAACTCTCAGCCCTGAAAAAAAAAAGGCAAAACCTACGCAAATTAATGAAATGAGTATATCCACATCAGTGTGAGTAGTATCCAGGGATGGATCTCAGTACCTGGCAGATTTTGATTTCCTAAATATAGACAGGCATCTCCCTTGAGTAAGGGGTTTAGATGGGGTGGAGTTTGTTAGATGTGTTCAGGAATATGTAGATAAGCCTACAAGAGGAGAAGCTGTACGTGATTTGGTATTGGGAAATGAACGTGGTCAGATGTCAGATCTCTCAGTGGGAGAATATTTTGGAGACAGTGGTCATAATTCTATCTCCTTTACCATAGCATTGGAGAGAGATAGGAACAGACAAGTTAGAGAAGCATTTAATTAGAGTAAGAGGAATTATGAGGTTATCAGGCAGAAAATTGGAAGCTTAAATTGGAAACCGATGTTCTCAAGGAAAAGTACAGAAGAAGTGTGGAAAATGTCCAGGGAATATTTGTGTGAAGTTCTGCATAGGTACGTTCCAATGAGACAGGAAAGTTATGGTAGGGTGCAGGAACCGTGGTGTACAAAGGATGTAATAAATCTGGTCAAGAAGAAAAGAAAGGATAAAAGGTTCAGAGAGCTAGGTAATGTTAGGGATCTAGAAGATTATAAGGCTAACAGGAAGGAGCTTAAGAAGGAAATTAGGAGAGCCAGAAGGGGCTATGAGAATACCTTGGTGGGCAGGATGAAGGAAAACCCCAAGGCATTCGACAAGTATGTGAAGAGCAGCAGAATAAGACGTGAAAGAATAGGACCTATCAAATGTGACAGTAGGAAAATGTGTATGGAACCAGAGGAAATAGCAGAGGTTCTTAATGAATACTTTACTTAAGTATTCACTATGGAAAAGGCTCTTGGTGATAATAGTGATGACTTGCAGCAGATTGAAAAGCTTGAGCATGTAAATATTAAGAAAGAGGATGTGCTGGAGCTTTTGGAAAGCATCAAGTTGGATATGTCGCCGGGCCCGGATGAGATGTACCCCAGGCTACTGTGGGAGGCGAGGGTGGAAATTGCTGAGCCTCTAGCGATGATCTTTGCATCATCAATAGGGACAGAAGAGGTTCCAGAGGATTGGAGGGTGGTGAATGGTGTTCTTTTATTCAAAAAAGAGAGTAGAGATAGACCAGGAAATTATAGACCAGTGAGTCTTACCTCAGTGGTTGGAGAGTTGATAGAGAAGATCCTGAGAGGCAGGATTTATGAACATTTGGAGAGGTGTAATATGATTAGCAATAGTCAGCACGGCTTTGTTGAGGGCAGGTCATGCCTTACAAGCCTGATTGAATTTTTTGAGGATGTGACTAAACATATTGATGAAGGAAGATGCAGTGTAAACACGAGGAAATCTGCAGATGCTGGAAATTCAAGCAACACACACAAAATGCTGGTGGAACGCAGCAGGCCAGGCGGCATCTATAGGAAGAAGCACTATTGACGTTTCGGGCTGAAACCCTTCGTCAGGACTAACTGAAAGAAAAGATAGTAAAAGATTTGAAAGTCGGAGGGGGAGGGGGAAATGCTAAATGACAGGAGAAGACCGGAGGGGGTGGGGTGAAGCTAAGAGCTGGAAAGGTGATTGGTAGAAGGGAAACAGAGCTGGAGAAGGGAAAGGATCATGGGATGGGAGGCATGGATCATGGGAAAGAAAGGGAGGGGAGCACCGGAGGGAGATGGAGAACAGGCAGAGTGATGGGCAGAGAGAGAAATAAAAGGGGGGAGGGGGGAAATATAAAAATAAATCAGGGATGGGGTAAGAAGGGGTGGAGGGGTATTAACAGAAGTTAGAGAAGTCAATGTTCATGCTGTCAGGTTGGAGGCTACCCAGCCAGTATATAAGGTGTTGTTCCTCCAACCTGAGTGTGGCTTCATCTTGACAGTAGAGGAGACCATGGATAGACATATCAGAATGGGAATGGGACGTGGAATTAAAATGTGTGGCCACTGAGAGATCCTGCTTTCTCTGGCAGACCGAGCATGGGTGTTCAGCAAAACGGTCTCCCAGTCTGCGTCGGGTCTCACCAATATATAAAAGGCCATACTGGGAGCACCGGACGCAGTATACCACACCAGCCGACTCACAGGTGAAGTGTCACCTTACCTGGAAGGACTGTCTGGGGCTCTGAATGGTGTTGAGGGAGGAAGTGTAAGGGCAGATGTAGTACTTGTTCCGCTTACAAGAATAAGTGCCAGGAGGGAGATCGGTGGGAAGGGATGAGGGAGACAAATGGACAATGGAGTCACATAGGGAGCGATCCCTGCAGAAAGCAGAAAGAGGGGGGAGGAAAAGATGTGCTTGGTAGTGGGATCCCGTTGGAGGTGGCGGAAGTTCCAGAGAGTTATACGTTGGACCCGGAGGCTGGTGGGGTGGTAGGTGAGGACAAGGGGAACCCTATCCTGAGTGGGGTGGTGGGCGGATGGGGTGAGGGCAGATGTGCGGGAAATGGAAGAGATACGTTTGAGAGCAGAGTTGATGGTGGAGGAAGGGGGTGCTGTTGTGGTCTGGTGTATTGACATCTACCTGGCCAAGGCACATTGACAACTCGCTGACACCTCGTCTTATTTACCCCTCAATAATGACCCTACCAAGGAGCACCAGGCCAATGTCTCCTATACCATCATCAACCTTATCAGCTCCGGGGATCTCCCATCCACTGCCACCAACCTCATAGCTCCCACACCCCACACTTCCCGTTTCTACCTCCTACCCAAGATCCACAAACCTGCCTGTCCATGTAGACCCATTGTCTCAGCTTGCTCCTGCCCCACTGAACTCATTTCTGCATACTTCGACACTGTTTTATCCCCCCTTGTTCAATCCCTTCCCACCTCTGTTCATGGCACTTCTCACGCTTTGAATTTTTTCAATGATTTTAAGTTTCCTGGCCCCCACCGCCTTATTTTCACCATGGACATCCAGTCCTTATATACCTCCATCCCCCACCAGGAAGGTCTCAAAGCTCTCCACTTTTTGGATTCCAGACCTAACCAATTCCCTTCTATCACCATTCTCCTTCAACTAGCGGAATTAGTTCTTACTCTCAATAATTTCTCCTCTGGCTCCTCCCACTTCCTCCAAACTAAAGGTGTAGCCATGGGCACCAGTATGGGTCCCAGTTATGCCTGCCTTTTTGTTGGCTTTGTGGAACAGTCCATGTTCCAAGTCTATACGGGTATCCGTCCCCCTCTTTTCCTTCACTACATCGACGACTGCATTGGCGCCACCTCCTGCACGCAAGCTGAGCTCGTTGACTTCATTAACTTTGCCTCCAACTTTCACCCTGCCCTCAAATTTACCTGGTCCATTTCCGACACCTCCCTCCCCTTTCTTGATCTTTCTGTCTCCATCTCTGGAGACGGCTTATCTACTGATATTTACTATAAGCCTACAGACTCTCACAGCTAACTGGACTATTCCTCTTCCCACCCTGTCTCTTGCAAAAATGCCATCCCCTTTTTGCAATTCCTCCATCTCCGCCGCATCTGTTCTAAAGATGAGGCGTTTCATTCCAGGACAAAGGAGATGTCTTCCTTTTTTAAACAACGGGGCTTCCCTTCCTCCACCATCAATTCTGCTCTCAAACATATCTCTCCTATTTCCTGCACATCTGCCCTCACCCCATCAGCCCACCACCCCACTCAGGATAGGGTTCCACTTGTCCTCACCTACCACCCCACCAGCCTCCAGGTCCAACGTATAATTCTCCACAACTTTCGCCACCTCCAACAGGATCTCACTACCAAGTACATCTTTCCCTCCACCCCTTTTCTGCTTTCCGCAGGGATCACTCCCTATGCGACTCCCTTGTCCATTTGTGTCCCCCCCCCCCCCATCCCTTCCCACTGATCTCCCCCCGGCACTTATCCTTGTAAACGGAACAGGTGCTACTCCTGCCCTTACACTTCCTCCCTCACCCCCATTCAGGGCCCCAGACAGTCCTTCCAGGTGAGGTGCTCCCCTCCCCCTTTCTTTCTCCCTAGGCCTCCCGTCCCATGATCCTTTCCCTTCGCCAGTTCTGTATCCCTTCTGCCAATCACCTTTCCAGCTCTTAATTTCACCCCACCCCCTCAGGTCTTCTCCTATCATTTTGTATTTCCCCCTTCCCCTCCTACTTTCAAATCTTTTACTATCTTTTCTTTCAGTTAGCCCTGATGAAGGGTCTCGGCCTGAAACTTCAACAGTGCTTCTTCCTGTAGATGTAGTGTATATGGATTTCAGCAAGGTATTTGGTAAGGTACCCCAAGCAAGACTTATTGAGAAAGTAAGGAAGCATGGGATCCAAGGGGTCACTGCTTTGTGGATCGAGAACTGGCTTGCCTAAGGCAAAGAGTGGTTGTAGGTGGGTCATATTCTGCATGGAGGTCCGTCACCAGTGGAGTACCTCAGGGATCTGTTCTGGGACCCTTACTGTTCGTGATTTTTATAAATGACCTTGATGAGGAAGTAGAGGGATGGATTAATAAGTTTGCTGATGACACTAAGGTTGGAGGTGTTGTGGATCGTGTGGAGGACTGTCAGAGGTTACAGTGGGACATTGATAGGATGCAAAACTGGGCTGAGAAGTGGCAGATGGAGTTCAACCCAGATAAGTGTGAAGTGGTTCATTTTGGTATGTCAAATATGATGGCAGAATGTAGTATTAATGGTAAGACTCTTGGCAGTGTGGAGGATCAGAGGGATCTTGGGGTCCAAGTCCACAGGACACTTAAAGCATCTGCACAGGTTGACTCTGTGGTTAAGAAGGCGTACGGTGTGTTGGCCTTCATCAATCATGGAATTGAATTTTGGAGCCAAGAGGTAATGTTGCAGCTATATAAGACCCTGGTCAGACCCCAGTTGGAGTACTGTGCTCTGTTTTGGTTGCCTCACTACAGGAAGGATGTGGAAACCATAGAA
This sequence comes from Hypanus sabinus, assembly GCF_030144855.1. Lineage (NCBI taxonomy): Eukaryota > Metazoa > Chordata > Chondrichthyes > Myliobatiformes > Dasyatidae > Hypanus > Hypanus sabinus. The sequence continues at coordinate 31,142,145 of NC_082710.1, read as the reverse complement.
AGGGTGCAGAGGAGATTTACAAGGATGTTGCCTGGATTGGGGAGTATGCCTTATGAAAACAGGTTGAGTAAACTCAGCCTTTTCTCCTTGGAGTGACGGAGGATGAGAGGTGACCTGATAGAGGTGTACAAGATAATGAGAGGCGTTGATCATGTGGATAGTCAGAGGCTTTTTCCCAGGGCTGAAATGGTTGCCACAAGAGGGCACAGGTTTAAGGCGCTGGGGAGTAGGTACAGAGGAGATGTCAGGGGTATGTTTTTTACTCAGAGAATGGTGAGTGCGTGGAATGTGCTGCCAGCAAAGGTGATGGAGACGGATACAATAGGGTCTTTTAAGAGGCTTTTGGATAAATACATGGAGCTTAGTAAAATAGAGGGCTATAGGTAAGCCTGGTAATGTCTAGGGTAGGGACATGATCAGCACAACCTTGTGGGCCGAAGGGCCTGTATTGGGCTGTAGGTTTTCTACATTTTTCTATGTTTTTACTTATCAGTGACTGTTTCTGCAGTTCTTCTACACTCTTTGCTCAGTAGTACACTGACTTGGCATATGGGATTGGAAATTTCAGGCAATTATTCATTTTGTTGCTCCTACAAAACTAGTTCAAAAAGTCTCTGCAGAACAAGCCCTCTCTTATATGGTGGGGCAGGTGACAGTGGGGGTGCACTATGGAATCATTAACCACAGCTTTAAAATACTTATGGTAAGGGACCGGACTGGTCCACAGATTCAAGTTCTGAACTGGCGAATTTTGACAGTGTGAGTTGTAAAGATTAATTGGAGTAGGTTGTTTACAGGCAAAGGGATCACAGGCAAGGGGGAGGCTTTTAAAGGTGAGATACTGAGAGGTCAAGGGCTGAAAGTTCATGTTCGAGTGAAGAGTGAAGAAATATTGGGGCAATGGCCAGGAAAAAGTAGGAGATGGGCAGCTGGGATCAAGCGAATATCTGGAGGCTTACAGGGGTGCAGATGTGGACCTGGACCCACTGCAATTTGCCTATTGCCACAATAGGTCAGCAGCAGACACAATCTCAATGGCTCCTCACATGGCCTGAGACCACCTGGACAATACAAACACCTGTCAGGATGTTATTGGTCAACAATAGTTCAGTATTTAACACAACCCTGACTGAGAAGTTACAGAAGCTGGGCCTCTGTACCTCCCTCTGCAATTTGATTCTCCACTTCCTTACTGGAAGACCACAACCTGTGCGAATAATATCTCCTCCTCGCTAATGATCAACACTGGTGTACCTCAGGGGGATGTTCTTAGCCCACTGCTCTACTCTCTCTAGACCCATGACAGTGTGGCTAGGCATAGCTCAATAGTGCAAATACCATCTATAAATTTGCTGATGATACAACCACTGTTGGCAGAATCTCAGATGGAGACGAGAGGGCTTACAGGAGCAAGATATGCCAATTAGTGGAGTGGTGTCGCAGCAACAACCTTGCACTCAACACCTGTAAGAAGAAAGAGCTGATTGTGGACTTCAGGAAGGGGAAGATGAAGGAACACATACCAATCCTCATAGAGGGATCAGAAGTGGAGAGAATGAGCAGTTTCAAGTTTCTGGGTGTCAAGATCTCTGAGGATCTAACCTGGTCCCAACATATTTATGTATGTTATTCATGCATTGCTTTGAACTGCTGCTGCTAAGTTAACCAATTTCACAACACATGCCGGTGATAATAAACCCGATTCTGATTCAGATGCAAGAAGGAAATCAGGAGGGCCAAAAGAGGCATGAATAGCTTTGACAGAGAGACTTTATAAGTATATTAAGGGAAAAAAAGATAAACTAGAGAGGCAATAAGGCCTCTGAAAGACCAAAAGGGACATCTTTGTATGGTTCCAGAGTAGCTGTGAAAGGTCTTTAATGAATATTTGTCCTCTATTTACACCACAGAGAACAAATTTAGAATTAGAGAAAAGTCAATGGGAATGTCTTGGGGGTAATCCACATTACATTAGAGGAGGTGCTGGACGTCTTGAAGATAGATAAATCTCCAGCTTCTGACCAAATATATTCAATAACACTGCGGGTGGCTAGAGAAGAAATTGCAAGAACACTTGCTGAGATACTTACATCATCATTAGCCATGGAGAGTACTGAATGATGTGCTTTTACTTAAGAAGGGCAGCAAAGAAATGTGGGAAATTTAGAACCATGTCCAACATCTGCAGTAGTTAAGTCACGGGATTCTGTGTGATAAGGTATGCATACATCTGGAATGGCATCTGGTTCAATAGAGGTAGTCAGTATTTGCTTTGTGCATGCAGTATCATGCCTTACATACTGGATTGTGTTTTGATGATGTGACCAAGAAAGCTGATGAGGGCAGGGCAATAGAAATGGCTATATAGTATGGACTTGAGTATGGCCTTTGATATGGTTACACATGGTAAGCTGCTCTGAAAGATTAGATTACATAGAATCTGAAAATAGCTGACTAGTTGTGGTAGAAAGCAGAGAGGGGTGGTGGAAGGCTATTTCTAGGACTGGAGGCTCATGACTAGTGGTGTGCTTCAGGGGTCAGTGCTGTGCCCATTTTTATTAGTCACCTATACAAGGGATGGTGAGTAAGATTGGCATAGTGGACAATGAAGAAGGTAACCAAAAATTACTCGGGGACCTTGATCATCCGAGTAAAGTAGCCAAGGAATGGTAAATGGAGTTTAACTTGCATCAGTGCGAAGTATTTCATTTTGGTAAGTCAAATCCAGGTAGGACTTTGACAGTGAACAGCAAGGCCCTGGGTAGAACAGAGGGACCTTGGAGCACAAATTCATGATTCACAGAAACTGGAGACACAAATAAACAGGACAGTGAAGAAAGCTTTTAACTTGCTCAGTGTATTAAGTATAGGGATATTTCTTGCTGCTTAACATTTGCAAGGTTAAGGCTCAGTTAAACTCAAAAGTTGCAGAAGTAATGCCAAACCAAAATTGCACATTGGCTAACTCTATTGCATAATTGCATAATTCCCGTACTCAGTCACTGTCCCTGTGCTACAGCCTTCAACATGGTAGTATCTGCCATGATTACCTTCCTAAATGGCATGAGATCCACAGGTTTTTCCTAAAGGCATTCATAGCATTTAATCAGAATCAGGATCGTGTTTAATATCACTGACATATGTCATGAAATTTGTTGTTTTGTGGGAGCAATACATTAGAACTATAAATTACAATAAGGAATACATATATATACTGTATATATAATATAAATTAATTTAATAGAGCAAAAATAGTGAGGCTGGTTCATAATCCGTTCAGAAATCTGATGGCGTAGGGGAAGTAGCTGCTCCTAAAATGTAAGGTGTGTGTCTTCAGGTTCCTGTACCTCCTCTTTGATGGTAGCAATAAGAAGAGAGCATGTCCTGGAAGATTTAAGATACAAAAACAAACAATCCAAAATTTATTGTGTGCATGCAGGACTACATTGAACAGAATTATTTTTTCAATAATTATACTTCTACAAGCTGAGAAACACCCATTTTTTCCTGTGTAAGCTTGCTTCCACTGTTTCATACCTATAATAGCATGTTCTCCAGATGTTCTGTAGTGAATGAATAGTTATTTTACCACTTGTCAGACACAATATCACTCTATTCATCATTGCCACTTGGTTGTATGAAGTCCTGCTTCCAGTAGCTAGCCTATATTTTCTTGCTCAAAGTTATGCGTTCCTTCAAAGCCATTTGTCATTACTGTCATTTGGAGGAAGAAACAGTATTACCACTTTAAACACTGTACTCACCATTTTAAAAGAAAGCATTATGATTGAACTGTCAGTGTCACAGTGAGTAAGCAAATCATGCCTAGCCAGAGAATCATTCAATATATGGGTTGGTGTCAGCATTATTCTAGATGATAGTCCATAAAGAGTGCAATAAGTCTTGAAAATCCTAGAACATAGAATATATGCTTCACATTGTCCTCTTATTACACTTACATCAACTTTAAAAAGTTAATCTTTCATTTATAGTTGTACTTCGTTGTCTCTAAAACTAATAATTTTGCTTGAAAAATAACACTTTAGAACAATGCTCACACTTCAGATGATTTTTTAAGATGCTTGGAATAAATATGATTCCTCCTGTTCTCAATTTTTTTTGATTTATCTTCCTTCCACAGATATTTATAATAAGCCCAAAGAAGGCAAAAATATCCACTTGAACAGATCCCAGTACTTTTGTTTTTTCTCATTTTAAGATTTCTGCCTTGCTCCTTCAGTTACCAGCCTTGGTAACTGACAAAAGGCAAATTTAAGTCTATCCATAAAGACCTACAATTCTAAACCAGGTGATAATCTTTTGACAGACTCCCTCATGGACAATAACAGAGAATCTAGTTTTGTTACAGTAATTTATTGCATTGCAAGTTTCAAATACGGCATTTTGTTTCTGTTTGGTAGATGGCATTCTGGAAAACTAGGATAGATCATTTACAGTTTCCTGGCATAAAGGTTCCACTGTAACAGACAAAGTGACCAGATGGTTAGTTAACACAGGTGCTTGTTAATGAGTGTGAATTACACTCTAATTTAAGATGAATTTTAAATTCTATTGAAGATTAAAAAAGGATTTCAATCTCTCAAGTTATAAAATTAACATTGAGCAATATTGGCAGTAGAACACAGGAGCCAAAGGATCAAATTGATTTAACTGTGCTCAGGACTAGAAACATGTACATTCGAAAAAGCAGTGCACACATCTTGTGTTGTTGAATCCATTGCAACTGGTTTTCTGCAACAGATAAAATCACTCTGTTAAAGGTAAGACAAAAATAACACCAGGATGGCATTCCGTAATCAATCTCATCCTGGCTAAATTCTATTTCCATTTCTCAATTTAACATTTATCTACTTAATAGTTGCATCACTGACAAGCTACCTATTAATTTTAAAGAAGATTATGAAAAGGCTTAATGACCATTTACTCCCTTCATTATAATGTTGCACTGATAACAAACTTACCTTAGATCCACCAGTGGGATTTCCCCAGCAGGTTCAATCAGAAGTGTTATTTCTCTGATTGGCAGAGTGGTTGCAATGACTTTTAAGCTATTTTACTTTGGATCCTTTCCAGTCTTGAACTATTTAATTTTATTGGAAGATCAAGTTATCTATCCCTGTGTCCATATAGTGTATTTATCATTTTTCTAATTAACTTGTTATTTGCTTGTATGTGTACTGGACTGTCAAAGCGTACTCTAATAAAGTGCTTAATAGGAAATGTAACACTAATCCTACCCACCCAGTTTCACCTATTACCTTCTAGTTATCCTCCTTTCCCTCCCTCCACCTTTTTATTCTGGCGCCTCCCCCCCCCCCCCTTTCATTTCCAGCCCTGAAGTAGGGTCTCGGCCCAAAACAAGCTACTTTTGCATCAACTAAGTGGAGGGTCCTTTTCAAAAAGTCCAAATTAATTTAATGCTATAAATAAAGACACCTAAGTCCAGACGAAGGGTCTCGGCCTAAAACGTCGACAGTGCTTCTCCCTATAATGCTGCCTGGCCTGCTGCGTTCCACCAGCATTTTGAATGTGTTGCTTGAATTTCTAGTATCTGCAGATTTCCTCGTGTTTTCTTTTTAAATTTAATCGCAGTCAGAACTGAGTGATGTGCAGGCAATGAGCTCCATTTCCAAATAGCTGGGCCCAACGTACTATTAATTAGTGCACCAGACATCTTACAATAAAGCTCCATGAACAGAGACTTATCAGGACTTAAGGCATCTTGTAAATAATAACAATTCAGAGTTCAGAGTTCAACTCTGGTATCCTCTGTAAGCAAATTTGTATGTTCCTTCCTGTGTATGTGTGGGTTTCCTCCAGGTGCTTCAGTTTACTCCCACAGTCTAAATACTTACCAGTTATTAGGTTAATTGGTCATTGTAAATTGTTCTGTGATTAGGTTAAGGGTTAAGATCAGTGGGTTGCTGGGCAGCACAGCTCAAAGTGCTTGAAGGGCCTATTCCATGCTGTATCTCGAAATAAATAAAAAAGATTTGCAAAGGTAGCGGCTACAATCCTATTGATGGTCTTTGAAAATGGAAAAGTATAAGAATAAATTTATTAAGATGCAACATTACCATGGATGGGAGAGAAGACACATCATGTATTTTTTTCTATAGACTTACGTTAATGCATACTTGTATCAGGATTGCAACTATTAAATGAATGATTAGGAATAAATGTAAGCCATAATGCTCCTTGAGTTCTCTCCAACACTCAAAACCTCTCTGTAGATGATAGGATTGATGGCTTTGTTGCAAAGTTTGCAGATGATATGAAGATAGGTGGAGTGGCAGGTAATAATTTTTAGGAGGTTGAGAGACTACAAAAGGAGTTAGATAGATTAATAGAATAGGCAAAGAAATAGCAGATGGAATATACTGTCAGAAAGTGTATGATCATGTACTTTGGTAGAAGAAATGAAAGAGTTGACTATTTTCTAAATAGTGAGAAAATACAAAAGTATGGGGTGCAAAGGGACTTGGGAGTCTGTGTGCAGGATTAAGTCTGTGGTGAGGAAGGTAAACGTGATGTTAGCATTCATTTCAAGAGAGCTAGAATATAAAAACAAGGATGTAATGTTGAGGCTTTATAAATCACTGGTGAACCCTCATTTGGAGTACTGTGAGCAGTTCTGGGCCCCCTATCTTAGAAAGGATGTACTGGCACTGGAGTGGGTCCAAAGGAGGAACACGAAAATGATTCCAGGATTAAACGGCTTGTCATTTAATGAGTATTTGATAGCTCTGGGCCTGTATTCATTATAATTCAGAAGAATGAAAGGCCTCAGTAGACTGGTTGTGAAGTAGATGTTTCCAATGGTGGGAGGGTCTAGGTCCAGAAGACAGAGCCTCAGAATTGAGGGGTGACATTTAGAACAGAGATGAGGAAGAATTTCTTTAGCCAGAGAGTGGTGATTCTGTAGAATCTGTTGCCATAGACGGCTGTGAAGGCCAAGCCTTTATATACATTTAAGACAGAGGTTGATAGATTCTTGATTTTTCAGAGCATGAAGGGATCTGGGATCTGGGAGACTGAGGCTGAGAGGAAAAAATGGATCAACCATGATGAAATGGCAGAGCAGACTCAAAGGACCAAATGGCCTAATTTAGCTCCTATATCTTATGGTCACATGATCTTATAGATTCACTCTACAATGAATGGCATGCCTCTTTGAGAATGTGACTCATAATTCCAGATATTCACAACCAGGGTAACACCAAACTCAAACCTATTAAGGCCCATTTTATATATTTATATATTATATATTTCAAAGTTTACTCTACCAACCATTTCCTATAACCACAGAACATCCATCCAGCACATCCATCCATCTTGAGAGCTGTGTTGCCATTTTCAGTCTCTGGCATGTCTTTGTTGCCTAAGGCCAGTATATTTTAGTGTATGGTACTGAATACTAGAATATCTACTAAATGTAGATATTAAATATTTACCAATATTAACATAAACATAAGACTTACAGATATTGCTGTTTCAATGGCATATAAAGAGAGGATGGAGATGGATGTGTTTCCATCAAATCAAATACAGAGGAGAGCTTTCTGTCTGGTTGCATCATAGTCTGGTGTGGAGACTCCAGTGCACAAGATCACGTGAGGCTGCAGAGGTTTGTAGCCTCTGCCAGTTCCATCACAACCCTCCCCTCCTTTAAGGACAGTTTCAGAAGGCAGTGCCTCAGAAAGGTATCATCCATGCCCTCACCATGCTCTTTCCTCATCACTGCCACTATGGAGGAAGTACAGGAGCCTTGCACTATTTACCTATATTGTCACTTGTAGTATCTGTTATGTCTTGTACTATACTGCTGCCACAGTAGGACATCTCTTTAGACAGATGAAGAGAAATTTCTTCAGCCTGTAGGTAGTGAATCTATGGAATTCATTACCACAGATGGCTGTGGAGGCCAAGTCATTGGGTATAGTTAAAGTGGAGGTTAATAGGTTTTTGCTTAGTATCAATGGTTATGGAGAAAAGGAAGGAGAATGGGGTTGAGAGGGAAAATAAATCAGCCATGATTAAATGACAGAGCAGAATGGACCAAATGGCTTAATTCTGCTACTAAGTCTAATGGTCTCATGGTCTAAAACAATAAATTTCATATGTCAGTGATAATAAATCTAACCCAGATTCTCTGTAATAACCTGTGGTAATTTGAAATTTACATTCAGCACTATTGTGCTCAGGTGTTGTCCCCTTGGGAATGGTGCCCTGGATCAGTAACTTGTAACTTCAGCACCTAGAACTCAGAGAGGACACTATGCCGCTGAATTAGCAGGCTGCAAACTTTTTTCTCCTTTACTTTTGCCTACATACTATATTACAGCTTTCAGCGCACATGTAAATATCCTTTTAATAATACATTCCTCCCTTAGCACATACATCTCTAAGACTTCAGGGTAAAAACACATTACTGCAAAGCTGAGTATTTAACTGTGAGTGAAATATTCATGGACACCATTTGACCAATTTAACAAAGAGGATATTCAGAAAAGCTTTAACAAATATTTCACTCAGATAAAAAGGCTGTCTGTCAATTAATTCCAAAGCTACAATGGAATTCATTGTGCATAGAATGAATTTGCACAGATGTTCTGAATGCATCTGGGTTTCAAATATTATTAAAAATATTACATTTATACATATTTCCTATGTCAACACAAAAGTATTACCTATAAGTAAACACAAAAGATTCTGTGGATGCTGTAAATCCACAGCAACACATACAAAATGAAGTCCTGAAGAACGGTCTCAGCCCAACATGTCGATGTTTATTCATTTCCATTGATGCTGCCTAATCTGCAGAGTTCCTCCACCATTCTGTCTGTGTTTACTTTACCTATATATTTCCCCTAAGAAGTTCCTAAGTTCTACTTTTAATGCAAATTCCTCTATAAACTTACCACACCACTTATAAACGTTGTTGTAAAATACAAAATTACACTCATGATGGTCCTTTCATGAATTGGTCAGTATCTAGTATACAGAGGAATTCCAATGCTGGACAAAAACACAAAGGAGTTTCAACTCAGAAACCAGTCCTTTGTTCCAATCAATTAGAACATAGAATAAAGAACTATACAACACAGGGTCTTACCATTAGAAGTATACTGTTCATTTCTCAAAGTGCAACACCTCACATTTGGCCACATTTAACTCCACCTGCTACTTCTCCACTCACATCTGTAAATGATCAAAATTCAAAGTTCAAAGTAAATTTATTACCTGACTACCTATCAGTCACCATAATCACTGGATTCTGGTTATCAGTAATGCATTGGGACCAGAACATTTTGGCCCAATTAAGTGGCTCCCTCAATTAGCCAAAGTTTCATGGAAATAGTTTTAAAAAGGCATAAAAAAAACAAACTACTGTTTAACTGAGTAACATATTATGTATCTAAATGAAATATAGAAATAATTACAGAAGACTACCAAAACTATGACAGAACTATAAAACTGTATTAGTTCTTAATATTAATGACAGAATTAATCCAGTGTACACTATCATATTCTTTCGATTGACTGTAAATGAACAAAATCAGTGCAGGCGCCTGGTGCAGATAATGAACTACCTTCAAACAATGCTTTTGATGATTATTTCTTCCAAATTTTCATTTTCATTGTAACATTCAAGATGATTGTCAATACCTTCAATTTCTTTGTATTTTCTAACTTGTTGAAGTAGTGAAATTGTCTCATTTTCACTCAAGGTAGTTTCTGGCATTTTCAAGCTTGAATGCTTGAAACCACAGAGAGCAAAACAATTCTGATTTGCTTTACTACTTATTACTCACCAATCATCAGTGACAAAAATCACTGCTTTTTGAACACAAACAGATGTTACTGATGATATTTAGAAACTGTTCACTCAAACCACGGTGTAGTGTCCAACGATCACATGATGTGCATGTGACTGATGCCAGTTGGAAATTAATTGGTAACGGTCTCCTGTCCCAATTGTGCGGCATACTGTCCTGAATAAAAGAAATGAACCCTGGCTAACATCTCAATTTGTTTTTGTTCTTTTTGTCTCAATTAAGTGGCTGTCCTGATTAACCACTGGCCTACTTAAGCGGAATCCGCTGCACTACCCTGAGATTAGTTTTCTCGCAGGCATTCATAGAGGAAAGAAAGACAACAGAATCAATGAAAAACTACACACGAAGTCTGACAAGCAAGCAACATGCAAAAGAAGATAAACCAAGCAATTTCAAGAAAAATCAAATAATAATAAAAATAAGAACCCTTATTAAAACCAAAAAAGAACAATAACCATTATCAAAATAAACCAAGGCATTTTCTAAGGAGACGCTCTAAGGCCACTATGGTTCTGTCTAACTTTAAACCTGCTCTCCAATTTACTAATTTGGATGAAAATAGGGTATCAAATCAGAAACAACCAAATGACACACCTTCTATACATGAACATTTGAACTTATATCCTCTTCCATCAGTAAAGCTAAAGCAATTAATTCAAATAGTAAAACTATTTTTGAAAGATATAAACATGAACTTTGGCCTGGATAAATGCAGATAAATATAGCTAGTAGAATATAGAGCAGAGCAGCAGGATAAATACAACAAATGGCTGAATATGAACCATATAAGTACCTGGGATATCAACAAGCAAAGAAAATAGATCATTGTGCGATAAAGCAAAAACTTATGACAGAATGTACTTTGAGACTTAAGAAAATCAGCCAAACATACCTCAGTAGTAAAAATATCGCAAAGGCAATAAACACTTCTGCTACACCCATATTGATGTATTCTTTTGGCATAATATCTTGGTCTGAAACCAATCTGGAAAATTTACAAAGAAAATAAGAACTGAAATGACAAATTTTATAAAACACTCTGTGCACTTGAATGCACCTAAATTAACACTACCTAGGACAGAAGGAGGAAGAGAAAGAACAGACATTAAACATTTACACAACAATCAGATAAAACTTCCAAGGATAATAATTTAAATGAAAGCACAGCCTAGAAATGGGAAGAAATTATCACTGTTGAAGAAAAACTTAACCAATGGAAGAGCATGACCCTCTATGGAAGACATCCCCACGATCTGAGCAGACTACATATCAACTAGGAAGTATTGAACCCCTTGTTCAGAATTGGAGATCTTTTTCCCAGGAACAGAAGGATGCATTGAGGCAACACTGGACTAGATGGTTAAGATCAAAAATACTTCATAAAAGACCAATCAACTTCAAGATAGTAAATGTTGAAAATGGCAAGAGAAACCAGAAATAATCCAACACATTACAGGGTCCTGCAGCAGTTTAACTCAGTCTGGTTACTTACTTACACAGGCACAATCAAGTGGCAAAGAAACATTCACCAAAATCTTGCTTTAAAATACAAACTCATAAAATACACCATTTCTTACTACAAAATACAAATCTGATCCAGTTTCAGAGTCAGAGTCCCAGAAATTATATCATGACCAATCCATTATTGCAGAAAGGACAATCTATAATAACCATCCAAATATAAAAATACAGGATAAACAAACAAGAACAACTCACTTAATAAATATATGTATTCCAAGCACACAAAACATACAGAAATCAAAAAACACCAGAAATATGTTGAATTAAAAGAGGAAATTGATAGATTATGGAACATGAACAGAGTATGCATTGTCCCAACAGTTACATCTACAACTGGTAGCATCCCAAAGTCACTACACAATAGCATTAAACAATTAGGCCTACATGCAATATTTATATAAATCCCTGGAAAGCCTCAATGCTGAACATCACTAGAACAGTCCAAAACTTCCTAGCAAATGAGAAATGAGTATGCTCTGCTATGTCCATACTTCAGGTTTTACCAGCTTGAGCTGAGAAAAAAAAATAAAATTAATAATAAGCATTATCAATCTCATACTATACCCTTTGCCAGTCTTCTATGCTATCCACAACACCACCAGCCTTTCTTTGGTCTGCAAACTTGCAAACCTCCATATCTATGTTTTCATCCAAGTCATTCATATATACTGCAAACAGCAGAGGTCCCAGTATGGATCTCTGCAGAATACTACCAGTCACAGCCCTCCACCAGAATAAGAGCCATTGACCACTACCATTGGTGTTCGATGGGCAAGTCAATTCTGAATCTAACAACCAAACCACAATAGATCCCATGCATCTTAATCTTCTGAATGAGCCTTATCAACACCCACAGTCCTATCTTCATCAATTACCTTTGTCAGCTCCTAGAAAAACTCATTTAAGGTGGTAAAGTACAACCTGTCCTACACAAAGCCAACCTGATTGTCTCTAATTAAGTCATGACTTTCCAAATGTTCATACATCCTATCACTAAGAATCCTCTCCAATAGCTTCCCTACTGCTGACATAAGACTCAACAGTCTATAATTTCCCAAGTAATTCCAAAGAAGTGTCAACATTCTACCCAAATAATCCCTATAACATTTATCTATCAGGTATGACTATCCTTATCTTCCTGGCAATTATGAAAATGAGGAGCTCATTTTACTTAACTGGAAATTTTACCAGAACACTCCTCCACTCATCCTGTTCTCCCACCACCATAAAGATGGGCAGGGCGTTAACAAGTTAAAATTTAAATCTAACATTAACCTGCCTTGGACACAACTACAGAGGAGGGTTGAGGAGGAGTAAATTAATTTTCTCCTTCAGGCAGATCTATTGTTAAAAATTTTGGCAAGGCTGTACTTGAAATTCCTCAGTCTCTTGAGTTGCTCTGCCAAAAACTGCAAGATAAAAAATCCTACCAGGAACTCCAGGCCATTGATCATAAACATAAATTACTGAATTTGAGAGAACAACATCAGTAGACTGGTAAATTTAGCTGTGCAAGTTAGAGAGGTTTATATCACAAAAGGTATCGAAGGGTATAGGGATCCATCAAGAATTAAGGCATCAGATCAGCCCTATTCTTGTTGAACTTTTGTATCAATGGGGTTCAAGTTCAAGATTATTGTCATTCATCCATACATTTAAAGACCGCCAAACAAGACAATGTTCCTCTGAACCAAGGTTCACAACGTAGTACATATAACTCAAACACAAAACATATAGAATAATATTACCACAAATGAATTAACAAACATTAAGGTACATGTACAGTACAAGTTAAAAAATAAACAGTATAACACTACTGGCACTATGATGGGACCTGAGTGGTGGCAGAGAGTTCAGTAGTCTTGCAGCCTGGGGGAAGAAGCTGTTTTCTATCCCAACAATTCTGCTGTACCTCCTTTCCGTACACCTTCTTGTCATCGTTATTGATGAGACCAACCACTGTCGTATCATCACCGAAGTTGATGATTTGGTTTGAACTGAATCCAGCGATGCAGTCATGCATGAGCAACATGAACAGTAGTGGTCTGAGCACACAGCCCTGGGGAGAACTGGTGTCCAGAGTGATGGAGCTAGAGATGTTTCTGCCAACACATACTGACTGTGTCCAATCAGGAACCCATTAAGCTCTGCCTTAAGTACACCCAAAGACCTAGCCTCGACAGCTGCCTATAGTACAGATTCCACAAATTCACTACCCTCTAGCTAAAGAGATTTCCTCGCATCTCTGTTTTAGAGACACCCCCTAACCTGAGGCTGTGCCTTCTTGTCCTAGACTCCCCCACCATGGGAAACTCATCAGTTAATACCTCATCAGGGTGATTGATAAGTTTGTGCCTGAAGGTAGAAGGAGATGAGTTATTAACTTCAAACTTCCTGCATAATCACTCAAAGAGTTGAACTGCATGTGCATGTAACGAGAGCTGTATAACTCACCTCCTTGACCTTAGGTCACAAACTTATCAATCACCCCTGGTGTGGACACTTTCTGGAGGTCCAAGATCCATATGCTCCACGACCGCTGAACTAAGTGTGTAAGTGTAGGAGGGGAATATGTTCAAAAATAAATGTGCTAGGTTTTCTAAAATTGACTCGTTCTACCTTAGGCCATGAACTTATCAATCAGCCCTCGTATATGCTATGTCTAGAAATTGTATTGTAGAATTCAATATCATTGTGAGGTGGCAGTGTACATCTTGAAATTAGATCTGGATCATTTGTATGTAAGAGTTGCTCATGCACATGTATCATGCCAGATAGCATACACAGTCATTCACCTGCATGCAATTGTATTTTACAACAATTTTACACATGCTATAGCATAGATTAATACTAAAATATTGATGGATCTGACATTTAATGGGTTAAAATCTATAAAAATGTTCTAAAACATCTGTGAAGGACTAACTCTGATTAGCTTAGGGAAAATAATTCTCATATGCTCCAAAGATTCTGTGTATTAAGCCAACTATTCTAATTTTTATCTGCTTAACGGGGCCATTGAGATGAATCCAAGGTATCCATTTCCTTCCAGATTAGTAGCTTTATTAAATTTTCCTAGGTATAGATCACCCCCATTCAACTTATTGGTCTACATGCACATTGAACAGCTGTCCCTATCCAAATCATCTCGCAATATCTCTAATCCCTGATCTTGGCACATGTAACAATTAGAAACTAATTACTAATATCCAAATGAATCAATTCTAACACCGTTATGGATGCCTTCAATCTATGAGACACAAGACTGATTCCTGACATAGGTTATGCGTACAGAATAGGCTGGGAAACTGTACTTAATCTGTAGTTTCATTGCTAATTGATATTTGCTCATCTTTTAACACTCCCAAGAATAACAAATATATGGGCTGTATACTTTGTGTGAAGTTAGATAATTGATTATGTTCATTAAAGGGCTGATACGATTGTTCTCTCATTATTGTTGCTCTGTCTGCACAACTACATAAATATATTAAATAAAAGCACTCATGCAGGAGACGGCTTTTAGATTAATGCAACATAAAACTGTATATGTGCAAAACATTCAATTTCCCTTTCATAAACCCATATTCCAATTAAGTATGTCTTCAAAATAACAGTACGTACTCACCTCACATTTCTAAAGTTCAGTCTATTGGGTGGTGGTCTGTTTCTTTCAGGATTGTGCCTCTGGATCTGTGGAGTGGCATCAGGTTTGGTAGATGTCTTGTCTAAGATAACGTTCTTGGTTTCCAGTGTCATGTTGCTGTCAGTGACATCATCACCTACAGGTAAGTCCAGTGACTGTAATGTGTCCATCTTGTTGGATGAAGTTGAGTCAGGTGTATTCTTTGGTTGAGCATCCAGTATCTGGTCCACATGACGTCTCCATGTCTGATGCTAGGACTTCCTGTCCAATCTCAAAGCTCCTTGCTGCTTCACTTGGCAACTGGCTGAACTGTTCCTTCTGCACTTCCCTCCATAGATCTGGTTTCAGGAGGTCTATGCAAGATCTCAGATTCCTGTTCATGAACAGCATTGCATGTGTTTGATTTGTTGTTACATGAACAGAGTTCCAATACACAAAAAGGAAGATGTCCACCTCGTGCTGTAGAGAAATATCCTCCTAATCCATCACTTTAATGGACTTCTTGAAGGTTTGGATAAACCATTCAGCTAACTTAATCATTGCTGGGTGGTGAGGAGCTGACTTGAAGTGTCTGATGCTGTTTTTCTTCATGAACAGTCAGAATTCTTCTGACGTGTATTGTGATCTGTTATCACTCATAATTTGTTCTGGTAAGCCATTTCTTGTGAGGATAATCCTCAGAGCAGAGTCAGTCTTTTCTGAGGTAGTTGAGTTCATTGGTATACCCAGCAGCCACTTCAAATGAGCACCCACAGCAATCAGGAACATGGAGTCCATGAGTGGCCCAGCAAAGTCAATATGCACTCTTTGCCACAGTGATGGTGTCACTGCCACTGGTGTAATAGTGCCTGTATGGGTGTATTTTGAATTTTTTGGCATCCTGAAAAGCTTTAGCCAAATCCTCAATCTGTTTCTCTATTCCCAGCTACCACACATAGCTCCAGGCGAGACTCTACCATTTGACTGTACCCAGGTGTCCTTCATGCAGATTTTCTAACACTGGAGCACAGCTTAGAAGGAACCACAATACGAGATCCCAGCATTCTTTGACCTACCAACAGTTGGTCGTTTCTCTCTGAGAACTCTGGAAACAGGGTTTCCATGAGCATGGTGATCTCATAGACTTTTGACAATGTCGGGTCGCTCCTTGTTTCTTTTTGTATTTCGGAATTTGTTACCAGCAACTGGTCCACCAATGCTGCAGGGGACACTTCTGCTGGGTCACAGTATGAAGACTTTCCTTCTTCATTGCCAATACTGGGAGAACTGAAAAGACATCAGTACTGCTGTGTTGTTTGGTAGCCTTGAACTTTATGTCATAACTGTTGGCTCCTAGGAATAGTGCCTAACGTTGTACCGGGTAACAGTCATAACTGGAATTCCCTTTCTGGGGTTTACAATGGACACAAGCAGCTGGTGATTTGTCACTAGCATAAAATTCATTGAGGTAGTAATGGAACCTCTATTCCCCATACTAGACTAAGGGCATAGTTGTGACCTTCTGTCATCAGTGATCTTGAAGCAAATGCAATCGGGCGTTCAGATCCATCTTTCATAATGTGTGACTAAACAGCTCCAATGCCATAAGAGGGCTCATTGCACATCATTATGATGGGCAGGGATGGGTTATAGTAGCAGATATTATTAGTCTCTGTTTTCTTGAATGCCCTTTCACATCTTTCTGACCATTCCCACTTTGCTCCTGTCTGTAACAGTGCACTCAAAGGATGCATTGCTGTAGCAACGTTTGGGAGAAACTGATGGTAGTAGCTTACAAGACCCAGGTATGACTTGAGTTCTGACACATTTTCCTGTTTGGTTGACTATAGCTCTGCTTCAGTCTTCTCTTGTGACTTATGTAAGCCATGCTTATCAATGACATGTCTTCAATATGAGATTTAATTCTTTAAAAACTCACATTTCTCTCTCTTTGCATGCAGATCATACTCATTCAGGCTGATAAGCACTCTACCAAGGTTCTAGAGGTGCTCTTCATCATTTTTGCCAGTCACGATGATGACATCAAGCCAACATTGTGTTCCTGGGATATCCTGAGCACTTGGTCCATTGCTCTTTGCCAAATTGCTGGAGCTGATGCAATGCCAAAGACGAAATGATTATACTGGAACAGTCCTTTGTGAGTGGGGATTGTGAGAAACTTCCTGCTTGACTCCTCAAACTCCATTTGCAGATTGGCTTGTGACAAGTCAATCTTTGAAAACCTCTTCGTGCCTGCTAAAATTGTCTTCTAACCTTGGCAGGGGATACTGTAGTGTACGTAGCACCAGGTTAATGCTCACTTTGAAATCCTCACAAATGTGAACAGCTCCAGCCTTTCCTTTCTTGATCACCAGGACAACGGGCATGGCCCAATTGCTCCACTCAACCTTGGAGAGAATTCCAGATGCTTCCAAGCTCTGCAGTTCAGCATCCACTTTAGGAAACAGTGTGTAACACACTGGACGTTCTTTATAGAATCTTGGTGTTGCTGCTTCATTCAATTCATTTCTGGCCTTCATGCCTTTGAGTTTGCCAAGCCCCTTCACAAACTCCTTCTCATTGGCATTATTAGCATTAAGCAGATGTGCTAGTCTCTGGTTAGGGCTACCATTTGGGCTGCTGATTCCACACTGAGAGCCAGTCTAGTTGGATTTTTTCTCAACTATTAACGTCCAAAAAGTGCTGGCCCTCCACTTTTCAATACATAAAGTTCTAACTGTTGTGTTTGGCCACCACACGTCACATTTACTTTCAGTTTGCCTTTGGGGGACACTTTTTTACCTGTGTAAGTCTTCAGCATCACTGAGGTCTTCTGTAAAGGTATCGTAGAAAACAGTCTGTTGTAGGCAGCCTCTGGACTTATAGATAAAGCTGACTCTGTATCCAGCTCCATTTTCAGTTTTTACACCAGACACATCTATTGTGATCCATATTATATAGCAATCTACTTCAGTAATACAATGCAGTTGTAAACATGACATTTCATGTTTGATGGATTCTATGTTTTCTGATTCTGTTTTAGATTTGCTAACTTTATGCATTTGTTTAGTTTTGCGTTTGACGCTTTTCACTCGGTTGTGCTTTTTCTGCCTTGCACGATCTATGTGACCTTGTCTGTGACTCTTTCTGCAAACTTTTTCTTTGAACCAACAGTCATTTGCGACATGGGAGGATTTTCCACGTTGATAACACTTTTGGCTTTCTGCACCATTCAGGAATATTTTGTGCATTTCACATTCTAACCTCTTTTTCTGTAGTTCTACTGCATCCTTTGCTGCAGTCTCCAGTGATATTGCAATAATCAACGCCCATTCTATGGTTGGGTCTCGTTCTGCCAGTTGCCTTGTTTGAGTATGCATGCCACATACAAGCCTTAATGCATCAGAAAGTCCGTCTCTAAAGTCACAGTACTGGGAAAGTTTGTGCAGTACTGCAATGTTTTCAGAAAGGCTTTCATCTTTTGACGGGTTTCTTTAGCAAAATCTAAATTTTGCAGCTATTGCCAGCGGTTTTGTAAAATTATAACAATTTTGTTGAACATCTTGCTTGTGGGCTTTGCTGAGGTTACTAAGTTGCAAAGAGACTGTACATTCTTGGGCCCATTAAGCTAAGAAGCGTGGAGCTTTCTTTTGCTCCTCAATATTGTTCACGTTACAATACAGTTCAACTCTCTCAACATCCAGCTTTCATTAGCACTATCAAATTCATCAACTTTCCCGACTGAAGCCATCACCACATTATTTTCACTTTTAATTCAGCACACTGCTACCTATGTGTTCCTTTGTTAGCGTCCATGACAGTTTTCTCCTGCTGTTTAACTCTGGCTGTTTTGTCCCGTAACTGTTGGTGCAGTTTGTGATGTTCTCTGACATTCAGGTTCGTACTCATCACCAGTTTGTTGTGTCTGTGCACAACAACATATCAATTAAATAAATGCACATACACGGGAGAAGGCTTTAACTGGTGTATTCACATTGTAACGAACGAGAGAGAGAGAGAGAGAGAGAGAGAGAGAGAGAGAGAGAGAGAGAGAGAGAGAGAGAGAGAGAGAGAACAATGCACATGCATAGATAAGTGTCCTCAGCCAGATTGATTCCATTCAAAGAAAGGCTCTCAGGATTATAGGTGTAGATAAAGCCACAGCTCGTGAGAAGCTAGCCATTAGTAGCTTACACTACAGACAACAGGATGCTGCAGCTCCTGTGCTATACAAAATGTAGACCAGCCACAACCCTGCAGACCTTCGCACCATTCTGCCTTCATCTTATGAGAGACGACGCACCACACAATCAAGCTTATCTGTGCCTGCTCATTATGTTTCTGTGCCTGATGCGAGAACCTACACACTGGATAGAAGCTTCCTTCACTGTGCTATCAGAATTTGGAACAGCCTTCCAGATGCTGTGGTTGGAAACATCTGTGACGATGGGGTTCAAGCCTTCAAGAGTCAAGTGCACAAAGACCTATCATCTCTGGGAGGAAAGACACGTGCTTCTTCATAAGCTATCATGAACGGGACCAAGATGGCAAAGCTTGGTTGTTGGCAGGTGGGGTTAATACCTGACTTTCAAGAGCACTTGTAAATTATATTCCGGCTGGATTTAGTCCTTAAACTGATGGAGAACAGTGCGGAAAGATCAGGTGCTGTTTTCTCCCAGTAGGGATTAGTTTTCAGCTCCAAGTGCTCCTGTCACGTTTTGTCACCTGTAACCTTATCCTTCAGTCTCTCTGAATTATGGAGGACAGCATGTGTATAAATGTCTCTCTCCAGCAGACTTCATCATGACTCCAGTATTTCTACTGTTTTTTAATGTTTCTTAATTGTACATAGGATTTTTTATGTTCTATCGCTGAGCAGCAGTGAACCATGTGATTGGGAACTAGTTGACTTGATCAGCATTTCTGATCCAGCTATTGCTCACGATTGCATTTAATAAAAAAAAGATAACAGATCAATGCCTAGTGCTAAGGGGGGGGGGAAGGGTCCTTGCTCTAAAAGAGATAGATCCATACATTACAGTTGGAACTGTTGCTAGGTTTCCAATCACGTAACTAATGAGTTCAAACCTGTCAGGAGTGTTCTGCATTAGTCAAGTCTATAGATAGCATTGTGGACTAATGAATATTTCAGCAGTAGATGAACTAAAACAGAATGGAGTTAAGGGATGTCAGCTTTATGATGGCGTGGATGAGGCAGAAAGTTCATTTTGTGATTAAATATAATACTGGGGTTGCTAACAGTCTTGTTTAGAATCAGACTATTACAGGACAACATTTTAATTCTCCATATCTGTCGAACTCTGACCTCTCCATCCTCAGCCTCTAAGACCATTCCATTTTCTTGCTAGAAATGGCAACTCCTAAATTTGGGGCCCAGGTATGGACTGAGCCTTGTTTTAGCAGCTGAGGAAAGTGACGGGTGTTCTCCCTGGCCCTCTCCTCAGTCCATTGGCTCCACTTTTGATTCCTTTGCTTTAGCAGTTCAATAGTTTAACATTTTGATCACTGTTGTGGTGTGATTCAGCCATTCAAGTAAATGCTAACGTATGCACAATTTATCTCTATACCACAAGGAATTTGATTGAGATTCTTGTTATCCTTATCTCACTGTAACATAAGAGACTATTTTCACTGCTATTCATTTCTACATTGGAGAAATATACTTTCATGATAATTATGGCAGAGAAATTCAGTAAGACCATCAACCCATAAATTCCCACCTCAACATCACTTTGACCCCTTCAATGTGCCCTTCTTACAGTCTACCTCAAAATACTTCCTTCCTTAGTCATTCATCCATTGTAATATATCAAGAATATCAAAATTGCACTTAGTATTATCCAGTCCTTTAAAATTTGTTATGACCCCAAGTGACGTCTGAAAAATATCTGCAAGAACATGCACAGTCGATTCCATTAGAATTCAGTAAGCAAAGTTATCTGTGTTGATAATCAGCAACCTCCCCAGCATGTTCACTGATAATTTTTTTTATCTGTTCTGTATTCACTTACGATTTATCCCAACTCAAGCACTTCGCTCATTTGTTTTATTAAAATTTAACATTAACAATTTCACTTTTTTTCCTTTCCCACTTTTGAAGTGGACTAGACCCTTGTGTAATTTTTATTTACTTCTGACATACTTAAAGAATGCTTCAGTTTTCACTTTTCTATTTTATCTCTATTCCTTTTGTGTTCTGACTTTGTAGCTCCTATCAGTTGTTTGACATTCCCCAGTCTATCGTATAGATTTATTAGCAATGCACTGTGGGAATATTGTGAAGCACTAGGCTAGATAGAATGATAATAATAGTTACAGGCAGAGAAAGACTAGGCACTGTAAGGATGTATTTTCTGAACTGAACTACATTTCGGCATGGTCAGAATGACATTGTAAATCTGCCAACGAAGCTCAATTTCAAGGATGCATCTCTCTTTGAAGATAAGTTTACCCTTCAAGCTTGATTTAATTAAACATCAAAGTAGGAATGTTATTCTCAACAATAATACAGCCCTTCTTTCTAGTTTTCCAAACCCATCATTGACAAAAAGAAAATTACCTACATAGATCATCATGATAATGCAATGCAGAGTTTTGAGAAATTTGATTGAGTGAATTTGGATATATTTTTCCACAATGTGTCCCCATAACAATTTTGTTTACAACTGAAAAAAAGTTCTTTAGAATTCTATAAGCTAACCAAACTATAGCTAACAGGGAATTTATTAAAAGAAACCATAGGGTTGCATATAACGTAGGCCTCTTTAAGTAGACCTTCACCCATCTTTAGGTCAGATACTATAATCTCTTACAACTACACACACAAAGTGTCGGAGGAACTCAGCAGGTAAGGCAGCATCTATGGAGGGAAATGGACAGTCGACATTTCAGCCAAGACCCTATATCAAGACTGGAAAGCCAAAATTACAAGACAGTGGAGGGGGTGAGGGCATCTCAAGCTTTCAGGTAATAGTGAGTCTAACTGAGAGGACAAAGACAAGTTTGTGGGGTGAAGAAACTGGGAGGTGACAGGTGGAAGGAATCTGTTAGGATGGGACAGTAGACCATGGAGAAAAAGGAAGGATGTGGGGAACTAGGAGGTGACAAGCAGGCCGTGAGGGTGGTGGCAGAGAAGAAGGATTGAAGGGGTTCCCGTAAAGAGGAAGTGTGTTACCACTCTCACTTATTCATCCTCACAACTTGCGCATCGCCTCTCTTTGATTCTTCACATCCTTCCTTTTTTCCATAGTGTACTGCCCTCTCCCATCAGGTTTCTTCTTCTTCTTCAGTACTTTGCCTCTTCCACCCATCACCTCCCAGCTTCTTACATCAATCCCTTTCATTCCCTCTCCTTTACTCACCTGCCAGCCCTTCTCACCTGGACTCACCTATTACCTGAAATCTTGTGTTGCTCCTCCTTTTTATTCTGGCTTCAGTCATTTCCCTTTCCAGTCCTGATGAAATGTCTTGACCTGAAATGTTGACTGTCATTTCTCTCCATAGATGCTGCCTGATCTGCTGAGCTTCTTCAGCATTTTGTGTGTATGTGTGTGTGTGTGTGGCTTAAGATTTCCAGCACCTGCAGAATCTCTTGTGTTTTTTAAGAACTATATGGCTGTATAGAAACAGAATAAATCTGTTCTTGTCAACTGCAAGTTCCAGATGTGAATCTTTAACAGTCTCCTACTCTAAAGAAATAAAAATACAACTGTTCAGATCGATGAAAGATAGGTTAACATTGTCAAAGACAAATAACCCAGAATGAAATCTCTGTCATCATTAGGAACATTTGCTTTGACTTCCCACCAGTAAGCTAAATTCCATTTCATTGTTTATCATTTGGTCTTCACTAATAAAATATATATTTGGAAAGCTCCACACTAATCATCTTCACCAAACTGAGTGGAAAACACAGTTACACTAATTATAAGAAGTATGCAGCTCAGGTAAAATAACAATTGTTAATAAGGAATATTCAAAGCAACTTGACAATAACATGAAGGATTCATTCCTAAGAATGACAAAGAGTGTCTGATAGCTGATATGTTGAGCTGTGGCCAATATGGTCAAAATCCATTTGGGGTAGAACTATCTCAACTTATTTCACCTATAATAGACAGGCTAGCTGGAGCAAGAAATGTTTCATTTCATCAGTCTGGGCTGAATTTGAACATACATTCTAGAGGAGAAAAGGTAGTTTTACTTCACTGCATTATCCAATTCTCCAAGCTGCTTTTGGAAATATATTCTGCTTTCTTCTTTGAACTGATATGCAGACACGTTTTAGAACAGTTCAGTCTGTAAATCTGTGGCTTCCTGATTTAGTAATTAGTTGCTTATCAGTGAATATTGCTGATAGACTAACTTACAAGTACTAATATATTTATTTCTTTAAGTATTCAGGTTCTCCAACACTCTACCATTCAGCAAATATCCAACAAATCACCAGTGAGCTAATTTCTGTGACTCCAAGTTCAAAGTACATTTATTATCAAACTATGTATACTGTATACAATACTGAGATTCATCTTCAGACATTCATAAAAATGAATGAAATAAGATGTATTACATCTGCATCATACTACCCAGCTATGAATGGCTTGGTAGAACGGCTCATCCAGATTTTAAAGAATGCACTGTGAGCAATGTCAGCAGAACATACTACAATGGCAGTGAATCAGAAGCCCGACAATTTCCTCTCCGCATATCGCAGTGCAGCACTCTCCACAACCAACAACTGTCCAGCCATGATGTTCCTAGGTTGACCCTTGCATCCGTGCCTGAATCTCCTCAAACTCAGTCTCAGAATGAGTATGCAGGACTAACAGCTGAAACACATTGAGTGTTCCTAAAACAATGAGGTTTGGTGTTTCACTCCTGGACAAGCAGACCCAGTAAGGCAGGGGTCACCAACCTCTTTTGCACCACGGACCAGTTTAATATTGACAATATTCTTGCAAACCGGCCGATGGTGGCAGGGGTTGGGTGGTGTTAAATATGACTGGAATACAGCGATACTCAAAGGAGGTTCCTTATATCCAGTCTATTCTGCAATTTAGTTTATGTAGCATTTGTTTCTGTCCCGCTTGCTCACATTTTTTCTGCTCAAAAAACTCAACGGGTTTGTCTTTCAGTGCTGGGCGCTTGGACTCAAGGTACCGAAGCAGTTTTGAGGGCTTCATTGCCTCATTAGACAGCCTCCAGGCCTGAACTCCAGTTTCCCACCCACCCGCCGCCAGACGCCTTGGCCAGGTGAGGCTGGTGATGGGTGGGGTGAGAGGACAAGGTCAGGACCAGAGGTCCCCGTACTGGGGCTGCGGCGGTCGCAGTCCAGAGTGGGCGACTGAGCGAGGAGTGCGACAGGGTGCGAGCCTACCCCCCTTGTAAGATCCATTGGCCAACAAAAGTTTGGCTCGAGGGATGACTTTCAGTAGATTGCAGCGAGGTAGCTGTTCTGCTACTTACGAAACCCTGAGCCCGAATTAGGTCGTCTGCGAATATTTTAGCACCAGGTTCCCACGAATATTCGGGGTGCTAAACAGGTTTAGAGGCGGCGCCCATCTGTCCGCACTCCAGCCCAGTAGCATCGGCACTTCTCGCCGGCCATGTGAGGTAGCCAGTTACCCGAGGCCAACCAATGATCCCTAGCGTGCGGGTATCACTGCGTTTAGGCGACTGATGACCTTGCATGGGTAATCCAATTGAGAATTTGTGGCTTGTCTTGAAAAGGGCTGTTCACTTACAATCCCCATGCAATCTGACAGAGCTTGAGCAGTTTTGTAACGAAGAAGGGGGAAAATTGCAGCATCCAGATGTGCAAAGCTGATAGAGACCTATCCACACAGACTAAGGCTGTGATTGCTGTCAAAGATGCATCTACTAAATACTGACTTGAAGGGGGTGAGTACATCTGCAATCAATTATTTTGTGTTTTATATTTGTAATTAATTTTGATCAATTTGTGGAGATTTGTGTTCACTTTGACATGAAAGAATCTTTTTCTCATTGATCAGTGTTAAAATCAGCCAAATTAAACCCCTTGTGATTCAATATTTTAAAACAATCAAACATGAAAACTTCTGGGGGGAGGGGGATGAATTCTTTTTATAGGCACTGTATGTTTTGGAGTTGCAAAACGTAATAGAAATTATTGAAGTACATCAGTTGTTGTATTGTCCAAGAGTGGGTGGTGAAAGCTCATTAATCACAGCTCACAACAGGATGAATGTCGAAAATCTGAATTAAAAATAAGTACTGAAAATAAGATCAAATAATATCTGTAGAAGATAAAACAGACGTAGTTGTTCAGTTTGATGTCCTTTCATCAGAATGCTCAGCTCTGACACAAACTTCAAGTGAATGCTATCTGAAATTGTTGATTTCAGTGTTTTGGCCTGAAGGCCAAGTGTGCTGGTGTAAGAAAGTGAGATACTGTTCCACAAGCTCAGCATGATTTAACCCTCAGGACTTGCACTAAATTCAGGCTTTTCAGTTTGACCCAGAAGTTGTCAATTCTGATGAAAGGTTATCAATCTGATATGTTTATTCTGATTTTCTCTCCACAGCTACTGTCTGCCCAACTGCATATTTACAACTTTCCCTGGTTTTACCTGAGTTTTCAGGCAACTATAATGTTTTGTTCTTTCAATTTTCCTATTCCAGCAATGCCTTAGCTCTCCTTTTTGTCTTTCTCCTCTTCTGTTTCAATTCATCACTCTCTGGGTCACTAAATCCTTCATATCACTATGTTTAGGATGTGTGTAACATTTAGTTGTAGTATGTGACACCTTGACAATGGAACTGCTCACTTACCTTACTCTATCCAATGTAACCCCCTGTGTCGCCTCAGGCTCGCTCAGCTCGTTCTCATCTGGGGGAGCAGCCTTCGGCCCCGCCAAACTGGGTAATCAGCTGGTGTGGATGCTGTGTGATGTCCCCGCCTTGCCCAAAAACAGGCAGTACACCATAAGCGATTAAATGAGTACAATTTATAAAGGTTACTATAACTAAGTGATTAATAACGATACAGTATATATGAAGAGAAAAAATAAAGAAAAGGCGCCAAACTTATCAAAGTCCAAACCACTTCGTGCACAACCGTTGGAGCTCAATTACTGAAGTCTTCTGGCCACCATTCGATCCCCTCCGAACTCCTCGACTCGCAGCTCAGGACCCTCCGAACTCCTCGACTCTCCAAACAGCTCAGGACCCTCCAAGTGGTCAACCAAGCACATCTAGCTTCATCACCTCTCCTCGGAGTACCTCCTGGCCTTGGACCCCCGCTTGGGGTCCGTTCCTCGCCCAGCTTACAGCATTGCGTCCTCTCTCTCAACCCCTCGCACCGATCTGCCCAAAAGCCCGTCAACAAATGCTTACAGACTCAGAAGAAAGAACATTAATCCCCATTTGGTTTACAAAGGAATACCATTCTCGTTATCAGTAAATTTTAACCCAAACAAGCTTCCAGCACTCTCTCGCAACAAAGAAGCATTCCTGCTAGTTAACCAAACAAAGAAGCCCTTTTGATTACAGTAACAAAGAAAAAAGAAGAACCCCCCTTTACACAAATGAACAATAAAACCCTTAATAACAAAAATATTAATTGCCAGAGGAACCACTGAAATTCGGATCTCAGACCCTGATTTTTTAAAAATGCCCTGAGAATCCTGGGAGAGTAGACAAGCAGAAGACATTGAAGTAGAAGACATCATTTTTGGGTTCTGTTGCTTTTCCTTTGAAATATTATTCTTAAAGTCTCATGCTGCCAACAAGTACCACAGTATATTAATCAGAATCAGAATGACTTTATTGACAGTACACAGTACAAAACATACTGGAAATGATTGTGGCTCAGTGACAAGTATAAAACGCAGAACAACATCATAACAGACAACACAATAGCAACCAATAATTTACAAGACAAACGTGCAAACAGAAATGAGCAATCAAGAATGAGCAGAATGGTTTTGCGCACAAACTTCAATATTCAGGCTTAAACAAATGTCAACATTTGAACAGAGTAAATAATTATCAACAGAACAAGGAGATAGGTAAGACAATTTAACAGATGTTGTGCAGGGACAGTTAGGGTATTACACCTGAGTGAGTTTTGTTGAGAGGCTGGATAGCTACAGGAAAGGAGCTTTGGAGATGGTGTGTTGTCCTGTCAGTGATGGACTTGTAGCGTCTCCCTGATGGCATTCTATCGAATGGGTGACTGCTAGGGTGGGTGGAGGCAGCAGTAATTTTTTCGGTGCTTTCCTTTACTCCAACAATGAACAGGTCTTTTAAATATCAGTAGGTCATATCCAGTGATCTGCGTCAGATAATGCATCACTCATTCTGTTGAAAACTGCAAGAAAGGACTCTTGGTAAAGAGACTATTGTAACTTAAGTGTCAGTCTTAGATACCTTCATATCAGTTTATACAAATACTATCTTACATAATCCATCTTTCTTAAGTGACAGCTGTAGTTAAGCAGGACTGAGAAGGTTATGTGCTCAAGCTACTCTCTAAATCTGAATAGTTGCAGTTATTTAGATTATATATCAGACCAAATTCAATCAATTGGTCAGAAAAGTGTAAAAGATTAGAGGGATCTGAAAAAAAGGCAGAAAATTTCCACAAAGTGATAAGTTATTCATTTTTACTCCAAAAGAAGATAAAACACAAGAAAATGCCAAAACTTGTCCTATATGGTGCTTTGTCCACAGAGTAGACAGACAAACAATTCTATAATAAAGAATAATGGAAATACTCAGCAGGTCAGACAGCATCTTGGGAAAGAAAAGCAGAGTTAATATTTTTCATTAGATTTTCAAACATATATAATGTGAATGTTATTGTAGCCTGATTCAATACTTTCTGTTGCTCCACCATAAGACATAGGAGCAGAATTAGGCCATTAAGTCCATTGAGTCCACTCTGCAATTTCATCATGGCTAATCCCAGATCCTATTCAACCCCATACACCTACCCTCGCAACATATCCCTTGATGCCCTGACCAATTAGGAATCTATCAACTTCCACTTTGAATATATCCATGAACTCGGCCTCCACTGCAATCTGTAGCAGAGCATTCCACAGATTCACCACCCTTTGGCTAAAAATGTTTCTCCTTACTTCTGTTCTAAAAGCTCACCCCTCCATTTTGAGAGTGTGCCCTCTAGTTGTGGATACCTGCACCAGAGGAAACATCCTCTTCTCACCCACCTTATCTAGTCCTTTCAACATTCAGTAGGTTTCAATGAGATCTCCACAAATTCCAGTGAGTACAGGCCCGTAGCTGTCAAATGCTCCTCAATTGTTAAACCCGAATCATCCATGTGAACCTCCTCTGGTCTCTCTCCAATGACAATACATCCTTTCTGAGACAAGGGGCCCAGAACTGTTGACAAATCTCCAAGTGCGGCCTGACGAGTGTCTTATAAAGCTTTAGCATTATCTCCATGTTTTATTGAAATAAATGTCAACATTGCATTTGCCTTCTTTACCATAGATTCAATCTATGAATTAACCTCTGGGAGTCTTGCACGAGGACTCCTAAATCCCTTTTCACCTCTGATGTTTGAATTTTCTCCCCATTTAGGTAACAGTCTACACTATTGTCCTTTTACCAAAATGCATTATCAGACATTTTCCAACACTCTATTCCATCTGCCACTTTTTTGCCCATTCTTGCAATTTGTCTAAGTCCTGCTGCAAATGCATTGCTTCCTCAGCACTGCCTACCCATCCAAATATC
The DNA here is from genome assembly GCF_030144855.1 of Hypanus sabinus. Classification (NCBI taxonomy): domain Eukaryota; kingdom Metazoa; phylum Chordata; class Chondrichthyes; order Myliobatiformes; family Dasyatidae; genus Hypanus; species Hypanus sabinus. The sequence continues at coordinate 31,113,372 of NC_082710.1, read as the reverse complement.
TTTGTATCATCCGCAAACATTGCCACAAATCTATCAATTCCACTATCTAAATCATTGACAAACAACGTGAAAAGATACTGACCCCTGGGGAACAGCATATTCACTGGCAGCCAAACAAAAAAGATTCTCTTTATTCCCACTTGCTGCCTCCTGTCTGTCAGCCATTCCACTATGCATGCCAGTATATTTCCTGTAATACCATAAGATTTTATCTTGTTAATCAGCCTCATGTGAGGCACCTTATCAAATGCCTTCTGAAAATCTAAGTAAATGGTATCCACTGAATTTGAATTGAATTTAAATGTCTTCATTGCTTACATCCTTCACATACATGAGGAGTAAAAAGCATTACATGACATTACATCTCCATCTAAATGTGCAATGTGAAATTTATAGTCATTTATAATAAATTACTATGTACTAGAGGACAGTCACTATGACATAGAAATACAATTTTATCAGCATGAATTAATCAGTCTGATGGTCTGGTGGAAGAAGCTACCCCAACTCCTGTAGAAAGTTCTTAGGATTTGGGGACCCATACCAAACTTCTTCAACCATCTGAGGCGAAAGAGGTGCTGCTGTGTTTTTCTCACCACACAGCGAGTATGTACAGACCATGCGAGATCCTCAGTGATGTGTATGCCGAGGAACTTAAAGCTGTTCACTCCCTCAACCCCAGATCCGTTGATGTCAATAGGAGTTAGCCTGTCTCTGTTCCTCCTGTAATCCACAACCAGCTCCTTTGTTTCTGCAACATTGAGGGAAAGGTTGTTTTCTTGACACCACTAGGTTAGGGTGAAGACATTTCTGTAGGCTGCCTCATTATTATTTGAGATTAGGTCAATCAGTGTAGTATCATCAGCAAATTTAATTAGCAGTTTGGAGCTGTAGTTGGCAACACAGTCATGGATATAAAGAGAGTAAAGGAGGGGGCTTAGGACACAGCTTTGAGGGGCAACTGTGTTGAGAGTCAGAGGGACAGAGGTGAGGGAAACCACTTTTAACACCTGCCAGCAATCTGACAATAAGCCCAGGATCCATCTACACAAGGCAGGGTGAGGGCCGAGGTCTCTGAGCTTCGTGTCGAGCCTGGAGGGAATTATGGTGTTGAATGCTGAACTGTAATCGCACATAGGCATCCTTCTTCTCCTTTGTCCACCCTGCCTGGTACTTCCTTGAAGAATAATGACAGAATTGTCAAGCAAGATTTTGCTTTAGAGAAACCATGATAACTTTGACTTATTTTATCATTAGTCTAAGTACCCTGAAACCCCGTCCTTAATAATAGACTCCAACACTTTCCCAACCACTGAGCTTAAGCTAACTGGCCTATAACTTAAAAACACAAACACAAGGAAATCTGCAGATGCTGGAAATTCAAGCAACACACACAAGATGCTGGTGGAATGCAGCAGGCCAGGCAGCATCTAGCTACAGATACTACGGACGCTGCCTGGCCTGCTGCGTTCCACCAGCATTTTGTGTGAGTGGCCTATAATTTATTTTATTTTGTCTTCCTCCCTTCTTAAAGAGTGGAGTGACATTTGCAAGTTTCCAGTCCTCTGGAACCATGCCAGGATCAAGTGATTCTTAATAGATCGTGACCAATGCATCCGTTATCTCTTCAGCAACCCCCCTCAGGACTCTGGGATGTAGTCAATCTGGTCCAGGTGACATCCACCTTAACCCTTTCAGTTTGCCTAGCATATTTTCCTTTGTAATAGCAATGGCACTCCCTCCTGCTCCCTGACATTCACCAACCTCTGGCATATGGCTACAGCCGCAAGGCTGCAGGACCAGACAGCATCCCACGGGGGGCACTCAGGATGTGTGCAACACAACTGGCTGCTATGTTTGCAGACATTTTTCATCTTTCCCTCATTCTGTCACACTCACCTCAATAATAAGCAAATGCTTTGAGAGGCTGGTCAAGGATTCCAACTACAGTTTACTACCACCCACACTGGACACCCTACAATTTGCCTACAGATGTGACTGATTGACAGATGATGCAATAGCCACAACTCTACCCACCATTCTTATACACCTGGAAAGGAAGGATGCTTATGTGAGAATGCTGTTCTTGGACTATGGTTCAGCATTCAACACCATAATTCCTTCCAGGCTTGACAAGAAGCTCAGAGACCTCGGCCTTCACCCTGCTTTGTGCAACTGGATACTAGACTTCCTATCAGATCACCAGCAGGTGGTAAGACTGAGGTCCCTCACCTCTGCCCCTCTGACCCTCAACACAGGAGCCCCTAGGACTGAGTCTGAAGCCCCCTCCTTTATTCTCAGTATACCCATGACTGTATCGCCACTCAAGGCTCCAACCTGCTAATTAAATTTGCAGATGATACTACATTGATTGGCCTTATCTCAAGTAACAATGAGTCAGCCCGACACAGTGGTGTCAAGAAAACAACCTTTCCCTCAATGTTGCAAAAACAAAGGAGCTGGTTGTGGACTACAGGAAGAATGGAGACAGACTCGCCCCTATTGACATCAATTGACCTGGGGTTGAGAGGGTGAATAGCTTCAAGTTCCTCGGTATACACATCGCCGAAAACCTCACTTTATATGTGCATACCAGCTGTGTGGTGAAAAAAGCACAACGGTGCCTTTCTCATCTCAAATTGTTGAAGAAGTTTGGCATGAGTTCCCCAAATCCTAGGGACTTTCTACAGTGGTACAATTAAGAGCATCCTGACTGGCTGTATCACTGCCTGGTATGGGAACCGTACTTTCCTCAATTGCAGAGAGTGGTGAGGACAGCCCAGTGCATCTGTAGATGTGAATTTCCCATGATTCAGAACATTTACAGTGACAAATGTGTAACAAGGGCCTCAAGGATCATTGGGGACCCAAGTCACCCCAACTACAAATGGTTCCAGCTGCTACCATCCAGGAAATGCTACCACACCATTGAAGCTAGGACCAAGAGGCTCTGGGACAGCTTCTACCAGCAGGCCATCAGACTGATTAATTCATGCTGACACAATTGTATTTCTAAGCTATATTGACTGTTCTGCTGTATATCTTACTATATATACTATTTATTACAAATTACTATAATTTGAACATTTCGCATTCAAACGGAGACTTAACGTAAAGATTTCTATTCTCCATGTAAGGATGTAAGAAATAAAGTCAATTCAATTCAATTGTGTCTTCCACAGTAAAAACTGAAGCAAAATACTTATTATGTTCTTCTTCTGCCATTTCTTTGTCCCCCATTACTGCCTCACCTGTATCATTTTCCACTGGTCCAAAATCAACTCTCACCTCCCCTTTATTCTTTATGTAACTGGAAAAGAAACATAGTACAGGTATCGTGCTTTATATTATTGGCTAGTTTGCCCTCATATTTCATTTTTTCCCTTCTTTTAGCTTTCTTAGTTACCTTTTGTTGGATTTTAAAAGATTCCCAATCATCCAATTTCCCACTTACTTTTGCTGCCTCATAAGTCCTTTCTGTGGCTTTTATGCAGTCCTTAACTTCCCTTGTCAGCCACAGTTGCCTACCCCTATCATTTGAGAATTTTTTTCTTCTGTGGGTCATATCTATCCTGTGCCTTGTGAGCTATTCCCAGAAATTTCAGCCTCAAACTTGGAGATGTTGGTAGCAGTAAATATTGACATGCGAACTATGAAACTCTCACCATTCTTACAGTAAATTCTGAGCGCTGCTGACTTGCATTAGACAAGGCTGCAGCTGAATGATTGGCACATCTGCACGTAGAAGCCCTGCATCGAATTGCATCCTCTTGCTGTGAGTAACAGCAAACTATGCTGGCAGCTCAGAGACAGACAGCAAACCACAAGGGCATGTGGGGTGGCAGGAGAGGCAGCACAGACACCATGATACTCAGTGAAAATAGCATTCATGCTCCAGTGTGTCACATCTGCCTCCTGGGATGATGTTGAAACAATCCTTGTAATATTATTTTCTACTTTTCAGGACAGATAGCTAGAAACATGAGTTTAGATGCCAGATTAATCAGCTTCCACTATATCATGTGGTGAAATAGAAGCAGGGATATGCATGATAGATAAATGACTTCTCACATGCCAGAACAAAGTTAGCCACTAGCTCCATGCTGGTGAAGATTAACACTGCATACCAAATTGTCTTGAGTGAGATTAGGTCAGGTTTCCTTCACGGTTCTAACAGATGATATTTGATTTTTGGTGGGCCTGCATCTGCTCCAAGCTCTTCACAGTCTTCTTATGTAATTTGACCCATCCTACTCCTCACCTGAATCCGCTGTAACTATGATTCTGTTAGTTGATGTCTGGTGATATTTGCCATATTGTCATAGAATTACACAGCACCAAAACAGGCCCCATGGCCCAGCTAGTTCATGCTAACCAAGATTTCCCAACCAAGCTAGTCTTATTAGCCAGCATTTCACCCATAACCTTCCAAACCTTCCCAATCCACGTGCCCATCCAATTCTCTTTTAAAAGTTATTGTTGTACCTGCCTCAACTCCTCTTCCTCAGGTGGGTCATTCCACATTCATACCATCTTTTGTGTAGAAAAGTTGCCTTTCAATTTCCTCTTAAATCTCACCGTAAACCTCAAGTTCTTGATTCCTCAATCCTGAGCAAAAGACTGAGGGCATTCACCCTATCAATGACCCTCGTGATTGTATGCACCTCTTTCAAATCGCCCCTCAGTATTTGACAGTCTAAGGAATAATGTTCTAGCCTCTCCAATATTTCCCTATAACTCAGTCCCTCAGGTCCTGTAAACATCCTTGTAGATCTTTTCTGCACTCTTTCCATTTTAATAACATCTGTCCTTTAGCAGGATAACTGAACACAATACTGCAGCTGCGGCCTCACCAGCACCCTGTACAACTATGCCATGAGCTTTCAACTGCTGCACTCAGTGCACTGACATATGAAGGCCAACATAACAAAAGCCTTCTCTACCACTGTGTCTATCTGTAACTCCACTTTCAGTGAACTGTGTACTTGAACTCTGTTTGATAACACTCTTCAGGATCCTGTTATTCAATGGGGAAGTCCTACCTGGAAATGTGTGTATATATAACACAGTGACTATATGGACATCCACAGCTCTTTATGGAATGTTGAAACAGCCATGCTGGATTACAATTCCATTTTAATTAAATTGCCATTCCCTTCTGGTGCAAGCCATATTGCTTGTCTATAGTTGGTTTTCACATTGTAAATCTCAAGGCTACTCAGTCCTGCATCACTCTCGTCATTATCACATTTTTCATCAAGAACATGCACATTAGTGCTTTTTTTTTGAAGCTGCAACTTGTTTTTTTTTAAATATTTTTTCTCTTTCATGTGCGTTCCATTTATTTTTGTCTGGTCAACATGCTTTTTATATGTGTGTCCTACTTTGTTGCACTTTCTGCAAGATTCACCTTTAAACCTGCACTGGTCTGGTATATGTGAGACCCTGCCACAACAGTAACATAATTTGTTCAACTAGGCAGATTTCGGTTTAGATGTTGCAATTTTGTTCATGCTCACGTTGATTTCAGACTGCAACTCAATTGCATCTCTGGGTGAGGTTTCCATTGATAAAGCTATTTCAACTGCTTTTTTAAATGTAAATTGGGCTTCAGTTAGGAGCTGGTTTTGAATGCTTTCATGTAAGTTTATAACCAAGGGACTTAAGTGCATATGCACCTAAATTCTTTGAAAGTACTAGAACAAGTAGAAAAAGTCATCACACAAGTGCATGGGATCCTGGGGTTCACAAATCAAGGTATAGAGAACAAAATCTTGAACTAAAAGCACAGGTTAGGCTGAAAATGGAGCATAGTATCCTTGTCATGTAACTTTAGGTTATTTCTGAGAGAACACGCAGTAAAGATATATTAGAATGGCTGTGGGGATGACAGACTTCAGTAATATCAGACTGGAGAAGCTGATAAAGTAGAGGGGATGAGATTTTTATTAAGTGTATTTGATGATGACGGTATCAGATATGGCAGAGAGCAGAAAGCTGTTGCCATTAACAATGTCTCAAGGATCAGAGTGCATATATTTAAAAGGACAAAACTTTTGAGGGAGGAGAATGGAGAGTTCTTATGATCTAAATCCAATGCCTGTAAACAGGATGACAATTAACTTGTATCTTCAAAGGACTCTGGATAGGTATTTGAGAGAGAATAAATTGCAGAAGTATTTAGCATGGGATGGGATTGTTAAGATCTCCTGGCCAAGTGCTAATATGGCTTCATTCTATGCTGTAACAATTCTATGATCCTGTACCTTGTTTCAAAATGTGAAGACACTGTGGGATGATGGAGAGTTGATACTTGCAGTGAGCATTAGGAGGATCAGTTCTGCTGTGAACTATAAATTCAAAATGCAAGAAAAGGCAGCACATAAGTAGAGGGAGCAGGAGTTTACTGACAGAAGATTGCTGTCTGCTCTAACTCCACAGAGGAAATATTATTTGCTGTCACTGGGGTAGGCACTTTGAATGTAACATGTCAGGCAATGTGCTTGGATAGTAACACTGCCTTGACTGAATAATCTGTATGGGCTGCAACCTGCATGAAACACGTAGCGAAGTATGTGAAGCTGAGGTGAACCTGTCAAACTAAGTCAAGGATGATGGAGATTTTTTGGCTGGTGATTGTGGTGCATTAAGCAGTCACTAAATACAGTGGTGAGATTTGATGAGATTTAGCATTTGGCCTTCAACCAACTAGATTTGCATGATTGGTTACTGAACACCTTGCAGGATTGTATCATGGGCCTGAGGCTTAGCAGCTAGCAATGACAGTCACAGCTATCTTCTCTTCCTGCCACCTGGTCTTCTTTGCAGTACCAGAATCATTGGAAGGCTGATCTCTCCTATGAAATAAATGTATTCTGCTGTTTTCTACAATGCCCATCACTTGTTCCAGCAATAATTTGCCTTCCCTTTACGAGGTGAAAGTGGAATTTAGTTAGTGCAAATAAGCTTTAGGCTTGTTTCTAAACTGTCACAAAATTAGACCCCTTCCGAGGCATACTGCCACATGACAGTGTGGACATTCTGGTTGTTTCTTGACATGGTGTCAATGAGCAGCCACTTACATAAAATGCAAAAAGAGAGCAGAATAGTGAGCTAGTTTTCACGGACAGTTCATAGATCTGATTGCAGAGAGGAAGATGCTGTTCCTAAAACATTGAGTGTGCATTTGCAGGCTCCTGCATCTCTTTCCTGGTGGTAGTAATGAGAAGAGAGCATACCCTGGATGGTAAGGGTCCTTAATGGTGGATGCTGCCTTCTTGAGACATCACCTTCTGAAGATGTCCTCAGTGTTGGGGAGGGTTGTACCATGACGGAGGTGCTGAGTTTATAATCCTCTGCAGTTTGTTTTTTTTCTCCTGTGCATTGGAGCCACTATATCAGGCAGTGATGCAACCAGTTAGAATGCTCTCCAAGGTACATCTGTAGATTGTGAATGCTCATTGTCAGGGATTATAGAATTTATCCCTACCCCATTTAACCTCAATGGTTTCATGCAATTTCATACAATACACTAATAGCAGATTTAGAAAATTCTGTTTCGTTCTACAATCATTCCCTTGTAGCTACTGGAGAGTCCCCCAGCGAATGCCTTATCTTAAAATGACAGCCCCATTAAAAAACACATCTACAACAACACCACTTCTTCTATTACAAGAAAGAACAGTGTTCATTATCAACCATGGTCATTCATACTCCCATTTCAATTGTCAGGTATTAAAGTAGTTCCAATGTCCGCAGTGTCAGTTGTAATTGGGTTGGTAGCCTCTTAGTCTTAAGTCAGATAGCTCCAGGTCCAATCCCCACTCCAGAGACTTGAATGTGGAAATCTAAATTACCACTCTAGTGAGAGAGTTCTACACTGTTGCTTGCACTATCCTGCAGGTAAGATGTGCTTTCTGAATAAAAATAAAAATGTTTATCTGAATATTCCAAACTTTGCTGAGCATTCCCTGGCTGATAATTATCTCTTAACAACAGCATTAATACAGATTATTGGTCATTATTAATTTGCTTCTTCTGGGATAAATATAGAAAATGCTCATCGGGGAGAGATCTACAGAGTCAAAATTAGGTCAGTGTTTCTGGAAACTTGTTATGAACAAATTGGTTGTCGTGTACCCTATACAGATGAAATACCAGAAGTATTTTATTGGCCATGAAGAGATATGACATATCCCTATAAACATCACTCAATTTCTTTCTTTTTTAATGAATAATCTTGTTTTCATTTACACATCAATATTCATAACAATTTAGTTTATAATTTAATTTAGTTCATAACAATTTTACTTGATGTTCTTCTCGGATTATAGATACAGGGTTATATTTTTGGTATTGTGCGTAATAATTCCTTGAGTTCAATATTACTGGTAACATTATCATAAGCAAGTCCTATGAACAGACTTTTCAATCCCAATATACTGCTTTAAATATAATTAAACTACACGATTCAAGGATCATGATGTAAAGACCTTACTCCCTGTACTGAGTACTAAAAACTTATATGTCTGCCTATGAGTGTGCCTGAACAAAGTTTTATGTAACTGCAGCCTGACTTCCTTACTTTTATACTTGGTGTTGTGACCAATGAAGGAAAGCATGTCATATACCTTCGTTACCACTCTATCTACTTCTGCAGCCACTTTCAGGGAATCCCAAGAAACCCTTGTATGTCAGTGATCTTCTGCTGCCAATGACGAAGATGATGCCATCTGTCTGTCTGAAGGAGCACTGGTTATGCCCTCATTGGAGTGACCTTCCACAAGCCTAGGTGGAAGGTATGGAAATCTTGGGATGCCCAGTTGTCAAGATCCCCCTCTCAGCCTCACCGGTGTAATCCAAAAGCAATACATTTGGCACCAGCTTGGGTGCAGGAGCTGCCGGAATGATGTTCAGTGGTGTCTAACGGCCTTCAGGGCTCCACTCCAGATTACCTGTCTGGGTTTACTGTCATAGCCTTTGTCTCTCCCGAGGCTGCCCTCAAGGCAGTGGGGCTATTTACCCATAGCTGGGGTTTGCTGCCAATACACTACGATCAATACAGAAAACATTCTAATGCTGGTCTAATACTCTGCAACATTTTTTTCACACAAATTGGCTATCATTTCTCTCTAATGCAGACAGAATAGTTTTTGCTGAAATCACTCTTCAGATGGCCTTTATGGTTTTCTCCAGTAACTAGACTAAATATTCCTCAGTTTCTCTGGAAGTATTTGAGCATCCCTGACACCTTGGGCAACAGGCACCAAATTATTTCTGTATCACACAAACACATCAATTATCTTTATGTTTTTAAACAACCAGTGGACTTTCACCACGGCTGAAAGGAATGACTTCTTATCTTGCTCTAGAAAAGATGAGCTACATTACAAAAAAAAACAAACTTGGCAAATTTTGGGAAATTTGGGATGTTTTCTACAAGTTTCTGGAGAACAATACTCAGGATGATGAAAGTTACAAACTGAATTGACTGCTTTTTTTTAATGGTGGGGTGTTTGCCTTTTTTTAGTGTGTTTTTTTTTCTTTTGATTTCCTATGTATTTTAATTTTCCCTTTTCTTTAACGTCGTTGCACTTTCAAACCTATGGATGATTTAATGTGTTTTCTTTTCATTCTGAAAAAGCAATAAAGAGATGTTTAAAAGAAAACTTATGTTTGTACAAATTGCACATAACATATAAATGGCAATTCTCTGTATTTTGTACAATAAGGATAAACTGCTGGGAAATATCAAATAAAGGTAATCTTTCATTGAAATGAAATGTATTAACTATTATTCATTGAGAAATATCCATACTGCTTAAATATTGCTAGAATGGTTGGCACTCTGTTGATGAGGGTCGACCATGGATGTTGTGTCCTAGCTGTCTACATGATACACAAGCCAGGACAGTACGATAAGCTGTTGCCTATGCAGCAGACTCCCCCTCTCCACACAGCTGATAAATCCAAAGGAACGGCAGAGACCAATACAATTTGGTACCAGCAGCATCACAAGAGTTGCCAGTCAATCTTGAACTCAACTTAAGACTGCCTTAGGAATTCCAGCTCCAGATTTTTCCTCAGAGTGTACTCCAAAACCTTCCCCCTGAGTGTGTATAGCAGCAAGGCAGTGGAAGTTTGAAATCAGAGTTTTCCCTCCCCCAGGTGAGCTGCCAGACACTGTGATGAGCCCCATCTGCCTGAAGTGACTGGTTTAAAGGCATGAATAATCTGCCTTTGCCCCATCTCCTATCAGAAGAAACAGTTTGGGTGGGCTGAGTAACTAAGCCACATGTGAAGGCTAGGAGTTGGACTTGGTTGTCAGAGACTATTTGAGAAACACACCATTAGGAGTATTTAATAGGCAGTAGAAGCTTATCGCAATGTATTCAACAGGCATGAAAGTGCATTCTGATGTCTGCCATATCATTTTGAGGGACTTTAAACAGGGAAGCTTGAAAAAAGTTTCTAAATAATTATTGTCAACAAAGCACTTGAAGTACCAGAGAAACAACACACTGGACTTCTGTTACACCACCATCAAGAATGCCTACCATGCTATCGAAAGCCCACACTTCTACTCCCTGAGTACAGGCAGACTGCAGCACCAGTAGTGAGGACCAAGAAGGTATGGACAAGGGAGCGCAGGAGCGTTTACAGGATTGCTTTGAATCAGTGGATCGGATTGTATTCAAGGATTCATCTTTGAGCCTGAATGAGTATGCCACAGTTGTCACTGACTTCATTAAAACTTGTGTGGATGAGTGTGTGGCTACAGAAGCATACTGTACAAATCCAAATCAAAAACCATGGATGAACAAGGAGGTTCATAGTCTGCTGAGGGTTAGATCTGTGGCATTCAAGTCTGGCAACCCAGGTCTGTACAAGAAAAGCAGGTACAACTGATGGAGAGCTAGCTCAAGAGCAAAGGAACAATTCTGAGTGAGGTTGGAGGAGGAATCGGATGCACATCAACTCTGGTAGGGTTTGCAGGCCATTATTTCCAACAAAGCGAAACCTAACATCATGAATGGCAATGATGATTCACTCCCAGTTGAGCACAATGCCAGTTATGCAGGCTTTGACAGGGACAATAAAACTATGGCTATGAGGATCCCTGCATCATGCAGTGACCCGGTAATCTGTCTCAGAGGCCAACATTAGGCTCTCTTTCAAGAGTGAGAACCCTCACAAGGTGACAGGACCCGAAAAAGTACCTGGCAGGTCTCTGAAAACCTGTGCCAACCAACCGGCGGGGTGTTCAAAGACATTTTCAATCTCTCACTTCTGCAATCTGAAGTTCCCACCTGCATCGAAAGGGCAACAATTATAGCAATGCCCAAGAAGAGCAGAGTGAGTGAGCTGCCTTAATGACTATAATTCAGTAGAACTCACTTCGACACTGATGAAGTGCTTTGAGAATTTGGCTATGGCTAGAATTAACTCTTGTTTCAGCAAGGACCTAGGCCACTGCAATGTGTCTATCACCTCATTAGGTCAATGGTAGATGTGTTCTCATTGGCTCTTCACACGGCTTTGGATTACCTGGACGATACAAATATCTATGTCAGGAAGCTATTTATTAACTACAGCTCAGCTTTTAACACAATAATTTCTACAGTTTTCCTCAAAAAGCTCCAGAACCTGGGCCTTTGTATATCCCTCTGCAACTGGATCCCCAATCTCTTCAACCATCTTGTTCAGAACCCTGGGGTATACACCATCTAGTCTAGGTGACCTATTTACCTTCAGCTCTTACAGTTTCCCAAGAACCTTCTCTCTAGAAATGGTAACTTCACACATTTCATGCCCCCTGACACCTGGAACTTCCACCATACTGCTAGTATCTTCCACAGTGAAGACTGATGCAAAATACTTATTCAGTTTGTCCACCATTTCCTTGTCCCCCATTACTACCTCTCCAGCAGATGATATCTACTCTCGTCTCTCTTTTACACTTCATGTATCTGAAGAAACTATTGGTATCCTCTTCAATATTATAGTCTCGCTTACTTTTGAATTCCCTTTACTTTCTTAATGACATTTTTAGTTGCCTTCTGATGGATTTTAAAATCTTCCCAATCCTCTGACTTCCCAGTAGTTTTTGCTCTATTATATGCCCTCTCTTTGGCTTTTAGCCACAGTAGTATCATCTTACCTGTAGAATGCTTCTTCTTCTTCTTTGGGATGTACATACCCTGTGCCTTCTGATTTGCTTCCAGAAACTCCAGCAATTGCTGCTCTGCCGTCATCCCTGCCAGTGTTCTTTTCCAATCATTTCTGGCCAACTCCTCTGTGATGCTTTTGCAGTTCCCTTTACTCCACTGTAATACTGATACGTCTGACTTTACCTTCTCCTCATATTTCAGGGTGAACTTAATCATATTATGATCTGTTCCCCTAAGAGTTCTTTAACTGTAAGCTCTCTCATCGATTCTGGTTCATTGCACAACACCCAATCCAGAATAGCTGATCTTCACGGTGTGCTCAACCACCAGCTGCTCTAAAAACCCATCTCATTGGCATTCTAGAAACTCCCCCTCTTGGAATCCAGCATCAATCTGATTTTCCCAAACTACCTGCACATTGCAATCCCCTGTAACTATTTTAACATTGCCCTTTTGGCATACATTTTCTATCTCCTGTTGTAATTTGTAGACCATGTCTTTATGTCAGTTTGGGGGTCACATCAGGGTCTTTTTACCATTTGCAGTTCTTTATCTCTATCCACAATGATTCAATACCTTCTAACTTCTTTCTAATGATTTGATATCTCTTTTTTAGCAACAGAGCATTTCTGCCCCCTCTGACTTCCTGCCTGTCCTTTTGATACTGTGTGCATCCTTGGACATTAAGCTCACAGCTATAATCATCTTTCAGCCATGATTCAATGATGCCTACAACATTATAATACATGCCAATCTGCAACTGGGCTACAAGTTCATCTACCTTATTCTGTATACTGCACGCATTCAGATATAACACCTTCAGTCCTGTTTTCACCCTTTTCGATTTTGTCCACCTTTTACATTGCATCTCATCCTGTTTTTTTAAAAACTTTTTTTATTGAGTTTTCAGATAATTACAGAAAGAAGAAAAGAAAAGAATACCCTTCCCCCCTCCCCTTAGCCCCTCCCCCCAACATCCCTATAGAAAAAGAAAGAAAGAAAGAAAGCCTGGATATCGGAAGATCCCCACATGCTCCACGGAGTTCGTAATAACTTTAGTATATATATTTATTTCTTTCCCCAAATAACCAATTATTTTATCTTCAGAGCACCTATATATTTAATCCTGTCTTTTGTAAACAAGGGCGCCAAATTTTCAAAAACGTTTCATATTTATCTCTTAAATTATAAGTAATTTTTTCAAGTGGAATGCAGCTGGAAATTTCATTCTTCCAACGATCTATACTTAAGTATGCATCCGATGCATCTCATCCTGTTGACTGCAATTTTGCCCTGTCAACAGCCTCTCCTCACCACACATTGCCTCTGTTTGTAAACCAGCTAACTGATCTTCAGCACTATCCTGAACAAAACTGTAAAGACTTACAAAAAAGGTAAAATAAATCATACAAAATCAAGTCAAGTCACTTTTTATTTGAGAGGTCAGATAATAAGTTATACTTCTAAAATTAAGAAGGAATATATGATAGAAATAGATCAATTGGAAAAGGAGATTATAAAATTAGAAAAAGAATCTCAAAGAAATATGACAGAAGAAAAACGAAGACAACTTATTAATAAGAAGTTAAAATATAATACACTCCAGACATATCGAACAGAAAAAGCAATTATGAGAACTAAACAGAGATATTATGAATTAGGTGAAAGATCACATAAAGTTCTTGCATGGCAGTTAAAAACAGATCAGATTTCTAAAACAATAAATGCAATTCGAACAAAAGTGAATGAAATTACTTATAAACCTCTAGAAATTAATGAAGCTTTTAAGAATTTTTATTCTGAGTTGTATAAATCAGAATCAAAGAATGACGATGTTAAGATAGAAGAATTTTTATCACAAATAACTCTTCCAAAATTAAATACAGAAGAACAGAAGGGATTAGGTATGTCTTTTACATTGAAAGAAGTTGAAGAAGCTTTGGGATCACTTCAAAGTAATAAATCTCCAGGAGAAGATGGTTTTCCACCTGAATTTTATAAAAAGTTTAAAGATTTATTAATTCCTCCTTTTATGGAGTTAATATATCAGGCGGAAAGAACGCATAAACTTCCAGAATCTTTTTCAACAACTATTTTAATAGTATTGCCAAAAAAAGACAGAGACCTTTTAAAACCAGCATCATATAGACCTATTTCTTTATTAAACACTGATTATAAAATAATAGCAAAAATCTTATCTAATAGATTATCTAAATGCTTACCAAAATTAGTGCATATGGATCAAACAGGATTTATCAAAAATAGACAATCGGCAGATAATGTAACTCGGTTATTTAGTATAATCCATTTAGCACAAAAGAGGGAGGAAATGAGTGTGGCGGTTGCTTTAGATGCAGAGAAAGCATTTGATAGATTGGAATGGGATTTTTTATTTAAGGTATTGGAAAAATATGGATTAGGAACATCATTTATAAAATGGATTAAAACCTTAAATACTAATCCCAAAGCTAAAGTAGTGACAAATGGTCAAATTTCAACATCATTTCAGTTAACAAGATCAACTCGGCAAGGTTGCCCACTATCACCTGCTTTGTTTGTGTTGGCAATAGAACCACTAGCTGAATTAATTAGAATGGACCCAGATATTAAGGGTTTCAGAGTTAATCAGGAAGAATACAAGATTAACTTATTTGCTGATGATGTTCTAATTTATTTAACAGATCCATTACATTCACTACGCAAATTATCTTATAGACTAGAAGAATATGGGAAAATATCGGGTTATAAAATAAATTGGGATAAAAGTGAAATTTTGCCTCTTACTAAAGGAGATTATAATCAATGTCGATTAATAACTCAATTTAGATGGCCAGCAAATGGTATAAAATATTTAGGTATAAGAGTTGATAATGATATAAAAAACTTATACAAATTAAATTACTTACCACTTTTGAAAAAAATTCAGGAAGATCTTGAAAAATGGATGGCATTACCAATAACATTAGTAGGTAGAGTAAATACTATAAAAATGAATATATTCCCTAGATTACAATATTTATTTCAATCATTACCAATACAATTACCCCAGAAGTTTTTTCAAGAGTTAAATAAATATCTGAGGAAATTCCTCTGGAAAGGTAAGATGTCCAGAATATCGTTGGAAAAATTGACATGGAAATTTGATCTAGGAGGATTACAACTTCCAAATTTTAAGAATTATTATAAAGCAAATCAACTTAGATTTATTGCATCTTTTTTCGAGAAAGATAAACCGGCATGGATTAGAATAGAATTAGATAAAATAGGAGAAAATGTACCAGAAGATTTTATATACAAATGGGAATCTAAATGGATACGGGAAAAGAAAGAATCTCCTATATTAAAACATTTGATTGATTTATGGAATAAGATAAATGTTGATGATGAGATAAAAAAATCTTTATTAGCAAAGAGATCTTTAATTCAAAATAGACTTATTCCTTTTACAATGGACAATCAACTTTTATATAATTGGATTCAAAATGGGATTAGATATATAGGGAATTGTTTTGAAGGAGGTATATTAATGTCATTTGAACAATTAAAGAATAAATATAAAATATCAAACAACACTTTATTTTGTTACTTTCAATTAAGGGCTTATTTAAGAGAAAAATTAGGTCAAACAATGTTATTGCCGAAATCTAATGAAATAGAAATTTTAATTCAAAAAGGAAATATCAAAAAATTTGTATCTTGCATGTATAATTTGATTCAAAGACAGGTAATTAAGCAAGGAGTCCATAAGTCAAGACAAAAATGGGAAAGTGATTTGAATATTAAAATTGAAGAAACAAATTGGTCAAGACTATGTCTTGACAGTATGACAAATACAATAAATGTTCGGTTAAGATTAGTGCAGTATAATTTTCTACATCAATTATATATTACACCACAAAAAATAAAAAAATTTAATCTAAATTTATCGGATCAGTGTTTCCGATGTAACCAGGAAACTGGTACTTTTTTACATTCGACATGGTCTTGCTCTAAAATTCAACCATTTTGGACAAATTTAAGACTTTTACTGGAACAAATTACAGGAACACAATTTCCTCATAATCCAATATTATTTTTACTAGGTGATATTGAAGGGATAAAACCGAAACTCAAACTAAATAAGTATCAGAAAGAATTTATAAAAATTGCACTGGCAGTAGCCAAAAAAGCTATTGCAGTTACTTGGAAATCGGATACACATTTAAGTATAGATTCTTGGAAGAAAGAAATCTATGGTTGTATTCCATTAGAAAAAATTACTTATAATTTAAGAGATAAATATGAAACATTTTTGAAAATTTGGAGCCCTTATTTACAAAAGACAGGATTAAATATATAGATGCTTTTAAGATGAAACAATTGGTTATTAGGGGAAAGAAATAAATATACATATTAAAATTATTACGAACTCCATGGAGCATGTGGAGATCTTCCAACCACCAGGCATTCTTTCTTTCTTTCTTTCTTTCTTTTTTTTTCTATGGGGCAGTTAGGGGGGAGGGGTTAAGGGGAGGGGGTATGGGTTATATACATTGTTTTTTCATACTTTGTAATCATTTAAAAATGCAATAAAAAATTATTAAAAAAAAAAAGAAGTCACTTTTTATTGTCATTTCCACCATAACTGCTGGTACAGTACACAGTAAAAATGAGACAATGTTTTTCAGGACCATGGTCCTATATGAACAGTACAAAAACTACACTGAACTACGTAAACCAACACAAGAACTACACTAGACTACAGACCTACCCAGGACTGCATAAAGTAGACAGAACAGTGCAGGCATTACAATAAGTAATAAACAAGACAATAGGCACAGCAGAGGGCAGTAATTTGGTAGTCCGATGGCTTCAGGGAAAATCTGTTACATAAACAAACAGCTGAATGGCAGCGTCCGGGATTCCATCTGTTTCTGTACTCCCGCCGAGTATTTCGTTGCCACAGATGTAGTCCAATTTAATGTCCATTGGACAGCAGAATGGACGGGAGAGCTGACCGGCTAGAGCTTGCTTTATTTCCTGGCACAGACTCCTGTACGCTCGCCTCGTTTCCACTTCCTCGCACACCGCTTACGACGTCCCCAACTCCGGCCACCGACATCGGGCGGCTCCGAGGACTGCAGGCCCAATTCCCTCAGCAAGCTGAGGTTGCGCAAACTAACCTGTAGATTTTCATGAAGGTTTGTTTTGGGCGATCTCTGTGTTGTAGCAGTATCTGGAGATGGTAGATAGTCATTCTGTTATCCATTGCCCTAAAACCTAATTGTGCCTTAAAATTAAATTAAAAAACTAAATTAAAGTAGCACCAGATCCGAAAGGCCGCTGCTGCCGTGCGCCGCGCCGCCTACTGGACTTACTGAATAGTCTATGGGCTTGTAATCTTATGTGCTTAATTAAATTCAAAAGATAGAAAATAACCTGAACATTGTTGTTATTATTTATTCAAGAGAAATAGGCTTTGCAAGCTGAGCTAACATTTAATTGCCCATTTCTAAGTTTCCTTAAGAAAATGGAGATTAACTGTAGTTCTTACTGTGACAGCTTACACACAAAGGCGTAAGGGAGAGAGCTGCAGGATTTTGACCAAGCAATGATTAAAGAATGGTGATATATCCCCAAGTCAAGATGGTGTCCAGCTGGGAGGGGAGCAACTTCCAAGTGGTGACATCCCATGTTGTTTCTGCCGTTGGCCTTCTGGTAGAGATTGCGGGTTTGGAAGATGTTGCAAGAGGAGGCTTGGTGAGTTGCTGAAGTACATTCTGCGGATGGTGCACACTGCTTGCACTGTGAAGGCTAAATGCTGCTGTGATGGTGGAGTGAACGAATGGGTTGACTATTGAACAAGCTGCTACGTCCTGTACGGTGTCAACTTTCCTGAGTGTCGTTGAAGCTACGCTCGTTCAGGCCTGCGGAACGGTTCTATCACACTGCTGACCTGAGCTGTGTAGATGGTGAACAAGACTCGTGGAGATAGGAGGTGAGTTACTTGCTGCAGTATTCCTAATCTCTGACCTACTCTTGTAGCCATAATGTGTAAGTGGCTGTGTCATAAGCACATAGTCTACTTCTCAAAGGATGGGACTTAGCGTCAAACCGACAAGCACATCAATGGTCAAACTAACTTCACCTTTTTACTAAGTCAGTTGTATTTTAGATTAGAAAGGTCAATATTACATTTGTTTATCTTCTGCAATCCAATCCACAAAGGTATCAAACGGCCTGCAAAAGAGTCAGAGTGAAACCCTGTGTAAGTCCAACAAGGAATGGAAAGGCAAGAGAAAAAGATGATGAAAAGTCTGAACATTAAACTGAACAGATTCAAACACCATGTTCAGATTTGTCAGCTTTTTTATATGCTTAACCCTGCTTATTCCTCATGGAGTCCAAAAGGAATACATATTTTCTCAGATTTGCCAGCATTTAGGCTGAGAAATCTGTCCGCTGAGCCTGAACCAGGTTCAACTGGAGCCAGTCCAGCTGGCACATTAATTTCAATAAGAAAAAATTGCTGTTGGAGGAATGGGGTAAGGACAATTACTTCTCTTTCTTTTTAAGTTATTGAGTTTATGTAAGTTTTCATTTTTAATTTTATTCATTTTTAAGAGATTTAATTCTTAAAAATTACTGTAATAAATTGTATTTTTACTATTGAATAAATTGGTGTTTCTAAACATGCATAAACACATAAAGACATTCAGATGTGTTCAATTTAAAGAACATCTTTTCGAACCACTGCCAGAGGATGGGGCCTTATCGGCCTGTCGAGTCAGATCTGGGGGCAGAGCCTATCATACAGGGCTGGGCTGAGCAGAAAGAATGCACCTGGGGCCACATTCAAGCAATGCGCACCAAAGGCAGGTCACCAGTGAATGGGTGGTTCACCAGCCAGCGGTTATCAATTAATCATAAGTAATTAGTGAAGATATAATCCATGGGTTAATTTTATGTGATGTTTACAAACTTGCTATAAGTATGATACGGCAGTGCAATCATCTTTGAAAATATTCTATAATATTGTGACCAAACGAATTTGTGTGATGCAAATCCCTGTTGACTTAATGTATCTAAATGGATCCACTTCAGATCTAGGCTGTTCAGCCTCAGAGAGGCAGCATTTAGGTCAGGACAACTGAAGTTGAAAGCAATTCACTCAAGATTTGTGCAGAGGGCTATCCCCAGGTCTATTCATGCGCTGAGTGGTATTAAATTATCTTCTCAATGCATGTGCTGTTTGACTAATAGCTGAAATCCACAGGAGATTTACATCAGCTACTTACAGTAGCCTTGTGAGAATCCTCTGAGTCTCAGCTGCAGTCAGAATTGGCTTTGTTTATGGATGAAATTTTATTCCATGGAGGAAATATATAAATTTATAATATTAGTATGATATAAGAATGCAGTATTGCCCAGGTTTCAAATGCAGTAGGTACTAGGGAAATAAAATGCAATACTCCAAGGTCAAGTTCAGAATAACATTTCAACATCTTAATCAAACCTTTTTAAAATCCAATTACTCAATCAGTACAACATTTAAAAATACTAGTTCCTATCAGGAAGCTTTGTCCATCTCTAAACAGTTAAGAATGATTCTTTTATTCCTCATAGATATGTGATCATTTATCATTTTGTACCAGCATTGTACGCACTTCATAGAGGCAGTTACCAAGTATTGTTATATGTTCTTCATCTCCCAATTAGCTAAGCTCATTACAGATCCTGTCATCTGCCCCTGTTGTTCTGGTATTCTTGTATAGTTTTACATTCCCCCACTCTTTCCCCGCAGGTTCAGAATTCATCAAATGTCATGTTTGCAACAACCCTTTAAAATAAAAAGGTGTCATTAGTAATGTATTTACGTATGCACACAATTCCTGAACATAATACATAAAAGCATTGCAAACTAAAGGTAAGGGTGTAATAAACGGGCCTGGCTTGAAGCAAGAACAAGAACAGACTTCATTCCAAGCAAGGTCTATATATGAGAGAGCGTAGTGACCACTGAGGCACTACCAGCATTGCGAGCAGACCACCTTCCAATTTGCAAGTGTGGGCAGACATTCTCTGTGTGAAGGGGAAAGGGTGTCGCCTAATATCAGAGAGACTACTCATGGAAAAGAGTGGAATATAAGCAGAGAAGCAAATTCAGGGGCACATTGCCTAGGATCAGAAAACTCCCAGTGTGTCAGATTCAAGAAGATCAGTAGAAAAGGGAATTACACTAGAAAAGTTAGCTCAATGATTTAGAGGTTTTAGGTAATAAACTAAACAGCCCTACAGAGAGGAGATGGTAGAACTTGAGGCCTGATGCCAGGAAAAGAACCACATCTTCAATGTCAACAAAATAAAGGAGATGGTTATTGACTTTAAGAGAGCTCGCACCACTCTCACCACTCTTTACATCAGAGGCTCAACAGCAAAGACTGCAAGCAGTTTCAAACTCCTGGGAGTGCGCATATCACACGACCTTCATGGTCCCAGAACATATGCTACACAGTCAAAAAAATACAGCAATGCCACTGCTTTCTGAAGACGCTGAGGAGAGCTGGACTACGTACTTCTATAGTCACGGCATTCTACAGATGCATTCTAATAAGCTGTACCACCGAATGGCACAGCAACTACACTGTGGCAGACAAGAAGGCTCCACAACGGTAGTCAAAACTGCCCAACACTTCACCTGCACCAGCCTACCAACTATCATGGACATATTGTTACGAGATGCTCCCAAACATGCCAGCTTCTGGGATTTAGACGCCCTAACTCTCTTGAGTATGGATAGCTGACACGGCTCCTTTAAAGTTTCAGGATGGTCCCACTAATTGGCAATCACCTGAACTGAAACTTGGTGCTCAATCGTAACCCCAACCAAGATAAGGCCTAGTATTTAATTTTGTGCTTGGTTCATGATCCAGTTTAATGCCATGTCTTGATCCTTGCTTCAGATTCTCCAGCAATGGGTCCAAACCATCCTTGTCAAGGCCTCTCGTCACACTGTGAATGACCCAACATGGATCCAATGGGGTATCACAGTCTCTCAGCTGCCATGGCCAGCCACAGCAAGAGGATTTCCGGACAGAACCTGGAGATATACGACCTCCAGGCTGCCGTATACGGGTTACTACAAGGAGGATGCCGAAGTTGCTGTGCTAAGGCTGACAGTCGCTCTAAGGAATTTGTACATCTTCCAACCCCAGAGAGATTCAATGTAGACTCTTTCCTTGCCGCAGCTTCCTTACGCAATACGCCTTGGTGTTTAAGCTCCAGCCATCCCGGTTCCCTTCAAAGCATGGTGTGGTAAACTATGTATACCTGTCTGGACACACCCCTCTGCTGACTGCTCCTGTGGCTCCTCCCACAGACCCCTGTATAAAGGTGATTAACGCACTGCTCCTCCCTCAGTCTCTGAGATGTCGTGCTCCTTTTTTGCTGCTATTAAAAGCCTATCATTCACCTCCCGTCTCCGAGAGTTATTGATGGTGCATCAATTTTATTCGCAGCAATTTTAAAACATGGAGAGCATTTTACGACCCAACAGATTGGATCTCGACCCTCAATCCCAGGAAGCCGGCGACACTTTCGAACTCTGGATAGCATGCTTCGAATCGTACCTGGAGGAGATTCATGTGACCGAGCCTGCCACGATGTGCAGGGTTCTCCTCTCCAGGGTCAGTCCACGGGTCTACTCCATGATCAGGGACCAAACGGACTACCGGGGTGCAATGGATGCCCTCAAAAGGCAATACCGGCGGCCCTACAGACACTCGTGCGGGCCTGCGACAGCAGGGGACTGACAGCGGAACAGCATGCAGAGCTGCTAGTAAGAGACGCCTTTGTTACAGGGATCAGGTCAGTGTACGTGTGCCAGCGGCTGCTGGAACACATCGATCTTACCTTACATTCGGCGATCGAGCTGGCCAACACGCTGGAAGCGGCTCTGCACAACGCTGCCGCTGTCCAGGTGCGCAATCTCCTGCTGGCCTCATGGACGCTGCAGACCCCACAACCCACCAGCGAGTCGACCATGGCCGCTGCCAGTTGCAACTCCGCACAGTGTTACCTCTGTGGACTCGAAAAGCACCCCCGAAAACGCTGCCCGGCCCGAGAAGCTGCCTGCTCCAGCTGCAGCAAGAAGGGCCACTTCACCAAAGCCTGTAAGTCCAAACCAGGAGCGGGGTCAAGCAGCACCATGTGCGAGGCATAGGGCGGCCATCTTGGTCACCGCCAACTTGCCTGCCCGCCTTGGGCGAGGCATGGGGGCGGCCATCTTTGTTGGTGCCACCTCGCCCCACCTCTGACCCATGGGTGCTTACCGGGCACCCCATCACGCTGGACCAAGACAGTGATTCAACCCTGGTCTCCGTGACCCTCGACCAAAGCACTCCACACCAGCTCGCAAGGTCAATGATGGACATCCTGGTGGAGGAGCACAGGACTAGCTGCCTGTTTGATACGGGCAGTACTGAGAGTTTTATTCACCCGGACTCGGTGCACCGCTGTGGGCTCGTGACATGGCCGGTAAGCCGGAGGGTCACCATGGCTTCTGGATCGCATTCCACAGACATCCGGGGTGGGGGGGTTGTGTAGCAACACTGGTGGTGTAGGGCACAGAATACTGGGACTTTGCGTTACTGGTCATGCATCAACTGTGTGCCCCTGTGCTATTGGGGCTCGACTTCCAGAGCCACCTGAAAAGTGTGACAATGGAGTATGACGGGCCCCTCCCACCAATCACTGTCAGAAATCCTCAGTTCTGTGGACACACACACACCGAACCGCACATCCCACCCAGCACCATGCCAACGGCCATGCTACTGACACCAATTGCAGCCTCTCTACCCTCAAGAATCCTCCCCCACCGCTGTTCGCCAACCTGACCCCCGACTGTAAACCTGTGGCAACTAAAAGCAGGAGGTACAGCGCGGGGGACAGGGCCTTCATTAAGTCGGAGGTGCAGCAAATGCTCAGGGAGGGGATCATTGAGCCAAGCACAAGCCCTTGGAGGGCCCAGGGGGTCGTTGTTCAGACCGGGCAGAAAAATAGGATGGTCGTGGACTATAGACAGACCATCAATAGGTTCACACAATTTGTCGCGTACCCCCTACCCCGCATCGTGGAGATGGTCAATCAGATAGCTCAGTACGAGGTATACACGACCATAAACCTAAAATCCGCTTACCATCAGCTCCCCATCTGCCCAGAGGACCGCCCCTACACCGCCTTCGAGGCAGGTGGCAGGCTCTATCACTTCCTGCGCAACCCCTTCCGTGTCACGAATGGTGTCTCTGTCTTCCAAAGGGAAATGGACCGGATGACGGACCAGTGCCAACTGAAGGCCATGTTCCCATATCTGGAGAACATCACCATCTGTGATCACGACTGGCAGGATTACAACATCAACCTCCAATGATTTTTCCAAGCAGCCAAAGCTCTTAATCTTACCTATAACAGGGACAAGTGTGTGTTCGGAACCACCCGACTTGCTATCCTTGGGTATGTCATGGAGAACGGAGTCATTGGCCCTGACCCCGACCGTATGCGCCTGGTGCACCATCAATAACCCTTGGAGATGGGAGGTGAACAATAGGCTTTTATTAGCAGCAAAACGGAGCACAGCATCTCGGAGACTGAGGGAGGAGCAGTGCCTCCAATCGCCTTTATACAGGGGTCTGTGGGAGGAGCCACAGGAGCAGTCAGCAGAGGGACATGTCCAGACAGGTATACATAGACAGTTTACCACATTCACTCCCCCCCACCCCCTTTGTTTCAAAAGAGAGTCCCCATGGGGCAAAGTTTCTTACAAGTATATTTACAGGTTAAGTCTATCAGGTGGTCGAATCTGTCGCTGTGATCTTCGTAGCACCAGCTGTGATTGCACCGGAGATGGTGGTTGTGCTGGTTCTGGCTTAACTGGAGGTGTCAGCCCACTAGGCATCAGTGATCCCTCATGCATGCGTGTGGCGCTCGGTATGGGAGTGTCATGAGGAGTCTGTGTAGGGCTTGGTGTGCGTGGTGTCTTGTGGGTATATACATCGGAGGGTACGGGGTTCATAGTCACCGTGGAGTGTTCAGGGTAGGGGTCTGGTGCTACTGCAGGTGCCAGGTCGCGGACAGAGACCGTGTCCTCCCGCCCATCAGGTAAGACCACGTAGGCATACTGGGGGTTTGCATGTAGAAGGTGAACCCTCTCGACCAGCGGGGAGTATTTATTCCTCCTCGCATGTTTCTGGAGCAGCACTGGCCCCGGGGACATCAGCCAAGCCGGTAGGGTGGTCCCAGTGGCAGACTTCCTGAGAAAAGAAAAGAGTCACTCATGAGGGGTGACATTGGTGGACGTGCATAACAGGGAGCAGATGGAGTGGAGCGCCTCGGGGAGGACCTCCTGCCAGCGAGAGACCGGCAATCCCTTTGACCTAAGGGCTAAGAGTGTGGCCTTCCACACAGTGGCATTCTCCCTCTCCACCCTGTCCATTACCCCTGGGATTAGAGCTTGTGGTCCTACTAGTAGCAATACCCCTAGCCAGAAGATACCAGCACAGCTCGTCACTCATAAACGAGGACCCTCTATCACTGTGGATATAGCAGGGATATCTGAACAGAGTGAAGAGTTGGTGCAGGGCTTTTCTGACGGACGTGGCAGTGGTATCGGGGCAGGGGATAGCAAAGGGGAACCGTGAGTACTCATCGATTATGTTGAGAAAGTAGACATTGCAGTCGGTGGAGGGAAGGGGGCCCTTAAAGTTGATACTCAGTCGTTCAAAGGGGCGGGTGGCCTTGATAATCTGTGCCTTTTCAGGATGGTAGAAGTGCGGTTTGCACTCAGCACAGACTTGGCAGTCCATGGTCATCGCCCTGATTTCCTCAAGGGAGTACGGCAGTCACGAAATGGTAAAGTCTGGTGACTCCCAGGTGGCAAAGATCTGCATGGAGAGCGTATAGTTGGTCAAGCTGTGCGCTAGCACACGCTCCCCGGGATAGGGCATCAGGGGGCTCATTGAGCCTTTCAGGCCGGTACAGGATATCATAGTTGTAGGTGGAGAGTTCTATTCTCCACCTCAAAATTTTATCATTTTTGATTTTGCCCCGCTGTTGGTTGCTGAACATGAACACAACTGAGCGCTGGTCGGTCAGCAAGGTGAACCTTTTGCCGGCGAGATAGTTCCTCCAGTGCCTAATAGCTTCTACTATGGCCTGGGCTTCTTTCTCCACCGCAGAGTGCTGAATTTCAGGGTCCTGAAGGGTACGAGAGAAGAACGCTACCAGCCTCCCTGCCTGATTGAGGGTAGCAGCCAGCATGAAGTCAGACGCGTCACTCTCTACTTGGAAGGGAATGGTCTCGTCCACCGCATGCATCGTTGCTTTGGCAATGTCCCCTTTAATGCTGTTGAAGGCCGCGCGGGCCTCGGCTGGGAGGGGAAATGTGGTAGACTTGACCAGGGGCAGGCCTTGTCTGCGTAATGAGGGACCCATTGGGCGTAATAGGAAAAGAAGCCCAGGCTCCATTTGAGGGCTCTGAGGGTGGTGGGAAGAGGGATCATGTGGAAGACATTAGTTTTTAAGTCATTGACTCACCACCCATATCCCTGACCCTCGGGTACCCTTAGCTGTCCTGGCATAACCCATCTGTGGACTGGAGGGAGAGTCATTGCTTAATCTAGTTACTGCAAGAGGGTGTGTTTGCAGTGTGGTATTCCGAAACCCAGTCCCTCTGGAGACCAACAACCAGCAAGGCGACAGATTTTAGCATGAGGTGACCCGAAGCCTAAAGGATCCAGCCACCTGTTCCCAACTAAAGAGGGACCCTTAACCAGACCCTTGGAGCCTGTTCCCAGGGGCACAAGGACCATCTGTAGCACCTCGTTGACATCGCCTGAGGATATGACAGAGTCTAGTGAACCTAGGGAAGAGACTCGGAGATCAGCTGAGCCACCCTGCCACCTAAGAGGTGTCAGGAATCGTCCTTGTAGAAGGGTTCAGGAAAACATGCGACCCAGGCCGGTCGAAGTTCCTTCTGTATACAAAGAGAGGTCGTCAGCAAGGGAAAGGCCTCGACTCTTCCACCACACTGACCCTACAACTGTGCCAGAGATCTTCTTATCCTCTACATGGTGGATTATACGCACTCTCAGGTCAGGGGGAGAAACACAATGGAAGAATACATGGGATTCATTCAGCCCTCCAGCTCAACAACCGGTGCAGGTTTCTTCTTCATACAAAGGAAGAATGAGAGCCTGTGGCTATGTATTGATTATAAAAGATTAAACCGCATAACAGTCAAGAATCATTATCCGCTTCCATTCATGAAAAGTGCCTCTGAGATTCTTAAAGGGGCAGAAGTATTCACTAAGCTAGATCTATGGGGTGCATACAATCTGATCCACATAAGGGAAGGCGATGAGCAGAAGACTGCATTCAATACACCAGCAGGGCACTGGTTATGCCCTTCAGCCTTGCAAATGCTCCAGCAGTTTTTCAGGCCTTTATAAATGACGTGCTCTGGGATACTCTCCATAAGTATGCCTTCATCGACATGGATGAAAGCCTAATCACTCGTTAGGGAGATGCACATCACTCATGGCAGGGACGTTTTAAAGAGGCTTCCATACCACCAGCTTTATGTCAAGCTGGAAATGTCCAAATTTCACATGATGACCATTTCATTTTTGGGTTTCATCATAAACCATAAGAAATAGGAGCAGAATTGGGCCATTCAGCCCATCAAGTTGCTCTGACATTCCATCATGGCTGATCCTGGATTCCACTCAACCCCATACATCTGCCTTGTTGCCATATGCCCTGACTGATCAGGAAATGATCAACTTCTACCTTAAACATATGCATGGACTTGGCCTCCACCACAGTCTGTGGCAGAGCATTTAGCAGAATGTGTCCTTACCTCTGTTCTGAAAAGTCACTCCTCAGTTTTAATGCTGTTCCCTCTAGTAATGGATACCCCATCTAGTTATGGAAACATCCTCTCAACATCCACCCTATCTAGTCCTTTCAACATTCGGTTGGTGTCAATGAGATCCACCCACATTCTTCTAAATTCCAGTGAGTACAGGCCCAAAGCAGCCATACCCTCCTCATATGTTAACCCCTTTTTCCCAGAATGATCCTCATGAACATCCTCTGGATTTTCTCCAATGACAACACATCCTTTCTGAGATATGGGGCCCAAAACTATTGACAATACTCCAAGTGCAGCCTGACTGATATCTTATAAAGGCTCAGCATTATCTCCTTGCTTTTATATTTTATTCCCCTTGAAATAAATGCCAACACCGCATTTGCCTTCTTTACACAGACTCAACCTGTAAATTAGCCTTCTGGGAGTCTCAATGGCAATCTCAAAATGGACCTTATGAAGAGCCAGGCAGTCAGAGATTGGCCACAGCCATCCAGTGTCAAACAAATCCAATGTTTCCTGGGGTTTGTAAACCTCTGCCAGAAGCCCATCAGTAACTTCAGCTTGGTAGCAGCTCTGCTAGTGGCACTAAGAAATCCATGGAGTTTTTTGTCTGGACTACTGAAGCGAAGGCTGCTTTAGTTCACAACAGCTCCCATCTTGGTTTCTCCAAATCCGGACCTTCCTTTCATCATGGAGGTGGACATCGGAGTAGGTGCAGTGTTGTCTCAACGATCGCTTCAGATGGTAAACTGTACCCATGCGCACTCTTCTCCAGGTGGCTATCCCCGGCAGAGAGGAACTATGACAACGGGAATTGGGAGCTTCTTGCGGTTAAGTTAACTTTGGAGGAATAATGTCACTGGCTAGAGGGGGCCAAGAACTCTTTTATCATTTAGACAGATCACAAGAACCTAGCTTATGTTCAGGAGGCCAAAAGGCTGAATTCCAGGCAGGCCAGGTGGTCTTTGTACTTTAACTGCTTTAATCTCATCCTGACCTATCGACGGGGGTTAAAGAACCAGAAGCCAGATACTTGTACCATCAGTTTGATGAACCGGAAGGAGAGAAGCAGCCTACCACCATTTTACCCCAATCCAGAGTGGTAGCACCAATTCACTGGGGAATTGATACTCTTGTTCACAAGGCCCAAGCGCAAGGAAAGACTCCTGGGAATGGTCCTCCGGGTTAGCTGTTTGTCCCAAGTTCCGTTCTGTCCCAGGTGAATGAATGGGGGCATTCATTGAAAATGACCACTCACCCAGGGATTGCCAGGCCCCTCGAGTTTATCAAGAGGAAGTATTGGTGGCCCGCAATGACGAAACAGGTTGGGCAATACATGCAGGCATGCAAGATGTGCGCCCTAAACAAAGAACCCCATACCCAATCTCAAGGGCTCCTCCCTCCCTTACCTGTTTCGAAAAACCATGGGCACACGTCTCCATGGACTTTGTAATGGGTTTTCTGCCATCCAAGGGAAGACTGTCATCTTGGTAACTGGCAATCAGTTGTTGAAAGCCTGCAAGTTCATTGCTTTGGAAAAGCTAATATCTGTGGCCGAAATTGTCCTGCACAAAGTCTTCAGGATCCATGGATTCTAGGTCGACGTTGTCTCGAATCATCGTCCACAATTCACATCACATTTCCGGAAGGCATTCTGTAAACTGATAAGGTCAACAGCAAGCCTTTCCTCTGGGTTTCACCCACCGTCCAATGGCCAGATGGGGTGGACCAGCCAAGATTTAGAACATACCTTTAGATGCCTGGCTTCTGAAAGACCTGATGAGTGGTGAGCCATTAGTGGGGCACAGATTCCCCACAACACCTTGCGGTTTTCAGCACAAGGGACGTCACCGTTCAAGTGCCAGTTTGGTTATCCTCCACATCTCTTTCCAGAACAGGAGGCCAAGGTTGGGGACCCTGCGGCTGAAGATCACATCCAATGCTGCAAGAAAAAACGGAGTAGGGCAAGAGAACTTTTGCTGGCCTCTACCCGAAAGGCGGAAATCAAGGCGAACTGAAGGAGAAGACAGGGACCTGCTTTGCAGTCTGGACAACAGGTCTGGCTGTCCATTCGTGATTTACCTCTCCAGGTGGAGTCCAAAACTTGGTGTCCAACTTCATCGGACCCTTCAAAGTCCTGAGGAATGTAAACCCGGAGGCTTATACTTTGCAGCTCCCCAAGACCCTAAAGATCAATCCCACCTTCCACATCTCTAAATTAAAGCCTGTCTGCACCAGCCCCTCCAGCATCAGTCTCACCACCACCCAGACTTATCTATTGGGAACAGGTCTTCACGGTGAGAGGACTTTTGGACTTGCATACTATTCGGCAATACCTCGTGGACTGGGAAGGATTCAGACATGAGGAGAGGTGCTGGCTATCTGAAAGAGACATCTTGCATGCAGCTCTCATTCACGACTAGCATCATCATCTCTCTGAGCAGCCAGGGCCTTCAGGAGTCATCCAGAGGGTAGTGGGACCTGTTACAAAACGCTCCCAACCACACCAGCTTCCGAGATTCAGACCCTCTAACTCTGGAATATGGATAGCTGATGGGACCCCTTTAAGGGTTCGGGATGGTCATGATAATTGGCAATCATGTTTTGGGTGCCAACAATTGAGGATTTAAAGAGCTCCTGAATCGAGGTTCAGTGTTCAGTCATAAGGCCAACCAGAGGTATTATCCAGAGTTTAGTTTATTGTTCAGTTCTCAATCCAGTTTGATACTGTGTCTCAATCCTTGCTTCAGATACTCCAGCAATTGGGTCCAAACCATCCTCATCATGAAATCTCGTCGCACATATATACAGAAAGGTACTGGAGCAGGCCCAGTAACATCATGAAGGATCGAATCCACCCTGTTCATGGACTGTTTGTCCCACTCCCATCAGGGAAGAGCCTATGTAGCATCCATGCCAGGACCCAAAATAAGGCACCAAAACATTTACTTTTCCACAAGCTGTACAGCTGATCA
Source organism: Hypanus sabinus (assembly GCF_030144855.1). Lineage (NCBI taxonomy): Eukaryota > Metazoa > Chordata > Chondrichthyes > Myliobatiformes > Dasyatidae > Hypanus > Hypanus sabinus. The sequence continues at coordinate 31,083,319 of NC_082710.1, read as the reverse complement.
ACACATCCACCCACTACCACACTTCTCCACACTCCAAAACACAACTACTTTATCAGTTCCTGTCATTCTCTGTATGTCCATACAATCAATCTATGTATATAAGCTATCTTATGTATTTATATTTAGTGTGTTTTTAATTATCATTGTATTTTTTATCTTACAGTGTAGTCTTCTAGGATTTGGAGGAACAATTACTTTTTTCCACTTTACACTCGTTTATTGGAAATGACATTAAATAATCTTGAATCTTGAAAGACGTAAAAGATTTTCACCAGTTTTGGTACAGTATCCCAAGTTTGGTGCGAATAGCTGTGTTGGTTATTTTAGAAGTCTTAGTGCATATAATTAAGTTTACGTAAATATAATCACCACATAGAAAGAGGAAATAACCAAATGGAAGTTGTTTGCTATGGTAAGAGTCCCTGTATAAAGCAAAACAAAAATAAACATTTACACAATTCTAACTGGAATTGTGTTCTGAAACACAGGTAGGGGAAGGGAAGAGAGAAACACCAGGTGATAGGTAAAACTTGTAGGGGGAGGGATGAAGCAAAGAGCTGGGAAGTTGACTGGTGAAAGAGACAGGCCATGGAAGAAAGACGAAAGGGGAGTGGGGGGGGAAGGAGCACTAAAGGGATGCAGTGGGTGGGTGGCAAGGAGATAACATGAGAGAGGGACAAGGGGATGAGAAATGGTGAAGATTGGGCAGAGGCAATACCAGAAGTTCAAGAAATCGATGTTCATGCCATCAGGTTGGAGGCTACCCAAACGGAATATAAGGTGTTGTTCCTACAACCTAAGTGTGGCCTTATCATGACAGTGGAGGAGGTCATGGATGGACATAGCGGAATGGGAAGTGGAATTAAAATGGGTGACTACTGGTAGATCCTGCTTGTTCAGGCGAACAGAGTGTAAATGCTTAGCGAAGCGGTCTCCCAATCTACGTCATGTATCACTGATATACAGGAGGCCACACCAGGAGCACCAAACACAGTACATGACCCCAGCAGACTCACAGGTGAAGTGTCACCTCACCAGGAAGGACTGTTTAGGGCCCTGGATGGTAGTGAAGGAGGAGGTACAGGGGCAGGTGTAGCACTTGTTCCAGTTACAGGGACAAGTGCCAGGAGGAAGATCAGTTGGGAGGGAAAAATGGACAAGGGAGTCACACAGGGAGCAATCCCTGCGGAAAGCAGGAAGAGGAGGGGAGTGAAAGATGTGCTTGATGATTGGATCCCGTTGGAGGTGGCGGTAGTTTTGGAGAATTATGTGCTGGATGTGGAGGCTGGTGGGGTCTGTTGGGGTCACTTACTGTATCAACCAACAATTCTTGTTTGTGGCCAGGTCTGATGTAGAATCGTTCTTCTGCTCTACAGATATCATCCACACTCACCCCATCTTCCTGCCACTTTGACAGAGATAGAGTTCTTCATCCTTATCTACCACCTCATGAGCATTGACATCCAACACATCAATCCCCACAACTTCCACCATCTCCAAAGGGATCCTACTAGTAAACATATCTTTACCTCCCCCCATCACTCTCTGCTTTCCAAAGAGATCGCTCCCTCCATGATTCTTTTGTCCATTTGTCCCTCACCACTAATCTCCCTCCTGCCACATTTCCCTACAAGTGACCAAAGTGCTCCACCTGCCCAATCACCTCCTCCCTCACCTCTGTTCAAAGCCCCAAACATTCCTCCTAGGTGTGGCAATACTTCACCTGCGTATCTACTGGGGTCATCTATTGAGTCCAGCACTCCCAGTGCAGCCTCCTCTGCATTGGTGAGACTCGTCATAAATTGGGGGAGCACCTCATCAAGCTCCTCCACTCCATCTGCCAAAAGTGGAACTCCCCAGTGGCAAAACATTTTAATTTTGATTTCCATTTCTGTTCTGACACATCGGTCCATGGCCTCCTCTTGTGCCAAGATGAAGCCACCTCATATTCCATCTGGGTAGCCTCCAATCTGATGGCATGAACATCCATTTCTCCTTTCAGTTAAAAAAAATCCTCCCCTCCCCTCTTCTTCCATTCCCACTCTGGCCTCTTACCTTTTCTCACCTGCCTATCACCTCTCTTTGGTGCCCCTCTTCCTACCCTTTCTCCTGTGGTTCACTCCTCTCCAGTCATTTATATTTCACACCCTCCTGGCTTCACCTATCACTTTCTAGCTAGTCCCCTTTTCCTTCTCCCCACCTTTTTATTCTGCTGTCTTCCCCATTCCTTTCTAGTCTGAAATGTCAGAATCAGAATCAAGCTTAATATCTCCAGAATATATCGTAAAATTTGTAAACTTTGTGGCAGCAGTACCATGAAAGAAAAAACTATGAATTACTGGTAAGTACATATATATTAACAGCCGCTGGACTCGGTGGCGAGAAACCCACCTTTTTCAGGCTCTGTACATCAAGAGCCTGGCCAAATCGTGAGGTTGGGATGCCTCGCCCACCCGAACCCCAGCTTGTCTGAATGCTGTGTGATCTACTGCCTCCTGCAATCGCCCGTCAGTAAGAAATATCAGATCATACACTGCATACAATTATAAAGAAAATATATTTATGAATGTTAACTTAGCCAAAGAGTTATTAAAGTTCAGAAAGAAGAAAAACAGAAAGGGTGCATTATAATTAAACAGTCATATGTGCACATTAATTGGAGCTCATCTTGAACTTGTCTGTAACTCACCCTTGGTCTGCATGAAAGCACAAAACACCTTCCGAATGTCGCTCGGAATCCATCTCGGACAAACAGGGTCTCCCGCAGAAGTATTGGTCCTTCCTCCTTGAAGCCATTCATCTGCACAAAGTACCCTGTACACCAGGGACAGCATCCTCAGCCATCTTCTATCTTGTCTTCTAACAGCTCTCACCAGAAAAGACCTCAACCCACACAAGTGTCCCACACAAAACCGCTCTGCCTGGTGTTCTCTAGAGCCTTCTCCCAATTCCACCATCCTAATTGGCTGACACTACGTTCCTAAGTTGAACAATAAAGCCAAACAGTTCAAACCCAAAACAGATGAAAGCAGAATAGACTGCTTTTTCAGAACTGCTCAAATGAAATACATACAGCATAACAGTAAAAATCTTAACCAGGGCATTACATAGATAAAATAAGTAGTAAGGTAGGGTTCATGGGTTCAATGTCCATTCAGAAATCAGTTGGCAGAGGCAAAGAAGCTGTTCCTGAATCACTGAGTATGTGCTTTCAAGCTTGTGTACCTCCTCCCTGATGGTAGCAATGAGAACAAAGCATTACCTGGGAGATGGGAGTCCTTAATGATGGATGCCACCTCTTTGAGGCATCTCTCCTTTATTGCTGGATGCTGGGGAGACTAGTGCCCGTGATGGAGCTGACTAAGTTTCACTCATTCCTGTACGCCCTGTCGTCACCACCTGAAATTCTACCAACAATGGTCAACAAATTTATAGACGGCATTTGAGCTGTGCCTAGCCACACAGTCATGGGTATAGAGAGAGTAGAGCAATGGGCTAAGCATATATTCCTGAAGTGCACTAGTGTTGATTGTCAGCAAGGTGGAGATGTCATTTCCAATCTGCATAGATTATAGTCTCCCGGTTAGGAAGTCCAGGATCCAGTTGCAGAAGGAGGTACAGAGGCCCAGGTTCTGGAGCTTTCTCAGTAAAACTAAGAATGATTGTGTTAAGAGCTGAGGCAAATTAGGAATAGGCATTTGTCAGCTGTTTATTCATGTCCAATGAGGCTGCTTGACATGCTGAGTTCCTCCAGTACTTTGTGTGTGTTGCTATTTGATTTTCTGAGTATTTCCAACAGTCCCTTCTGTTTCAGGTTTCCAGCATTAGCCGGGTTTTGCATCTCAGTTTCAGCTTTGTTTGTATTTCTCCCTCCTGCACTCATTCACCTTCCTCTGTTTACACTCCCCGACATCAATCAGTTATAATTTGACAGGAGTTCAGTGATGGTCCAAGTGCAGAGGGAGAGACACCAAAACGAAATGAACAGTTCACTGAGTTTTAATAAGAACTGTGCAGAACAAAGAAAATAATAAATGTTCAGCCCACAGGGCCAATATCTAAAAACTAACGCTGTCACTGCGGCTCAAAGACAGTACCCTAGTACTAAATGAATGCCACTCCTTTAATGAACACATGTAAATCACTAACCTTCTTTCCCAGATCATGCCTTGAGGAAAACAAATGGAAGAGAATTAAATACGATTACAAAAGAAACCCTAATTTGCTGGAATGTGTACATTCTCACATGCAAGATTGCCAGCTTCTCTCAACTGCCTGCCTGCATGAGCGTCCAGACTCTGCGGCAGTGTCCGTGATTGTGACAGGGCTCTTTCCCTACGTGCAGCTCCCGAGGCAACAGCGATCTGTGCCAACTGGAAGTCCCAGATAAAGGTTGAGGTGGAACCCAAGAAAGTTTCACTGCGCCGTGTTCCTCCCAATCACAAGGTACTGGACAGCACCATGCACTCGGTGAGAAGTCAGGATGCGCCGCACAGCATAGACCAGGGATCCATCCACCGAGCGGGGTGGGGTTGGTGACTGGAACAACCATATCGGTGTGCATTGTTTCAAATTATCAAGATTTCTTGTCTCAACATCAAGAGTGTGGAACTTTACTGCGCAAACTCTCACTGACCCTCTCCCATGGCACAGGTGCAGGAGTCAGTGGACAGCCTCCTGAACCCAGACTAGAAAGACAATTATTCTGTTGTACTCGACGACAAATCCAGTCTGCTGCAAACTTCCGAATCGTGGGAGATGAGGGTCAATTTGGCGAGGAAGCTGCAGTTCCCGGAGGTGGTGCAAACCACACTTCAACCAGATATCGTCCACCAAAGATAAGAAAATCATCCTAGTGGAGCTCACAGTACCATGGGAGGAAGGATGCAAAGAGGCCAGGAGAGGAAGGCCCTGAAGTACCAGTCCTTAGTCCAGGAGTGCAGGGACAAAGGATGCCAGATGTGCTATTCCCCATGGAGATCAGCGTAGAGGGTTCCCAGCAAGAACAACATGGCGGTTGCTGTCTGCACAGGGCCTTGGTGAAAAGAGCAAGAACTAAGCAACTTGCAGGATACGGGAGGAAGCAGAAAGAGCCTCTTGCTGGATATGAAGCAGGCAAGAGGAGTTGAGCTGGACGTCAGGAGCAGATGGGCAGTGACTTGACCACCACTGCTGACCCACCAACTGGAGAGTGTAGTATGGTAGTTAAGGACCGAAACATCTGTGAAGTCTGGCCACCACCTGACGACATCTTCTCCTGGCCAAACGTTACGGATACCTCTTCGGGTAACTGAAAGAGCACCCCAGTGTATGATGCATGCTAGTCCTAAATTAACATCGCTCCTTTAACAGTGTCTGTCTAAATATTTTTTTTCCCAGAACATGGACTAAGGTAAGCAGGAAATGTTGCCTTCACTGTGCTTCAGTCATGAATTGACCAGACTGAAACAAAAGGAAGAGAGTAAAATAGAATTAGTAAGAAACCCAAACTGGCTGGAAGGACCCTCTCACGTATGTAAATGCTGACTCCTTTCAGTTGCCCACCTGCGAGAGTGCCCAGCAACTGGCTGGTTGTGACATTAATTAACAACAAACTACTTTCATTTAAGTGGCACAAACAACCTTTGTGTGGTCTGGACAATATTGATCTCTACCTGACCACAGATATTCCCTTAATATCACAGAGTTGTACAGCATTGAAATGGCCCATTCAGCTCAACTCATCCATGCCAACCACGAAGCTTGTCTACACCAATCACATCTGCCTACCATATCCTTCTACTCACTTGCTTTCCGAGTACCTGTCAAAATGACTTTTAAACATTGTTATTATATCTGGTTCTACCATTCCTCTGGCAGCTGCTTGCATAAATATGCCTGGAATGTGCTGCCTGGTACAATGATGGAGGCAAATACATTACAGGCTTTTAAGAGACGTGTGGATATGCACATGGATGTAAGGGAGATGGAGGGATAGGGACATGGTGTCAGTAGAAAGGATTAGTGTTTGATGTTTTTGATTTGCTTTTTAGCTGGTTTAGGCTGAATGGCCTGTTTCTGCTTTCTACTCTTCTATGTTCTATGTAAACCACCAACATGCTACTCAGCAATCCCTCTTCAAATTTCTTCCCTCTCATTTTAAATTTATGCCTTCTTATTTTAGATTCTCTCATCCTTTGGAAAAGACACCGTCTCTTTGCCTTACCTCTGCCCCTTATAATTTTATTAACCTCTGTAAGATCACCCCTCAGGCTTCCTGCACTCTATTCAGAATAAACCCAAGCTATTGAATCCCTCCTTATAAATAAAGCCCTGCATTCCATGCAATATCATGGTGATTCTCTTCCACACACTCTCGACTGCTACCATATCCTTCCTGTAATGCAGCGACCAGAACTGTACACAGTACTCCAAATGCGGCCTGTCAAATGTTTCGTACAAATTAGTTCTTCTCACACTTTGAACTCTGTAAGTTAAATAAATCTCCTTTTTCTGGTCAATGAAATAGCAGTTATTTTTTCTCTCTTCACAGGTGGTCCTGATGCTTCAAGCGTTTTTTTGCTTTTATGTTGGTTTAAAATTATTTGTATATGGATTGCAATCATTCAAAGTAAAAGTGAAGGCAAGCAATCATGAAACAATTAAAGTTGTTCAGTCATCCTCGGGCATAGTACAGTAAGTAATACGCTGGCTTCTTGCCAGACCTTTAACAAACCTAATGGCATTGCACAGGTTACAGAGAGACAAGAAATGGAATTGGATCAATGAACTGCAAAAGGCAAATGAATTGTACAAGAAGAGCCTGGGAAATGAATCCTTATTAGTTTGTTACATTATAACAAGTAGGTTGAAATTGCTTGGTGCTTGAAATATGAAGCAGGTGCTATAATTAACCATGTAACAATTGTATTGACATCACTGATGAAGAGTGAGAGAAACTGTACAAATTAAGGACGACATGAGGAATTGTCTTTCGAATTAACATTTTTTATCAGTTTATATTTGGCAGACAGAACACAAGCCTCTATTAGCAAGTCATCAATGCTGATAATGGTCATGTTGAGAACACAGATTGTTCTCTTAATATGAGCACACAATTTAATATAGAAGTTTGAAACAAGATACATTGTCAATGTTACTATTTGAATACAGAGACATAGAATGAAAACATGATCTTTATGCCAAAAATACCAAAGATTACTTTAGATTTACAGGAACTGAAATAGCTGGAAACATGCAGGAGATATCATTTCACAATAATTCTATGGAAAACGTCAATGGACTGGATCTGACAAGTGTCCAGATGGAAAGACAGGACAATTGTAAAACTAATGACAATAGTTGTCAACAAAATAAGATTGTGTTAAATGACACTAAGTTTGTTGAGAGGACAGGGCTTTGTAAAACATCACTCAAGTATCGGGATAATGAAGGCAATTGCCAGAAATTTTTATTATTGGCCCAGATTAGATAAAGATCTTGATGAGCTAGAAGATAGTACTGTACATTGTCATGAATGCAGATGCAAGCCAGTAAAGACACCTTTACAGGAGACTAAAATAGCTGATGAGACATTTCCAAAGCAGACACGTTGATGAATTTCTAGATGGCCACAAACCTATGAACATAAGAGTGTGCCTCAAGTTGCTCCACCATTTAGAGTTGCACGACTGACTGAAAATTATGTTCTAACCTTGCTACTTGCAAGTTGGTTGCTTACATTTTAGTGCAATGGATTCAATGGTTATTCATCAGCAGCAACGTAATTGCCATCATGTAGTTAACCCGCCATCTTTTCTCGCGACTTGACAAGGAAGTTATGTCTCAAGCAAATAGAAGTTTGAAATCAGATTTTATTGGGTGCAACCTATTTTGACCTAAAATGAAATTTTGGGCCTGCTTTCTCTACTGGATAGCATCTGTATTCAGAGGACAGAAGTTAATATTTCAATAATAATGTCACGATGCACTCACAAAGGACTGGACCCAGGTGCAGAGGAGTCCCCAGGAAGTGACATCGGAATCAGAACTTCAGAGGAGCGACTGAGCAACACCACAAGGAAGTTCATCCTCTCCGACACAATGACCCCACTAAGGCACCGAATGAGAGTCCTCTTTAAATAATCATAGGCTGTGGGAAATACGTGCCAGCTACAATTAACTTGACAAGATTAAGCTGACAGCAGGAAAGCTTAACAGCTCCAGTTAAGATAACAATTAGTAAATAGAGGTGCTCAAAACCCTAGAAGCTCAATGGTCTATGACAAGCTATAGGGCTTATGGCAGACATACACCAAAAAAATGTTTAAAAAAATAAAATAGAACAATAAAGAAAATTCTATCAGAGTCAAAGTCACGGTGAGTGATGAGTCAGTTCTGCTAATGTTTTATCTGACATTAGAAAAGTCATAGTTATGAACATAGGATGTACTTAATACCTTAATTATTGCTAATGTTATTGCTAAGAGAATATATGTTGCTTTCTTTTTTACATGTTATGACTCATGTCACCTAGCAACACTGTGACGACTTTTGATCGCTCACCACTGTCAAAGACATTCTCAATTTTTTTCCTGTCTTTGATATTTAAAAGCACCAGTTTAAATGCAAATAAAAGAAATAATTTAAAATTAAAATATAGTTAGCCAAAAGGCATTAAACTGCCATTAATAAAAATATTAAAATTAAGTGAAATAAAGAATAAGAATCAGAAAGCTTAACTTGAAGTTAACTCTTCAATTAAATTCGGAACCTTATTCAAATCAGTTGTGCACGAAACATGTAGGCGAAGAACAGTTGGAAACCTCCACTGCACAACAGCATCCTCCCTTCAGAACACCAGCAGCCCTCAATATCAGTGGGTAGAAGAGCAGTTTTACCTTTTGCTTATTTCTCAGCAGCTCCACATTAATGAGGTCATGGTTCCTATCCCAGCTCTAACTTGGCCCAATATATAAAATCATAAGAAATGGGAGCAAGCCCTGCTCCATATTCAAAAAAGATTGTGGCTGAACTTGTGCCTCAAAATCTTTTTTCTGCCCTGCTGCCATAATTCCAATTCCTCTAGTCGAAGTGTATTGAAGAATGCTTTTACCTGGATGCTACTAAAGGAAGCATGTCTGCAATCACCAGATCTGTAGCGATGAGTAGACAACACAGGGATGTACGTGATGACATCATAATGAGATATATTCTGAGGCCAAGAGTCCATCTTATCATACAAGAATCTGATAACAGAGAGATAGAAGCTATCTTCCAGCTTTGTCAGGCTCTTCTAACTTTTGCCCAATGGGAGAAGATAGAATATCTGGGTGGGTGAAGTCATTGATGAATTAGGCTGTTTCAAAGAGACAGTGAGAAGTATGGACACAGTACATAGAGGGGAGGCCAGCTCCTGGGATATGCTAAACTGTGTCTACAACTCCCCGCAGTTTCTTGTGGTCATGTGTAGAGCCACTGCCATACAAGCTGTGATGCATCCAAGCAGAATACTTGCTATGGTGCATTGATAAAAATTGGCAAGAGCCAGTGGGGACATGCCACACACACACAAAATTCTGGAGGAACTCAGCAGGCCAGGCATCAGCTAAGGAAAAAAGTACAGTCAACATTTTGAACTGACATCCTTTGAAGGGTCTTGGCCAGAAACGTCAACTGTACTTTTTTCCATAGATGCAGCCTGGCCTGATGAGTTCCTCCAGCATTTTGTGTGTGTTGCTTGGATTATCAGTGTCTGCAGATTTTCTCTTGTTTGGGGACATGCCAAACATTTTAAGCCTCGTAAAGAAGTAAAGGTGTTGGTGAGCTTTCTTGGCTGTGAAACCATCATGATTGATGGTTCACAGCTAGGAACTCTAAGCCCTCAACCATGTCACTAAGTTCCCTGTCTCCTTCTTGTACCCTGACTCATCATTATTTGAGATCATGGACTACAACGGCAGTATCATCTGCAAACTTGTAGCTGGAGTTAAAGCAGAAACCGACCACACAAGCACGAATGTACAGGGAGTATGGTAGGGGGCTTAGGATGCAAGCTTGTGAAGCACAGTGCCGAGAATAAGCATGGCAGCCCATACTTACTGATTGCCATCTGTTGGTCAGAAAGTCAACGATCCATTTAGAGTTGACTTCCAAGGTCTGGAGTTTGGCAAAGAGTTTACTTGGAATTATAGTATTAAAGGCAGAACTGTGTTTTATAAATAATAGTCCAAAGTTGGTGAGTTTGCTGTCCAGATGATCCAGGGATGAGTGTAGAGCCAGGGAGAATGGATCTGCCATAGGTTTGTTTTGATGGTGGGCAAAGCGCAGTGTGTCAATGTTGACTGAAAAGTTGGAGTTGTTACATGCCATGACCAGCCACTCAAATTATTTCATGACTAGATGTTAGAGCTAATGGGCAAAAGTTATTAAGACATATTACCTTGTTTTTCTTGGGTACCAGGATGATAGTGGTCTTGTTAAAGCAGAAGGGAACCACAACATGAAGCAGAGAGAGGTTGAAGATGTCTGCAAGTTCCCCTATCAGCTGATCCATACGGGATCTAAGGACACACCATCTAGGCCCAATGCTTTCCAGGGTTCACCTTCCAGAAATCTTACATCCGTGACAGTGACTGTGGGTTCCAGTGCACTGAAGACTGTCAGTGTGGGTGGTCACATACTTGTTTCCTTCAGTTCAATACGTGCATAGAATGAATTAAGCTCATCAGGTAGGAATGTGCTGTTGTTGGCATTGTTGCCGAACTTCATTTTGTAACCCATTGAACATGTAAGCCTTGCAACATCTGACAGCTGGGCTAGGATTCCATTTTGGACTGGTACTGTCTCTTAGCATCTGGAATAGCACTATGGAGGTCATATCTTAATTAGTTGTAATGGTCAGGGTTGTGTGTTTATGCTGCAGGCCTAGACTTCAGAAAAGAGTGAAAGTTCTGGTTCATTCATGGTTTCTGGTTTGGAAGCATCCAGGTTGTCCATTTTGAGACACAATCCTCAGCCCACTTGCTGGTAAAGTCCTTGATGGTAATGATATGCACACCTAGGTTATCAGCTAGGTCTTTGAACATGGACTAGTCTACCAACTGAGAACAGTTACATAGAAGCTCATTTGTTTCCTCAGATCTGCACTATACATACCTCTGTGCTGGATGCTCCCATTTCAGCTTCTGGTTGTCTACAGGGAGTACGGCCCGGTGGTCTGATTCACCAAGGTGTGGATGGGGGATGGCTCAGTAGGCACCTTTGATGGTTGGATGGCCGAGTGAGTTTGGGCCCCTGGTGGGATAAAAGATGCATATCGTGATAACGAAGTTGGCCTGGTTGAAGTCACCAGCAATAATGATAAGGGTCTCTGGGTATCCAGTCCTAGGTTGTTAACTGCCGGGCAGTTTGTTGAGGGCAGGTTTCATGTTCGTCTGAGGTGGAATGTACTCTGCGGGCAGAATAGCTGAAGTTAACTCCTGTGCCAGGTGGTATGGGCAACACTTAATTATTAGAAATTCCAGCTGGATAAGCAAAAGCTTGACATCATGTCCAAATGCCATGAGAAGTGATTAAGAAGTAGACTCTTCCATCTCTAACTTTGCCCAAGGATGTCATACAGTCCATCCCGTGAATTAAAAGCCCTTGGGTTGAATAGTGTAGTCAGGTGAAGCGGGTTTAAGCTATGTTTCCATCAGATGTAGCACACAACAGTCCCTCAGTTCTCTTTAGTAGGTCAGTTTTGTCCTTAGTTCATCAGATTAGTTCTTGGTGACCTGATGTAGCTAATAGTATGCTTGGGAGGGACTCTTGAACCCATGCTGTTTCAGCCTCACTTGCAGCCCGACCCTCTTGCCTCACTTCCGAGCGAACTGCTGACTCCGAGGGTTGGGGCTCACATCGGCTTGGCACTTGGGCTTATGCACTTCACTTGAAAGCAAAATTTCATAAATGTTGATTAATTGAAAAGCTGGGTGTTCAGAGTTACCTGAGTAGTTTTATACATGATTCATTGAAAGTTAGCAAGTACAATGAGCAAATTAGGAAGGCAAATACGATGCTGGCCTTTATTGCAAGAAGATTTGAATGCAGGAGCTGAGACATTGTACTAAAATTATATAGAATTTGCTGCAACCACACATTCAATACTGTGAATGGTCTGCCCTCCTGCTTAACAAAGACGATGCATGGAATAGTGGAAGTACAGTGAAGTAAGCCAGACTAATTTATAGCCTGGATTGTATGAGGAGAGATTAAGCAGACTAACTCTGTACTCTTGAGTTGAAAACATAGCATCAAGGAAATGGTGAGCTGGAACTGCAGCACTGCACAAAAGTCTTTGGCACATATTTATAACTAGAGAGCCTAAGATTTTCACAGTATTGTATTTGTCAACATGAAGTGGAGAATTAGCTTGTAAATCTGGCTGGAGCAAAGGATGTTCGAAATGATGAGGATGGTGCACCATTGGACAGGTATGGGATAGGAGGCCGAGGAGAAATGGCAGGGTTGGGGGTGATGCAGGTGCAGATGCACCCTGCCCTGAGACACCAGGCAATGTCATTTGATTCCAAACCATTGGTTTATTGATCATAATAGAATGGCTCTCTGATGCTTTCCACTCCCTCCCCTCTCTCTTCCCCTTTTCCTAACCATGATTCCCCTCTTCCTGTCCCCTTCCCACTCTCAGCCCAAAATAGAGGCCCACATCAGAATCAGGTTTATCATCACTCACATACGTTCTGAAATTTGTTCTTTTTTTACAGCAGTACCGTTCAACACATAAAATTACTACAGTACTGTGTAAAAGCCTTAGGCACCAATACTAGATATATGAGCCTAAGACTTTTACACAGTATTGTATTTTGAATATGAACTGCGAATCAAAAAGTAAAATTCACTTTAAAGTATATATTACAAAGAAACCTACAGTACTTTTAAGACCATGTATCACTTAAATTCTAAGCACGATTTTGTAATTATGCGACAATTATAGGCCACAGCACGTGAAAGAGTTCTCATGGAATGAATTTCAATTGATTTTCTGACTTTAGAACACATTTATGATTGCGCTAAAAATAGCAAACGGTAAATGTTCCCACCATGTTTGTGATATTAATAACACATGCAATCCAAGGGAAATCTTTTCCCTCTAAGCTGCAAACATTTGAAAGTATGAGAGGACTCCAGGGAGTACAAAATGGGAAACCAACTAGAAAATAAATCATTATTTGTTAGTCATTTTGAAGTAAGTACATAGATGTAACAAGACGAATTGCAATATCTGAATGAGTAATTGGCTGAGGCCAAGAGAAAAATGTTTCATGTAAAAAATACTTAACATGAGTGGGGCAAGAAACCATTCAGCTAAAGATAACTGAAATAAGATGAATTAGAAAACTGTAAAAAGTATGGATGGTATAGAAACAAATATTAATAAATATATAATATTTAAATATAAGGAAATTAATATGCTGTAAAATTAATTTTTACTCATTAATATTTGCAAGTGCTACAGGGACAAATCAGGATCTAGAGTGTTTGTTCTATAAGTTAATCCACGCACCTCTTGAAAGGTACGTTCTGGACAGGTTTGCCTTCAGTATGCACTGTCCACCATATTAGCAATTGAAAACAAGTTTGTCACTCATATCTGGTGCAGAATGATTCTCACTGTACTCAAAGTCATCTGGAAGCGTCTCACATTTATTGACCTATCAGAGCAGTCTGCAAAAACAAAATTATTTTCCCTAAAATCCTTCTCATGGTAACTTATCACTTCTCCTAACCTACATACAAACCTCCAACTTGATTAGCATCTCTCCAGAACCGAGCCCTTCCCCTGAGTTTTGACCTTATTGGTAGCTTCAGTAATTAACCTTTATCCAAGTCCCATCTGCAGATATCATTGCCAGCTCAAAGAGCTGCTGCAACACACCATCTTCATCAGGTGATTAATGAACTAGGAAATAAATCATTGTTTGGAAGTCATTTGGAACCACATTTTGATGTAACATGAAGAACTGCAATATCTAAAAGATAATTGGTCGAGGTTAAGGAAAAGTATTTTAAATAAGAAATGCTTTTTACGAATGGTGCAAGAAAACATTCAGCTAAAGGTAAATAAATAAGAAGTACTGGCAGAAAATAATCACAAGTATTTGGATAATACAGAAAGAAATATAAACAAATGTGTAAGTATTAGAAGTTAAATGATAATAAAGAATGACTGTAAAGGAAATATGATAGGTATTACATTTTAAGCTTTTAATGTGCCAGGCTAGACTCCAAGCTAACTTCCCTCAAAGACTGAAACCTTTTTACTATTGTAAACTTTCCATGATTACAGTACTCTGCAGAAGTATCAGGCATATATACTACATATAGCTAGGGTGCCTAAGACTTTTGCACAGTACTGTATATTATGTTTTCCCAAATAACTCTTAATACTACTGAGCTAATTCAAAGCTAAGTACTCTTACTTCTGTTTCCCAAACACTTTCCTATTTTAACCAATATACTATACAGTACCGTGCAAAATTCTTAGGCATTCTAGCTATATTTCTTTGTTCCTAAGACTTCTGCATCAATTTGTACCAACTACTGAAGTAAGTCTAACTATCCCTAATTCAGTGGCTGCCACTTTTTTTTTGATTAATGAATACCTGGCAATTTTTGCCATTGTTCTCATTTCTGGAATGTTATGGGTAAGGCCTCTCCCTCCTTTACCCACTCTTCAATACTTTCTTGGCTGATGAACCAATTTCTTGGCAAGGCTAGAATTGGATTGGAGATAGTTGCAACGTACACACACAAATTACAGTGCACCAGCAAGAGAGGTTGAAGAAGTTGAGATTCATTTCTCTAGAAAACAAAGTATTGAGATTTATTTATTTATCTATTGAGATAGCGTGAAATAGGCCCTTCCGGCCCTTTGGGCCGTCCCATCCAACAATCCCCTGATTTAACCCCAGCATAATCACTGGATAATTTACAATGACCGATTAAACTACCAACCGGTACATCTTTGGACCGTGGGAGGAAACTGGATCACCCAGAACCTACGCGGTCACTGGGAGAACGTACAAACTCCTTACAGGATCATTGAACCCGGGTCCCCTGTACAGTAAAACATTGTGCTACCCGCCACACTACCATGAAAGTTTGATGTAGGGCCAGAAATTTCCTTGCATGGTTCCAAAAACAGTACTCCACAGGCAGCTTTAACCTAAAGCATAGCAATACGGTGGTCATGACTGGGCAGCTTGGCATTCATGGGGAAATTCCACCCCTGACATATCACCAGATTTCATTTATGTTGGATCCTTTTTCCTACATAAACTATCAATGGTACAACATTTACAGTCCATCTAAATGTTACTTTTAATCTTAAATATCTGAAAAACAACATTTCTTATTTACTCATAAAACAATCATTTTTTATCAAACCTGGTTCCCTGGAAGATAAAAATACACCATTTAAAGGTCACTCAAATTGTATATTTATTCTATTTTGTATACTTGCAAACAGATACTATTTTTACTGAGATTGGTGACCTCCTGCAACTTCCAGTGCTAGCTCACACAAATGACAGGATTGTATATCTCACAGTCAGCTTCTCACTGAGTTGAAAAGTCACCCACATTTTATGTGAGAGGACTTTCCCCCTCAGTCTAGAGCTGAAGTCAGAGAGGGCTGGAGGATGTACTGATTTTGCAGGCTTCCCCACTACATGGGCATTCATACACTGCAATCTTCTAGCTTCAGTCCTCAAAGAGATTGCCTTGGTAATCTCAAGACAGGACAGTCTTGCTGTAGCACTATGGCTCCATGATATAAGGTAAACACCTTCTGTCTTCTGTTTCATCGGATTCTGATCAGCCGGGAGCAGCTGTCCTTTGAAACAGCATCATTCACCAGTGAAGAGATCAAAGATTAGCTTTATGTATCACATGTACATCGAAACATTGAAACATACAGTAAAATCCGTTGTTTGCGTTAACAACTAACACATTCCGAGGAAGTGCTGGGGGCGGCTTGAGGGTGTCACCATGCTTTTGGTGCCACATAGCATGCCCACAACTTACTAACCTACACGACTTTGGAATGTGGGAGGAAACTGGAGCACTGGAGGAAACCCACATTGTCATGGGGAGAACATATCAACTTTTTGCACAGAGCAGCGGGAATTGAACCCCGATCTTACAGCCGGCGCTGTAAGAATTGCACTCCCTTGTTGCCCTGCACTGTCCCACACCATGTCGAGAAAAATACTGTTGTGTCACGCTCCAATACAGACTGATTCCCTGAGTCACAATGGAGAAATAAGATTGCACACATTGAAGATGACACAACGGGCCATGAGACAGGGCAACCCGACATCCCCGTTCTGTGAAGGTTGTGATGCTTATGAGTCTTCTTAGTATTAGGATATGGAAGCCATGCGACAGTCTTTTAAAGCACCAAGGTATACAACAGTGGTTTCTTGGCTGATGAACCAATTTCTTGGCAAGGCTAGAATTAGATTGGAGATAGTTGCAAATAAATCTAGTGAGTAAGTTGGAGAAACTTTTTCAGGAAGGTATAATGTCGAAGGTAGAATCTGCTGCCACCCAAAGTAGAAATGATGAAAAGCAGATGTAAAGCAAAGTTAATTAAATGCATAAGGCAGTAAGGAATAGCAAGATATGAAGATGCACAAAGTGCCAAAGATATTGTGATACAGAAGTGAAATGATATATGCTGAAAATCTGGGTTTTTTTAATTTTAGTTTTGCAACCATCTGTAAGTGGGTCTGTTCCTAATTTCACAAACCTAAACTCTTGTAATTTTCCTTTATGTTGACTGTCAATCATTCTGGTGTCGTAATTATTGCCCTTTTATACTTCGAATATTTCTGTTTTTATCTATTTATCCATCTATTTATACCTTGCTATATGGTTGCTCAATGTTACATGTCAATCTCCAAAGGGATACCCAATTGATCTGAACAAATCCTCATAGCTTAATCTTATTATGAGGGATCTTTGATTATTTATGCTTGCACCTACTAATATAGATTCTAAACTAGAATCAGAATCAGGTTTATTATCACTATTGTGTGTCATAAAATCTTGTGTGTGGCAGCAGTGTAGTGCAAGACTAATATTATTATAACCCAAAGAAAAATAAATAGTGCAAAAAAGGAACAGTGAGGTAGTATTGATAGACTGTTCAGAAAACTGATGGTTCT
Organism: Hypanus sabinus; assembly: GCF_030144855.1. Lineage (NCBI taxonomy): Eukaryota > Metazoa > Chordata > Chondrichthyes > Myliobatiformes > Dasyatidae > Hypanus > Hypanus sabinus. The sequence continues at coordinate 31,066,106 of NC_082710.1, read as the reverse complement.
CTCACAACGCAGACTCTCTGACAAAGAGGGCTGTTGACTCACAGCACCAGAGACACAGGTTCAGTCCTCTCCTCAGTTGCTACACTTTCTCCCCATCACTACAAGAATTTTATCTGGGTGCTCTTGTTTTCTCCCGCATCCAACGATGAGCAGGTGGAGAGGTTGGCCACTGTCAATTGTCCCTGGTGTGTAGCTGAATGGTGGAAACTGAAGACAGTTGAGGAAATATGGGGAGAACAGGCTTAATGTTGGGTTAGTTCAAATGGCCTCCAAGAGGACCACAACCTCGACGTGGTTTGGAGACTTGCATGTCTCAAAGACCCAGAAAGCTATGTTGGCTGGAGTCGCGGCTTTAAGTCTTGGCTCTTGGTAGGGTCATCCATGCCAAACAGCTCAGGGAAGAGGCCACACTAAAAGTGGTCCACCGTCCTCCAGGTTAAGAGGTTCAGCTCAGGGCTGACAACCCTGACTGGTAAAACAAAACTGTTACTGAAACAGCGAAGAAGAACCCCTCTGCATCTGAGTGCGATGGCATTCACGACTCCGCACCTAGGACTTGCATGGCTGACTGTGGTGAAAACTGAGAGGAAGATACTGACATGATGAAGGAAGCCCTGAACACCGCCAGAGAAGGAGGATCATTATTGCTGCCTTAAATACCAGTGGTGTAACGGGTGGCAACTAGTACAATTGGGTGGTTAATGATAGGAATGGATTCAATAGGCTGAAGTGCTGCACCCAAACTGGATGTTTCTATGACTAAAGTATCCGTCCATTCCCTTATATTTTCCAGAATGCTGCATAACAACCCAATCCAAAGGATTCAGCATGACTTTTGGTGAGAGTTCCGCATTTATTTAAAATAAACATTGGAATGTTGACTTAACTCAGTAGTGGCATTTTTGCTTCTGAGTTAGAAGACAGTGGATTCAATTAATTCACCACAGTTAAGCATATAAACTAGACTTATGTCTTAACAAATATAGTAAAACTCTAATAATCTGCTGCCTGACTGTTTGGAAAGCCCAGTAGTTTGGTATCTGGTTCATTTGGTGTCATTTCCTGCTTTCCTTTTAAATACTCTTAGGGCCCCAGTTCCAAGCTCCTTATAAAATCTAGGCCTGCCTCCACACTCCCTCCAAACACACCAGACCTTAGTTTCCTCGACACTTATAAACTTGCTAGGACCCTGTTCCTGCATTCCCTTCAAACACACTGTTTGAAACACACTTCAAACCTGTTCCTCATGCACCCTCTAGCTAGCTCAGAATCCTGTTTCTATATTTTTATAAATTCACTCTACCCATATTTCAGCAATCTTTATAAATGTATCAGGGTCTGATCCCACATTCCTTTGAAATTCATTGTTTTCCATTCTCACACTCCTTTTCAACTCACTAGGACACCGATTCCAGCAATTGTTTTAAACTCTTCCAGATGACTGAGATTTTATTATACTGTTGTGTAATATCTAAAATCAAGTGAATTAGAAGTAGTTTGGAGTAACATCCAATAATCAGGAAAGTCTGCCTCTCTGGCAGCACCAAATCACAAACTATACTGCTCAACCAATTTTTATTGTATTGTGGCAAGCCTTGCTCCATTGCAAAAGGACTTTATTCCCAAATAACCCTGTCTGCATTTTTAGATAAAGGAAATGAAAGAGGCAACAAAATTCACTAGCTCTCATTCCTCATTTTACTAATATCATTATAAAGCCATTAACTGGTCATTTATTTCACTGCTGCCATTGGATATTACTATTTACAACATATTATATCTATAAAGCAACAAAGACTACATCAAAAGTAATTCATTGTCCGAAAAGAACATGTTAAAAAGACATTCTTTACTTCAAATCCCTTTCATTAGCTACAAAACAATCTGGAACAAATACAGAAGTTGCAAGGCAATAAATAAATGGAAGCATTTTCTTTCCAATAAACATAAAATGATTTGGCTAATTGTAAGTTGCAGAGTTCATGTTATACAGTATCTCTTCACCCCAATAAATGATAAATAAGATCATTTGGCTACCAGCCAATCAATGATTGAGGATTATTTTGAGCTCTCTTTTGGCTCAGCGCACCTGTTACCACAGAACAGTTGTAAAAGTTATTTCTATTAGTCTCTCATGTCTAGTCATGCTATCAGTCCCAATAAGCTCTTTGCACACATTGTCCTTAAGATTTGAATTATCAGGTTCTGCATGTTTTATCACATTTGAAATGATAGAAATGGATAATAAAATCAACACGAAACTTAATAAAGAATGAAATCATTGAATAAAGTAATCGCAATCTCAACTCTGAACTTTGGCTCAAACACAGACAAATTGCTCTTGATAATCAGTGCAAAGTTAAAAGGTTTGGAAGTAGATCTGCTTAGTGCTTGATTATCTTCCCAGTACTTGACTATCTGCCCAATGCTTATCAGAACTATCAATAGACTGGGTAATACAGTATGTGTGAAATGGATTTGACAATGTACCTGCTAAATACTGATCTGGAGTAATAGGACAGGCAGCTGAGAGTAATTGACGTAACACTGTTAAGGATCCATATGTATCACATGCCAGGATTGGCAGCTTGAAAGTGAAGCTTTCAAGATCAGTTCCCATGTGCTGAATTTCTTTAGCTGCCTGAGGAAGTAGGCATGTTGGTGAGCTTTCTTAGCCATAGCATCAATATGATTCAACTAGGCAGTTTATTGGTGATAGTGGACATGATAGCATGATAGTGGATAGTACGGGCAGTGTAAGGTGAAGGGGACAGTGACAGTGGATGGTGCGGCAGGTTGGGGGGTGGGGGCATTGTTAGTGATAGTGGAGAGTATGGGAAGAGTGGATGGAGACAGTAACAGTGGATGGTGCGGCAGGTTGGGGGGTGGGGGCATTGTTAGTGATAGTGGAGAGTACGGGCAGTGTAAGGTGAAGGGGACAGTGACAGTGGATGGTGCGGCAGGTTGGGGGGTGGGGGCATTGTTAGTGATAGTGGAGAGTACGGGCAGTGTAAGGTGAAGGGGACAGTGACAGTGGATGGTGTGGCAGGTTGGGGGGTGGGGGCATTGTTAGTGATAGTGGAGAGTACGGGCAGTGTAAGGTGAAGGGGACAGTGACAGTGGACAGTATAGGCAGGGGACTGACAGCAACAGAAGACAGTTCAGGACCATAACACCATAAGACATAGGAGCAGACTTAAGTAATTCAGCCCATCATGTCTGCTGCACCATTCCATCATGGCTGATTTATTATCCTTCTCAACGCCATTCTCCTATCTTCTTCCTTTAACATTTGACACCCTCATTAATCAAGAACCTATCAACCTCTGCTTTAAATATAGTCAATGACTTGGCCTCCACAGCCATCTATTGCAATGAATTCCGCAGGCTCACTACCCCCTGGCTAAAGAAATTCCTCCTCATCTCTGTTCTGTGGTGGAAAGTGTGCTGCATCATGACTTGGTATGTGAGCGCCAATCTCTTTGAGCGGGAAGCCATACAAAAGGCAGTGGATTCAGCCCAGTGTATCATGGGTAAAACCCTCTCAACCATTGAGCACATCTACATGAAACATTGTCATAGAAAAGCAGCATCCATCATCAAAGATTCTCACCACCCAAGACATGCCCTTTTCTCACAGCTGGCATCAGGTAGAAGCTACAAGTGCCTCGAGACTCACATCAGGTTCAAGAACAGTTACTACCCCTCAATCATCAGGCTGTTAAACAAAAGGGGGTAACTACACTCATTCTACTTCTGGTGTTCCCCCAACTGATGGTCTCACTTTAAGGACACTTTATCTTGTTATTTCATGCTCGTTTATTGCTATTTATTTATATTTGCATTTGTACAGTTGATTTTCCGTTGATCCTGTTTACAGCTACTGTTCTATAGATTTACTAAGTATGCAGGCAAAAAGAAAGCATCTCAGGATTGTATGTGCTGATATGTATGTAATCTGATAATAAATTTTACTTTGAATGTCCTTCGACTCTACTCTGAGGCTGTGCTCTCTGGTCCTAGCGTCACCCACTATAGGAAATAACCTCCCCACATCCACTCTATCTAGGTTGTTCAGTATTGATAGGTTTCAATTAGATCCCTTTTCTTTCTTCTGAATTTAAGTGAGATCAGGCCCAGTGGCATCAAATACTCCTCATATGTTAACCCTTTCATTCCCACAAACATTTTCATGAACCTCCTCTGCACCCTCTCCAATGCCAACTCATCTTTTCTTAGATAAGGAGCTCAAAGCTGTGCAGAATTTTCCAAGTGTGGTCTATCAAAGCCTTATAAACCCTCAATATTATGTCCTTGCTCTTACATTCTAGTCCTCTTGAAATTAATGCTAGCTTTGCATTTACCTGGCTGACCAGCATCTCAACCTGCAAGTTAACCTTTAGGGAATCTTGCACAAGGACTCCTAAATCCCTTTGCACCTCTGATTTTTTGAATTTTCTCCCCATTTAGAAAATAGTCTATGCCTTTATTTCTTCTACCAAAGTGCATGACCATATACTTCCCCATACTGCATTGCAACTGCCACTTCTTTGCCCATTCTCCCAATGTATCCAAGTCCTTCTGCAGACTCACTGCTTCTTCAAACACTACCTGCACCACCACCTATTTTCGTATTGTCTGCAAACTTGGCAGCAAAGCCATCAATTCCCTCATCCAAATCATCGACATATAACATGAAAAGAAGTGGTCCCAACTCCACTAGTCACCAGCAGCCAACCAGAAAAGGGCCACTCTACTCCCACTCTTTGACTCCTGCTAGTCAGCTAGTCATGCTAGTGTCTTTCATCTAGAACCATGGACTCTTACCTTGTTACTCAGCCTCATGTGCAACACCTTGTCAAAAACCATCTGAAAATCCAAGCAAACAATATCCACTGACTCATCTTTGTCTATCCTGCCTGTTATTTCCTCAAAGAATTCCAACAGAGTTGCCAGACAAGATTTTCACCTTTGGTCTACCTTTGCTGCCTTTGGTCTACTTTATCATGAGCCTCCAAGAACTCTGAAAGCTTATCCTTAATAATGGACTCCAACATCTTCCCAACCAAGCACTGAAGCCAGGCTAACTGGCCTATAATTACCTTTCTTCTGCCTTCCTCCCTTCTTTCCTGTCTTTCTGAACCATTCCAAAATCTGTTCTTGAAAGATGACTATTTGTTGTCTCCATAATCTCTTCAACAACCTCTTTTAGAACCCTAGGGTGTAATCTATCTGGTCCAGTTGACTTATCTGCCTTCAAATCTTTCAACATTCTATGCTCAGTCTCCTCAGTAATAGGAACTAAACTGACTTGTCTCCACAACACTCAGATTTCTGGCATCCTACAACTGTCTTCTACAGTGAATACTGATACAAAATACTTATTAATTTCATCTACCATTTCCTTGTCCTTCAGTGCTACCTCTCTGGCATCATTTTTCAGCAGTCTGATATGCACTCTTGTCTCTGATTTACTCCCTATATATCTGAAAATACTTTTGGTATCCTCTTTTATATTACTAGCTAGCCCAACTTCAGATTTCATCTCATCTCTCCTTATGGCTTTCTTTAGTTGCTTCTGTTGCTTTTTAAAAGCTTCCTAATCTTATAACTTCCCATTAACCTTTGCTATCTTACATGCCCTCTCTTTTGTGTTTATGCTATCTTTGACTTCTCTTGTCAGCCACAGTTGCCTTGTTATCCCTTTAGAATACTTTATCGTCTTTGCGATGTATCCAACCTGCACCTTCTGAATTGCCTCCAGAAACTTAAGCCATTGCTGTTCTGCCATCATCCTTGCTAGTGTCCCCTTCCAATCAACTTTGGCCAGCTCCTCTCTCGTACCTCTGTAATCACCCTTACACTGGAATACTGATATATCTGACTTCGTCTTCTCCTTCTCAAACTACAGTGACTGCTATCATATTATGATCATTTCTCCGAAGGGTTCCTTTACCTTAAGCTCCCTATTCAAATCTGGTTCATTACGCAATAACCAATCCAGAATTTCCTTTCCTCTACTGTGTTCAGCCACAAGCTACTCTAAAATGCCATCTCTTGGGCATTCTATAGAATCTCTTTCTTATGATCCAGCACCAATATGATGTTCCCAATCTACCGGCATATTCACATCCACATGACTATTGTAACATTGTCATTTTTACATGCCTTCTCTATTTCCCATTGCAATTAGTATTCCAGATCCTGGCTTACAATTCAGATGCCTCTATGTAACTCCTATCAGGGTCTTTTTACCCTTGCAATTTCTTAACTCTACCCACAAATTTTCTACATTTTATGATCCTATGTCACCTTGTTCTGAGGATTTGATTTCATTTTTTACCAACAGTGCTGCCCTACTCCCTTTCCCCATTTGCCTGTCCCTTTGATACAACATGTATCCTAGGATGTTAACCTCCCATCTATAATCCTCTTTCATCTATGCCCACAATGTCATACTTGCCAGTCTCTAACTGTGCTACAAGATCATCTATTATACTGCATGCATTCAAATATGACACGTTCAGACCTATATTCATCACCCTTTTTGATTTTGCCCCCACGTTACACTTCAATTCATCCCACTGATGACAATTTTTCCCTATTATCTGCCTGTTCTTTCTCACTGTCTGACAACACACTGCATCAACTTGTATACCAACCGTCCCAATCTCAGGCTTATCACTTCGGTTCTCATGCACCCGCCAAATTAATTTAAACAGCTCTAGCAAGCCTGCCCACAGGGATGCTGGTCCCTCCTGGATTCAGGTGTAACCTGACCTTTTTGTGCAGGTCATACCTTCCCCAGAAGAGATGCCAAAGACCCAGAAATCTAAAATCTTCCCTCCTGCACCAATTCCTCAGCCATGTATTCATTTGCCAAATCATCCTACTCTTACTCTCACTGGTGTGTGCCACCTGCAGCAATCCAGAGATTACTATCCTGGAGGTCCTGCTTTTCAGCTTTCTACCTATCTCCCTATATTCTCCATTCAGGACCTCTTTCCTTTTCCTACCTATGTTGTTGGTACCAATATGTGCCATGAATTATAGCTGCTTCCCCCCCCCCCCCTTTGGTGTGCTGTGGACCTGATCAGAGACATCCCTGACCCTGAAACCTGGGAGGCAAAACACTATTCAGGTTTCTTTTTTATATCCACAGAATCTCCTGTATGCTCCTTTAACTATGGAATCTCCTGTCAATACTGCACTCCTCTTCTCCCTCCTTCCCTTCTGAGCCATAGAGACATGATCACTATAGTTTCATCTGGCAGGATATTTACACCCACCCCCAACAGTATCCAAAGCGGTATACTTATTATTCAAGGGAACAGCCATAGTGGTACTCTGAAATAGCTGCCTATTCCCTTTCCCTCTCCTTACAGTCGTCCAGGTACTTGTCTTCTTTAACTTAGGAATGGCTACCTCACTGTAGGTCCAATTTATCACCTTCTCATTCACCGTATGAGCCGAAAGACATCGAGCTGCAGCTCCAGTTCCTTAGTATGGCCTCTAAGGAGCTGCAGCTCAATGCACTTCATGCAGATGGAGTTATCAGGGAGACGTGAGATCTTCTTGAGTTGCCACATCCCACACAAAGAATATACCACTAAATCTGGACCCATTCTCAACGCATAAGCTATGTACTCATAGAAAAAAAAAGATAAAATGGGCAGGGTGGGGAACAGAGAGAGTGAACAGTATGGGCAGGGGTGGGGAAACACTGATAGTGGATGGCATGGGCAGGCTGGGGGTGCATTCAATGCACAAAGAGATGGGAAAAAAATGTAGCAACCAGCTACCCTGTGCATTCGCATTTACTGGTTAAGAAACTCTCAAAATTGTTAGAAGCCTTCATTCCAAATCACTTGTATTAACATAATGCAAATGGAGTCAACAAAATTGCCAGCAATATAATTATAAGGGGCTGCAGCAAAAATTAATGTATCCCTTTCCCAAACTTTTCAATATCTTCAGCAGAACTCGAACAAGCTTTGTTTCTTTAAACTCTATTCATACCTTCAGAGTTTAACCTCAACATATTGAACTTGTAGCATTCAAACATGTGCAACCTTTAATACAGTATGTGTTGAGAAAGTTCGGGTTCTCTGACAGCTGATGAATTGTGGAACACAAAGTGCAAAGTAGCCAGGCTTCTTAAAATACCAAATCCAATTTGAAGGAAAGAGGTTTGGGGGTGGGGACGAAGGCAGCTTTGTGCTATTCAAATACTAGTCCAAACATGGGAATTAAGTGGCTTTCAGAAAGATGTTGAAGTTGTGAGCAAAGCCTCATTTGACCAATAAAGGGAGAGAGAAAATAGCTCTTTCATGAATTAAACAATTGGCTGGCGCACAGATGATTTGTATGTAAGCCTCCTCAAAGAGAATCAAACCAATTAAGAGCAGCACGATTTCCATAGTGATACGACACTTCATACGGAAAACTTTAAGCCAGCTCACCTGCAGGATGGCAAGAATTTTCACTTAATAAATCAGCTGTGGGGTTTGGGAGATAGCAAAAGAGAGAAAAGGAAAGAAGGAAATTCATAAAAAACATACGTTGGCAAACATACAAAAAAAATTAAAAGAAATCTGTTACATTGGCTTGCCAAGTTCTGACAGGTGTGTATTCCTTCTTGTTTTGATACAAAGCCAAAAATCACAATTGAATAAACAAGCCATTGCACAAAAAGGAAAGAAAAACAGCTGCTGTTCTTGGCTAAAGATGTGAAGAAATTTTAACAACACAACTTACTCTCTCATATTTACATTTTGCATGGCTTTGCTTGATATATGCGTGTGTATGCGATTTTGGGAAGTATGTCACAGGCTGTATTGTGGTGTATTTTCATACAATGTCTCTCCGAATCATTGGATTAAAAATACAAATATCAAACTGAAAGTAGTCATCTTCAAGGCAAGTACATTGCTAGCATGAAAGCACAGGAATCATATTAAGCAGGACATGTGGTATCCATTTTCAATTTGCCAGTGCAGAATGTGGAACAGTAATCCTTCACTCCCTATAATGTATAGAGATGTTTTTGATTAATAAAAATTCTTTGAATGCAAATTGCTTCCTCATTTAGAATGACTAAGTGAGCTTTCTTGTTATACATAGCAAGTTGATCTTTCTTAAGCCACAGTCAGCCATGGTGACCAAACACTCTCTCTCTTTCTCTAAAACATACCAGATGCAATGAAGGCAACCATTGTATTTCAAAGCTTCAACTATAATACCATTGACATGTAACAAGTTTGTCAGCAGTGGTGCATTTCCGTTGGGTATTCTTTAAAGAAGATAAAAAAAGTATTTGAGCATAGTCACCTTTATGTCACAGCCCAGGATTAGTAATCTAACTCCAGACCAAACATAACTGAAAATGGTTGGCCAATATGTTTTGTTTCAAGTTGTGCTTAGGTATTTTAAATCTACGCTTTTCTTCCAAATTGGACAATTTTCATCTGTTAACCAAAAAAATTACTTTAATTCTTCAAAATGATATCTTTACTTAAAGATTTCCAAATCTTAAGGCTTGTTTGGAGTTGCATTTTCATACAAAATAAATTAGAAAAGAGTTTGAAACATCTGATTTTAATCTTTGATCATGAGAAGTGTTAGCTGAACTTTAGCATCCTGGTACAGTACTAATAAGTAGGATTTCCTATTGTCCTTTCCACAGAATGCTTTAACTGAAAAAAGATGTTCCAGGCATTTAATATGATATACAATAACAAGCTTTTGTCATGCTAAACTGCCTGTTTACAACAATGAGACCAGGTCTTCGTGCCTCTCCAAATACAACAATGCCTTTCAACAAAACAATCAATGCCAGAATTGGCTTGTAAGTGGTAAATTGTAGTAGAAAATGCACTTAATATACTTTCCCATAACCTTTTATTCTGATCTCTAAATTGAGTGTCCCCAAGGGAAGGTGTGGATAATATTGTCTAATGGCAAAAACAGAAAATAATTGTGAGTTCAAGGCATACAGTTCTCTTGTACAGTGTCATTCCTAGCAACAATCAGGAGAAACTAATGGTGTGAAAGATATGTATTTTAACATCAAAAAAGATCCACAGGGACATAGGAAGCAAATTAAATAAATGACACCTGGAGGACCCTGTGTTTAACTAGGAAAGAAAGGGAGAATAGAACTAAAATATGGAGGGTTATTGTGAGATGCCAGCTAGGTGGGGGCTACCTAGGAGAAGGCAAAGTGAGTAAACTCTTCTTGGGCTTCCAGCCAGGTACAGGTATCAATTTTAACCAACAGTTCAGTGATAAACTCTGCTGTCTTCATCAGGGTAAGTACTAAATCCATTTTTCAGAAGGCCAAGTGTTTGACAGCTCAGTGGTTCCTCCTTTCCTTCTTTCTGCCTCTCGTGTTGCAGATCAGTCACAGTTCAAAGTACACTTATTATCAAAGTATGTATAACCAAATACAACCTTGAGTTTCATCTTCTTGCAGATGTCAAAAACATGTACAACAAAGACCAAATGATACCCAAAGTGTGAAAAAGAACAAATTGTGCAAATAAATTTTTAAAAACTCAGAATGTTAACTGCAGAGTCCCTAAAAGTGAGACCACAGGCTCCAGACTCAGTCAGCGCCGAGGCAAGTGAATCTGGCTAAGGAGCCCAAACACCACAGGCCAGTAATTGTTCCTGAATCTGGCAGTGTGAGGCCCAAGACTCCTGGACCTCCTGCCCAATGGTGGTAGCAAGCAGGGCAGGAGGCAGGTCAGATGCAGGTAGACAGGACGGACTGACATGGAGGATCTTATCTTACTTGGAGAGAAACACCAGTTTATTTTCTGGTTTCATCTGGTTCATCACTTTAACTTGCACAGAGTGCTAAGGCTGAACATTAATTTCTTTTCTGCTCTCAGGTCTCAGTGCCTTAACCTGACCTGACATTCACCCCTGCAATAGCTGCCTTGATAATGGCTATACCTGCATTTTCTGGAGTCAAGTTCACGGAATCTTTCAAGCCATCGCAGTGTTGATTTTCTATGAAGAAGTGCAATATATTTTAAGGATTACATATACATAACTGGCTATTTGTGCAAACATAATATTCCTCTGGCCACTGAAAAAAGCTACGCAAGAACAATAGGATGAAATTCATTCAAAGCTTCACAAAAATACCAGCTCTGGTTTGCCCAACAGTTGAGAGTTTGATTTTCATAATTGATGCTGTTGGGTTTTTTTTGAGTGGAGCATGTCAATCTAAACCAGGATTTTACAGTAAGTAATACTTTATTAGATTTGATCAAATGCATTTCTTGTCTTGAATGCTTAATCCAGATCAAATTAAATTCTGAACCAGACAGTATTTGTTAAGACTACACTACTTCTGCATCACTGAACCCAAAGAATCCATTACACAATCAGTGGGAAATACTAATTTTGTTCAAACTCCAGAAGCAGCAAGTCAAAATAACGATTTCTGGACTGTTAAAATATTGAATGAGGACGAATGCTGTGGTTATTAATGCAGACGATATTATCCTTTTGAATGCCACACTGCGCTGGCTCTGTAGAAGATGAGAGAAAAAAACCATAACAAGAGACTCACAGAACTCCACATATACTGTTCTATTTAAATCTTGAAAACATGGTTCATCGTTTAGAAATTGCTTCTTTTGGATTAGAATACCTAAAGGAGACATAGGCATACAGGGGAAGATTTCTGTGAAAAGCATTTCCACATCCCCTTGGGAACTCCTTTTATCCAAACGTGTGTAGACATGTGACATAATTGTTAACATAGCTGGCTACCAGATGAGGAGAATTTCTCTAAATTGCTAAGGCCTCTTGTTTTACAGGCCAACTAAGAATTCATTTAACACGGAAGCTGCTAGTGACCTGTGATTCACAGTCCAGAGACCTTGTGTAATCATATTCAGATGGATAAGGAGGAGGATAAGTGTACACAAGAAAAGTCTGTCCCTCTAATTAAATCAAACAGGCTGCAGTACCCCTAGACACTACAAATTAAGATCAGGAAACAAAAATAGACATGTTCAAACGAAGCATGGTAATTTGCAACAAGAGAAGAGTACTACACATAAGAAAATTAAAGGGGAAATGTTGACGCAAAAGTAGACAGCCATTCCTCTCTGCTTTTCATTTCTGATCACTATAGGTTTGTCCACATGAATTCGCACAATGTTATGACTGAACAACAAATGTGAATTGCTTTCAGAAATGGCACTGAAAAGATATCGCAGAAATAAAAGTCTTTGCAGGAACTACCCAGTAGTGCATTTGGTTTTTGAACAGTCACTACTGAGTCATTCTTCTTCTCCTCAATTCTTTTATTCGCATCAGCCCAGTCGAATTGAGTTAAGGTCAAACTGTCCTCAATATCCTGGGGTTGGAAATAATAGGTGGACATTGATCCAAAATACCTCAAGGAAGGAACTGCTCAATATTAACCTCTGCATTCAAATCCTTCAGTTCTGATGGAATAAACACACACGCAAAAAAAAACTCTGTTGTTACCAAAAAGATGAAGGAAAGTGGATGATGGAAGTGTTTTATTGGTCAAATAATTTGAACTTTTGTCCTGGCAATGATCTTCTTACAAACCTTGTGTAGAAATTAACTTGGTGCTAATATCCGGGATAGTTCAAGGTACAAAAGGCTGTGCAGAAAGAAGAGAAAGCTCTTGCCTTCTGCATAGTACCTAGGCAAAATTTTGACCCAAGGTATTTGCTCCAAAACCATATTCTATTCCTAGCATTGCAACAAGTGAAGAGTACCTATACACAGGGTGATGGAGATGGTGAGCAGAATACTTGCATCCATTGGCCAAAGTACTGAATGACAAGATTCAGAACATCATGTAACAGGTGTACAAGATGTTGTTGAGATCAAACAGAGTATTGAGGAGAGTAGAGACCTAGCAGAAAAGATTCATAGGGATGTTACCATAACTGGTCAGCTTGTGCAAAACAGAGAGATTGGATAGGCTGGATCTATTTGGCCTGAGAGCATGGACTGAGGGTTGACCTTATGTAGGTATATAAAGTTGTGAGCGACATAGATAAGGTGAATGAACCATAGAACCATAGAACACTACAGCACAGTACAAGCCCTTCGGCCCTCCATGTTGTGCTGACCTATAGCATCCTCAAAAGAAAGTACTAAACCCACACTACCCCATAACCATCCAATTTTCTTTCATCCATGTGCCTGTCCAAGAGGCTCTGAAATACCCCTAATGTTTTAGCCTCCAGCACCATCCCTGGCAAGTCATTCCAGGAACTCACAACCCTCTGTGTAAAAAACTTACCCCTTATGTCTCCCCTAAATTTCCCTCCCTTAATTTTGTACCTATGCCCTTTGGTGTTTGCTATTGGTGCCCTGGGAAACAGGTACTGACTATTCACCCTACCTATGCCTCTCATAATCTTGTAGACCTCTATCAAGTCCCCTCTCATTCTTCTATGCTCCAAAGAGAAAAGTCCCAGCTTTGCTAGCCTATCTTTATTTGACTTGTTCTCCAAACCAGGCAACATCCTGGTAAATCTCTTCTACACCCTCTCCATAACTTCCACATCCTTCCTATAATGAGGTGACCAGAATTGAGCACAATACTCTAAGTGCAGTCTCACCAAAGATTTGTAGAGTTGCAACATGACCTCTCTACTCTTGAACTCAATCCCCCTGTTAATGAAGCCTAGTATCCCATAGGCCTTCTTAACTACCCTATCAACCTGCGCAGCGACCTTGAGGGATGTATGGATTTGAACCCCAAGGTCCCTCTGTTCATCCACACTCTTAAGTAACTGACCATTAATCCTGTACTCAGACTTCTGGTTTGTCCTTCCAAAATGCATCACCTCACACTTTTCCGGATTGAACTCCATCTGCCATTTTTCTGCCCAACTCTGCAGCCTGTCTATATCCTCTTGTAACCTTCGACCACCTACAGCTCCATCCACAACTCCTCCAATCTTTGTGTCATCCACAAACTTACTCACCCATCCTTCCGCTTCTACATCCAGGTCATTTATAACAATCACAAATAGCAGGGGTCCCAGGACAGATGCCTGTGGCTCTCCACTACTCACTGACCTCCAGGCAAAATACTTTCCTTCCACAACTACCCTCTGCTTTCTTCCTTTAAGCCAATTTTTTATCCAAACAGCCAAGGTTCCACTTATCCCATGCCTCATGACTTCCTGGATGAGTCTCTCATGAGGGACCTTGTCAAATGCCTTGCTAAAGTCCATGTAGACCACATCCACTGCCCTACCCTCATCAATTTCTTTTGCTACCTCTTCAATAAACTCAATCAGGCTCGTGAGGCATGATCTTCCCTTCACAAAGCCATGTTGACTATCCATGAGTAGACTGTACTTCTCCAAATGCTCGTAGATCCTATCCTTAAGAATCCTTTCCAGTAGTCTGCAGACCACTGACATAAGTCTCACTGGTCTATAGTTCCCAGATTTCTCCCTCTTACCTTTTTTAAACAAGGGAACTACATTTGCCATTCTCCAGTCCTCTGGCACTTTCCCTGTAGCCAAAGAGGATTCAAAGATCATAGCTAATGCTCCTGCAATCTCTTCTGCCAATTCCCACAACAACCTGGGGTGTATCATATCCGGCCCTGGGGATTTATCAATCTTAATGTTTTTAAGAAGATTTCTTCCTTAATCTCCACATTGTCCAGCACACTGGCTGGCTCTACTTCGACCTCATCCTGATCAAGATCCTTTTCACTTGTGAGTACTAAAGCAAAGTACTCATTTAGGACCTCCCCAACCTCCTCCGCCTCCAGGCACATGTTGCCCTCTTTATTCTTTAGCGGTCCCACCTTCATTCTCGTCATCCTCCTGTTCTTCACAGCCTTTATTCCAGGGGTTGGGGAAACTAAAGCCAAAGGGTGTTGGTTATTTTTATATATAGGGAAAAGATTTATAAGGAACATGTCCATGCCAACCAAGGTGCCTACCTGAGTTAGCTTCACCTGCTCATGGCAGGTTGATATCCTTCTAATACATCTATTTTCATAGAGAGGGAGGTGGGTATTTGGAAAGAGCTGTTAAATGAAACAGAATTACTGTACAACATTTAAAAGACAGCCAGGTACATGCATAGAAAAGTTTTACAGGGATATTGGCCAAACACATGCAAATGGAACTAGCTCAGGTGTCATCATGGTTAGCATGGAGAATTCGAGCAAAAAAGGCCTGCTTCTTTTCTGTAAGATTCTGGACATTTCCAGCATTTTCCGTTCTTATCGCAGGGAATGGGATACTGTTGAAGGATTTGAGGCATGCACAATAATTTTAAAATGTAGACAATGTTGAAGCAGGAGATGGCCTAGTCAGTAAATTGAAACTTGGACTGCATTAAGACACAATTGGCTACGTTTTTCATGGGGGGTTTAACATTAGGTGGAAAATGGAAAGCAATTGAAAAGGGCGCTAACATAATCAAATATAGGAGGCAATATGAACGTTTCAACAATTATTGGTCTAAGGCAGTTATTACAGAGCAGATATGTAGTCAGCAACTCATATTAGGGTAAAATTAAGCAGCAATTTTGCAAACTGGAGACACAAGAGAATAGAGGCACAAGTGTGCAAACTGACTTGCTCAAATACACGTTATTACCAGAGGAATGAGATAGCCGGGGAATGGAGTTTTGGATGAGGGTCAAAGAAAGTGGCTTGTCTTCCCATATTTAGTTTTAGTATTAAAAATATTTTGCTCATTTCTTTAACTTTTGACAATGCAGAAACACATTAATGTAAACTACAAAACAAATGTCAAATTGATTCAGCATTTTATATTCCTACATACACTCAGTGGCTACTTTATTCGATACAGGGATGGAACCCGGTGTGATCTTCTGCTGCAGTTGCCCATCCACTTGAAGGTTTGACATGTTGTACATTCATCGATGCTCTTCTGCACACCACTGCTGTAATGTGTCGTTATCCGTGTTACTGTCACCTTCCTGTCAGCTTGAACAAGTTTGGCTATTCTCCTCTGACCTCTCTCATTGGAATTGCCTGCCATTCACTGGATTTTTTTTTCTGTTTTTGTTTTTTTGTACCATTCTCTGTAATCTCTAGAGACTGTTGTGTAAAAATCCCAGGAGATCAGGAGTTTCTGAGATACTCATACCATCCCGTCTAGCACCAACAACTATTCCACAGTCAAAGTCACTTAGATCACATTGCTTCTTGATTCTGACATCTTCTCTGAACAACAATTGAACCTCTTAAACACATATGCATACTTTTATGCATTGAGTTGTTGCCACATGATTACAGATTAGATATTTGCATTAACAATCAGGTATAGCAGAACACCTGATAAAGTAGCCACTGAGTGTATATTACATACGCCATATGACTTTCAAGTTTTCACTGACATTAAGTCTCTTCCCCATACAACTGATTATTTTGGTAATATTTCAAGACTAGGAACATCGCCTCCGTTTATTTTCCCACAGCTGAAGCCTAACCTGCTGAATGTTTCTTGTATTTTCCAGTCTGTTTCCAGAATTTACAGTTGTAGATTTTCAAATGTTATTGCATCTCCTTCATCTTTGGAGTGCCAAGGCAGCGTAGCAGTTAGTACAATGCTATTACAGCTTGGGCGTTGCAGTGTGAGGTTCAATTCAGGTGTTGTCTGCAATCTGTTTGAACATTCTCCCTGTGACCCCACGGGTTTCCTGCGGATGCTCCGGTTTCCACACACAATCCAAAGATGTACAGGTTAGTAGGTCAGTTGGTCACTGTAAATTGCCCTGGGATTAGTCTGGTGCTAAATAAATGGGTTGCTGGGCAGCACTGCTCATTGGGCCAGAAGGGCCCATCCCACACTGTATTGCTAAGTAGATAAAGTCTTCACCTTTTCTAAACCTTCTAACCTTCAAGATTAGAATAAATGCTGTACATTTATTATCAAAGTACATATAATATATATATAACCTTGAGATTTGCTGGGTCACAAACAAATCACTGTACAGCATTAAGCAGAGGTAACATATTTTTCCGTGACTTTTTCTGCTGCTTGTTGTAGGGTGAGACCTTAAGACTTCATTATGGCTCAGATGGAGACCCTCTGACTCTTTTTTTCTGGAATGATCTCCATGTAGGACCATTCTCCTTCAAATTCATCAGGTGTTCTGACCACTTTATTTGTTGTTTCTCAATATGATGCAGGATTGGGTAGATCCTTCTTACCTATCTCAATACGTGTTTTTCTGTGCTGCTCTTTGTACCAGATATTCTCTTTGGATGACTAACATTTGTTCCTCGCTGGTTTCATTTTGCATTCTCATTTAGAAAAATCAGAGAGGATCTCATTGAAACCTATTAAAAATTGAAAGGATTAGATAAAGAGGGCATGGAGGCAATGTTTCCCAGAGTGGGAGAGTCTAGGACAAGAGGGCACTGTTTCAGAATACAAGGACACTCCTTTAGAACAGAGAAAAGAAAGAATTTCTTTAGTCTGAGGGTACAGATTTTGTGAAATTCATTGCTATAGATAGCTGTGGAAACTAAGTCATTGGGTATAATTAAAAAGGAGGTTGATAGGTTCTTAGCAAGGGCATCAAGAGGGAAGAAAATAGGAGAATGGGCTTGAGAGGGATAATCAACTATTATGTAATGGTGGTGCAGACTGAATAACCTAATTCTGCTCCTATGTCTTATGGCCTTATTATGATGGCAAGGTAAAGTCAAAGTTTTGGAAGGAAGTCCTCTTGTATAAGTTTTCTTCAATTCTTCCAAAGGCAATCCACACAACCTCTCAGGCCATTAAATGGGATGCAAATGCTTGGCCCTAATGAAGTAGTTTTAGGGTGTTCTAAATGCAGCCCCCATAAAGGACATGACATTTAGTTTGCAGCTGAAGAATTAATATTGCCTTCCGGAAGTAATTCTCCATTCATCTTCCAAGCGACTGTCAACGTCCAAATGAGAGACCAGATTTCACTTTGTATCATGCCTCATCCCAGTGATGTGCCTTTGATTGTGCAATACTCTCTCAAGCAAGCATGTGTTCAAGACTCCGGATTGAGACGCAAGTTCAGAATCTTCTGACCTTTAGGAAGGATTTGTACCGACTGATGCATGAGAGATCATGACAAACCTAAAGTGTTCTATTGCACAGTATTTTAATATTGAAAACATCAATAATTATGGGATGTACACATTTTTCTCACAATTGCTTTTTTACAACAATGCTAAATAATGAAGATTGCAATTCTCTTATTTGTGGGTTCAATAATTTTTGTTTACCATCTGAACCAATTCCCCACAGAGCCCTTTTCTGGCTTCCTCCCAGGTTTCTGCTTTAAAGCTTTTTGGAGTCATTGCACTGTTCCTGGCCAAACCGGAAAGCCAAATCAGCCAGGTCCTATAATAAATGAATACTGTATATTTATGGGCGTTTAAGAGGTTGACTGATTATTAGCTACCTTTCACACCAGTGAATTAGTTTAACATACAGCACATATATCCGTAGCACCACAGTAGCACAGTGGTTAGCGCAATGCTCTTACAGTTCTGGGTGTTCTGGAGTTCAATCCCAGCATCCTCTGTAAGGTGTTTCTGTATGTCCTGCATGTGGTATTCATGGGTTCCATTCCACAGTCCAAAGATGTACCAGATAGTTTAATTGGTCACTGTTAATTATCCCAGGATTAGGTTGGGGCAAGGGTTCCCAACCTTTTTTATGCCACGGACCACTATGTTTAACCGAGGGGTCCAGAGACCCCAGGTTGGGAACCCCTTAGTTAGAGTTAATGGGGTTGTCAGGGATTGTGGGGGCAGCATAGCTGAGGTTTAGGATTACAGTCAAATTACACTAGCATCTACACAATCGATGCTCATGGATTAATGATAGTTTGATCGCCACCAGAAAATGGACTTAAATAAAAGATACAAAATCATGCACTTAATAGAAATTACAATATACTGGCCTTACTCTAAGCAGGCTGAAGTAGAACCAGAGATGACTTAAGCCTGTGCAGCCAGTTGAAATCATGCAGTCAGACAGATAAAATAATCTGCTGAGCTCCAACACCAGCACTAATAATTTCACGGCCTTCGAGTTTTGCCTACAATTCTAATCAGGGTCTGACTGAGAGAAGAAACGGAGTCCAGATGAAGGGTTGCAACTGAAAACATCAGCTGTCCATTTCACTCCGTAAATTCTGTCTAACCAGCTGAGTTCTCCCTATCGAGGGGTTCCCAACTTTTTTTATGTCATGGAGCCTTAACGTTAACTGAGTTGCCCGTGGACCCCAGGTTGGGAATCCCTGCTCTAGCACTTTCTGTGTTGTTTCATATTCCAGCATCTGCAGTCTCCTATGTCTCCAATATTTATAGTACGCTCACTGGGTAAGGGTTGTAAAAAATAAAGGAGTCAGAAGTAGAGGACGCCAAAGATGCCAGGCATTTTAACTTTTCCTTACATTGTAAGGGTCCAACCCTTTATTATACTATGGGCCAATGACATTAAGGATAGGGCATGCACCCCATGGTTGGGGACCCGTGCCTTACAGCTTGGCAGCAGAAATGAAAAATTACAGTACTTGAAGCTTAGTTTCTATTTTTATATCAATCTGATATCAAGGAACAGATTTAATTAATGGACAAATTATTTTGGACTGAGAAGCCACAACATCAGTGCCCCTATAAATGTTCTTCAGGTCCTTTGTTTTATATATATAAGTGCTCGTGCCTCTGTGTATGTGTGATCACTTTATCAATCATATTAAAAGTTTGGAGAGAATTTCAGATAAATTTATTTTGGATGCACACTATTCATAGTGTGGAGTAAACGTGGCAGAGGTTCTGCATTAATAACTTCCCATATTAAAACATTCTCTACGTGATAAATTCATTTTTATTTCTCTTGTTTTTATTCAGATTTTGCAATGAGACCTGAACTTGACATAAACTCTATTTAAATGTCCCCAAAGAAACATATTCTTGGCACATTATATTTATAGCTTGTTCAGTATATTTAGATCAGACCCTGGGCTTTAAGAGTAAAGTACAAAAATGAGGTGATTTTATCAGCAATTCTGGGAGCATTTCTGAGGAGAGATATTTGACTGAGTTTGGCATATGAGCAGGTTATATCCAGTGCAATATCATGAATAGGCTGGTTTGGTTTTGAGAATCCCTGAAGAGTTCTCAGATTCTCCTCTCCTCTCCTCTCTTCCTGGCCTACAAAAATTTAAAACTATGTACCATAGGATCCTTCAGTACTTGGCAGAGATGTAAAGTTCATATGGAGTTTACTGCCTGACTCAGTTCAGCCCAAGCAGACAACAGTAAGCCCTAGAAATAATCTCCAATTGAACTGATGATGTGGTTATATGTCGTTGCTTCTAGATCTGTGGAGCTTTTATCCAACTTTGACATAACAGGAGGGCAGAAAGCTCACATTACTACTTAAGATGGAGTTACCTGCATTCAGAAGTCTCATGGGATCATGGGTTTGCTCAGATCCACTATAATTAATCTTATATAGGCTTTTTCTGAAAGGCAATTTCATGTTTACAGATTACAATGAGGCCCTTGAGTAGAAGCAGCTCCTTCAGTCAGAAAGCAATCTTTCTTGGCAAAGAAGCAGATGGCAGATTTCCTTGAAAACATAATTGAGTATTGGAATTTTAAACAGTGGCATATTTAGTTTAAAGTTATTGTTTTAAACAAACATCATTTTTAAAATGATGTCTCAAATTTCCAAGGAGACTTGCTTGGTTACTACACTTTTTGTTGTGGGACTGGCCATTAGAGAAAAATTTCAGCTCCAAGTTCCAGTTTTGCTCTGTTAGTTGATCTAAGTGAGTTAACAGCAGTCCAGTTGAATTGGACCAAGTCTCCCCCACAGTTAGTGAGGAAGTAGGAAATAATTTGGATTTCCATTCTGATAGTTAAATACATGGGAAAAAATGGCATGCAGATTCAAGATCAGTTTCAGCTGATGGACACTATTTAAGGAAATGGTTAATACTTGCTGCCTATACTCACATTTGGAGAGCAACTACGTGGCTGCATTTGTGTAAAAACAAAGTGGACCTTCAGCAAAGGGAAAAACAAATTAAACTTCTCATGCATGTGAACCATGTATTGAACTCTTACCTGCAGAAAACGCTCTATGATACACTAAGTGCAGTTTGCTGCTGTTATAATCTTTAAAGTTGTCAGACCTATGACAATGCATGAAAGAAGCTATGAAATCATTAGAAATGTGGTAATATATGGAATCACCTCCTCTGCTCACTAATTTGTACCATTTTGTATAACTGTACTCTAAACAGAAAGGACTTTAGTAGTTATTAGGAGACATAAGATATAGAAAGGTCATCAGTAGTTCAGATTACTTCATGAAATGAGGCCTCTCCCCTTCTCCCATTTGCTGATTCCACAGAATAAGTGACATAAGATGCCTCTCTGTTCAAAGCTTTAGCTAGACTGCATACGTTATTAATTTCCTCATCTTCAGCAGCTATTCACACTGAGTTCATGTCGTCTGAACAGTTCTTGTGTGAAACATTGAATGGATAGCATCAGTCATAAAATACAAAATCAAATTTAACCAATGCATACCATATTGTACATATCAACATTGTCCAACTTTAGTTAATCAATCAAACCCTTCAACATTATAACTTGTAATTGTAGACTTAACATAGAAACAAAATACAGCTAGAAACATTACTTTGCCAAGTATCAACAGTGGATCAAATTGGTAAGGCTGCATACTAATATCTTTGAAAATGGATTGTTACCAGCATTATTCTGTATGTTAGAGTTAAGCCAGGACTTAACAACATTAGACTTATTTCAAAAGAGAGATGTGAATTGCACTGACACATAACAACAAGAAGTAACTGCAACTTAATTCAAGTATTTAAACCAATAAAAATTGTATTTGCATATTTTATATTACAAGCTAAGGGCATTTGTCAAGAAGATGATAACAAGTGATAAATCCACAGTATAAGTATCACCATCTGTGACAAGCATTTTCTTGCCTACGCAAACAAAAATCTTTAACTTTTCAAATTAAAAGCTGTCAGAGTTGAAAAATATATTGGATGAAAGTCCAACGTAAACTGCCAGTAAAATCAGCAGGCACAAATGCATACAAGTCTTTCAAGTACTTCAAAATATAACCTTACTTGTTTAAAACAACATCTACATTTGTTTATGTTGTGAATTATTCTACTGGCCTTGTCTGCTGACAGCATTTTAAAATATAATCAAAATAACAGAAACAAAATTGAATAATGCTGCCTTTTTCTGTTAGGGAGTATTCTGGAGTTATGTGATTATAGCAGAAATTTATTCAAGCAAGAACAATTCTTCAGTTCTTATGTAAATTACAAGTCATAAATTGAAGTTAAACTGGACCACAGACAAAAAGATTACAAAAGTGTCAGTCAATCTTTAAGACAACTGAGTAGAGCTAATTGGTTTGCTTCAAACCAGGCAACATAGCTGAGTTAATTACAGCATTGTGACTAAGTTCAAGCTGGCAGACCAGAGGGATGTTGTCGTTTGGCTGATCAAAGATGGCTATGGGTATAGGCCAGGGGTCGGCAACGTTTACCACTAAAAGAGCCAATATGGACCCATTTCGCACAGAAAAGAAAACACTGGGAGCCACAAAATGAAATAACACTGCATACAACGGGTTTTTTTTTGCCTTTATGCTATGTATAAACAAACTATAATGTGTTGCATTTTTGAAATTGATGAACTCCTGCAGAGAAAACGAAATTACATTTCTGCATGCAACAAAAACATTTTGAACTCCGAAAAAAAGACGTTGGGTTGAAGGTTGCTCCATAGTTAGCCTACCTTGGATCGAAGAATTAAAAGAAAGCGCGCACTGGCGGGTGTCAGGCATTGGCAGTGGTGATGTATATTAATAGCGATAAAAAACACGTTGTAGCGGTGTAGCGCTACACGCAGCGCTAAAATAAAGACTGCAGTCAAAGGTAACTTTATTCGAACTAAACAGCCTTGCTTTTAAGCCTCCCTCAACCCAGCCCCCATGGACGCAGATGCTGCAAAAGACGCGTACTCACAAACCCCCGTAGGCTATCTCCCTTAGTTGGAATGCTGGCTAATTGTGAGGAAATGTGTCGCCACACTTAGATCGTACAAGATCACCATAATCTTCAAATTTAGAATTACATTTCAAAAGCTAACAAACTAACATAAAATACATTTTAATTAAATACTGACCAATTATTTCCCAAAGCCACAGGGAGCCGCAGCACAGAGGTGAAAGAGCCACAAATGGCTCGGGAGCCGCAGGTTGCCGACCCCCGGTATAGGCAATCAATAGTTTTCATGTGCTCAGGATATTTGTGTACTCAGAGACAGCCCTGACATCAGTTTTGGGTGTCTGGCTCTCTGTCTTCAGAGGTTTTGAGAATATTTGTATCAACAGTGGTGTTTGAACATTCAGAGGTATCTGCCACTGTGGATACGTAATTCAAAGGAAGCATTGTAAATGCAAAATATTGAAGTGAACAATGTTATCGTAACTATTGAGATTGTATTGAATCACCTACTGTTAACTTTGATTTTTAGGGTATAAAAATGTGATGTACTTTTAAATTTGGGAGCCTCTTCCGAGAGTGTCTCCAAAAGAATCCCTGCTCACTGTAATGAATAAAGATTTCTATATTAACAGCTTTGGTCTCTTTCTGGTGACCTTGATCATAGTCACAACAATTTTCAATAACTTTTTATTACTGTAAGTAGTGGACCTTAGTATAAAAAAAGGGTGGGTTATGTTCAAGGTTTTCCTCAGAATCTTGGCTGAAAGAAAGCTATTCACTGCCTTCTACAATCTTTCCAAGATGATTCTTCAGCAGAACTGGGAATTCTGAAGGCCATCCTCTAGACCAGGAGTTCCCAACCTAGGATCCACAGACTCCTTGCTTAATGGTATTGGTCCATGGCATAAGAAAGGTTGGAAACCCCCTACTCTAGACCTAAAACCTACCTTACCATGACATAAATTAGCCTAACCAACCAATAAATATCAGTGTATGGTATCAACTCCAGACGTGTTGAAATGTCAGCTAAGTAGATTGATAAGCCGTCTGATAAACATCATGAAATGCAAGACTGATGCTTGAACCAGTAGCAGTTTTAATGATGAGCTGATCATTTGCAGTATTGACAGAAATTGGCAGGGTGGATAATGATCGAATCTTTCTTCTCAATAGCACCTCCCCATTCCACCCCCCACCCCCCTTGTTCTGGACTGGCATGTATCAGAATTTTAGCTGACCTACTTAAATGTAAACCTAGAAAAGACTCTGCGGAAGGTTGTCAGAATGTGAAACACTCTGTCTCAGGAGAAAGCAGATGTAGAGTGGTTTCAAGGCAAATGGAAAGCAGGGCTATTAAGGGATAAAGGGGAAAGACAGTAAATTGGAATTTTAACAGATAGCACTAACAAAAATAGCTCAGCAGGATTAATGGCATATTCATGTTTGAACATTACTTAACACCTTAAGATTCAATGTCCTTGCGATACACTTCATCTATTTTTAAATATACACTCTATCAGATAAGTAGGATTAGCAGTTCTAAGCAGTCACATATTGATTGGGATATGGATTAAGTGACTGAAAAAAAAACAAAAGGAATTCCTAAAATATATAAAAAGCTTCCTTTGGAGGACTGTATTAGAAAGGCTTAAAAGGGCAATTCTAACTCTGGCTGTAAGCCGTGGCCTTAAGTATGTGATCAGTAGTGATGTTAAAATGCTGTCAAAGAAATTAATCTGGTATGCTGTGGCAGTAATTTCACCCTTCACAATTCGAGTGTTGAGAGGTAGTAGGTCTGGGGGATCTCTGGTGTCCGGTTGCCATGATGTCATCCAGCAGGTAGACAATTCATTAAAGAATTCTCACAGACCACAGAAAAAGTATAAATAATCAGTTTTAATTAATGAACTGCTGGATGAAGTCAATAGGTCAAACGGCATCTGATAAGGCAAAGGGACCGTGAAGCTTCAGGTCAGGAGTGTTGTGTGTGTTTACGTACAGGGCAGGTAACCAGTATTTTCAAGTGTGGGGGAGAGTTGAGACAGACACTGGTAGGTACAATGGAATTAATTGAGTGAGGGATGACAGGCAGATGGAATTAGGTGTGGAAGAATAATAGGACCTGGTGATGAGAGGAGATGAAATGGAAAAGGTAAATGAAAGGAGAAACTACAGTGACACACACAGAGCGCTGGAGGAATTCAGCAGGTTAGGCAACATCTATGGAAAAGGGTAAACAGTAAATAATTCAAGCCAAGACACTTCATCAGGATTGAGAAGGAAAAGGGAAGATGCCAGAATGAAAAGGTGGGATGAGGGAAAAGCACATGGTCAAAGAGCCAGAGAGCAGCAGAGATTGCACAGGAGGTGCGGTGAGAAAGGACTTCACCGAACTCCCTCAAAGAGACGATTTAAACTTCTTCACGGGAGGCATCCCTCAAGGAGACTTCTCAGAGGAGTAGTAAATCACAAACATGAGAAACTAGAGTGGACTGGCAGGAGTGGAAAATGGGCATGGATTGTGGGTTAACTGAAAATTTTCCAGCCTATGTCCCCTATTGGGAACATCTTAGGATAATCAGCTTCTTTTTGGAACAAAACCCACCCAGTTCTCCTCAGTGCCAGAGACCCGTGGCCAACCCCTGTCAGGTCATCCCCCTCAACAGCATCCAAAACGATATACTTGTTGCTAAGGGGGGCAGCCACAAGGGTGCTCTCCACTGTTCAGGAATTTCCCTTCCCTCTCCTGACCCCAGTTTTCTGACCCCTGTAGCCTAGGGATGACTACCTCCCTGTAGCCCCTGTCTATCACCTCTCTACTTTCCCTAATAAGCAGTAGGTCATCAAGCTGCAGCTCCAGATCCCTAACACGGTGGCTGAGGAGCTGCATCTTGGTGCAGATGTGGCCATCAGTGAGGTTAGAGGTCTCCCAGGAGTCCCACATCTGTCACCGTGAACAAAGCACTAATCCTGCAGACATGCTACCTAATTCTACAGGGATAACACAAGGAAAAATAAGTGTACTCACCCACTTACCTCAGCAGACACATGAACTTTTTGAAGCGTTAGCTCGTACTGTTAGCTGTGTGAGCCCTGCTGTTTCTCTGTCTGTCCAGGCCGATTTGCCAAGGGGAGAAAAAGAGTTGGTGCCTCGCTCTCACCTCTTCCCGTTACCGCCTAAGCCCGTTGAGCCAAAGCCCTGCACTCTGCTGCCCACTCACTCCGCTGCCCACTGTATAGGGTGGTCTTCTTTTTAAACTCTCCACACTGTCCTGTCTACTTCACACGCCTGCGCAGTCTTGCCCTTCTTGTATTCGAAGAAGTTTTTCAAAAGATTGCCTTCCTTCAGAATTTTACTCTCACGCCGCCCTTGTCCCGATCCAGAAAACGATGTTTAGCTACATCTGCCATCAATACCATCCTTTCCTCCCTCCAATTCCACCTAGCAGCTACTAGCCTCTGTTCACTTCTTCATCTCACTTCTGTATGATGGCTATCTTCCCTCTACACCCTTAGTCCTGGTGCAGGGCCTTGCCCTGAAATATCTCGGGTCTTCGGGCCCAAAGCGAAAAATTTTCTGTCCTCCCCGACAACAGACAAGTCTCCTACCATGACACTGGCCCTGAAACCGCCCCTCAGGCCTACCCCTTGGCGTGCCATACATCGGCTGGTCCTGAAACCCCGAGAACGGGTCCCAATCCCGCAAAGAACCGAAGTCAGCCTGTAACTCCAGGTCAGGGTCTTCAAAAGAACCCTGAAAGGGAAAAATAGAGATGCAGGCAGTCCCCAGGTTACATACGAGTTCCATTCCTGAGTCTGTCTTTAAGTCGGATTTGTACTTAAGTCGGAACAAGTACATCTGGTATTATTTAGCGTCAGTTAGTCAAATGTTTGTCTTAGTATATAGTATATATTTTACCTTTCTATGCATATAAAACACTTAAGAAATGTATGTACTCCAATAATTAAACCATTGCGTTGCTTAGTAATAATTGTAGCTTTCATCGGGGCAGGGCCTTTCACATGCTCCATTATTCTCACTTTATCTGTTATCCTTTAAAATTGTTCAGATCATTGACCGACTGTAACCTAACGTTTTTCCAATGGCCGATAGCATTTCACCTCTTTCCAAACGCTTTATTATTTCCAGTTTATTTTCAATTGCGATCGCTTCCTGTCAATGGAACAGAAACACTGCGGGCGGCGGGTCCCGAAGTCCGCTGGGTCCTAAGGACCACCACACCAAGACAGGCTAAATGGGACAAGTGGAGGCTGTGCTGGGTTTGGATATTTGATCCTCCACAATATTCGGCATGGGAATTTAAACTGGAGGTGGCAGTGTTTTTTTTAAAATGAGGTCGAGTTGCGAGCTCGACATGAACCCGGCACGGTTGGTACGGGAGTCACTGGATTGACATCAACCCGGCTGGCACGGAAGTGGTCTGTCACTAAATCGAACTCGGGAACCTCTGTTCTCGTGCCTAGTGCTGATCTCACTGCGCCACCAGCTGACCAGAACAGGGTCAGGGTGAATCTTACTAAGAAAAATTTAAGCCAAATACAAAGTTAAATGCTCAACACAGTGTCAACAGCAAAGACTTAAAATAGCAGACAGCATTCTCCTTCCTCGGTTCGTAAGTACGAGTTGTGCGTAAGTCGGACGTTTGTAACTCGGGGACTGCCTGTATTAAAGATGGAAATAGAGCTGTTTCCGAAGATGCGAGCAAAGGAGTCTCCATTTAGTGCCATCTCAACTCCACCTCCATCTCAGTTTGATCAGTTTTTTTTTTGTATTTTGTGCTTTTGTCTAATCTTTCTCACTCTTTTTGTGTGTGGGGGGGGGTTTGTGGGTCAATGTGGGGAGGAGGGTCTTGAGGGTTGATGATCATGCTGTCTTTCTTTTCTTTCTTAGTTTCATGGCTATCTGGAGAAGTAGTTGTTCAGAGTTGTATATGTTGAGAATAAATGAACCTTGAACCTTTGAGATTAGAGTAAGGCAGAACGCTAAGAATTACATTAATTATAATGAAGAAGGATTATGTCCAGTGAGAATGTTCTTTAAATGACTGCAATGGTAAAGTATAAATATAATCCTTTAATAAGTAGGAAAATCTGAATCATTACAAACTATAACTGAGAAGTGGGTTAGAAAACTTCAACAAACCCAAAGAGCTGATTGTTGACTACAGGAGGAGGAAGACATAGATCCATGAGCCAGCCCTCACCAGGGGTTTGGAGATAGAGAGGGTCAGGAACTTTAAAGTCCTTGGCATTATCATTCCAGAGGATCGGTCCTGGGACCAACACGCAACTGTTATTACAAGCTTTCTTAGAAGCTCGCACAGTTTTGGGATGTCGTCTAAAACTTCTACAAATGCATGGTGGAGAGTACCCTGACTGGTTGCATCACAGCCTGCTTTGGGAGCACCCACGCTTGTAATCAGAAAAGCCTGCAGAAAGTAGTTTACATGGCCTAGTTCATCACAGGAAGAGCCCTCCCCACTGTTGAGCATAACCTCAATAAGTGATTCCATCATCAAGAAAGCAGCATCCATCATCAAGGACCTTCACCACCCAGGACATAGTCTCTTCCCACTGCTGCCATCAGGAAAGATTCACTAGAGCCTTAGGTTACACTTCAGCCATTAGGCTCCTGAATCACATGAATAATTTCACTTACATCAACACTGAACTGATTCCACAACCTAAGAGCCCACTTCCAAGGCTTCTACAGCTCAAATTTTCAATATTATTTATTACATTATTATTTATTTGTATTTGCACTGTTCCTCTTTTACACCATGGCTGCTTATGCATCTGTCCTTGTGCGTAGTTATTTATTGCTTCTATCATATTTCTTTGTAACTACTATGAAAGCCTGCAAAAAATGAATCTCAGAGTAGTATATGGCGACATATACGCATTTTGATATAAAAATGTACTCCTGAACTTTGAAAATTGAGAGGGCCCATTTGAATGATAAAATATGAGAATATGAAAAAATAATTTTTAAAGCACACAAAGGAATATTGAGGTAATATGGCAAATATCAAAAAATATCTGAAGGAAATACAACAGATGAAAATTTAGTCAGAAATCATAAAATGTACAAATGTTATGAAGCATTTTTTTCATGTAGATTGAATTGATGTCCCTTACATCTGACATCACAGCAGCTCCTTCTGAGCTAATCATTTTCACTGCACTGAAATTTGTAGATGATATGAAAGTATTAAACTTAGAAGTTCCAAAAGTACCTTAAAAGAATACTGATAAAAAGCCAGTGGTTTAAACAGTGACAATGTCAGATATTGGAAGGTGTAGCATTTTGGTAACTCAGCAACATCACATTCCAAACAAAAATTGGGTGGATACTATAAACAGCAAAGGACTTTAATCATGTAATGTATTTTGTTTCACTAAAAATAACTAGATGAGGCATAAACTTACATGAAAAGTTGTAAAAATTACAAGATACACAGAGTATACTTAAATCCATTGCTTTACACTGTGCAACAATTAATATACCAGTCTATGGATTCATGGCAAATGAATACATTTTTTACTTTTTATTATTTAGCATTCTAGGATTCTCACCGATCCTTCAAAAACAAGACTATTTGTTAAGGCTACTTGTGCAGAGATTGTAGAGTTGATGTCAAGAGGCTCGGGATAGGTGGTTATGGATAGAACATTTAGGTTTTTTCCATCTCTGGGCTTCCCCATAGTCAAATTGGCATCCAATTTAGGCCTTATACCTTCACCACTTGCAACACACTGGAAATTTTTGGAGAAGAGTTAGCATGAATTCTCTGAGTAATTCAGTTCCTGTTCCAATTTCTGGAGCTGCCAGTTCCACTTCTGCCAGTGCTAGACAGTGCTGCAACATTTAAATAGGACCTGAGAATTAAAGCAATATGGTCCTTATGCTAAATGTTTAACAACGGTTCCCCGTAAATCTCATCTGCTCCTAGAGTTAAAAATTACCTTTGCAAAAGAGTGTTTGATTACATTTAAAAGGGTTCCTCAAAAACAACTCATGGAAATCTGTACTCTTAAAATACTTGATCATATTCTTAAGTAATAAAGCTTCCTGTATGCTATGAAAATTCTTTAATCTGATGTCCTCCTTCCATCGAAACCACTCGCATGTACAAAAATATGGCACACCATCCCTTCCAACATCTTTGCCACTGGATGCTGCCAAAAACCAACATCAAAGAAATGGATGAAGGGACGTGAGATTCAAGCTTGGCTGTTGTTATAACACGGCAATGGATGGTCTTCAGCAGGCAGTACTGAATAATGGTTCAATCACATCTAAGGTCTGGCACAGGCAAATGATTTTAATTGCAGATGTACAAATACTAACATGAAATAAACATGAGTGCAAGTTTGCTGTTGTGAAGAAGGAAGCATTATGGTGACTTCATTTGTTTGTTACCGCAATCTAAGGCTGGAAATTTTAAAAGGAATCTCAATGCACAGGGAGTTGTCAATAAATGCCACATCTCCCTGAAAGATATAGATAGATTGGTGATATATTTACATGCCTGGCCTGGAAGATCCGCTTTGATCCAGCAAAGGTAAATGCGGAGAAAATAATTCAAGAAAGTCAGTTTTATCTTCAAAGAAAGCAATGTATATATCCATGCCACTGCTTTATTATGTTCAAATTGACATAGTGGTTGTGCGTCTACATAAAAGATCATCACCTTAGAATAAGAGCTCAAATTTAGGAGAGCCTTTATTATCTACATGTTAAGAAATAAAATATATGTGAGTTCAATATTGCATTGCTATATTCATATTTTTCTTTACAATGTTCTCCATGTATTGTAATAAGTACAACCAACAGTCCATATGGAAACACAGAGCTGAATTTTAACTTTCCAACACATTAGGTATGGGAGTTGAAGGAAAAGACAAAGATCCAGAATTTTTGATTATACTTTTGTCAGGACCATTTACTGCAGCCATCATATGGGTTCTATTAGTGTAACAATGACGGGAATGGCACCATCTCAGCACCATCTAAAGGCACGTTACAGGTCTGGCATTTATAGTTTAATAAGTTATCCACACAATGCAAGGTAAACAGAGATTTAGCTGCAGCTGAAGTTCACATTTCAGAATTTCTGAGCTGGATGCCACATTAGAAGTGTTGAGACTCTTGTAACATCATATTTTCTGTTGATGGAAGGAACTAACCGGCTAGTGACACTAAGGTGCCGTGGCTGTTATTGTGGAAGAAGGTAGCAGTACCCCATCACATTTTTCAACTGCTTTATTGACTTTGATTAGGAAAGGTACGCATAATTGCATATTAACCTATGTCACAATGAGTACATTGTTCTAACCACTTCACTCCCATCATTTTGTTTGCTGCCCATGTCCTAATTTACAATAACTTCCATTCATTCATCACCCTGTACATTAGTCCTTGTTTAAGCAGAGCCTGTACATTAAAATTCTTACCTTTCCTTTTCCCTTTAATCTGCTCCAGCTCTGCATTCTGACATGATATCTACACTACTCCAGTTTTTGCCAGGTAACCTTTCCCACCCTCGGAGTAAACTGCCAAGGCTCATATCTCTGTAATTCCCTCTCTAAACTCTCTTTTCTCTTTCCTCTCCTTCTGAAGCTATCAAAATTTCAGGCATGTTTAGGCTGCAAATACCCCCTACACTTCCTTTCTTTGTTTATTCACCACTCTATCCTCTCTGCAGGGTCATTCAACACAACTGTAAGACAAACCTCCACCTACATTGTTTGTACTTCAAATATAATACTAACAACGTGATACAATCGGACCTTCAGCATGAATGCTTATTTGATCCTTTGAACCTAGCAAAGAAAAGTGAACCAGAGAGCATTTTAGGGCACAAGAGTTACAGATGAAAAGTCTAAAAAACCATTGCTGCTGAGAAAACACCTTGCATTTATTAAAACTACTTTTAAGAGTTAGGACACCCCAAAGAACTTTACAACTGGTGAAATGCTTTTGACTTGTATCAACCAGCTAGATATAGCTTCCTGACAATAAAACATGTAGATAGCAAAGGATTGACAAAGGTTCTCATGGAAGAGATTGGCATAATGTAATTTCTTGAGCCCTATAACCAAATCCACAAAAAGATAGCCACACATCTCGACTGACTGCAGTGTCATAAGGGGGGTGTTGGGAATGGACCCAAACGCAGGACACAGACACTGAAGTACTAGGAACAGGACGGGACAAAACTAAGGACAGGACAGGTCACAGATTAGGCTAGGGAAGCAGGACTAGGACGAGGGATTGGAAACAAGGAGCCTGGGAACAAAGAGCTCGGGTGGACTCCGATCCCGAGACTGGACAAGGACCCAGAATCTGAGTCTTGACTCGGGCTTGGACCCAAACCAGGTGAAGATGTGATGAGGCCTGGGTTCTTGGAGCTTGAGGCTGGGGCCTTGAGGCTTGCGGCTCGAGGCTTGAGGCTGGGTCTTGAGGCTCGAGTCTTGGGTCTTGAGTTTCAAGGCTTGAGGCTGGGGTCTTGAGGCTCATGTCTTGAGGCTCATGGCATGAGGCTTGCATAACTCAGAGACTGGAGCTTGGAGGCAGACTAGGAACTGTACATCAACATAGAGCCAGGACTTCTCCTTCGACAAGCCGGGACTCATCTTTAACAAGACACTAACATGAAACTGGACAGTACATAGGCATAAAGCCGGGACTTATCCTTCGACAAGCCGGGACTCAACTTTCAGTCCACAACAAGGTGGGGCAGGTCCATCTGTCAGACAACGGCAGAACAGCCTGACTTACCTGATGGAGGCAAAGACAAGACAAGACAGATTCCCCCCACAGGGCAATGGCAGAACGGCCTGACTTACCCCACGGGGCAAGGACAGGAAGAGACAAACATCGAAGAATGACAGACAGTTCCATCTCTGCATCGGGGCTGCTCTGAGTCACAGTTACGGCCAGCAGCCTTGGCTGGCAATGGAAACAACCGGATCCCTACCTAGCTCAGAGTGGCTGACGGCCACTCAGCTGGCCTGGGAAACGGCCAAATCCATACCGCAATGACAGCAAGGCTCCAAGAAGCAATGGTTCTCCAACACAGCCCAAAGATGGCAAGTGGCCGTTCTAGCCTTCCACCAGCTGTTTGCTCCCAGGGAATCTTGACAAGACAACCCCCCAACCACTCGAACCCAGGGCCACTTATATTCCCAGCCTCAAGATGAGCATCAGGTGCTTATGGTTAAGTCCAACCGGAACAAGGGACAGCCGGAGAACCCGGAGTCTGGAGTCCGCGGACCAGACCATGAACCGGAATGTGGACTTCGGACCTGACAATGACATGCAGTTGGATCTTGAACTCAAGGGTTCTGGTTTCCTGGCAGGTTAAATGTCTGAGAATAGATGGGTGGCAGGAAAACAGGATGGAATTCATTGACTTCTGAGAGAAAATACGTTACTAGGGAGTAAGTGAGAGAATTGGGTTGATGGAATTGCACCAAGAACCAGCATAGCAGGGCTCTTAATGTGCTATCTGGCTTTCTTCTATATCACATGAAACTAAGATGAAGTATAAATAATAATATTAAATTGAAATATGAAATATTGACAAGTAGATATGGTCCCAGGTGCCCTTTGTCTACTTGAAATTACATCAGCTGTATCTGTTAATGCACCCACAGCTTATCCTACAAATTGAACAATGATCTATTGAGGTCATTGACCTCAATAACTCTAACTTTAGGTAACGAAGAAATATAATTATATTCCCACTAAAGGATCAGTATTAAGAAGCGCAATAATGAAATAGCACAACTCCACTCTCTCAAACAAGATTAAGAATAAAAAAATTAATCATCAAAGAAATCTGATGATAATGGTGAAATAAGATAGTTCCATCCTTTTATCTCTCTTTTTCTTTCTAAATGACGTTGGAATTCAGAATATTACTCATGGATGTATTGCTTTTCTTAAATCGCTGAATGGGAGAAATTGGCAGAAAATTTACTCAGTAATGTCAAAACCTAAAATTCCAAGTATCCAAAAGAACTGCCAGTCATGGATTATTAATAAAGATAGGTATGTAGAACCTGAGCATTTACTCAAATGCACTGAGGTAATATTTCACCCATTGCAAATAAACTGTTATTAACTGAGTAATATGATTCCAATCAATATAATCAACTAAACTTGTCTTCCATTGTCCATTTACCTCGACCTAACATTCCTCTTCATGAATGATGTGAACTTGCAGCACAAACTTTCCATAGGGACCTGGGAAACAGTCATCATTCCTTCTAGACTCAGGAATATTCCAACCTCCAGTTGACGTCTACAGCACATCTCATAGTTTGTTATGCCACTGACACTTGCTGTTCCATAAGAGCAGAACATCATGAACTTGTCCGTTAGTTCACTGGAGCAGGAAGACCGGCCATGGGTATTTATTGATGTTACAGGCTACACCAAAGTAGGTGGTAGGTGACCCTGGATGTAGGTCTGGAGGATCTCATCAGGATGGTGAACCAATTAGAAGGCACATCTTCAATGGAAGGTCATCTTCACTTATACTAAACCATCATATTCATCCCAGAAATACTTTATTGGCAATGCATACTAGACTCATTTCCTTTGTTGCAAAGTGATGACATCCCTATTGCAGCTTCTATTGATAAACATCAGGAATCACGATATCATCAACAGGCTTCACCTAGAGTTGAAAAAGCGCTGTTGTTGTGCACTTTGTCTTCCAAGGAAAGGCTGGCAAGCTCCCAGCCTTGTAGCAAAGTGCTGAAAGCAGCAGAATATTCAGCTCAATGTTCCTTAGTGGCATTACACAAAGAGCCTAACAATGATACCACTTCATTCAGTATTAACAAATTCCACAATCTATTAAGAAGTTTTAGACCACAAGACAAAGAAGCAGAATTAGGCCATTTGGCCCATTGAGTCTTCTCTGCCAATCCCTCTCAACCCCATTCTCCTCTTTGCAATCTTTGGCGTCCTTTAAAAATCAAGTACCTTACAACCTCTGCTTTAAATATACCCTATGACCTGGCCTCCACAGCCAACTGTGGCAAATTTCACAGATTCATCACCATCTGGCAAAAGCAATTCCTCCTCATCTCTGTTCTAAAGGCTGTGGCCTTTGGTCCTAGACTACACCACTATCAGAAACATCCTCTCCACATCCACTCTATCTAGGCCTTTCAATAGTTGATAATTTTCAACGAGATCCTCTTTCTAGACTACAGCAAATACAGACCTAGGATCATCAAATGCTTTTCATACAGTAACCCTTACATTCTCAGCATCATTTTGTGAGCCTCCGCTAAACCGTCATCTTCATCCTTTCTTAGATAAGAATCAGAATCAGAATCAGAATCAGAATCAGACTTTAATCGCCAAGTAACTGTACACATACAAGGAATTTACTTCCGGCAGATGTTGTCTCTCTGCTCATAACAACAATAATGATAAATATAAATGAAAATATAGATTATACATACAGGTAGTGCAATCCAAGTAATAGTTAGCCGACAGTTAACTGGCAGTTAACTGTTCAGCAAAGTGACCATTATAGGGAAAAAACTTCTCCAGTGCCTATTAGTCTTAGTCTGGAGGGATCTGAAGCACCTACCAGATGGAAGCAGTTCAAACAGTCCATGCGCAGGATGGAAGGAGTCCTTTATGATGTTCCCCGCCCTCTTCTTCAACCTGGAAGAGGCTCCTCACATGCGCTCGGCAGTCCTCACTGTGCGCTGTAGTCTGGTTCTATCCTGCTTGGTGGCGGCTCCAAACCACACAGTGATGGAGGTGCACAGACAGACTCAATGACTGCAGTGTAGAACTGCAGAAGCAGTTCCCAAACACAAAATAAGTGACCCAAACACAGTGCCAAGCAGCCATATACTACCATTTCAAAACTTACATTAAAAAATAGCCCAGATGAATTTTTAGGCCTAGCATCATTTAAGATGGTTGAGCTTACAAGGATCAGGGATCAATTTTGTTCGTTGTATACATATACATGAATTTGCTGTGGTGTATTGATCAGAGTGTGACATGCACCAAAAAAAAACACCATTTAACAATTATAAAGAATTTTTTTTAATGAATTATATTAAAAAAAGCTAATAAAAATTAAGGTTAATGGACAGATATGAAATAAAATGTGTGTAATAAACAAACACTAAGATGTATTTACAAAGTAAACAGCACTATAAAAAGTGCTTTAAAATTTCTATAAAGTACAGAGTAGTGACAGGGGTAATGGAGGAGATGGGGGGGGGTTCTAAGTAGAATGGCTAATCACTTTAATTGCCTATGAGCATGAAGTTTTTTTGTTTTTATAGCCCTATAACGCTTTCCAGAAGGAAGTTTTTGGAAAAGGATGTTTGCTGGGTGGATAGCGTCTGCAACATTATTTTTTCTGACCACTTCTTTTATCCTGCATGCATACAAGTCCAACAGTGATGGCAGACTGCAGCCAATGACCTTTTCTTTTTGCTGACCAGAGAGGAAGATAAAGGGAATGATGAAACCACAAAGGGACTTAAATCCGAGAATATGAAATTGAAAGGGAGAATTTATGGAACCTGGTGTCAATTCAGGTTAGTGGTCTTCATCAGCAGGTAAATAAGATTTGGTGAGAATAAAAAAAATCAAGGTTTTGTAAGTGTTTACAATTTATGGAAGAAGCCAACTGCTAATTTACCTGCCTTAATGTCAACTGCATCTTGACTCTTCTGTTGCCTTAGCTTTAATACCTTACCTGAATAAATTATTCTGTTTATCACACTTTGAAAGATAAAAAAATGTAACATTTACTTGAAATTTATTTCTAAATTATTTAAATTTATTCCTTCTATTCTACACAACATTTTATATCCCTTGGTGAGTTCACTCATAAAAGGTCTGTCCCAGACTGAAGTAATTAAATTCCTCTGATCTCCCATGCTTCAATCCTTTTACATTTGGGACCAATCTTCTCTACCTGTGCATGTGTATCCTTCTTGAAAGATGGTAATCACAATATACTTTACAAGTGTATTAGAAACTTTCAGCACATACTGATATTTACTTGCTCTGGTTTGAATACTTTTCTTTTCAATTGTTTCGTACTGTGTTCATTGCTTATTTATCTACCTAATTATGCAACTGCCTCTGCAAATTATTAAGGTGCAGAGAAATAAAAATCAACCTCCTTCTTGGTTTGTTCAGAGTAGTAGGCACACTGTGCTTCAAACTGAATGATTCACAACAAGGATAACTAGTGTCAAGCCTGGCAGTATCATTGCCTGGTCCATCCCTCATCAGAAGTTTCCACTTGAGAGGAACCAGAATCTATATTTCAAGTCAAACACTTTCAGTTTTTATTTCAAATTTCTACCATCAGTAGCTTTTTAAAATATTTTCATCTTTTTTATTTTGATTTACATAACTAATGGAAAATTATTCAACCTATAGCATTTAGCACTCTGGAACCAAGGTCACTATAAACGTAGTCAAACTGCAATGCACACAAGGTGCTTGCATTAGCACGTTTTGAGACCGAGCACCTTTTGCATCTAGCTCCACTTAAAACACCGTTCTTTGATCTTTCTCTTCTGTATTACCTATCAGATCCAGTGCAGAGAAAGTCAATAGTTCTAGCACTGAAAATCTTCTGTCAATCATCTGTAAATCAAAGGAAGTCTCAGAATTGCTGCCTCCTCGAGAAGGCAGCTCAGCACCACCTTCTCAAGATCAATTACTTGTGGGCAATTAAATGCTGGCTCAGCCTGCAAAGCTCATATCTTATGGATGATTGTGTACAAAAATAGGACTTTAAACTTTGTGTGACAGCTTCAAGTTCATCAGTGGCATAACTTTATTACTGACCATAAAATCCGTTTCAATATCTCCAAAGGGGAAATATTCAGTCACAGATTATTTTGCAGATCATTACTGAGATCATTGCTGCATTTAATGGAGATAAACTCTACAATTTCAATTTAGGTTTACAGTTTAAGCTCTCTAATTTAAATTAAGTTGGACTCCATTTAAAATTCTATTTTTGAATAGTGCACCTACTCTGCACTGGCCAGAGAAGCAATACTGAACAGCTCCAGTTGTGTTTCCACTGAGCAATGAATCAATGAAATGTCTAGGCATCCCTTTTCATAATAAATGGGAAACAGAAAATACTGCAGCTGCTTTGCTGCACGCTTGAGTGCTTGGTGGGGGGGGTGCCGATGCTCTTATTTGCTGGTGGGGGAGGGAGGGGTCATTGCTTTGCTGCTGCTTATGCATGGGAGGGGGGAGCTGGGGGGACTTTGGGGTTCTAACATATAACTGTCATTCATTCTTTGGGCACTCCTCTGTTTTCATGGATGTTTGCGAAGAAAAAGAATTTCAGGATGTATATTGTATACATTTCTGAAAATAAATGTACCTATTGAAAACAGGGAAAAAAAGCATAAATTGTTAGAAATACACATCAGGTCAGGCGACGTATATGCAGGAAAACCCCATTCTTTCATCAAAGTCCTTTGATAGCTCGGCTTTTCTCCGCACCTACTGCTTGTTGTGCTGAGGTTTCCCCACAATTTCTGGTAATATCTCTTTTCAGAGCTCTGCTTCGTGCTTTGCCAACAACACTTGTGCATTTTGCCTTCTAATCTTTTCGATGAGAGACTGAGTGCCACTTTGATGGTTGGCAGGTAACATTGTATGGAAACATACAACAATAGGGTACAGAAGTTGTTTTGAGTGTTTTCCTTCTCCCCACTTGCATTAGTCTAATGCCAGACCGAAGGAATAAAGTGCTCTGACCTTCTGGGCCATTAGTTCAAGGAATATTAGTCTGCTGTTTTGCTCCAACTGGCAGCTTCCTCGATCATAAGGATTCCTGGCTTGGGGAGCAGAAAACAGGTGTGTACTGGGCCGTTTAATACAGATAGTTGGCAAGGACTCATTAGGCTGAAGAGCCCAATTGTATTCTGTATGAATCTATGACTTTTGGGATCAAGCAAACATTTGAGTAAAAGTACTCAGCATCTATGGAGAGGCAGAAACAGTTGACGTTTCAAGCTGAGGTGCTTCATCGGGACTGGAAAAGAAAGGTAAGAAGATGGAAGGCAGTAAAGGAGTACAAGCAGGCGGGTGATAGGTGATACCAGGTGAGGGGGGAAGTGGGCGGATGGGAAAGGGGAACTGAAGTAAAAGCTGGGAGGAGATAGGTGGAAGAGGTAAAGGGCTGGGGACAATGAAAGAAAGGGAGAGAGGAGGGGAACCAGAGGGAGGTGATGATTAAGAGGGAGAAATTACTGGATGTTAGAGAAATCGATGTCATGATATCAAGCTGGAGGCGACCCAGACAGAATATGGGATGTTGCTGCTGCAACCTGGGTTTGGCCTCATTTTGGTAGTAGAGGAGGCCATGGACAGGCATGTCAGAATAGGAAGTCGTATTGAAATGGGTAGGCACTGGGAGATCCTGTCTTTTGCACCGGATGGAGCGGTGTCTTTCCTCCATGATCTACTGCCTTCTCCTCTTGGATTCCACCTATCACCATCCACCGTCTTACTTCA
This sequence comes from Hypanus sabinus, assembly GCF_030144855.1. Taxonomy (NCBI): domain Eukaryota; kingdom Metazoa; phylum Chordata; class Chondrichthyes; order Myliobatiformes; family Dasyatidae; genus Hypanus; species Hypanus sabinus. The sequence continues at coordinate 31,026,453 of NC_082710.1, read as the reverse complement.
TCTTCCCTCCCCTATCCCCCTCACCCGGTCTCACTCAACACCTACCAGCCTCCGCTCCACTCACCTTTTTTTATTTAGTAACACAGCACGGAGTAGGCCTTCCAGACCTTCAAGCAATGCCACCTCAACAACCCCCGACAACCATAATTAGCCATAACCTAACCATGGGACAACTTACAGTGACCAATTAACCTACCCGGTAGGTCTTTGGACTGTGGGAGGAAATTGGAGCATCTAGGGAAAACCATGCACTCCATGGTGAGGACGTACAGACTCTCCTTAGACGGCACCTGAACTGAACTCTGAACACCAATGCCCCAAGCTGCAAAGCATTGTAATAACTGCTACTCTATTGTGACACTTGAGTCTTTCTACTTTGGCTTCTGTCCCCTTCCTTCCCAGTCTTGATGGAGGGTCTCACATGAAACATTGACAGTAGATGTTGCCGGACCTGCTGAGTTCCCCCAGCATTTTGTGCGGGATGCTAAACATTTCCAGCATCTGTAGAATCCCTTGTGTTTCTGAGTAAAAGAAACATCTCTCTTAGTTGTAAATATTTCAGATATCTTAGTAAATTTTTATGCAGACATTCAACAACAGAAATGAAAGAGGTGTCTGTCCATCAACACTTACATCCCACACCCTAATGAGCACAGCATTTGCTTCCCCATTCCATTGCCTCTGAAGCTAACTCCCACTCAAAAAAAACAGACTTTGAATTTTTCACTCAAAGATCCCCTCTTGAGGAAGCATTTTGAATTTTTGGGATTGAAGCGACATTTCACAATTTTCAGATGATGTGATACTTCATTGCCAGCTAATATTAAAACTGAAGATGACTGCAACAAATTATAGTGGGGCATTATATACTAACAGATAAATAGAGATAGTGCATTTTGGTAGGAAGAACACAGAGGTCAAAATGACTAAGGGAATTCAAACACGCCAATCATTAAAAGTTACATCATAGGTTCAGAATCAGGTTTATTATCACTGGCATGTGACGTGAAATTTGTTAACTTAGCAGCAGCAGTTCAATGCAGTACATAATATAGAAGAAGAAGAAAAAGATTAAATAATAATAAATAAATAGGTAAATCAATTACAGTATACGTATATTGAATAGATTAAAATATTGTGGAAAAAAACAGAAATGCTGTATATTTTTTTTTAAACGTGAAGTAGCATCCAAAGCTTCAAAGTTCATTCAGGAATCAGATGGCAGAGGGGAAGAAGCTGTCCCTGAATCACTGATTGTGTGCCTTCAGGCTTCTGTACCTCCTACCTGATGGTAACAGTGAGAAAAGGGCACGCCCTGGGTGCTGGAGTTCCTTAATAATTGACACTGCCTTTCTGAGACACCGCTCCCTGAAGATGCCCTGGGTACTTTGTAGGCTGGTAGCCAAGATGGATCTGACTAGATTTACAATCTTCTGCAGCTTCTTTCGGTTCTGTGCAGCAGCAACACCCCCCCACACCCCCCCCCCCCATACCAGTCAGTGATGCAGCCTGTCAGAATGCTCTTCGCAGTACATCTGTAGAACTTTTTGACTGCATTTGTTTGCATACCAAATCTCTTCAAACTCCTAATGAGTTTGTCTTGCCTTCTTTATGACTGCATCGATATGTTGGGACCAGGTTAGATTCTCATAGATCTTGACATCCATGAACTTGAAACTGCTCACTTTCTCCACTTCTGATCCCTCTGTGAGGACTGGTACGTGTTCCTTCGTCTTACCCTTCCTGAAGTTCAGAATCAGCTCTTTCGTCCTACTGACATTGAGTGCTGGGTTGCTGCTGTGGCACTACTCCACCAGTTGGCATATCTCACTCCTTTACGCCCTCTCGTCACCACCTGAGGTTCTACCAACAATAGTTGTATTGTCAGCAAATTTATAGATGGTATTTGAGCTATGCCTAGCCACACAGTCCTGTGTATATAGGGAGTAGAGCAGTGGGCTAAGCATACACTCCTAAGGGTGCACCAGTGTTGATCGTCAGCGAGGAGGAGATGTTATCACCAATCTGCAGATTCCAGTTAGGAAGTCAAGGTCATTAAAAAAATGAAACCAAGCACAAGAGTTTATTTCTTAAGAGATGTACATGAAAAACAGGAAAATTATGGTAAACATATTTTGAAGCATGTTTCACAAAACATTGGGTATGATTCTGAAAATGGGTCTTGGCATTGAAACATTAACTGTTTCTCTTCCCACAGCTGTGGCTTGATCGGTTGAGTATTTCCAGAACTTTATGGTTTTACGTGCATAATTATTCTTCTATGTCCTTCCATTATATAAAAGGGAGAATTATAGGTACTGAAAATCTTGCAGAGAAGATCCAGAAACACAAGAGTATACATAGCAGGAATGGGTGGAAACACTCTGTCTTCATTTTGCTTTTCTTTATCTTGAGAAAAGAAGCCTGATGGGTTCTTTAAAGTGGCCAGAAGCTTTCTTGATTGGATTCAGAATGTTTCCACTTTTAGAGAAGAGTGCAACCAGAAGCAATCAATATAAAACAGTCACCAAGAAATCCAAACAAGAATTTAGAATAATCATCTTTTCCCAAAACGTGATGAAAATGTGAAGCTAGCTACCACTGATAGTGGTTCAGGCAAATAGAATTGACATTTTTATGAAGAAGTTGACAAAATACATCAGGGAGAAAGGGATGGAGGTTTATTGTGGTAGATGTAACTAAGAATGACTGCAGGCAGCTGGAATGGAGCACAAACACCAATGTAGATTGGTCCAAATTGTGAGTTTCTAAGGCATTTACATTGAAATAAAATACCATACATCATAAGTAAGAACTACAACAACCTGAAGGGGACCCAATTGTCAGGTTCCATAACGAATATTTCTTTTAAAAAAGGCAAGACTGTCATCAGAATCTATCTGCATATATCCAAACACGAAACGTTTCACATTAATGTAAAGGGACCATCATCTTCTCAAACGTTACTTCCTGGTTGATTTCTTGGTGCTACCATAAATCAGCAAGTACTTGGTGCATCCCAGCGTTGGGTTGAACTGGTTCAAGATCTACAACAAGGGTTCCCAACCAGTGATCCATGGATCCCTCAATGAACAGTAGGGTATAAAAAAGGTTGGGAACCCTGGGTCTGCAGCTAAATACACTCAATAATTAATAGAAATGGAACCCAGTATGGTCTTCTGCTGCTGTAGCCCTTCGATTTCAATGATCGACATGTTGCATATTTAATGATGCTCTTCTGAGCACCACTATTGTAACGTGTGGCTATTTGATTTACTGTCCCCTTCCTGTCAGCTTGAACCAGTCTGGACATTTTCCTCTAACCTCTCTCATTAACAAGGTGTTTTGCCCACAGAACTGCAGTTTACTGGATTTTTTCTTTTGCTCTTTGCACTATTAACCATAGAACCATAGAACATTACAGCACAGAAACAGGCCTTTTGGCCCTTCTTGGCTGTGCCGAACCATTTTTCTGCCGAGTCCCACTGACCTGCACCTGGACCATATCCCTCCATACACCTCTCATCCATGTATCTGTCCAAGTTTTTCTTAAATGTTAAAAGTGAGCCCGCATTTACCACTTCATCTGACAGCTCATTCCATACTGCCACCACTTTCTGGGTGAAGAAGCCCCCCCTAATGTTCCCTTTAAACTTTTCCCCCTTCACCCTTAACCCATGTCCTCTGTATTTTTTTTCTCCCCTAACCTCAGTGGAAAAAGCCTGCTTGCATCCACTCTATCGATACCCATCATAATTTTATATACCTCTATCAAATCTCCCTTCATTCTTCTACACTCCAGGGAATAAAGTCCTAACCTATTCAACCTTTCTCTGTAACTCAGTTTCTCAAGTCCCGGCAACATCCTTGTAAACCTTCTCTGCACTCTTTCAACCTTATTAATATCCTTCCTGTAATTCGGTGACCAAAACTGCACACAATACTCCAAATTCGGCCTCACCAATGCCTTATATAATCTCACCATAACATTCCAACAATTATACTCAATACTTTGACTTATAAAGGCCAATGTACCAACTTTACGACCCTATCTACCTGTGACGCGACTTTTAGGGAATTATGTATCTGTACTCCCAGATCCCTCTGTTCTACTGAACTCTTCAGTGTCCTACCATTTACCTTGTATGTTCTACCTTGGTTTGACCTTCCGAAGTGCAATACCTCACACTTGTCCACATGAAACTCCATCTGCCATTTTTCTGCCCATTCCTCCAGTTGGTCCAAATCCCTCTGCAAACTTTGAAAACCTTCCTCACTGTCCACTACACCTCCAATCTTTGTATCATCAGCAAATTTGCTGATCCAGTTTACCATATTATCTTCCAGATCATTGATATAGATGACAAATAACAATGGACCCAGCACTGATCCCTGTGGCACACCACTAGTCACAGGTCTCCACTCAGAGAAGCAATCCTCCACTATCACTCTCTGACTTCTCCCATTGAGCCAATGACTAATCCAATTTACTACCTCACCATGTATACCTAGCGACTGAACCTTCCTAACTAACCTCCCATGCAGGACCTTGTCAAAGGCCTTACTGAAGTCCATGCAGACAACATCCACTGCCTTCCCTTCATCCACATTCCTGGTAACCTCCTCGAAAAACTCTAATGGATTTGTTAAACATGACCTACCACACACAAAGCCATGTTGACTCTCCCTAATAAGTCCCTGTCTATCCAAATACTTGTAGATCCTATCTCTTAATACTCCTTCCAATAACTTACCTACTACCAACGTCAAATTTATTGGCCCATAATTTCCTGGATTATTTTAGAGCCTTTTTTAAACAACGGAACAACATGAGCTATCCTCCAATCCTCCAGCACCTTACCTGTAGATACCGACATTTTAAATATTTCTGCCAGGGCCCCTGCAATTTCAACACTAGTCTCCTTCAAGGTCCGAGGGAATACCCTGTCAGGTCCTGGGGATTTATCAACTCTGATTTGCCTCAAGATAGCAGGCACCTCCTCCCCTTCAATCTGTGTAGGTTCCATGACCTCACAACTTGTTTGCCTTATTTCCAAAGACTCCATGCAGGTTTTCTTAGTAAATACAGAAGCAAAAAAAAAAGAAGCAAAAACATTTAATATCTCCCCCATTTCTTTTGGTTCCATACATAGCCCACCACTCTGATCTTCAAGAGTACCAGTTTTATCCCTTACTATCCTTTTGCTATTAATATACCTGTAGAAGTTCTTTGGATTATCCTTCACCTTGAATGCCAAATCAACCTAATGTCTTCTTTCAGCCCTCCTGATTTTTTTCTTAAGTTTTTTTTTGCACTTTTTATACTCTTCAAGCACCTTATTTGCTCCCTGTCATACATCTCTCTCTCTTTTTCTTTATCAGAGTTCCAATATCCCTTGAGAACCAAGGTTCCTTATTCTTATTCACTTTAATCCTGACAGGAACATATAAACTCTGCACTCTCAAAATTTCTCCTTTGAAGGCCTCACACTTACCAATCACGTCCTTGCCAGTCCCAATCTATGCTTTTTAGATCCTTTCTCATTTCTTCAAATTTGGCCTTTTTCCAGTTTAGAACCTCAACCCGAGGACCAGATCTATCTTTATCCATGATCAAGTTGAAACTAATGGTGTTATGATCACTGGAACCAAAGTGTTCCTCTACACACACTTCCATCACCTGTCCTAACTCGTTTCCTAATAGGAGATCTAATATTGCATCCTCTCGAGTTGGTACCTCTATATATTGATTTAGAAAACTTTCCTGAACGCATTTTACAAACTCTAACCCATCTAGGCCTTTAACAGTACGGGAGTCCCAGACAATATGTGAAAAACTGAAATCCCCTACTATCACAACTTTATGTTTCCTGCAGTTGTCTGCTATCTCTCTGCAGATTTGCTCCTCCAATTCTCCCATTAATGTGGTCATACCTTTCCTGTTTCTCAGCTCCACCCATATGGCCTCGGTAGACAAGCCCTCTAATCTGTCCTGCCTGAACACTGCTGTAACATTTTCCCTGACTAGCAATGCCACCCACCCCCCCACCATTCCTCTGCCTCTATCACGTCTGAAACTTCGGAACCCTGGAACATTAAGCTGCCAGTCCTGCCCCTCCTGTAGCCAAGTTTTACTAATGGCTATAATGTCGTAATTCCATGTGTCATTCCAGGCCCTCAGCTCTTCAGCCTTCCCCACAATACTCCTCGCATTGAAATAGACACACCTCAGAAAATTATTACCACCACACACAAGCCTTCTATCTGTGACTTTGCAAGAACTTTTAACATTTATTTTCACCCTCGCTCCACTATCTGCTCTGGCACTCTTGTTCCCATCCCCCTGCAAATCTAGATTAAACCCTTCCCAATAGCACTAACAAACTTCCCTGCAAGGATATTAGTCCCCTTGTAGTTCACGTGTAACGCGTCTCTCTTGTACAGCTCCCACCTGCCCCAGAAGAGGTCCCAATGATCCCGAAATCTGAAACCCTGCCCCCAAACCAGTTCCTCAGCCACATGTTCATTCTCCAGAGCATCCTATACTTACCCTCACTGGCACATGGCACAGGTAGCAATCCTGAGATTACCACCCTCGAGGTCCTGCTTTTTAACTTCCTACCGAGCTCTCTATACTCACTCTTCAGGACCTCCTCACTCTTTTTTCCTACGTCATTGGTACCAATGTGTAACATGACATCTGGCTGATCACCCTCCCACTTCAGAATGCTGTGCACGCGATCAGAGGCATCCCCAACCCTGGTACGCGGGAGGCAATAAACCATCCAGGAGTCTCTGTCATGACCACAGAACCTCCTGTCTGTACCCCTGATTATGGAGTCCCCTATCACTACCGCTCTCCTCTTCTTCCCCCCTCCCTTCTGCACTGCAGAACCAGACTCAGTGCCAGAGATCCGGCTACCGCAGCTTGTCCCAGTTAAGTCATCCCCACAAGAGTATCTAAATCAGTATGCTTGTTGTTGAGGGGAATGGCCACAGGGGAATCCTGTTCTGCCTGCCCTTTCCCCTTCTCTCACCTGACGGTAACCCAATTACCTGTACGCTGCTCCCTTGGCATAACCACCTCCCTGAAGCTACTATCTTTAAACTCCTCATTCTCCCGAATGATCCGGAGGTCATCCAGCTCCTGCTCCAGTTCCCTAATGCGGTTTGTCAGGAGCTGCAGCTGGATGCACTTCCTGCACTTCCCACATCCTGCAAGAGGAGCATTCCAACATCCTCCCTCGCATTCTCTCTACTCTAAACAAGAAAAACAAAACTTACCAGAACCTACCCTCGCCTCTGCCTGTTCACGCTGAAGCCTGTTGAGCCAAAGCTGTCCCGCTCTGCTCCCTCTCGCTCCACTGCCTGCTATATATGGTGGTCTTTTTTTTAAACCTTTGGCGCTCCACGTCACATGTTTGAACAGTCTAGTCTCTTTTCCCCAAGCAGTGTAAAAAACAAATGACTTCGCTCCGAGATTCCTTTACTCCTTCACTCTCAGCCTCTTGCTTCTCTGTAAACTCTGGAGAATGTTGTTCGTGAACATCGCAGGAGATCAGCAGTTTCTGAGAAACTCAAACCACCCCGTCTGGCACCAACAATTATTCCACATCAATCACTTAGATCACATTTCTTCCCCATTCTGATGTTTGGTCTGAACTATAATTGAACTTCTTCAACATGTCTGCATGGTTTTATGCACTGAGTTGCAGCTATATTATTGGTTGATTAGATATTCACATTAATGAGCAGGTGTATAGGTGTACCTAATAAAATGATTACTGCACTTGGCAGCTGCTGAAAGACTTGAGACTTAACTAAGGTTTCTGGTCAACCAATTGCTCATGTTGACATTGGTTGGCAGACTGATAGATCACTCAGACGAACCAATCCAAACCTGGGACCACTAAAACCACAAAAAAGGAGATCTACAGGAATGTGGCTATGCCATCACTTCATCCAAATCCTGGAGCAACCCACTCAGGAGCACTGTTGGGCTATTTTCTCCAGAATAACTGCTGCAGCTCAGGTAGTAATTTCACAACCATGAACAATTTCTCAAAAGTAATTAGGAATAGTGTTTGCCAGCAATGTCCAGATCCTAAGGCCGAAAAAATAGTTTTTTTTTAAATATCTGTTTGGAATAAAGCAACTCCGGGAAAATGAACTGAGTACGTGTAAAACTTGACAAGCTGCTTGATCATAGAACTACCAGGATTGGCTCAATGGACACATCAAATGCATGTGGTGGGAAAATACTGTTCTATCTAAGGGCTTTCCATGGCAAAATTCAACAATGCACAGGTTTCTGGATATCAACAGTCAGTGGAGTGAGCAGCCAGGTCTCATTCAGTGTAAGAGTACAGGTGGGAATCAGGACCTACAGGATTAGGATGGAGCGTAGGAAGGACGTCATGACTGTCAGATGGAATTTTTAGAACTAAGGATTTTGAACCTAACATAATGATAGATGTGTCTCTGGCCACATAAAAACAGTAAGTCCTGTACCTAGTGCATGTTGTCCTGAATGGAAAAAATTGCCTGAAACAGAGACATTAATTTAAATAATATATACAGGCTTATTTCCTTCCTTTCTCATTCGGGAGAATGGTTTCCATGATCAGAATATACTGTGGCAATCAGAGTGGCCACAGGCAGTGATTCTGCAATTTAAGGATGTATATTGTATACATTTCTCTGATATTACATTTTTATTAAAATTAAGATTGTTTTCTTCAAACTTTCTATCAATATTGGCACTTGAAACAGCAGCTTTCCAGAATTTTGCCCAACTTTTATACTGTACTTGAACTCTGATTACCAATTTGACATAATAATTTTCAATTAAAATTAATTCTAGTTTTTCACAATCCAAGCCCTTTCAATTGATGACAACTTAATAGAACTTTAGACTGGGAGTTCTGTTTCCTTACTTAACTGTTCCACTCAGGCCAAATGTTGGGGTGAACCAGATGAGATTATCTGGATCTGCAGTCTAACTGTTTCACTAGTCTAGTCTATTTGTTTCTGAATTTTCCTCCAACTTGTTTCTTTTCACTAATGAATCAGTGATTAATCATCAATATTGACCACTGGCAGTTCTTCAGTTCCTGTCACCTACATCTCACTGTAACCCTCCTGTACAGTATTGAGAGCTATAAATCAATATTCTATTTATTTGGACATCATGCTAATGGATTTCCTGGAATCTGGCATGCATTCATTATTACAAATTTTTTTTTTAATGGTATTTCATTCCTTCTGCTGATGTGGGCAACAATACAAGCCCAGGTGTTTGTGTACAATCTAATTATCTCATAGGATGCAGTTTTGTTTGATGTTTACCTGCAGGGTTTTGTTTTATAAGTTGTGAATAGATAATTCACTTCTAACTGCATGAAATACATCTAGGAAAGAATGAATAGATAACAGGCAGGTCAAGCTGTGATTTAAAAGTTAATCTTTGATGAGGAAAACCAGATGAAGCAGCATCTTTACCCTGCTGGTCAGGTCACACTTTGCATTTAAAAATGAAAATTTACCCCAGCCTAGAAAAGTGAGAAGGCAGTACATAACAGATTAACTATTGCACCGGTTTAGTCATAAGTAGGAATGTGAAATCATTGATAAACACAGAGTAGATTAATTCATGAAGAAAATCCCCAAGGGTAAGATCTTTATTAAAAAGCAGCTGAATAGAACAATTTGGAATATTAAAGACCAAAGACAGCAAACAAAAGTCCAGTTGCTGAATAATGCTATGAGCTAATTCACCATCTACTCCAGGAAAAGTTGGACTCACACAAATAGCTGGGAAAGAAAGAAAGAAAGACACATCTTAATTCATTTGAAAATATCTGGACCAAATTTTCTGTTCAACCCCAAGGCATTCCATTCATTTGTAGATTAAATAATCAGGCAATTAGTTAGTAGTTGTTAATTAAGTCACTCTTACAACATTATTAAAATCTTGCCTACATATACCAAGCACTATACAGGATAAATAATACCTCAGTATCCTAAGAAAACAACTAATTTCCAAATGCTTGCAATCTCCACCTGAGCAATGTATCAAATTAAAATCACATTAAGATTTCACATCACTTGCAGTACTTCATTTATTACTAATATTGCCAATTCAAAACAGAGGTGCAATGTACTTTCCCTCCAATTTCTTGCAGTACATAAACAATATTCCATTTGCACAATAAACTGTCAATACTGAAATCTGAAATAAACAGAAAATACTGGAAACACTCAGTGATGAGAATGCTGCCTGACCTGCTGATCATTTCCAACCTTAAATTTAATTGCACTGATGCACTGCCTGGCTTTACTGAAGTTACTTACATCTTTGTTTTAGAGAATATCCCAACCAGAAATAAAAAGTATCAACTGAAATTTTATATACTAATGTTTGTATGTTTCAGGAATCAATTTTTGTAACCAATTATTGGTTGATCCATGACAATTAGCTAAACTCCATTTCTCCTTTATAACAATTGTATTATGCATTAGCCTTTGATTAAATATATTTTTACAGCTTGTTATTTAATTTTCATGATTAAAGTTGACCAAAGATTATCACATAAACCGGGAACTAAACTAATTAACATCTTTATCACAATGATCAGTATTAAACACTACAAATAAATAGATGAGTCTATCTGAATGATATCGTCCACTTCAAAAAGCCTTTCTTCCAGAACATTTTGTAATATTACAGTTCAGAAACAACAAACTAAAATCTATGTTAAGACAGAAAATCTCCCAGCTTTCAAAATAGGTTTTTCAATATTTTACTTTGAACTATTCCTAATTAAATGTTTGATGAACATCATTTGAGAAAGCAAAAGCATAATGCTTCAGGAAGTGTTTCTAGGGATTCAGAATTCACAGTTTGAAAAAAGTATTAGCTTTTTTTCCCCAAAATAAGAACTTGCCTTCATAGGCCTTGAGGGATTTAGTCCAACATGTGGATTGGATTACCGATGAATTAATTGATCTAATATGCTTTATCCTAAACACAGAATTTGTATTTTTTTCCGCTTCTATTAGCTAATGGAATGCCCAGGAGCCTTGTATTCATTAACAGTCAAAAGCACTGAAGTAGATTTCATCTGGCTGCAGTCTGAGACAAACAATGAACTACCTTGCCTAAGTTTATTGGTAATAGGTCAACAAATTTTAATGCTAGACTAATAGTTTTGGGAAATTTCAAAGGCATCTAGAGAAAAAAATGGACAGGATAAAGTTCAGAGCTGAATGCAAAGTGCAGCTTGTTCCTCAGCTCAGCATAACTCAAACTCAGTGCCACATTTGATAGTGGCATTGAAAAGTAAATGTACTAGCATCTGACTCTTCGTGCCCCCCCCCCCCACCATGGTTCTGTTCAGGGGTACATTGTGCTGGTGTGGAAGTCAGGAACAGACTCACTGCTGGTGATCTGCTGTCCAATACAGAACAATCAGCTATCCAGCAGCAGGATGCAGCCCATTAATAATGGCTTGGTTGTACACCAGTCCAGTTACTGGTGCTTCAAACTGAGGCACACCCATAACAACCTTCCATTAAAAAAACAGCTCTAAGAGCCTGTGTTTGATGCTGGCACACCAAATCATCTCTGTGAAAGCTACAGATTATAAAGCAAAAGAAATATCTGACAAATCTGTTTGAATTCTTTGAAGAGATAATCAAGTAGAGTCAATGAAGGATGTATATTTGAAGTAGTCTACATCAATTTTAAGCCTCCACATTTGTAGAATAGTCAAAAAAATTAAACACCATGAGATACAAGGGAGGATGGCAAATTGGATCCAAAAGTTAGCTCAGAAAGCAAAGGGTAAAGGCTCATGGTCTTTTTGTAAATTTAAGGCTTCCCTTGATCAGAATTCAGGAAGTTTTTTTTGTGATATAAAAAACTTAAACCTTAATGAAGGGCATCATAAACATCATAGGGCAGCAAACTGTGCAGCTAGTAGAGCCACTACCCACAGCTCCAGCAATCTGGGGTTGATCCTGACCTCCAGTGCTGTCTGTGTGGAGTTTGTATGCTCTCCCGTGACTGCATGAGTCACCTCTGTGTATTCCAGTTACCTTCCACATGCCAAAGATGTGTGGACTGATAGGTTATTTGGGTATTGTAAATTATTGTGTGTGTGTGTGTGTGTGTGTGTGTGTGTGTGTGTGTGCTAAAGGAAATGGTGGAGAAGAAAGTCAGACAGGGTCATGTTTAGAATAACAATGGGAGTTTTTGGTCAGCAAGGGCTTAATGGACTGAAAGACTGGCTTCTTGCTTATCTCTGTGATGCAAGAACTGTCTAAGCAGTTGATTAGTGAGGACAATTATTTTGGATTAAAGGATGAAAATTGACAAATGAAACTTAAAATGGTGAATTGCGAGAAAATGAAATTGGGGAGGTGCAACAAGAAAAGAAACATAAAATGACTGGGATAATACTGAATGGTGTGGAGAAATTGAGAGATCTTGATGTGCACATTTCCAAATCCTTTAAAGTAACAGGGCAAGTCAATAAGGTGATTAAAACAGCATAGGCCTCATTTTTCAGCGGAGGCATTGAATATAATATCAGAGAGGTTATCCTGAAACCAGGTTTCAACACTATTTAGCCACAGCTTAAGTACTGCATACAGCTCCCAGAACTAACTTGTGGGGGAAACGTGAATGCACTGGAAAAGGGTTCAGAAGAGATTTTCATGAAGTAAACTTCAGGTAACGATTTAGAGAGGGCAACACTCAGAAGGGAGCTGGTTGGCATCTGGTAAGATGGTAGAGTTTAAAAAAAACATCATCCTCACATTTAAAACGCTCCAAAGAGTCACAGGAAAAGAGACCTGGAGGATGGAAGGTGAGATTAGATTGGAGAGCGGTTACTTTGAGCAACAGAGTCATAATGGACCAAAGTCCTCTTTCTCTAGGATCCCATTCAACTAAACCTCTTTAATCAGACTTTCACTTCATTGCACTGGAACTTGCTTGCATCCAACTTATTTATTAATATTCCTGTATAACATCATGAAATGTTTTGCTACTTTAAAGTGCTCATATAAATATGCTGTCACTGTTGGTAAAGGGAGGGGATGGCATGGTATTGACACTAACAGTCTGCTTCAACTCCACAGTGCAGGTGTTGCTGCTTTCTAGGGATTACGATTCTGAGAATCCTTTAATTATACTGTATATCAGATTACTCTCAAATATGCTTCAAAAATAAAAAAAAAGAAAGCAAGTGACATTCATAATAGTCTGTCAACATTTTTATAAGCTAATTGTTGACAATGTACGTACATAAATGCTTGCAAGGGAATATAAAGAGAGAAAAATCCATAGCAATCAACATGTCTTAAGCTGTATAACGCACATAAGTTACAAATTGCAATCGCACTATCTCAAATGAACGATGACAACTTTTCCAGTTCTGCTACCTGTGTCTATGAAAGGAATTAGTTAAAATACATTGTGATTGTGCTGATTCTCAAACAAGTGTTTCCTGTGCCCACAAAATGTAGCTCCATCATGTTTGCGTTTTTACCCCTACAGCTGCCAATTAAACTCCCATCTGATGTGTTAGCCTTGCAGATGGTGGGCAAGAGCTGCACTCGTCACCACATTGTAAAGGGAAGTGGCACATGCAATGCTTTCCCACACAGGGGTAAGCAGACTGAGAATAACATTGACTGGGGATAACTTTCAACACACCAAGGCTGCAGTATCAGGAAGGTACCCCACCAGGATTCTTCAAAGGGTTTAATTATTTGCATGTGGCCTTCAGATCAGTTACAGAGTGTGAGTTTCTGTACTGTTCAGAGCTCGTTCAGACTTGATTGCAATTTTTGAAGGCCGAGCAAGGATTGTGTAGCTCCCCTGCTAGTGTAAAGCCAAATCCAGTTGCTCCCAGACGTTGGTGGTTTATTTCGCTTTCCCTTAGAGTGCAGCATGAAAGGGGAAATGAGGAAAGGAGATGCAGATAGCACAGAAGTTGCCAGAGCAGACAGAAAGAAGAGCCTTTCATCAGACGTGCCTTTTTACCAAGGATACACAGGGAGCTGTTTTATCATGTGTCCCTCACTGAGCAGCAAGACTCCACTTCAGAAGGAAGTTCCTAACAGAAATATGCTACCACGACAGCAGAGGCAAAGCGAGTTCAGAGCCACCTCATCTGCACTTGCTGAGATCACAATGGTCAGAGATGTCTCTGCTTGACTTCTCTCTCTTTCCAGCCTGGAGCAAGGGATATCTGCAACATTTCATAATTTACAGTGCGATATTGCCTTAAGGAGATCACAGATGCTCCCTGTATTCCAAAGAGCAAGATTCATCTCCTTTTCCCCTGGTACAAAGTAGCAGGCAGTGCAAGTATAGAGATCCACAAGAATGGAAGACTTGCTGACATATTTGACATTACTGACTATGCTTCTATCACTCTGATGTCATCAGATATGATTTCAGGGATAATACTGGACCAGCAAGGTTCTAAACTTCCTGGACAGTCATACCGAGGAGAACAGCACAGCATGTCCCATGGCATAGTATGTAGGTCAGAATGTTAACAAATATATTAATGCAATGTTAGGATTCAATCATTGCTACCAGCTGCAGAGCAGGAGGAAAAGGATTTTTCAATGCCATTCACAACTGCTAAGCAAATGAGACAGTCTATATGTCAAACGTAGGCAGTGTTGTGTTTGTTATTGAGGGATAGGGCAGAGCACACCAGGATGCCAGCATACAGGATACTCAACTGAACTTTACTGATTCAGATTCAGATTATTGTCATTTAGAAACCACAACTGCAATGCAGTTAAAAAATGAAACAACATTCCCCCAGAATGATATCAACAAAGCACATGACAAAACAGACTACACCAGAAAATCCACATAACATTTGGCAATCCCCAATCCAGAGTCCGGAGAGGCTGCTGCCTATTAATATCGCGCTACCGTCTCAGTGCGTTCCCCGGAAAGGAGCTCCAAATCCACCAGACAAAAACAAGACCAAAAACTAAAGCTACAAGACCTGCAGAAAACCACATTATTACAACATACAGTTACAACAGTGCAAACAATAGCATAATTGATTAAAAAAAACAGATGATGGGCACAGTAAAAATAGTCCAAAGATGTTAAAAGACTGTAAGTTCAAAAGAAATCACCACACAGTTTCCACAAGTCCTCAGGGTCCCGACAGACTCGCCATCCCACGCCGGCTGCAGAAGGGAATACCCCCGCTATGGACTTCCATGGTGCCGCCCGACTCAGCCTCGCAGATGCAGCACATAACGAAAGCTCTGTCAAACCCAGACTCGCAGACGCAGCACACACCGAAAGCGGCCCGACCGCAGCAGACTCCGAGTCCGTCGAACCTCCAAGCCGACAACCATTCCCTCTGGCACAGCTTCTCCGAGCACCATCCTCTGCCAAGCATATTAAGACGGCCCCGCCAATGGCCATCGGCAACGCGACCCTGAGGACTGGGGGCCTGCTCTTCCCGGCAGAGTCTGGGACCTCACAGCAGCAGCAGCAACGAAGAAGGTCTTCCTGGGATTTCCCGATGTTCCTCCGTGCTCCCACGTCCGTTTTCAATCGATTATGATTGCGCACGGCACCCCACTTCACAAATAACAGATAATCAGTTCCGGAGTGGCGGCTGCAAACTGCGTCGCGCCACCATCTTGGACTCTTGATAACCCTGCTTCTACAGCATGCAAACACTTTCCATGTGGAAGTGACTAACTGAGTGAATAGAAATAACACTATTAATTACCTTCTTGAAAAAAAAAGAAAAACTAGGTTTATACTGCTCATCTGAACTGCCCTGAAATTATAATCAGTGAAATGAAGCAAATTTGGTTCACTTTACCATAGCATATATCTTATGTTCCTTACATAAACATAAAAAAGCATTACTAACCATATAACTGGCTTTATCTTTGTTTTAATGGTCTCCCTCTCTCTCTGTTTTCCTCCTTTTTCCCAGAGATTCCATTTTTAAGAACTGTCTCATTTTGTTTTTGACATTAGAACTTGTTTGAAAAAAAGCTTATCTAATGGAGGTCAGGGTAAACTACCCGACACACCAGCAAAGTAAGAGGATTAATCTGCCTCTTTCATCATTTCCTCTGAGCTGTTAGACTAAGGAGTATACCTTTGTGGTGGGACAGGTAAATGACCTGATCTAGTATAGGTTCTTGGAAGTGTTGGAGCAGATGCATCCATCTCAGGTAGGTGATCCTATTCATAAAGATCAGGCCACTCTAATTCTTTCTCTACCTTTCATGGACTTTGAAGGTGCATGAGAGCAAATCTGTTCTATGTGATTTCACCTTGTGATGTTCTGATCACAAACGATCATGGTGCATGTTACTGGACTATTGTTCCTTTGAGGAAATGGACTGAAATCCAAGCAGCTTCACCACTCCTGAGCAGTGGCAAAGATTCTACTCTGGTTCTGAGGTCATGGATGCTGTTTGCTTTCTCATGCTGTGATGTCTCAAAATTTCTCACTTTATCTAAGTGAGGTTGGAGAAGGGAAGGAAGAATGGGCAGGCTTGTTCTCAGTCTTCAGGCCATTGACTGTTCTGATGGACTGTAGCCATTCACAAGAGGTGTGGGGCAATAAGCTAGCTGTGCTTTGTAGGGTTCTTCTGCATTCAGGAGGAGACTCTTAACAGTTTGGACTACTCTTTCTGCGTTTCCATTTGCTTGTGGGTACTGTGGACTGATTGCCTAGTGTTTGAACTCATTGTCCCTAGCATAGGCTTTGCATTCCGACCTGCTGAATTATGGACCTTTGACTGACACGTGTGTCTCTGTTTTTCCATGGTGAGCGAATTCAGCTTTCAGGTGCTGTATAACAGCTATTGAGGATGTAGTGGACAGTTTGGACACCTCAACATTCTGTAAGTAGTAATCCTCAGTGAGAAGTCTCTTCTCAGCTTGAAAAATGCCTGTGTCTGCAATTTGCCATGGGAGGTCTGGGAATTCTGTGGGACAGATTGGCTCAGCATGATTTTCGTGCAGTTTTCTGCATGTTTCACATTGCTTTACATAATCTCCGAGCTGTGTACTCAGACCAGGCCACCACACAGATTTCCTTGCTCTTTGGTGACATGTTTCAATGTCTTCATGTCCTTGGTGGATTTGACTGATGATTTTGGTGTGCATAGAAGCAGAATGATAAGATTGGAATGCTTCAGCAGCTAACGATCAAGAATGGTGAGTGTGTCTCTTTCAAGCTAGTAAGGTCTGAGTTCATGAGTTTCCTATGGAACAGCAGGTCATCCATGCACACTATTGCATGGCCTTGCTGCAGATTTGGTCCTTTTTCAACTCAACATGAATGTCACCCAGTTTACTCTGTGATGCAGGAAAGCTTTCACATACCTGAGCTAAGATGATGCTGGTCTTTTCCATTCAGGTGGAGTCAGCTTCTATCCACTCACTGCTGCGTGGCATACTTTACAGAGTGTCTGGTGCTGTGAAAGTTTCTCCAGGGACACGTTCAATATCATAACAGTATCGCATAGCCTCGTCTGAATCTTTGCAGACGTGGAAGTAAGTCATCCAAGTGTTTCGAGCTGAGGAGGCTGACGAGCGGCTTGAGGTCTGTTTCAGGTAGGAATTTAGTGCCCATCAAATAGCAGCTGAGGCGTTCACAAGCTCACATGAGAGCCAACGTCTCCTTTTTGATTTGGGCAAAACGCTGTTCAGCAGCAGGCAGTGCTCTTGATGCACATACCACTGCAGAATTGCATGAGCACTGCCCTAGGCCAAAGGAAGAGGTGTCTGCTGAGACCTTGCTTGTTTTGTTCAGATCAAAAAATACCAATGTTAGTGGAGAGATAAAGTCTGCTTTAAGTGATGAGAATGACTTCTCCTGTGGTGCGTCCCAAGTCCAAACGTTTCTCTGACAGAGGAGGTCACATATTGGCTTTGTTTTCTCTGCTAATTCAGGAATAAACTTTCCCAATTGGCTTACCATGCTTAGGAAACTATAGATCTCTGATATATTCGTAGGTTGTCCCCCGTTCTGAACTCCTGCCAGTTTGTCTGAATCTGGTTGCACTCCCTCTAAGGACAGCTGGTGGCCTATGAGCTTCACCTCCAACTTTGCAAACTCGCATTTCTTTTTGTTCAGAGTGATTCCAGCCTGTTTCAGTTTCTCCAAGACAGTTACCACTCTTTTGTCATGTTCCTCACTTGAGCCTCCAGAGAAGAGTACATTATTCTCGTGGCAAGCTACTCCTTCCAGTCCCTCCAAAATTTGGATCATCCTCATCTGAAAGAGCTCAGGGGCTGATAAGATGCCAAACACGAGTCTCTTCAAGGCGTGATGTCCATATGGTGTGATAAAATTTGTGAGCTTCTGTGATTCAGGAGCTAAATGGATCTGTCAGAACCCTGAGTTTGCATCTAGTTTGGTGAAGAACTTCCTTTTACCCACTATACCCAATGTGTGCTCAACAGAGGGCAGAATAAACTTCTCCCACCTCACTGCATTATTCAATTTTGTTAGATGCTCGCTGTGCCATCTAGCTTGGGAACAGGAACAATGCCTGCATGTCAGTCAGTAGGTCCATTCACTCTAGTTATGATGGCAAGCACCTTCATTCATCTCATTCTTAGTTCATCAATGGCATTGGTATCTGCCTCACCATGGTCAGAGAGTAGGGTATCTCTCCTGTTCTCAATTGGATAACCTTCTCTTCTTTCAGTACCCCCAAGCCTGTGAACAACTCCCAGTACTTCTCCTGCCACAGAACATTTTTTTTTAGCAAATTTAACCTTGCAATGAAGTTCAGCTTCTGGATGACATGTCATCCCAGTAGTGATGAGAAAAGATTCTGAACAAAATAGACATTTTTTTTAACTGTTTCTCATTTTTACAGATAGCAGTAGTAAAAATACTTCTCACACAGAGCTTATGTCTCTCTGGCCATATAAGCACTTTCTTTGCTGGCTTCAGCATAGTGTTTGGTTTTTTTACACCAGTTTTGCGATCAGACATTCAGGGATGATCATGACATCTGCCCCAGTGTCCATTTGAACATCACCTCCTCAGTTTGCAACTAAACCATAGTACACCAGCCTTGTTTATTTGAACCTAGAGCCCCAAGGAAGCTCTCTCTTCATCTGAATCATCGTCTTCTTTGACCGCTGGAAGAACTGTTCTTGAGCGATAATAATGGCCAACTCTTGTATTGATGGCATTTCACCTCTTTTACTGGACAGAGGTTTTTGACATGGAATGGAGACTTGCCACATTGCCTGAAGTTGGACATTTTCCTTGCTATGTTTTGCTTGTCTGTTTTGTTTGAGCTGAGCTCCACAGTTACCTCTTTCTGTGGTCTTTCTGACTGCACCTTGTTTGTACCCTTCTTTTTGTACAGCTTCTTGCTTTACCTCAACATAATTTTCGTGCCCAAGTTCTGCCCGTTGCCGATGAACATTCTCACTCTGACCAACCAAAGTAATAACTTTCTCTAGTGTGAGATTTGCCTGCAACTGAAGTCTCACAGACAATTTAGTGTCTAGTAGCCTGACACTAGTCCTGTCTCTGATGAGCTCATCTCTCAGATTTCCATGTGCACAGTTGTCTGACAGGGCATAGAATGCTATGATGAAGTCATTTACACGCTCACCTGCCTCCTGTTTTCTGGAGTTGAACTTTGCCCTCTCATATCATATTTTGCTTTCATGTGAAATATTCTTTGAATTTGTCCTGAATTATTTTGTACTCCTTTTTCTGAGCATGTTAGTTCAGTTCTAATCTCCCCACGCAGTATATCAGTGTACTTACTTGATGATCTGCTGGAGATCACTTGCAACCCTAAATCTCTCAAAAGTCCCCTAGTCTTGAGAAATTAAATTTCTCGGAGGGTTTTACCTAGTAAATAGATGTAGGTACTGCAAGTATTTGCTATTCTGGCCCTTTCTCAATTCATGCCTCATGATGCATACATTTAGCACACTAGCATAGCCAGTTTAGGTTGATATGTCTCTGGCTATTATTTTTATAGATATATGAGAACAGAGAACAGTCTTAAGGTAAATTTTTTTCTTGTTGGGTTTCTCACTTGATCTGTAGCACCAGTTCAATGATGACTAACCACTTCTGCCACTATGTTGTGTTCACTACTGAGTGATAGTTCAGAGCACACCAGGACTGCAGCGTGCACTTTATTTGATTCTTCAATTGAACTTTATCTGATAACCCTGCTTGTACAGTATGTGAACTCCTGCCATGTGGGACTGTCAAATTGATGTCATAGGAATTAACTAACACTATAGACAGCATTCAGGCCTGGGTTGACAGGTGGCAATTTTCATACCATAAAAGGAACAGACAATGACCATGTCCAAGAAGAGAACATCTAACTACTGACCATGGACATTCAAAGGCATCACCATCCCCACATGCCAAGTCTGCAATATCCTCACAGTCGTGATCAGATATTCAAATGGAGCAACCACTTTTGGTACAAATTACAAGAAAGGGCCTGGTATCCAGTCGTATGATTCACCTCTTATAATACCCAAAGCCTTTCCACCAACTTCATGGCAGAAGCCAATAATGTCATGAAGTAGGTTTGCAGGGAGCTTTGGCCCATTGGCCTTCTTACATCAAAGTATTAAGTACAACAGGTGGAATGTCATGTTGAAGTTGTACAAGACATTGGTGAGGGTTAACCTGAAGAACTGTGTGCAGTTCTGACCATCTAGCTACAGAAAAGTTTTCAATAAGATTAAAAGAGAGCAGAGAAAATTTACAAGGATGTTGCAGGGACTTGAGGACCTGAGTTATAGGGATATGTTGAGTAGGTTAGCACTTTATTCCCTACAGCATAGGAGAACGAGGATTGATTTTATAGAAGTATACAAAATTATGAGGAGTATCAATAGGGCTTTTTCCCACTGAGTTTGGGTAAGCCTAGAGTTAAAGATCATTGGTTAAGGGTAAAAGGTGAAATGTCTAAGGGGAACATGAGGAGGAACGTCTTCTCTCAGAGAGTAGTGAGAACAAGGAACAAGTTGCCAGCGGAAGTGGTGGGTGCAGGTTTGATTTCAACACTTGGGAGAATTTTGGATATGTAGATGGATGGGAGAGGTATAGAGGGTTATGGTCCAGGTGCAAGTTGATGGGACTAGGCATGAACAAGATGGGCAATAGGGCCTGTTTCTGTGCTGTAGTGTTGTATGACTCTATTCTCTACCTGCCTGGATGATTGCTACACCATGAAATTGAACCATCCAGGACAAGACAGCTCGATAGATAGACATCCCAAAATCCACCATAAATGGTCATTCCTTCCACCTTGGATGCAGAGCAGCTTCATTGCAAACCATCCACAAACTGCAATGCTGTTCCTCACATAGCCTACACTGTCAACATTTCCCAAACCCACAACCATCACTGAAAAGTAAAATAAGAGGAGCATGGGGACTCCACCATCCAAAGTCATGCACAGTTAACCTGCCTGATTGACACCCCACCTTGTTCTGGAACACTGACACCACTGAGTAGAAACTGACTGAGTGCATCCTGGCCTGAAAATAAATTGTTGAACCTCCCATCAGCATGGTGTGAATATACAGGTATTCACCAGAATGATTGCACTGGTTCTGAAATGGGCAACTCAAATAACTGCTGTCCTGGTTAGTAGTGCCCAGATCCAGAAGATTAATTAAATATAGGGAAATAAGAGGAGGAAGAAGGGAATTGATGTATCAAACCTCTGTTGATTGACCGTTCAAGAATCAATCGATGTAACTACATTTTCAATGAATACAATCCTTACCCACAACAGTTTACACCACTTAGCTGTTTGCCCATTATGACAAACTGTAATACACAGGAAAGATGCAGACTTTTGTGTCTTTCCAGATATAGAAAAGATGTATCAGAAGGGCAATGTCATAATAATCCTAGGGGATTTTAACACGAAAGTGGATTAGGAATACCAGGCCAGTACCTCAAGAGAGAGAATTTGTAGAATGTCTAAAGGATGGCTTTTTAGAACAGCTTGTTGTTGAGCCCCTAGGGGATCGGCTGTGCTGGATTGGGTGTTGTGCAATGATTTGGAAGTGGTAAGAGAGTTTAAGGTTAAGGAACCCTTAGGGAACAGTGATCACAATATGGTAGAGTTCACATTGAAATTTGAGAGGGAAAAAGTAAAATTCAATGTGTCGGTATTTCAGTGGAATAAAGAAAATTACAATGGCATGAGAGGGGAACTGGCCGAAGCTGACTGGAATGAGACACTTGCAGGCAGGACAGCAGAGAAGCAGATGCTGGAGTTTCTATGAAAAAAAATGAGGTAAGTGCAAGACAGATATATTCCAAATAAGAAAAAAATTTCAAAGGGAAGAAGGACACTACCATGGCTGACAAGTGAAGTCAGAGCCAAAGTAAAAGCAAAAGAAAGGGCATAAAAGGAAGCCAGAGCTGGTGGGAAGATAGAGGATTGGGGAGCTTTTAAAAACTTGTAGAAGGAAACTAAGAAGTTCATTTGGAAGGAAAAGATGAATGATGAGAGGAAGCTAGCAACTAATATCAAAGAAGATACTAAAAGCTTTTTCTTAGTATATAAAGGGTAAAAGAGAGTTGAGGGTATAGGATCAATAGAAAATGATGCTGAAGATATTATAATGAGAGAGGCAGAGTAGACAGTGGAACCAAATGCATATTTTGCATCAGTCTTCACAGTGCAAGACATCTGCAGTATACCGGACATTCAAGAGTGTCAGGGAAGTGAAGTATGTGCAGTGAAAATTACGACTGAGAAGGTGCTCAGGAAGCTTAATGGTCTGAGGGTGGATAAATCTCCCGGACCCGATGGAATGCACCATCGGGTTCTGAAGGAAGTAGCTAGAGAGATTGTGGAGGCATTAACAATGCTCTTTCAAGAATCGATAGATTCTGGCATTGTACCAGAAGACTGGAAAATTGCAAATGTTACTTTGCTATTCAAGAAGGGTGGGAGACAGCAAAACGGAAACAACAGACCTGTTAGCCTGACATCAGTGGTTGGGAAGTTGTTGGAATTGGTTGTTAGGAATGTGAATACAGAACACCTGGAGGCTCATGACAAGATAGACCAAAGCCAGCATGGTTTCCTCAGAGGAAAATCCTGCCTGACTAACCTACTGTAATTCTTTGAGGGAATTACAAGCAGGGGGGACAAAGGAGGTGCAGTAAACGTGGTGTACTTGGATTTTCAGAAGGCCTTTGACAGGTTCCGCACATGAGGCTGCTTAGCATGATAAGAGCCCGTGGAATTAAAGGGGAGTTACTAGCATGGATGGAGCATTGACTGATTGGCAAAAAAGAGAGTGGGAATAAAGGGATCCTGTTCTGGCTCGCTGCCGGTTACCAGTGAAGTTCCACAGCGTTCAGTGCTGGGACTGCTGCCTCTTACGATGTATGTCAATGATTTGGACTATGAGATTAATAGATTTGTGGATAAATTTGCTGATGATACAAAGATCGTTGGAGGAGCAGATAGTGTTGAGGAAACAGAGAGCCTGCAGAGAGACTTAGAGAGATTATGGGAATGGGCAAAGAAGTGGCAAATGAAATACAATGTTGGAAAGTGTATGGTCAAGCACTTTGGTGGAAGAAATGAACGGGCAGACTATTATTTAGATAGGGAGAGAATTCAAAATGCAGAGATGGAAAGTGGCTTGGGAATCCTTGTGCAGGATACCCTAAAGGTTAACCTCCAGGTTGAGTCTGTGGTGAAGAAGGTGAATGCAATGTTGGCATTAATTTCTAGAGGTGTAGAATATAACAGCAGGGATGTGATGTTGAGATTCTATAAGGTACTTGTGAGACCACACTTGGAGTATTGTGTGCAGTTTTGGGCTCCTTATTTTAGAAAGGATGTACTGATATTGGAGAGGGTTCAAAGAAGATTCACGAGAATAATTCCAGGAATGAACGGGTTACCATATGAGGAACGTCTGGCAGGTCTTGAGCCGTATTCCCTGGAGTTCAGGAGAATGAGGGGGGATCTCATAGAAACATCCCAAATGTTAAAAGGCCTGAACAGATTAGATATGGTAAAGTTATTTCCCTTGGTAAGGGAGTCTAGGACAAGAGGTCACGACTTCAGGATTGAAGAACGTCCATTTAGAACAGAGATGCGGAGAAATTACTTTAGTCAAAAGGTGGTAAATCTGTGGAATTTGTTGCCATGAGCAGCTGTGGAGGCCAAGTCATTGGGTGCACTTAAAGCAGAGATAGATAGGTTCTTGATTAGCCAGGGCATCAAAATGTATGGAGAGAAGGCAGGGGAGTGGGGATAACTGGAAGAATTGGATCAACCCATGATTGAATGATGGAGCAGACTCAATGGGCCAAATGGCCTATTTCTGCTCCTATATCTTATTGTCTTATTAGATTTTTTCCCCTCACTTCATCAATCATGGCATCCAATATTGAGTCAGAAAATATGCTCTTCCTCTTGCCCTGCTCTTCCTGGCAGGCTACACAGATTTCTGGTGGCTCTACTGCTTGTTCCAGCAACCAGTGCTCTGTGTCTTTACAAATAAGCTTGAACAGGTGTGAAACACAAACAATATTGTCCCTGGTGGTGATGCATTAGGCAATTTGTAGCCCAGTCAATATTGACTGAAAGCAAAATTCATGATGAGAGTGAAACTCTGATAATCCACTGCCAACCGATTGTAAATCTTAATAGTTCAGCATCCAGTTTACCAACAAATGACTGCCACATACCCTGTCCACTGACCAGGACCATGGCTGCTGTGGTCTCCTCAGCTCAGCAGCATCCTATCACTGCTGTCCTTGTAAACTCATCTGGTTCTGCCAGCAATGATCCTTTGAAAAATGCCTCCTTCCATTTCCTGGTCTCTCTTCAACTTTAGCAAATTCACTGAAATATTACTATATACTGCCTTTTTAAAAAGTGAATTACAAGTGTATTGTAAAACAATATCCCACAACCTGATAAGTCTGCAGGTCCAGCTCAAGCAAAGTTCCCAGCAGGCTAGATAAACAGGGTAACAAGTAGGCAACATAAATTGTGCGCAAGGTTAATGAAATGACAGGAGTTAATCACAATTGGAATTCCAGAACCTATTTTCCAAAGCTACACAGTTCAGCCTTTTATTGCTGATTTTCCCTTTGTTTAGAAATTAATTGCAACCAACAAGGAATTGTTAACATGCTTGTGACAATCTGTGATTCATACCTTAAAGAGGAACAACAACAATGGAGTGTGGGTTAGCACAAGAGCAATTTATTCACTTTCAAAACAACTGAAAGGACCTTTCTTGATCTTGTTTCATTTCAATTCTGCCACCTACAGCGATGTGTTACAGCAGTAATATTGAAGTGAAACTACAAATAAAATACAAATCACATAATTAACAAAGTATTTAAATATTAAAGTGGTGCATAGCTGAGCAACTTTAATAGTCCACAGGTGTGTTGTATTCCTTCGCTGCAGAGAGTAAAAAGTAACTGGCTTAACTATTTGTACCTATTCTATAAGTTACCTTACCACATAAAGATTTGCATTAGTCATTGTCAGTGTTATGACAAGATGCTGTATTTCAAATTTATTTATGATTGTTATTCGGATTTATTTGTTTTCTCCATGTGAGTTAGAAATGTTCAGTTATATTTGTTTGTTGATTGCTAATTAAAGAACTCCAGATGGGGATATACATGAAAAGCAATTCAACATAAATACTGAACTGACCTGTTACTAGCCTTGACCAGGGAATGTAGATCTTCACTACAATTAACTTGGTAGTTTGGATTCAGAATTCAGTCAACAAACGTCAGAGAATGGCAATAGAAGGGTGTTATTCTGGCTGGAGGTCTGTGATCAATGCTAGGATCTATGATTTTTCATGTGTATATATATATATACATATATATATCTTGGATAAATTTGTAAATGGATGGATTAGTGAGTTTGCAAATGACACAAAGATTGGTGGAGTTTGACAAGCTTCTTCACTGTCCAGAAGGATATAGCAGAATATAGATCAGTTACGGTCATGGGCAGAGAAATGGCAGATGGAGCTGAATTCAGGCAAATATGAGGTGTTGCACTTTGGAGGCAAAATGTAAGGGGAAAGTAGGAAAGTAAATGCAGGACTCTTAACAGCAATGATGTACAGAGGAATCTTAGGGCCCAAGTCCACAGCTCCCTGAGAACACACAAGTACATGGTGAAGGCAGTATAGGGCATGCTTGCCTTCATTGATTGGGACATTGAATAGTAACAAAGTCATCCTGCCGCTACATATAACTGTACTTGGAACAGTGCATGCAATTCTAGTCACCGTATCACAGAAACGATGTGGAAGCTTTGGTCAAGGTACAGAAGAGGTTTATGAGGATGCCATCTAGGTTCAAAGATATGAGCTATAAGAAGTTGGACAGGCTTGAATCATTTACTCTGATGTACTGGAAGCTGATAAAATTATGAGAGGCACAGATAAGATTGACATTTGGTATCTTTTTCTTTGGGTAGAAATTGAAATACTAGCATTTAAGAGGGAGAATGTTTAAGGGAAATGTTTGGGGCAAGTATTTTTTAAAGATCTTTTGGAATTGGCTGCTTAGGATAATGGTGGAAAGAGATAAACAGTGGCATTTAAAGGGCTTTAAGACACGTGAATATGCTGGAAATTGAGTGTTATGGATAATTGCAGAATATGTCAAAGGAGATTGAATTTAATTTGGAATTCAGATTCATTCTGGGCTGAAGGGTTTATCCCAGTGTTGTATTGTTGTGTTCTATATTCAGAATTCACCTCAATTGTTTCAATAATTCAAAAAGCATGGGATGCATGGAAACTTGGCAGTATGGATTTAGAATAGACTTGCACACAGAAGTCAAAAGGTGGTAGTAGATGGAGCATACTCTACCTCGAGAATAGTGACTAGTGGGGTTCTGCAGAGGTTTGTTGTAGGAATCTAACACTCTAATATTTCAGTAACTTATTTGATTGAGGAAGTGAGGGGTGATTATTAAGTTTGCAAATACCATGAAGATTGAGGATAGTGTAGATGGTTCAAAATCAATTTTATTATCACTGACATGTGCTGTGAAATTTTTTGTTTTATGACAGCAATACAGTACAAGATGTAAAAAATTGCTATCAGTTACAAAAGGTGACTAGAACAAAGAGGAATAATGAGATGGTGCTCGTAATCTGCGGCAGAGGGAAGAAGCTGTTTCTAAAATGTGGGTCTTCAAGCTCCTGTATCTTCCTCCAAGATGGTAGGAAGGAGAAGAGGGCAGGTCCCAGATGGTGAGGGCCCTTAATGATGGAGGCCGCCTTTTGAAGATGACCTCAACGGTGGGGAAAATTTTGTCGTGATGGAGTCTACGTCTCTCCGCAGAATCTTTCAATCTTGTACATTGGATCCTTCATACCAGACAGTGATGCAACCAGTCAGAATGCTTTCCACCTTGGATCTGTAGAAATTTGCTAGTCTCTGGTGACATGCGATTTCCTCAAACTCTTAATGTAGTACAGTCACTGACATACCTTCTTCATGATTGTCTCAATATGTTGGGCCATCAAACCACTCCTGTACACCACCTCATTGCCATCTGAGATTCTGCCGTGAACAGTGCTGTTATCAGTGAATTTACATATTTATAGATGAGACATAGACAGGATGCAGACTTGAGCAGAGAAGGCAGAGTACAGGATTTGTGGCAGTAGGGCAGAACAAAGGGATATTGGGATTCAAGTCTATAGATCTCTCAAAGTTGCCAGGCTTGTTGATAAGATAGTTAAGAAGAAATATGGTACACTGGCCTTCATTAGTCAGGAGACTGAGTTCAAGAACTGTGAGATAATGTTGCAGCTCTAGAAAGCTCTGGTTAGACCACATTTGCAGTATTGTGTTCGATTCTGGTTGCCCCTTTATAGCAAGGATGTAGAAGCTTTAGAGAGGGTGCAGAAGAGACATACCAGGATGCTCTTTGGATTAGAGAGCATGAGGAAAAGTTGTGAGAGGCCTAGATAAGGGTGAACAGCCGATGCTTTTCCCCCAGGGTAGAAGCAATTGAAGCAATGGCCAATTCAAGAGGACATCCACTTAAGAAGAATGGAGGAAAGTTTAGAGGTAGATTTATTTTTACACAGAGTGATGAGTGCCCGGAATGAACTGCCAGGGGTGGTAGTACAGTCTGATATATTAGGGATGTTTAAATGACTCTTTGATAGGCACACTGATATAAGAAGAAGGGAGGGTTAAAGGCTGAGTTGGATGAAAAAGCTAGATTGATTGTGCAGTCGTTTGATGTAGGTCAGCACAACTGTAGGCTTATATAGGTGGGCTGAATGGGCTGTATTGCACTGTACAGTTCTATGTTCATTATTAATGCTTTGTAAGCAGAAATACTGCCATATCTAAAAAACAGGAATGAAATGCAAGCTTGTGATTAAAAGTTTACACCATCACATGGATGTCATCCACTTTGGAACAGAATTCAGAATTTCTGGATGACTGCATTGCCAATAACAAACGTGAATGCTAATGGGTTATTCTTTGTCAGCTGTGTTTATCCAGCTGTAGTATTGTTCAAGTTTTCCTGTGTCACAGTAATCTCGCAGAAGTTATTATTCTCAGTACTCCTGCCTTTTGCAAAATTATGAATTAGAAGGATTTAATTTCACTAAGCAAGCAGGCGACAGAACAAATTGCCAAATTACAGCTACCAGGGTCCCACCAACCACTTCACAAGCCCTCAAGTGATTATCTCTCAACCAAATCATAGACTCCACTGGTTGGAAGCATTAAATTAGGATCATTAATGCCATCATGACTACTAGTGTGAAACTGTCATTATCTATACTGGAAAAACTATCAGGAGTGCTAAGACAATGAAGTCTTATAATCCTTCCAAATGTATTATCCCTGATATTCCTCCTTCACCCAACCAAGCTTTCCTCATCTTTCTTTTTCTTCTTCAGGCAAGCTTACCGAAACCTAATTACAATGTAAATTTGTTAACAGATTCAAAATACATTTCATATCAAATTACGCATGCAGTATACAGTGCTGAGATTCCTCACAGACAGACATGAAACAAAGAAAATCATGGAACCCATTCAAGGAATAAACATCAAACCCTCCACGCCAATGTGCAAAAAAAAAACCCCAAATTGTGCAAATGAAAATAAAATAGCGAGAAACACTGAACATAAAACACAAACTCAAGAGAGTCTGGGTATAGTCAGTTTAGCTCAGCATTTGTTATCTGCAGTCCACCCTGATTCAAAATCACCCAAGTATGCAATAAAAAAGCGGGGGAGGGGGAACCATCACACACAAATCTTCCTCCAGCAGCAGCAAGCAAGAGGCTGGTAGAAGACACTGAAATGCCCACTCACTTGGTGATTTCAATCTTCCTCAGTGTTTCAATTTTCAAGATTGGTGGGTAATGGAGTCGATCATGGGTTTGCACCCAGTCTTCAGCCTTGAGGCCACAAACTTCACTCAGAACACCCTCAGAGACAACAAGGTGCCAGATCGCTGAATTGGTCCAAAGAACACACCACCAAGGTGTAGATCATAGACTCCAACAGTAGCAGAACCACATTTGAATGAAAAAGGCATAAAAGTAGTTTTGTGAACCATCTGGAGGATGTTGCCCTTGGTCCCATTATTCGCTGGTGCCATCTCCTTCAATATAATAGTCTTCATTATGTGAAATAATCATGCATCAAAATAACATAACCATCACCTTCTATTTCCTTCATTCACTTCTTTCTTTAGCTCCAGGCACAATAAAGCTTCTTTCCTTCAAACCTTCATTGCTTATTCTATCGGAGGTCTTCCAAGCAACTTCAGGTAAAATTTGGCACCACGTGTAATTTGTCTGCCACCCAAAAAGCACAACGTACACTCTGTGGCCACTTTCATAGATACACCTGCAAACCTGCTTATTAATGCAAATCGGAATCAGAAACAGATTTACCGCCACTCGCATATGCTGTGAAATCTGTTGTTCTGCAGCAGCAGTACATTGCAATATGTAATATTAATAAGATATGTAACCCTTACCCAACAGGCTGGTATATGTCTAGGGGAAAAAGGAGATCCAGCCACACACCAACCCACCTCCCGTACACGCAGGAGCTGTGAGAATCGAGTTTTATGCCTCGCGCCCGCCAACAGTATCAAACCCACAACAAATACCGTTATGACATACACTTTAAAGAGTTTACTAAAATTAAAAGAGTAGTAGGCAATACAATATATATATATATATATATATACAAGGAAAAAAACAAAAGGCGCCAACTTATCAAAGTTCAGTTTGTTCAGTGCACTCTTTGGAGCTCAATCAACGAACCAATCGACCCATTGTCGCTTGCCTCCGACCTCCACGTCTTCGCCCCTAGGACCATGCCCGGGGTCTTCCGAGCAGTGCCATGCACGTCCACCTTCCTCGACCTCTTCCTCCCGCCCCCAAAAAAACCCGCGAAAACCCCTCCCCCAAGTTCCCAGCATCACAAGACACAATGACATTCCCCATTGATTAACAAATGAATACAATTACCATATCAGCCATTCTAAAGTGAAACAACGGCGAGAGAAACACTTATCCGACAAAGAAACATTCCTACTTGTAACAAACCAAAGAGGCCATTTTGAGTAACATACCCAGGACATTGTACAGATATAAATTACAATGAGTATATATTTTTAAATAAGTTGTGCAAAAAGAGAGTTAAAAAAAATGAGGCAGCGTTCATGGGTTCATTGTCCATTCAGAAATCTGATGGGAGAGCAGAAAAAACTATTCCTGAAACATAGAGTGTATATCTTCAGGTTCCAGGACCTCCTCCTTGATGGGCACGTCCAGGGTGACAGGGTCATTAATGTTTTTTTGTCGCATCACCTTTTGAAGGTGTCCTGGATGCTGGAGTGGTTAGTGCCCATGATGGAGGTAGCTGTGTTTTTCTGATCCTCTGCAGTGGCCCCTCAGTACCAGATGGTGATGTCACCAGTTAGAATGCTCTCCATGGTCCATTTGCAAAAATTTGCGAGATTTTGGTGACAAACCAAATTTCTCCAAACTTCTAATGAAATATAGCTAATGTCGTGCCTTCTTTGTAACTGCATCGATATGTTGGAACCAGGATAGATCTTCAGAGTTGCTGACACCCAGGAACTTGAAGCTGCTCACCCTTTCTAGTGCTAATCCCTCGATGAAGACTGGAGTGTGTTCCCTCGTCTTCCCATTTCTGAAGTCCGCAATCAATTCCTTGGTCAAAATGGCATTGCAACACCACTCAACCAGCTGATCTATCACATTCCTCTACACCTCCTCATCATCATCTGTAATTCTGCCAACAATGATTAGGTCATTGGCACATTTATAGATAGCATTTGACCTGTGCCTAGCCAGAGTTGTGGGTGTTGAGAGAGTAGGGCAGTGGGACAAGCACACATCTCTGAGGTGCACCAGTGTTGATCGTCAGTGAGAATAAAATATTATTTTTGATCCGCACTGACTGTGGTCTCCCATGAGGGAGTCAAGGATCCAGTTGCAGATGGAGGTACACAGGCCCACATTTTGGAGCTTAGAACCGAGGGTATAATTGTCTTGAATGCTGAGTTGTAATCAATAAACAGCAGTCTGATGTAGGCATCAAAGTCCAGTGAGTTTGCATCTGCTGCAGGCCTATTGTGGCAATAGGCAAATTGCAGCAGGTCCAGGTCCATGACTAATCTCTCAAAGCATGTCATCTCAGTAGGTGCAAGTTCAATTGGCCGATATTTGTTGAGGCAGCTCACACTGCTCTTCTTGGGTTGACTCTGGCCAGTGTCTTCCTCACCTCAGCTTCAGCTAGACAGAGTGTCTGCTCCCTTGGGGGTGGGGGGGAGGTGCTTTCCTCACCAGCACTTTGTTCTGTGCATCAAACCAGGTGTGAGGACATTCGGCCTGTCGGGGAGTGAGGAATTCTGGTCGCTTACACGCAGGGTAGGTTTATAGTCTGTAATCCTCTGAATTCCATGCCACTCGTGTCTCTGGCTTTGCAGAAGTGGCTGTATCTTCTCTGAGAATGCTCATATTTCACCTTGCTTCCCTGAGCGCTGTCAGGTACCCCGATCTAAAGGCAGCATCACGATGTCTCAGCTGTGCACAGACCTCTGCAGTAAGCCACTGTTTCTGATTTGCCGTCACCCAGATGCATTTTGTGATGGTAATGTCCTCGGTACACCTCTCTATGTAGTTGGTCATAGAATCCACATATTCCTCAAAGGTCATCACAGGTAGCAGCCTCCCTGAACATATTCCAGTTTGTTTTTCAAAGTGGTTCTGCAATGCTGGATTTCAGCACTTGGTTTGGCCCATGTTTGATCAGTGGTTTGTATGCTAGAATTAGCATAACAGACAAGTGATCTGAGAGCCCAATGTGGGAGCCAGGGAACTGATATGTATGCACCTGTAATATTAGTATTAACCAGGTCTAGTGTATTTTCACCTCTGGTAGCAAAACCAACATGCAGGTGGGATTTAGGCAGGGCCTGTTCTAAGTTTCGCATGGTTAAATTCAGCAGTGACAATGAAGCTACCATCAGGGTGTTTGGTTTGAAAGTTACTGATATTGTTTGCAGAGCTCAAACAGTTCCTCACTGGCATTGAGTGGGTGGGTGGGTTGGTGGGGGGTGGATATATATATAGCTACTAACACAGTTGTGGTGAACTCCTTTAGCATATAAAAGTGTGTTGGCTCTTCTGGTTCCACAGCTGATATGTTGGTAGTAGTTGTTCAGAGACTTCAAGTTGGCCTGGTTGAAATTCCCCACAATTATAGGGAAGGCATCTGGGTACACTGTTTTTTGCCTGCTGATCGTGGTGCTCAGCTCCTCCGGTGCATGCCTGACATTAGTCCGAGGTGGAAAGACTGAGCTGTCCTGTCATACGGAGAATGGTGAAGCCAGCTGCACTGCATCTGAAATAGTGGCAATGAGCCATGTTTCTGTGAAGCACAGAGTATGGCAGTCTCTGATGTTACTCTGGCACAGCAAGTTTGGTCTGAGATCATCAATTTTATTTTCCACAGACTGTACGTTCACCAGCAGGACAGACGGGAGTAAGGCCAGGGGGTCTAAGGCCTCTGCTTTTCAATCGTACCTGTAGTCCAGTGCACCTTTCTCAATTCTGTTTTCTTTAAGGGGAACTGCACTCGTGACCTGACTCTGCATTACAGGACCCACCAATTTTGATTATCGATAGATTTTTTAAAAAATATCTAAAAACGACATTACTTACTGAAGTACCCTAGGCGATTGACTTTGGATTTTAGCTGTATTAATCCTAAATTGGAATATTTGATAATTCCTATTAGAGCTACACATAAAGAATCACTACTTACTGGTGTCATCTTGAGGCAATCTGATCAGCCAATCATGTGGCAGCAACTCAATGTATAATAGAAAGCATACTTGTTCAAGAGGTTCAGTTGCTGTCCAGACAAAACATCAGAAAGAGGAAGAAAAGTGACCTAATTGACATTGACCACGGAATGAACACTGGTGGTGGTTTGAGTATCTTGGATATTGCTGATCTCTTGAGAACTTCATACAATACAGCATCCAGAGTTTACAGAAAATGGTGCGAAAAACAAAGCAAAAAAAAAAATCAAGTGAGCAGCAGTTCTGTGGGTGATAATGCCTTGTTAATGAGAGAGGACAGAGGAGAATGGCCAGATTGGTTCAAGCTGACAGGAAGGTGACAGTAACTCAAATAACCACACGTTACAACAGTGGCATGCAGAAGAGCATCTCTGAACACACAAGACATCAAACCTTGAAATGAATGGACTACAGCAGCAGAAGCCCATGCCGGATTCCACTCCCAAACCCAATAAAATGGCCACTGAGTGTATTTTCTTAAAATCAGTCAATAATTATGATCAAAGTGTTATTGCCGTAACCACCACCACTGCTGCCCACAGACCAAAAGCTAAGGCTAAGGGTTGAAAGGTTATTTGAGCTCACAGCTACATCCCGCACACACGTACGCTTGCCAAGGCATGGATTGGCACAAGGAGGTTCATGCACAAAACTAACAGCCTTGAGAGGTAAACAGCAAGTGATTATTTGATGGTCTCTCAGACAATGAGTCCAGTTGACCACCTCTGCCACAACACTTACTGAAATCACCTTATTCAGAGCAGACTGTGTATCAAGGCCAGTATTATCTTGATCGGCATGACTCTGCTTTGTAACAAGTGATTAGTTTAGCCAGTGAAGGAATGAGGAAAAATATATGCCCGTTTTCTCAGGGGAGTTCTGCACATCTTTCCTGCTACATCGTTACAAAAATGTGAATTAGGAACTGAATTAATCCACTTGCCCTACCGAACATGCTTCACCATTTGACAAAAATCAGAATCAGGATCAGGTCTATTACCATTGATGCATGTCATGAAATCTGTTGTTTTACAGCAGCAGTACATTGTAATACATAAAAATTTAATATGAGTTACAATAAGAAACATTAATAAATAACCAATGCAAAAAGAGAGAAAAATAGTGAGATAGCATTCATGGATCATTTAGAAATTTGATGGTGGAGAGGAAGAAGTTATTGCTAAAACATAGGTGTACATCTTCTGGCTCCTGTACCTCCTCTCTTATGATAGTATTGAGAAGAGGGTGTGTCCTGGATGGTGAGGGTCCACATTTCTGAGTCACCTCCTTCTGAAAACGTCCTTGATAGTGGGCAGGCTAGTGCCATGATGGAGGTGGTTGAGTCTACAACCCTCAACAGCAGGGGTTCCAACCTTTTTTTTATACCATGGGCCAATACCATGAGAGCAAATGGTCCATGGACCCCAGGTTGGGACCCCTAGTCCACAAATTTTTTCAATATTGTGCATTGGATGCTCCATACCAGGTGATGATGCAAGTCAGAATGCTCTCCACAGTACATCTGTAGAAATTTGCTTGAGTCTTCTGTAACATTCCAAATTCCCTCAAACTATACATGGAAGTATAGCCACTGGCCTGCCCTCTTCATGATTGTATCAATATGGTGGGCCCAGGATAGATTCTCTGAGATGTTGATCCCTAGGAATTTAAAGCTGGTTAAAGAATTCCTACTGCTGATCCCTCAAGCAGGACTGTTGTGTGTTTTCCTGACTTTCACTTCCTGAAGTCCACAATCAATTCCTTGGTCTTACTAACACTGAGAGCAAGGTTGTTGATCATGGTGATCTGATAGTATCCTCCACATTCCTTCTTAATCCTAGTAACCTTCTACCTCAACAAGAATCTACTTTGCCCTCTATTCAAATATTCTGGCTCAGCTCTTACTGTTTCCAGTGCCATTTGAAGAAGAGTTCCTAACACTCAAAGCTTAGGGAAAATAATTCACATCTACCTTAAATGGGCAGCTCCTTGTTTTAAATTGGTGACCTTAAGTTCCAGATTTTCCACACAAGAGGAAAACTCCTCTCCACAACCTCCCTGTCTAGACAACTTAGTATCTCATGTTTCAAACATTTATAGTTAGTCCCATGCAGCTGTTTCCCAATTCTAAATATTTTAAATAACTTTTGCTCCTCTTGGATATGTTTTAGTTTCAGTATTTATCTTGCATCAAGCTGTTCTGGGCTGCAATTCCCATCAGCAATGCTTATAGTCATCCATTGAAATGGGAATATATACTGGACTTACAAGCATGTGATGTGATTAAGACTTAGAAGCAGAATTAGGTCATTCAGTTCATCATGTTTGCTCTGCCATTCAATCATGGCTGATTTATTTTCCATCTGAACACCATTCTATTAGACCATAAGATATAGAAGAACAAGGCCATTTAGTCCATCGAGTCTGCTCCATCATTTCATCATGGCTGATCCAATTTTACTCTCAGCCCCAATCTCCTGCCTTTTCCCCTTATCACTTCATGCCCTGACCAATTAAGAATCTCTCAACTGCCGCCTTAAATATTCAAAAATACTTGGCTTCCACAGCTGCCTGTGACAAAGAATTCCACAGACTCAGCACTGGCGAAAGAAATTCCTCCTCCCCTCCATTCTAAAAGGGACACTTTCAATTCTCTCTTCCAATGCTCCTACCATCTCCCTGTAACTTTTGACACCTTTGCTAATCTGCAACTACACTTACAAATGACCTCATGGAAACTGCATCAGGTCACAATTGGTGCAGGATCTAAGACTTACTGATTTCAACATTGATTGGAAGCCAAAGATTTTGGAGATGAAGGCAAAGGAAAATGTGGGTTTTTTTTCGATTTACTTGATTAATATCTTTCTCAGTTTTTGTGTTTTTGTTGACTTCATTTTTAAATTGATGAACTTTTATTATGCATTTTACTTTGATTTTAATGTTATTGATTTTCAGATAGAATTAAAAACTATTAAATGACTATTAAATAATAAAAACTAATGTAACATTGTCCTCACCTTTTTCAGCTATTAAAGTCTATCAAGAGAATTTCAAGTACAGGGCCCGCTTGCTATGATACCTGAGGCTTAACCATCAGAGTTCTGGCTGCCCGCAGTCAAGGTAAGTGCAGGAGTGAGCAGACTGCTGATGGCAACCAGAAACTTCAAGAGATTTGCCTTCTTTTCCTTTCCTATGCATGTGTAATAAACTAGGTGCTAAGTGGCAACGGATTCATCACTTCTCTTCTGATAGGGTTATTAGGCAGACAGGAAGAAAAATTGTTGCAGAGGGTGTGGTGCTCAATAGAGTTGATTCACAGCCCATCCTTCCATCAACCACCACCCACGGTGACTTGCAGCGTGCACTACCTACAAAAATGCACTGCTATTTCTCACCTCGCCACCCCCGCAGCATCTCCCGAATCCATGACCTCTTATTCCCAGGAGGACCAGGATACATTTGAAGTATTGTGTGCCTACCTACAGGAAACATATCAATTAAGATTGAAATAGTACAGAGAAAAGTTACAAGTATGCTACTGGGAATACAGGACCTGACCTAGACGGAAAAGTTGAATAGGTTAGGAATTTTTAACCCCAGAGTGTAATAAGGGGAGATTTGATAGAAGAATACTAAATTATGAGGGATATAGAATTGGTAAATGCAAGCTGGCTTTTTCCACTGAGGTCAGGTGAGACTAGAACTAAAGGTCATGGATTAAGGATGGAAGATAAATTTTTTTTTAAGGAGAACACGAGAAAGAACTTCTTCACTCTGAGGGTGATGAGAATGTGGAATGAGAGGCCAGCATAAGTGATGGATGTGGGTTCTATTTCAATGTTTAAAAGAAGTTTGGATAAGTAAATGGATAGGAGGAATATGGAGGGCTATGATCCAGGTACAAATCAATGGGACTAGGCAGAATAATAGACTAGATCATGGACTAGATCATGACTAGACTAGGCATGGACTAGATCAGGAGTTCCCAACCTGGAGTCCATGGACTCCTAGTTAATGGTAGGGGTCTATGGCATTAAGAAAAGTAGAGAATCCTTGGACTAGATGGACCAAAGGGCTTGATGCTGTGCTCTTGACTCGATGAGAAGGTTCAACTCCTACATTTTTCCTTCCAAATCTCATTCCATCTTGATTCGACATTGTAGCTCAATCTAAATCCAGTGGAATTAACTTCACTCGAAGGATTTCAGTAATTCAAGAAGGCATTTCACTGTCACTTTCTCAAGCACAATTAATGCCAACCTTGTCAATAACCCCACATCCCAAAGAAATGAATAACTAAGAAAAAACCATCTTCATAGACCTGACCTCTAGAATAAAGCCCAGGTAGAAACTAATCATGTTCAATCTCTGTCCAGGTGCAACCTTGTACTTTGCATGTCCAGGTTGAAACCACAAAGTTTTCATCAAGCAACAATCCAGGAAATCCTCTTTATATGAAACAGTAACAACTTGTACTTATATAGTGACAATAACAAACACATTCTATTGGGCTTCACAACAGTGTTACCAAATAAATGTGTACACTACTTACCATGTTTTTAAAAGTTTAAAACTCAGAGGAACTGAAGTACCTAAATGTAGTTTCAGATAGATTGCAAACTGCAGCGCAGCCAGTACCCCAGGGACTGACTACAATCAGTCTGGAGTGTAAAAGTACCAAATTGTACATGATATGACATGAATGTCAATAATTAGGCATATTATCTACATAGAGAATCTTGAAGCTTGAATAGTAATTTACTCATGTTGCTCAATATTTTGTAAGGATGTGATTCAGGCCTGCTAAAGGTGGATTGTCCCCTGAGGACTACATTTTAATTAATATTTAAATTTATGATAATAGCACATCAGCTTACCTACAGCATCAAACAGATGCTGCCATTGCAATATTACTTCCATTACCTAATTTTCTTGTCAACAGCGTCCAACATAGTACATTTTGTTTAAAAAGAATTGGCTGTGGGAGTCAAATTTTGATTTTCTCCACCCAGTATTTCATATGCTGGATTAAGCATGCATTCAGTGCATAAAACTATTTCTCCAGTGAAATATGACTTATGAAACCACACACATGGCATCTGAAATCATTAAATTTGCAGGCTCTAACAGCAAATTAGATGAAAGAAAATTTCCACACCATCAGAAAAAAAAACTGACAATTGCTGTACAAAAGGAAACAATTTATCGGTAAATTATACAAATACCATGGGGAAAATGTTTCTATTCCTCAACAATAGAGCCAAATTGCATGCTTGGCTTAATGACTATTAAACCTCAACAAATTTGAATGAGCAAAACATTAAATTAAACATTTCAGGTGGGTATGCAGTATTTTTAAATTCATGTTTCATTTCTAGCTTAAAACCACATGATTAGAGCATTTTTTGGTTTGATAAATGGCAAATGTATCACATAGGATGCTGTTATGGGAATAGCCTATATACAAGATAGATTTGAAATGATCACAAAAATCATTATTATAAAAGTACCAAATCATGCTGGTTTCATTCTATTTAAATGCTTCACAACAATCCTGTTTGACAAGATGGGCAGCATGGTAGTGTAGTGGTTAGCACAGTGCTCTACAACACAGGTGATCTGGGTTCAATACCCACAGCTGCCTGTGAGGACTTCATGCCTGCATGGATTTCCCCAAGGTGATCCTGTTTCCTCCCACAGTCCTAAGACCTACCAGTCAGTAGGTTAATTGGTCATTATAAATTGTCTCGTGATTAGGCTAGGATCAAATCGGGGGATTGCTCAGCAGCAGGACCTGTTTTGAACTGGATCTCTTAAAAAATAAAGTCTCTTCTTCCAACAAACTATCACAGTAAAAGATATCAAATGTCACAACACAATGTGACCTTTCTAAACAGAAAAAATTTAAATAAAATAGAATTAGTCATGGAAAAGAAAGAATAATTAGTTAATCAAAATGCAATGAGGAACTTAAGAGATCATTGGATTTTAAGGATAATAAAATTATTTTGACTATTGGCATCAATTGAAATAAAGAAAAAAACGGAAGCCATGCACGATCATCATACTTTGGGGCAGCCTCTCTTATTACGAAAAGTGATAGCAGAAGCATTTTTAAACGTTGCACTGCCAATAGGTAATCCTTCCCATTTGTACGAACAAACATCAGCTAACACTGCATATGATTTCTTCACGTGATACTTGGCGGTCAAGGCGATCCTCCGGAGGCCCATATTTTTCCCCTCAAAATGGCACATTATGCTTGAAATTCTAATCAGATGTCAGGAATTTAATGATAAATTTGTTGAGGTTTCCAAGAAGCACTAAATGTGTATGCTGTGTGCTCCTGCATGGAGACTGTGGGCTCTGTCTCCACACAAACTGCAGAAACGCACTGCAGCCACAAATAAATTATTTCAGCCAAGTGTCTAGAAAGGTTTGATTTATGGACCTGCACTCCAAAATATCTCTGAGTGTTTACTTAATTATTGAAGTGGTTTGAAAAATCTTGCACACTCCATTCATGTGGTTGACATTTTATGGCTGTGATTGGTTTCAGAGTTAATGATGGATTGATCATTGAATATTTTCTTTCAGACCTTGCATAGAAATCTTTCGACTAAAAAAGGACTTCTACTGTGTATGTGCATTAATACAAATCTTAAGTGGTGCAGAATGTTTTGCTATGGAGAAGCAGATTTCTAAATTCACTGCTTGTTCCCCTGAACACTCAGCACTGTGATATACCTCCTATTCCCAGTCATTTTCTCCACAGTTATCCTGATTCAATGACCTGAGTAAAAGAAATAATAAATCAAATAGCTATAAAACAGGAGCTTCTGCAGATCCACAGTAACACACAAAATCTGGAGGAGCTCAGCAGGTCAGGCATCACCTATGGAAAGGAATAAAGAGTCGAGACAATGAGGTTCTGATGACAAACAAAACAAGGTGTGAAGAGTGGAGCCTATTGCTGCAATTCATCACGGGAGTGCCTCAGGAAAGTACCTTGCTCCGTCCATTCTCAGAATCATCATTTCCACATCAGTAAGTGGACTCTTTGCTGATAATCCAGCAATTCAACTCAAAGCGCAAATCCTCTCATAACAAAGCAGGTCCTGAATAACATTCAACCTTGGTCTCAGCAGCATACTAGATTTGGATAGCAAATTCAGAACTGTATCAAAGAGGATAAAGTCTAACCATCTCCCAAACTCTTCAATGGCACTAGAATCTCTGCCACATCAAAAGCAAAATTTCTGGTGATTATTGCTGGGCAGATGTTAATAGACCACACATCATTATCACTAGAAGACCAGAGGTACAACCTTGAAGTGAATGCTACTACTAACCTGTCAACTCTTCAAAGATTCCTCAGTATTTAAATTAGCTCATTGTAAGTTTAACTGGATATTTCTCACTTATCGCATGCATTGGCTTTGTTAATAAACCGTTGCATGAAAATTTCAATATTAACCCGCTTCGTCACAGCACCATTATGTAAGTAATACATACAAGCCTGAAGGATGAGTTGCAGCAATTTACCAAAACTAATTTGACACTTTCTCCCTCTCTTAAATGTTCTAAAATTAAGCAGGCCAAGAACAACAGTAAATATGGCCTTTCCTGGATTTCTTACTTCAAAGCAAACATCAGGAAATAGGTTCCAGTACACGAGTACTGAAACTGCACAGAAAACACTGAAAAACCCTGACTTCACAGACAACTAGAATCTGTAGATAGAGAGAATTCATGCTCAAGGTTTATGAGAAGCTTTTCTGAAATCACAAGTTCTAAGCCTATCCAGAACTTTTCTCGAAAACATCTTATGGGGATATTCATACCCACAGTGTTTCTCGATAGATGGAATGCACACTGCAATTTGAGGGCAGCTAACTGTCCACTAGGAGCAGGCAGTTTAGAAGAACCCTGGTGGTGACTTGCTCTGTGCTTGATTCTGTAGTCAGATTTGCCTTCTTTGAAAATTATTGCATCTCTGCTGTCCATTTTTTTGGGAAGAGAATAATATCCCAGGAGACAAAGAGGTCATGGATTTATGACTGAAGCTCCTCACTAGCAAACATTAGCACGTCAGCAGGGAGACCTTCAACCTCTGGATCTTTGTTTTGAATTGGTAAATGGTCTTTTCAGTCATGGGTGGCAACAAGGTTGGAGAGGATACACTGCCGCAGGACGTTGAGAAGAACAGAGCAGCAGGTGAAGTCTTCTTCAAAGTGTTCACTCCAGTTTCGCTGTCAACAAGCTTTCCATCTGCAGCACAGGGGGATGGCAGAGAACACAGCAGGTTATTAAGGAACATTGAAAGGTTTACGACTGTGAAGTTTTCATTGACTTTATTTACAAGTATAGCACAGTAACAGGCCATTCTGGCTCAACGAGCCCACTCCACCCAATTAGATGCATGTGATTAACTAACCCACTAGTCCATGCATCTTTGGAATGTGGGAAGAAACCGGAGCACCAGGAGGACACCCACATGGTCACAGGGAGACCTTACAAATTCCTTAAAGATAGCGGCAGAATTGAGCCCAGGTCACAGATGTAGTAGCAGCATTGGACTTATCACTACGCGACTACGCCATTCGGAACAGGGGCACTCAGTGGCAAGAACGCCCTGAAACATTTTATAACCAAGGAAATACTTTTGAAACGGAAGCACTTCAAATAAATTCACCATTAATCACAAATTATAAGATGATGCTGGTAAACCACGGCGACTTCTGAGGGTTATGTACAAAACTTCTGAACGTACCTCTTTTGAATTGCTTTCACTGCAATCTGAGCATGTAATTTCCCTGTAGGCATTGTACTTTTAAACCAACTTAATGATCTACAGATTTCACGATCTTCTGAAGGACTCGGCAGACCACTCAGGTACGCCACCTTAAGCGGACGAAGGTTCATCACCATGACTGGATGCAAGGCAAGACTTAAGGTGAACTCCACGCCAGGCCAAA
This sequence comes from Hypanus sabinus, assembly GCF_030144855.1. Lineage (NCBI taxonomy): Eukaryota > Metazoa > Chordata > Chondrichthyes > Myliobatiformes > Dasyatidae > Hypanus > Hypanus sabinus. The sequence continues at coordinate 30,984,017 of NC_082710.1, read as the reverse complement.
ACGCAGAGGGATGAGGCCCCCTCCACCCAGCATCTGGTTGCAAATGTGTAGTTGCATAAGTGCTGAAGAACAAAATTGAGGACCTGGGGGTGCGGGGGTGGCGGTGTAATTCAAGCCAAGCTGGAATGCAGATGGTTGAGAATTAGCAGAGACTAAGTAAGAGTTTGTGGGGAATCTGGAGTTGATGAGAATGTAAGGAGTGTAAAAACAGAATTAATGTAAATACATAGAACATAGTACAGTATAACATTGATCAGGCTCTTTGGTGCATGATGTTGAGTCAACATTTTCACCTATTCCAGAATTAATCTAACCCTTCCCTCCCTCATAGCTTTCCATTTTCTTTTCAGCCATGTGCCTCTCTAAGATTCTTTTAGATGTCCCTAATATATTTGCCTCTCCCAGCACTACCACTGGCAGTGCATTCACCAGACAACCACTTTGTGTAAAAACGAAACATACCTCTGACATACCCCCTGTATTTTCCTCCAATTCACATTAAAACTATGCCCTCTCACATTAGCCATTTCCACCCTGGGGAAAATAAAAGCACTGGCTGTCCACTCTATCAATGCCTCTTAAACACCTCTAACAAGTCACCTCTCATTAATGGATGGTTGATAGTCAATGCAAACTGAAGGGACTGTTGCCACAGGGCTCTGTGATTCAAATTCAGGGACTTTTCCCCAGTAACTAGAAGATTAATTTTTTTTTAACATGACACCAATTAGGAGGCAAATTTTGAACGGAGCACTAGAAAAACAGTCACTCTCTCTTTTGTCATACCACAACTGGATATTTCGTACCTATGACAAAGGAAAGACAGGAATGTGACAAGAATGTCTCTTCATAGGTCAATTTGATTCGCAACCTTTTGACTCAGAGGTGAGAGCAGTAAACCGGGTGTTGAGCCCAGAATCGGCTATGATTTATTTTATTACTGAACTGAGGTGCAGTGCTCATCTGCTTCATTTTCTTATACACTGAGCCCTAACTGATTCAAAATTGCTATCAAAATTACAGAAAGCAGTGTCCCTAATAATTGGCCAATATTTTCCGCCACTGATAAGCAATTGGACCCACATTGTAAATATAACCCTACCACCTTTGCAACTGCTCTTGTCAGTTTGCAATTCTAACCAGACCCAATCCTCAATGGTGAAGCTTTGTGTGGCAGAACCTTACACGTGTAGGGGGGGTTAAAACAAGCCCTGACCATTAAAGAGCTATGATCTCTAACTCAGCTGGCTGTCTAAGCTGGCAAAAAAAATTTGAACGCTTCTCAATGTTTCTGACATTCAAAAGTACATAAACAGCAAAACATTTTAAAAGCTAAAATTATTAATAAATCCAAAAATGCAAAAAAATTGTAATTTATTCATGTATAAATGTGTTATTGGCAGTTATTTACCTTGTTCCCTCATAAGCATTTCTCTCCATGAAAAATAATTGTAACAATGTTCCACTGCTAGATATAATCTGACACTGGGTTTATGAAAACCTTCCTGTGTGTACGTGACAGGGATCCAGCTCAACTTCATGTTTTAACTATGGACTTCAGTGTCAAAGTGCAATCCCGCTGTAAGCAGTTTCCGGAGAATTCAACACTAAATATCATATATTACATTACACAAAACAACAGATTTTGATTCACTGCCATGAGATCTGCTAACTTCTTAAAAACTGGAAAGCTCATTCAGTTAAATTAATGTTTTGTTACTTTTTGAATGCAACAACAAAATGGAATTGAACATTTTAGATTTCCTGGAAGAGTAAAATTATCACATAAAAGTGCCTGATCTTTTTAAAACGAAGGGATTTCTATGTAGAATCTAATTCCAACTTCATTAGTTTAAAATTATCGTTGTAACTTTACAGATGACTGACGATCAGAACTGGGAACTTAAGTTAATTGGATATGGACCATTTGTGTTTGCTGGAGAGCACCTAAATTTAGCTTGACACAGCCAAATGTTCTGCATGTGCACACCAGCAGTTTCTGTATTTGCTGTAAATTGACTGGTGACAGAGCGGTGATGAAGCAATTGTAACAATGCTAGTTTATGTAGGGTGGAAATGTGATTGTTTTTTATTCTTTCAGGTTGAAAGATACCCATTTCCTTGTTGTGCAGGGAAAGCATTCTTGATTTTTGGCCATATTATTTGAGTTCATGATTGTCTTTGCAATGCTTTAAAATGTGACCAAATCAAACAATGTAATCCTATGTTCAGAAAAAAAATACCCAAGATGTTTTTTTTTGCACATCACCACCACTTTGGTGGGGTGGGGGGGGGGAGGGCGGAACTTCACAGTAGATGTTTAACCAAATTCCATACTAAGACAATAATCACTTGTAACAGACTGGTCTGGCTTTCAAAATTGCTCTTGAGATGAGAAAATTCTTCACAACAATTTGCTTTGAGAAGATGTGAATTTTTGCAATTTACAATCCAGTTTAATCTTACCTACTAGGAGAAACGCAAACAGAAACAAAAACAACATATCACAATGCCAAATTAAAAGAATATTATATCTCGAAAAATCACAGACGAGTGTAAAGTGGTTCACTTCTGAAGGTCAAATTTGAAAGCAGAATACAGGGTTACTGGGAGGATTCTTAGTCATGTAGAGAAACAGAGATCTTAGGACCCACATCTATAGACCCCTCAGAATTGCCACACAGGTTGATAGGGTTGTGAAGAAGGCATATGGTATGTTGGCCTTCCCTAGTCAAGGGATTGGGTTCAAAAGCCATGAGGTAATATTACAGACACCAGGAAATCTGCAGGTGCTGGAAATTCAAGCCACACACACAAAATACACAACCTTCGTCAGTGTCTCGGCCCGAAACGTTGACAGTGCTTCTCCCTATAGATGCTGCCTGGCTTGCTGCGCTCCACCAGTATTTTGTATGAGGTAATATTACAGGTCTTTAAATCCCTGGTTAGAGCACACTTGGAATATTGTGCTCGGTTCTGGTCACCTTGTTATAGGAAGGAATGTGGACCCTTTAGAGTAGGGATTCCCAACCATTTTTTTATGCCATGGAGCCTTATCATCAACTGAAGGGTCTGTGGACCCCAGTTTGGAAACCTTTGCTTTAGAGAGAATGCGGAGGAGTTAGACCAGAATGCTGCCTGGATTAGTGGGCATGCCATATGAAGAAAAGTTGAGTAGGCAAGACTTTTCTCTTTGGTGCTAGGGAAGATGAGCAGTGACTTGATAGAGGTGTACAAGAGGCTAAGGGCCATAGTTGAGTGGATTGCTGGAGACTTCTTCCCAGGGAAGAAATAGCTAACATCAGGGGATACAATTTAAAATGACTGGAGGAAAGTCAGAGATAAGTGTTTCTGCACAGAGAGTGGTGGATGTCTGAAATGCCCTGCCAGGGGTGGTGGTAGAGGCAGATACATCAGGGACATTTTAGGAACTCTTAAACAGGCACATAGATAGAAAAATGCAGGGGGTGGGGGGGGGCGGGGTTTGTAGGAGGGACAGGTTAGATTGATCTTAGAGTAGGTTATAAGTTCAGCACAACATTGTGGGCCAAAGGGTTTGTGCTGTACTGTGCTGTGCTTTACAAAGAATCTAACTGTTAAGTTTTATATAAATATCCTTACAACAACAAATGTATAATCTCATCAGTGACCTGTTCAACTGGAAATATTCAGTTGGTCAGAGAGTAGCTCAGAAGAAACTAATTGCTTCAGGACTTAACTTTTCTTCAGAACACTTAAAAATACTGGGGAAGCAGAGAATTGCTCTGAGTTACAAAACATCCTTTCCTTTTTCCATAAGCCAACTGGACCAGCTGGTTAGATCCAGTTATTTTTATCATAGAAACACAAAAGTATATCCACTCACTTGCCTATCACCTCCCTCTGGCGTCCATCCTTCCTTCCCTTTCTCACTTGGTCCACACGCTTCTCCAATCAGACATCTTCTTCAATCTAACATTTATCCCACCTTTCACCTCCCAGCTTTTTGTTTCATCTCCCCTTCCCAATCACCTGGATTCGCCTAACCTCTTCCTCCACCTTCTTGTCCCTTCATTTCCAGCCCTGATGAAAGGTCTTGGTCAAAATGCCAACTGCTTTCATTTCCATAGATGCTCCAAGTCCTGCTGAGTTCCTCCAGCATCTTGTATGTGTTACTTTTTAATATTTGTGTTTGCAAATTTTCAACCTCTGCTGCATTTTTTGTTTTATTTCCGTGGTATAGCTGTCAGTTGCAACTAAAATGCGTTGAAAATTACCTTAGGAAAATAGCCACATCAGTTTTGTTGGTGCTGTATGTTATATGAAAACTCTTTCTTTTAAAAAATTGTTTTTTTTTAATATCTGTAGCATAAATAGTATTGCCACTTTAAGGAATACAACCTCATTCTACATTATTCCCATAAGGGACATTAAATACCATTCTATTGACACTTAAACGTATAATATATTTTTCTGGCTGATTATATTTTGCATTGTCATGAATACACATAAATTAAATGGTTTGGCAATTACTGATAACAAAGGAATTAGATTTGCTAATGAAATTCAAAGAGGTCATGACACCACCTGAGGATAGAACAATAACAATCAGCATGGCTGTAAAGGCACTGAACCTTACCCAGCCGCTAAATAATCTGACAGATGCAACGGGAGACAAACTTATAAATGGGAGCAAGAAATCACACTTACAGAATGGATCAAATTATGACTTCAAATTAGAAGATATGAGTTACTGTGAAATATCAAGCAATGTTGCAGTTGCATAACCAAATGATAAAGGATCAGTGCCTACATTTCTCTGAACTGTTTAAACAGATCAGCAATCTAATAGAATTTGGTAGACAGCAGCTCCAGGCCATGATGGTGTCACATTGATTAAAGGTCATGATCTTTTACTATTATGAGATCAAAGACATTCTGGAAATAAATGTAGTTACAAAATTAGAACAAATTGTTCCAACGTTATTCAGAGGTGAGTGATAACATTCAGCTTGTGTATGCCAGTAATGACTCAGTGAAACGTTATTAAAAATTGACCGCCACCTTTTAAAACATTACGTGAATGCTAATGGTGATGGAGAGCTATTCTTTAGTTGTTTTTAAAAATATTCTCTTTTTAATGGCTGCACTATCATTAACATTAAAATTATGTGCTATTTTTCTCCATTATGGAAGAATTTTTAACTGTGCAAAATTTGACATTTTGTTCTGAATATTCTTGAAATTCTCAGTTGAATAACACCTCCTGGCTTGGTACAAAATAACACTATAATTCTCAAGTTGTAATTCTTTCCTCATGTATTACAGTAGCTGCTGTCAGCTCAAGCAAGCTCATTTTCAGCCAGAGATTGCTCATCTTCTGATCAATACTGAGGCTAATTGGGGTGATAGGTGGCCATATTCAGCAGTTATAAGCAGATTTTGCACGCTATCAATCTCTTGCATTAACAGAGCTATAATGAAGTCAATAAAAGCAGGTGGAAATGGCCTCAACCACATAATACATTCAAGATACTTAATGTGATGTTAGCCAAAAGACAGCAGACAGCGCCCCCCGGAGGTATTGTTTTAAAATCATTTAACCTTGCCTCAAATGACTAAAATATTTATGGTTTTGCAACAGGATTAACAAGGTTTTGTGTGCCATAAGATGATACAGTATTTTTTTGGAGCCCTGTCAGCCCTGGGTGACAGCCAGCACACAACCCTCGTCATCTGAAGGTTCAGTAAATATTCAATGCTGAGGGATTTTCAATGCGTACTGGAAAAAATGTAATTTTGAGAGCAGAAGTTTGGAATTGGCAGGACTGCACTACTGGAAGCTGACATAGACTCAATGAGCCGAGTAATACTTTTGTACCATAACAGCTCTATGATTCCACTCCAAAACTAGACAGCCTTTCACATAACATTTACACTTAGATTCTTTAATTGATGATGCACTGATAAATGCAGTACTTTAAAAAAAACAAGAATTATGCACATGAAGGTGCCCTCAATACAGAAACCACAATAGTCCAGAATTTTCTGAACCACATATTTATTAAAGCATGTTTACAGAAGAAGTTAAATGCAACAAAGTTTGTAAGCTCTAATTTTCCTCATTCTTCAGCTTGACAAATTTAGAGTCAAAGTTACCTGGGAATCCAAGCTGATAAGCTAAAGCTTGAGCATCAGGGCTAAAGAAATGTTGGGCGGGAAATTGAACCAGTGGTCTATCTCCTCAACCAAAGTGACTTCAGAATAATGAAAAAGTACGATTAAATCAATTTTCATCATGCACAGAGAAACAACAGAGGAAAGTTAGATCAGAATACAAAAGAGAGGAGATGAAGGAAATGTGCAAAACAATTTTTGTTTGAACATTTTTAAAAATTACTTCTTAAAAATAGAACAGCACAATTTATTTCCTTTCTGGGTTGGATAAGTTGAATAGTTTTGCAGGAATATAAATAACGAAGTATTCTTATATTATTAATAAAATGCAAAGCTCTTTTGTACTCAAATTGTTGTTTTACTTTAAAATTAATAATGATATGAACATTAAACTCATGCTTATTTCATCAGTAGGTTCTGCACCATTACAGTAAATACACAGAACCTGACAAATAATGTGGTAGAACTTAAACTGTTCAGATTAAGGTCATGGGCAAGGGGAGACACATTATTTGTTTTGTATTAAACATACGATATTGAGATTTTACTGCTAGGTTTTGTTTGAAGTGAGGATCATTAGCTTTCAATTACAGAAATATTGTAAATGTACAATAGCAGCTGAGGTATAATGATATTCAGCACTCCAGAGAACTCCAGGCACACAGAGTACAATAATGGGCAGTAAACCTCATAAAGTAGTACTCCTCTCCTGTATATATCTGCTCTGTATTGAACTGAATGTAGCACAGATTACTATAGAGATCCATGTACTTATTATTTTCTGAAAGCCCACTCTGTATAGTCACACAAACCTTCACAGATTTACACCACTGGTAAAAACCGTGCTAATGACTTAAACTTTGATGAAGTTCAGTAGCTGTTTCACTCACCCAGACGGATCCTCTTGAAAGTGCTTGCAAGTAAAAAGAAATTAATCTTGCAGATTTGCAGATGAACCAAATTTCTTGATCCCAAATTATTTCTATTAAAACAAATAATGCACCATAGGAGCATAGTGATAAGCATAATGCTATTACAAGCAACCTGGATTCAACATTTCTGCTATCTGTAAGGACTTTGTATCTTCTTCCCATGACTGCAAAGGTTTCTTCGAGGTGGTCTGCTTTCTTCCCACATTCTAAAAATGAATGGGTCGGTAGGGTAATTTGTCCTTTGGGTATAATTGTGGTGTGTTTGATCCAGAAAGGCCTGTTGCCATGCTGTATAAAAATAAATAGATTACTTACACTTTGGGGTCATTGACTGAATATATCTCGATCTTAGGTAAGAACTTTCCTCAAGAGAGATTCATCTTCCCATGCATCCAAATATCACAAGGAACTAAAGCAGCACTGGAACCCAGCAGATGGAGACACTGTGCATGAGAGTTGGTGGTAATACCCTCTTCTTCATCTAATGCAATTATAAATGGAATCTTAACTGTAATAAAGATAGTTAAGAGAACAAGATGTAAAATAAATTACAGACCAGATTTACTAAGCAGTATTTTGTGAAATGAACGCACAGAAACATAATCCAACACACTCATGCCTCAGGTCAGTCTAGAAAGCTTAGGTTTAGCTCATGCCTGCTAGGTAAACTAAACATACAGTCTCTTTTTCTTTGGGAGAGTCCAGCAAATAGGGTGCAGAAAAGCTTTATAAAGGAAGTACCACAGTGATCCAAACTATACAGATCGTTCACTTACTGCACTTACTTATCAGCCGGACTGATCTCCAATCCAAAGTACACATAGATCTCCAAAGGGCAACTGGTCTGAAATACAGAAATTCAGGGACCCCACATAGGCACGGAGCCACTTACAGCATGCGCTGTTTCTAAGCTTTGTTGCACAATAATTCTGGGCACCACAAATAATCAGGGCACTCTGGGTTCCACTGCAGAGAGAAAAACAACAACTACACTAAAAAAAATGCTTTTGAGAATGCTGAAATACAACAACAGGCATGTAAACGAAACTGCTATTATTTTTCAATGCTGGAATTAATTATATATTTTTGAATAAAAATAGTTAATTATTAATTACATATTTCCATTATTTGCCTCTGTGAGATAACCAGTTGCAATTGAAGTCACAATTAGTACTTCCCAAAGCAGAGTAGCCTGGGGCTTATTGGTTATGTATTTATTTAATGCTGTTCCTATGTGGGAATAAATGTCTAAATACAGTTATCCATTCTATAACAAGTGGCTATGGTAATTAATTTTAATTGCAGACCATAGGCAGCTCGGCGTTGAGGTTACAATTTAATACATTGAGCTCCAGTGCAGGGACTGGGCACTCCTGTTGCTTCTGCTACGTGATTTCACCTTGGGCCCAAACTTCACCACATCAACTGCCTGTACACTTGCCTGTGTTGAATCATGAGTGATCCAACAGACTGCGTAAATGGCAGGGTGGAACATCAACCTTATTTTAAATTTTCAATCTAGTTAGAATAAAGACCAACTTTTAACCACAACATTATACTTACTGGCTGATATTTAATGCACCTATTTTTGTTTATTAACATAATGCGTGATTATTATGTAATGTTGATGCCCTTGCAGTGTTTTTCTCTTTTAAGGATGGATTTGATCTTGAAAGGTTCTTAATGGTCCTCAAGAAAATTACATTTATCATACATTTTATCATTTACGTTTATCTTGATAAATGTAATTTTGCTGGAGAGAAATTTAACAAGTTCTTCTGCAGTAAATGTTGTAATAGCACCATCTACAGGCAAAAGCATTGAGCAGCATGAAAGGAGTTGTGGCAGGGGTAGATAGGGGAGGTGTCAAAAATTAAATTGATGCAAATACCAATTCTTTGCAATATCACTACAAAGGACCCCATCCCAATGGCCCACCATTTTGTGCTTGTTTACATTCCTTAAAGTATTTTCAAAGCACATGAAGGACCATCGTCCCTGATACCCTCTGCTCCAAATTGTCTCACCTCACTGTGCCACCTGACATCTGCGATTGGATTTACAGCTTCCTGAACAACAGAAGTCAGCAGGTAAGGATGGGACAGGTCACCTCGGATACTCGAATCACCAACACCGGCACCCCCCAGGGGTGTGTCCTCTCTCCACTGCTGTTCTCCCTCTACACCAATGACTGCACCTCCTCCAACCCCTATGTGAAGCTTTTGAAGTTTGCAGACGACACCACCGTCATCGGACTCATCCAGAACAGTGATGAGTCTGCATATCGACAGCAGGTGGACCAACTGGCACTCTGGTGCAGTCAGAACAATCTGGAGCTGAACACGCTCAAGACAAAGGAAATGATAGTGGATTTCAGGAGACATTCCCCCCGTTATGTCCCCCCTCAAAGTCCTCAGCAGCCCTGTGTCCACCGTGGAGAACTTCAGGTTCCTGGGAACCACCATCTCTCAGGATCTGAAGTGGGAGCAGAACATCAGCTCCATCCTGAAGAAGGCCCAGCAGCGGATGTACTTCCTGCGGCCCTTGAGGAAATATGGTCTGCCTCAGGAATTGCTGCTGCAGTTCTATACTGCAGTCATTGAGTCTGTCCTGTGCACCTCCATCACTGTGTGGTTTGGAGCCGCCACCAAGCAGGATAGAACCAGACTACAGCGCACAGTGAGGACTGCCGAGCGCATCATTGGAGCCTCCCTGCCCTCTATTGTGAACCTGTACTCTTCCAGGTTGAAGAAGAGGGCGGGGAACATCATTAAGGATTCCTTCAGATCCCTCCAGACCAAGACTAATAGGCACTGGAGAAGTTTTTTCCCTACTGCGGTCATTTTGCTGAACAGTTAACTTCCAGTTAACTGTCGGCTAACTATTACTTGGATTGCACTACCTGTATGTATAATCTATATTTTCATTTATATTTATCATTATTGTTGTTATGAGCAGAGAGACAACATCTGCCGGAAGTAAATTCCTTGTATGTGCACAGGTACTTGGCGATTAAAGTCTGATTCTGATTCTGATTATATGTAACTGGCAATTTTAAGCTTCAAGATCGGTTAAAAGTAATTTCCAGTACACAAGTGTAAAGGAGAATGAAATAATTGTTACTCCAGATCAGATGCAGGACAAAAATAAGAAATCACAACAGATAAAGAACACAAAAATAATAAGTAAATGTAAATACATAAGATCGGCTTGTACACATGGATTGATTGTATGTCCATAAAGTGACTCTAGGCACAGGAGTGTCTGTATATAAGATGACATTGACAGGAAATTATAAAGTTATTTATATTCCCGGTGGATGTTGGTCCACGTCCTCCTGTTGTGCTTAGTTGTCAGAGCGGAGGAGCAACACCTTATATTCTGTCTGGGTAGCCTCCAACCTGACGGCATGAATATTGATTTCTCTTTCTGGTAAAAAAAATCACACCCCCTCTCCTCTTGTTCTATTTCCCACCTTGACCTTTTATCTTTCTCCTATGGTCCACTCTCCACTCCTATCTGATTTCTTCCTCTTCATCTCTTTATCTTTCCAACTCACCTGGCTTCACCTATCACCATCTAGCTATCCTCGTTACCCTCCCCCAATCCTTTTATTCTGGCATCATTCCAATTCCTTTCCAGTCCTGAAGAAGGGTCTCTGCCCAAAATGTCAACTCTTATTCATTTCCATAGATGCTGCCTGACTTGCTAAATTCCTCCAGCACTTTGTGTGTGTTGCTTTGGATTTCCAGCATCTGCAGACTTCCCCATGTTTCTAAAGTTGTGGTGGTAGGGGGTGTGACACACTCATCAGAGATACAAAATAGTATATGGGGAGGGGTTAAGATCAGGAAGAGTCTTGTCATTATTCCGAGGTTCCTCTGTTGCTGTTGTGCAGAGGTTCCTGGGGATTGTGCTGGGGCCAAATTAGCATATGAGATCAAACAAAATCGAGCACAAACTTGTTCCACACAGTCTGAGATCACACCATCCTTTGTGTCAGTCTTAAAAATGTTGCATAAGAAGCTTTCCTGTCCAGAAAACTGAATATACCCTCCAGAGAGAAATGACTCGAGTTTCCTCTAGCTGCAACTATTCAAGGAAGTTCTAAGTTTTTTTTTAGAACTACACAATAAAAATAATTTTTAATTCAGAAGTAGCAGACTAGTGTTTTCCATCATGTTTAGCAAATGGTTTGTATGGGTTTTCTTGAAGATATTTGAATTATTGAGGAACTTGGTGAACTGAATAGACTGACTTAACAATTCTCTAAATAAAACTTAAACTAACTATTTAAACTATGCCAGCTAAATTATATCAAGGAATATATTTTGGTACAAAACATCTTTTGAGAACTTATCTTCTGGAATACTTGCTGTTTGCAATCACTTACATAGAAACATAGAAAATAGGTGCAGGAGTAGGTCATTTGGCCCTTCGAGCCTGCACCGCCATTCAGTATGATCATAGCTGGTCATCCAACTCAGAACCCTGTACCTGCTTTCTCTCCATACCCCCGATCCCTTTAGCCACAAGGGCCATATCTAACTTCCTCTTAAATATAGCCAATGAACCAGCCTCAACTGTTTCCTGTGGCAGAGAATTCCACAGATTCACCACTCTCTGTGTGAAGAAGATTTTCCTCATCTCGGTCCTAAAAGGCTTCCCTTTATCCTTAAACTGTGACCCCTCATTCTGGACTCCCCCAACATCGGAAACAATCTTCCTGCATCTAGCCTTTAGAATCCCTTTAGAATTTTATACGTTTCAATAAGATCTCCCCTCAATCTTCTAAATTCTAGTGAGTATAAGCCTAGTCGATCCAGTCTTTCTTCATATGAAAGTCCTGCCATCCCAGGAATCAATCTGGTGAACCTTCTTTGTACTCCCTCTATGGTAAGAATGTCTTTCCTCAGATTAGGGGACCAAAACTGCACACAATACTCTAGGTGCAGTCTCACCAAGGCCTTGTACAACTGCAGTAGAACCTCCCTGCTCCTGTACTCAAATCCTTTTGCTATGAATGCCAACAAACCATTTGCCTTTTTCACCGCCTGCTATACCTGCATGCCCACCTTCAATGATTGGTGTACAATGACACCCATGTCTTGTTGCACCTCTCCTTTTCCTAATCGGCCACCGATCAGATAATAATCTGTTTTCCTGTTCTTGCAACCAAAGTGGATAATCTCACATTTATCCACATTAAATTGCATCTGCCATGAATTTGCCCACTCACCTAACCTATCCAAGTCACCCTGCATCCTCCTCACAGCTAACACCGCCGCCCAGCTTCATGCCATCCACAAACTTGGAGATGCTGCATTTAATTTCCTCGTCTAAATCATTAATATATATTGTAAACAACTGGGGTCCCAGCACCGAGCCTTGCAGTACCCCACTAGTCACTGTCTGCCATTCTGAAAAGGTCCCGTTTACTCCCACTCTTTGCTTCCTGTCTGCCAACCAATTCTCTATCCACATCAATACCATACCCCCAATACTGTGTGCTTTAAGTTTGCACACGAATCTCCTGTGTGGGACCTTGTCAAAATCCTTTTGAAAATCTAAATATACCACATCCACTGGCTCTCCGCTATCCACTCTACTAGTTACATCTTCAAATATTTCTATAAGATTTGCCAGACATGATTTTCCTTTCACAAATCCATGCTGACTTTGTCCGATGATTTCACCTCTTTCCAAATGTGCTGTTATCACATCCTTGATAACCGACTCTAGCATTTTCCCCACCACCGATGTCAGACTCCAGTCTATAACTCCCCGGTTTTTCTCTCCCTCCTTTTAAAAAATTTTTTTACATTAGACATTACAGCCTCAAATTAGATTGATTATTGTATAGTTTTTTACTCTACAAACATCACCTAAAAGTAATTTAAAATGCATTATTTCATGCTAGCAATCACTTTCAACTATAAAGTTGCATTCATGAAATTGGCCTGGCCTCTTTCTTGTGATGAAGGCAAGCCAGCACAGGCCAGCTCAGCATACCAGTAGGAAAATGGCTGAGAAGTCAGCATCAAACGGGGCTGCAAAAAGTGTTGTTGCTCACACCTCCAACAATCAGAGTGTAAATGTCTTCCCTGCTCGAGTTTTCCCTGTTGCTCTGGTTTCCACTCACATTCCAGTTAGGTGCTGTTTGATTGGCTAATTGATGCCTGTAAATTGCCTGCAGTGAAAATGGATAGGAAAAGAATCAGAGGAGAGTTAATCAGTGGCTGAAAGAGAAAAGGTTACAAGGAAATAGGTGGAGTGATGGAATCCTTTGTGAGCCAGTAGTGACTCAAAGGGCTGAATGGCACCATTCCCAAAAAAAAGAGATATGAAAATGTTTGCAACTAGAGTACTAAGAAACTAATACTCACCACGGTCTTCTGCTGCCTAGTTGAGGTAACACGTCTGATATTTTCTAAGCAATTAAACACAACTAAAAATGTAATTGTCCTTACAATACTAGTTTCCAACCTTACTGCCTTTGGGGTGGAAATGACAACCATTGTTGAAACACCTCATAAAGAAGGAACAAATCAAACAACTCTGTGACTTTATTTATTATTTTAGAGAGCACTCTCAGTCGCCACTGGCAGCTTCAGAACTTAATTCTAACTGCTTTGTGCTCAGAAGCTATTAAAAGGCAAACAGAAAATCAGAATCAGGTTTGTTATCTGTGGCACATTGTCATCAAATTTGTTTTTTTGGTGCCAATGCAGTGAAGTAAAAAAAAATAAAATAAAGATTAGTGCATTAGAGGAATAGTGAGCTTGTGTTCAGGGGCCTTTCAGAAATCTGATGATAGAGGGGAAGAAGCTGTTGCTAAAATGTTGAGTGTATGTCTTCAGGCTCCTGTACCTCCTCCCTGATGGTGTCAATGAGAAGTGTGTCTGTCCTGGATGGTGAGGGTCCTCCATAGTGGGTGCCACCTTCTTGAGGCACTGCCCTCTGAAGATGTCCATATTTGTGGGTAGTCTTGTGCCTGAGTCTATAGCCCCGTGCAGCATCTTCCCATCCTGTGCTTTGGAGCCTTCATACCAGTTAGAATGCTCTCCATGGTACATCTGCAGAAATTCGCTAGAGTCTTTGGTGGTGTACCAGATCTCCTCAAATACCTGATGAGGTATAGCCACAGTACATAAATGACTGGTCACTCATTAGGTAAAACCATGCCACTGCCTATGGAAGCTTCACATCTTACCTGGACCTCTCTGTTGAACAATATACTTGTGGGCTCAGGTTTTCCAAGGGTGCCAGCTCGGAGATGTATGAAATGTTGCAGCAAATCCTCTGACCTTGCTTGTGGTTGAACTATTATCTCTCTACAGAGCATCTACCCTCCCCTCCCCCCACTTGCTCCAGCAAAAGCAAAATGCCCCCTCACCACCCTCAGCATGCAAGTAATAAAGCTCCCAAAGAGACCTGGATCTAGAATCCATCAAAAAAAACCACTGTGCATCCTAACACTTCAGTATCTCCCATTAAATCCCACTAAAGTGGCATTTTGGCAAAAATACATACACCAGGGCTTGATATCTGCAAATAGGAATTAGTGCCAGGATTATAATGTGCTAGTGATAGACTAGCATCTAAATTAACCCTCACAATATCGCTTATCGAGGAGCAAAGCAGGCCAATGATTATTGTAACCTGTCAGGCAGGAAATTGACAGAATAGTAACAGTTGAATTAACCCCAGTCTTGCAGCCACAAGGGCAGCATGGTTTGAAGCTCAGAGACAAGTGGACAGGTATTCAAAAAGAGATTAGCTTGATTTGTCACAGGTACACCAAAACATTGAAATATATATCATATGTGTCAAAATTGAATTGAATTGAATGGACTGTATTTCTTACATCCTTCACATACATGAGTAAAAATGTTTATGTTATGTCTCCGTCTAAATGTGCAATTTATAGTAATTTGTAATAAATAGTCGCAGTCAAAACATACGCTAGGAGTATCCCATAAGTGTCACCATGCTGCTGGCCAACATAATATGCCCACAACTTACTAACCCTTATTAGTCATACATTGTTGAAATGTGGGAGGAAACTTCATTAAAAGAGAATGCACAAACTCCTTGCAGACAGCAGGGTGAACTGAACCCGATCACTGATTGCTAGCGCTGTAATAGCATTATGATAACCGCTACGGTTCTGTGCTGCACCCAACTTAAGGCCACCTATCCTAATTTATAGATTTTCCATGATAAATTTCTCCATCTACATTTATAATAGAAATATGTATTCAAACTTATACCTCCATTAAAACATCGGTTGCATTGAAGCTGGTTTTTGACATTGGGCCCATGGAGGTGGTGATAACTCAACATCCCTTGTCATTTTTTCACCAAGATGATCTTTAAAACCTGGACTTTTGCATTTCTGCTACTAATTGTTCTCTGCTGTAGTATAAGAATATTGTTATTGATAGAATGGATTTAGCCTTTCTTAAAGAAATGTATTATCACTAAAATGAGGTCTACAGAAGCCTGTCTCACATGACATCTAGAAAGCAGGGAAGCTTCCAAGCCCTGATGCAATCACGTAGGAAAATTGAAATGACACTCTTAATTAAATTACATTAAGCCTTAAATCTTAGCCAGCAAGTTTCTCCTTCACTCTGGCCCTTTTCCAAATGAAGCTCGCTCCAGGTTAAAATTATGCTTCAAATTGGAATTTCATCAGCTATTGATATATTCCAAGCCAAGCTTCTGGGATCACAGTTGCCAAAGGAATTCTAAATAATTTAACACTTATTTCTGATGCCATGATTAGTAACTCACATATTAGTTTGTTAAGAACATTCATAACATGAACGTGAAGTAACTTCTGTTTTCCACCCATAACAGCAGTAAGGTTCGAAGCTGAGAAAGCATTTAAAGGATGATAGGGACGACCAGTGGATCTGCAGAGAAACATCAACTAGGGGCAATGAGTTGTTAACTCGAGTCCTATTATGTAAGGCAAAAGGAGCATCGGAAGTCTAAACAACACGCACAACATGCTGGAGGAACTCAGCAGGTCGGGCAGCATCCGTGGAAACCAACAGTCGTTTCAGGCCGAGACCCTTCGTTAGGACTGGTGAAGGGTCTCGGCCCGAAACGTTGACCGAGTCCTGGACCAGGGTCTCGGCCCGAAACACCGACTGGAGTCCTGGCCAAGGGTCTCGGCCCAAAACACTGCCTGGAGTCCTGGACAAGGGTCTCGGCTCAAAACACTGCCTGGCCAAGGGTCTCGGCCCAAAACACTGCCTGGAGTCCTGGCCCAGGGTCTCGGCCCGAAACACTGCCTGGAGTCCTGGCCCAGGGTCTCGGCCCGAAACACCGACTGGAGTCCTGGCCCAGGGTCTCGGCCCGAAACACCGACTGGAGTCCTGGCCAAGGGTCTCGGCCCGAATTGCTGACTGTTTGTTTCCACGGATGCTGCCCGACCTGCTGAGTTTCTCCAGCGTGTTGTGCATGTTGCTTTAACCCCAGCATCTGCAAAGCATTTTGTGTTTTCGAAGTCTAAACAATGAGTTTGATCTTACCTAATGATCTAATAAATAGTTTTGAGTTGTGAATTTCCAGAAAGCCAACATTTTATTACTTGCCTGTTGTCAATAAAGATGCAATGGGAAAGGTGAAGCGGAAACTATTTACCCATAAAACCAGGAGGAAAAGCAGTTCTGAAAGTCTCAAGTTAGGCTATATATTTTTTCTGATACATTTTCCAATGCCTGAGAACTGAAGCATAGAGTCCCAGAGGGAAAACAAAACAGAAAAACCCTGCCAGCTTGTCAGTGAATCAATGCGAGTAGCAGAGCAATACATATATTAGTTGTGGAAAAATGAAATAACGCACATCACAAATGCTACAGATCCACAAGGTTAATGTTTCCCTACCTGGTGGTGCATCTTTCTGTTAGAATGTAAGCATGCACTTGCACACTACTCAAGTATCTTAAGTGGAAAAACAGTTATAAAGGCTGCATTACATATATATTTTCACATCCACTAAGTAAGAGAAGGTGAAACATTTAATTCTTCTGGTCTGAGCGTTACCCACTAAATAATAAAATTGGCATTTCTCATGTTAATAATATTCATTAATCAAAAGGAAGCTATCCTAAAAAAATCATCTTTGAGCCACTACTCAAGTTGTTTTCATCACGTAGTCTGGGTGGTTCCATTTTTCTGTAGGTTTACAATGATCAAATACCTGTAACTTCCTTGATTTTTCAGTTTTCAATGATGAAGGTTGCAGCCTTTCTCGAGTACATGCCAAGTCATTAATATATTAATGAAAGCTGTATAGTTGTATAAAATTCTTCATCTCATTTTCCTTCAGGGAAAAAAATTATCGTACAGGAAATGGTAGGTTGAAATGAGAAGACACCTAATGCAAAGTACAGCTAACTTTTAACATTTTCTTTCCTAGTATTTTTATAGAACTTTTCTTTCAAAAGGAAAAATTCATTCCCAACAATTGCGAGCAACAAACTTCCAACTTCCCTTTAATTTCATGCCAATGGTACCTGCTGGAAATCTCCAGGAAACATAACATAGAACACAGAAACATAGAAATCCTATAACACGATACAGGCCCTTCGGCCCACAATGTTGTGCCAAACATGTACTTACTTAAGAAATTACCTGGAGTTACCTATAGCCCTCTATTTTTCTAAGATTCACATACCCATCCAAGAGTCTCTTAAAGGAGCATATTGTATCCGCCTCCACGTCCGTCGCCGGCAGCCCATTCCGTGCACTTACTGCATAAAAAAACTTATCCCTAACATCTCATCTGTACCTACTTCCAAGCACCTTAAAAGCTGTGCCCTCTCACGTTAGCCATTTCAGCCCTGGGAAAAAGCCTCTGACCATCCACACGATCAAGGCCTCAAACATACAGTGAGGCCTTTGTGTTTTGCATCGAGAATGTGCTGGAGGGCAGCCTGTAATTGTCAGCACACTTCCGGGGTGCCCACAGGTTACCAAACCTAACTTGTACATCTTTGGAACATGGGAGGAAACCCACACGGTCTTGGGGAATACAAGCTCCTTACAGGCAGGGATGGGAATTGAACCTCAATCAGTGATTGGTGGCATTGTAAAGGGACTGTGCTAACCACTACACTACAGTGCCACCCCTACTCTGACACTATCCCCTTCCTTGCAGTGCAGTGGATGGCCTTCACTCTGGGAAAGAAAGAACACATTGCGTTGTGGATACATGTAATCCCCCGAGCAGAATTTTGTGTTCCATTTCTAGAACATAGAACAGTAAAGAACAAGACAATGTTCTGCCAATCTAATTTAAAGCTTAACTAAACACAATGACAATATTCCTTCATTTTCTACACATTCATCTGTCTATCTAAGAGCTTCCTAAACAATTCTATCATATTTACTTCATCAGCATCACTGGCAGTGCATTCCAGACACCACCATTTTGTGTGTGTTTAAAAAAAATTCTTGCTTCGCATATCCTCTTTGAACTTGCTCCCTCTCACCTTAAATGCTTGCCTTCTAATGTTAGACATTTAAACTGTGGGGAAAAAGATCAGCGTTGTCTATTCTATGCTTCTCAATCTTATAAAGCTCTATCAAGTTTTCCCCTCAGCCTCCTCTGCTCCAGCGAAAACAACACAAATTTGTCTAACCCATAGCACATGCCCTCTAATGCTGGTAAACCTATTCTGCACCATCTCAAAACCCTTACATCCTTCCTATAATGGGGTGACCAAAACTAAACACAATACTCCAGGGACAGAGTTTTATTAAAGCTGCAATGTAACTTCCTCACTCTTGAATTCAGTGCTTCAACTGATAACGGCAAGCATGCCATGTGACTTCATTACTACCCTATCAACTGTGCAGGCACTTTCAGGAAGCCATAGACTTGGACCCACAAGGTCCCTGTCTACATCAATATTCTTCAGGATGTTGCCATTAGTGTTGTAAGTTACCTTTCTGCCAAACTATATCAATCAAACCATTCTGAAATTTTCTGCAACCTTATTGAATTCCCTGGATCAAAGCTAAGACTCAGGAAATTAACTGGAAGTGAAGGAGCCTTTCAATGAAAATAAACAGATTGTAAATCCATAAGACTAGATCCTTGTGAAATACATCATGTGAAAGGCAGTAGGAAAATGCCATCTACTGCTAAAGATGGAGCTTACAAGTTTGTCAGTAAATAGCAAAACAAATGTACTTCACAGGAATCTGTCTTGCACTTGAAAATCCCTTGTAAGCTTCTGATTTGTCCTAGCAAAAATTGCAAGCTTAGTTCTCCTAACACTTCCCTGAAAAGTCACACTCTGCTATTGTACGACAAGTATTTTGTGGCCATCAGAAACCATCCATGTAAATTGTTTTCATAGCTTGGATGCAGAATGGTGAAGCTCTGGCAGAGCCTTAAACTGAAATCTATGTCAAAAACAAGAGTTTAGTCAAGGAGATACAAAACCACTGTCTGTGCTCTCACGGCTGAAAAAATCCTTCAAAAATCATTGTACTCTGGCATGGTGCCAGAGGACTGGAAAATTGCAAATGTTACTCCACCCTTCAAGAAAGGAGGAAGGCAGCAGAAAAGAAATTATAGACCAGTTAGCCTGACCTCAGTGGTTGGGAGGATGTTGTAGTCAATTGTTAAGGAAGAGGTTATGGAGTACTTGACAACACAGGACAAGATAGGACAAAGTCAGCATTGTTTCCTTAAGGGAAAATCCGGCCTGATAAACCTGGTGGAATTCTTTGAGGAAATTACAAGTAGGATAGATAAAGGGGATGCAGTGGATGCTGTATATTTGGACTTTCAGAAGGCCTTTGACAAGGTGCCACACATGAGGCTGCTTACCAAGTTAAGAGCCCATGGTATTACAGGTAAGTTACTAACATTGTTAGAGCATTGTCTGATTAGTAGGAGGCAATGAGTGAGAATGAAAGGATCCTTTTCTGGTTGGCTGACATTGACTAGTGATGTTCCACAGGGGTGGTTTTGGGACCACTTCTTTTTATGCTGTATATAAATGACATAGATGGAATAAATAGCTTTGTTGCCAAATTTGTCAATGATACAGAGATCGGAGGAGGGGCTGGTAGCATTGAGGAAACAGGTAGGATGCAGAAGGACTTTAAACAGATTAGGAGAATGGGCAAGAAAGTGGCAAATGAAATACAATGTTGGAAAATGCACGGTCATGCACTTTGGTAGTAGAAATAAGTGTACAGACTATTATCTAAATGGGGAGAAAATCCAGGAATCTGAGATGCATCTGGACTTGGGAGTCCTTGTGCAGAACACCCTGAAGGTTAACTTGCAGGTTGAGTGAGTGGTGAGGAAGGCAAACGCCATGTTAGCATTCATTTCAAGAGGTCCAGAGTGCAAGAGCAAGGAGGCACTGGTGAGGTCTCACCTTGAGTATTGTGAACAGGTTTGGCCCCTCATCTTAGTAAAGATGAACTGGCATTGGAGAGCGTCTAGAGGAAGTTATCATGCGAGGAATGGTTTGATGGCTCTGGGGCTGTACTCGCTGGAATTCAGGAGGAAGAGGGAGGATCTCATTGAAATCTTTTGAATGTTGAAAGGCATAGACAGAGTAGATGTGAAAAGGAGGTTTCCCATGATGGGAGAGTCTAGGACAAGAGGACACAGCCTCAGGATAGAGGGGCACCCTTTCAAAACAGAGATGCGGATAAATTTCTTTAGCCAAAGGATGGTGGCATTTGTTGCCACATGCAGCTGTGAAGGCCAGGATGTTGAGTGTATTGAAGGCAAAGCTGTGAAGTGGATCTAGGAATCAAATGCCTAGTTATGTTTCACCTTCATTACTCCTGGCATTGCCTGTGATCAAGGGCAGCACAGTAGCACAGCGGTTAGTGTTAACACTGTAACAAAGCCAGTGGCCCGGGTTCAATTCCACCACTGTCTGTAAGGAATTCTCATCACCCGGGTACTCGTTTCCCCCTACGTTCCAAAGCTCTATGGGTTAGTAGGTTTAACTGGTCACATGAGCGTAATTGGGCAGCATGGGCTCATTGGATTGGAGGGCTTGGTACATACTTTATCTATAAATTTTTAAAAAAAATAGCATAACGTCTATCTACGATGTATTCTTAATGCTTTGAAGCTAGGAATTAGGAAAAAATTTAAGGCTATTGGAACAAGTACAAAGATAATTGAAAAGGTTAGACTTTACCTCATGAGGGCTTGAATGCAATGCGATGGGATTTCTGTTCAGCTCTGGTTGGATTGTGTCTTGTGAACAGCATTTATTTCCATCACAGTCGCTAGTGGGGAGTACAACTCATTGGTGAAATACTAAGTCATAAGAGGTTGAGCTTACATGGATCAACCATGCAGTCCCTTGAGTACATTAATTCAGGCGCAAGTATTTGGAGTAGTTAAGATTAGGGTTTCATTTGTGGGGGTGGGGAGAAATTTAGTTCCTTTTCCAGAGTAATTGGGAGGATGGTGGAGGGGGTTTGAAGGGGAAAGACCATAAAAGGCATGAGGTCCTTAAAGTTAATATTTGTCATTCATGAGTGACTGCAGGATGAACTTGACCACAGAAAAGGTGGTGAAAATATGTGACTCTTGCCCAGATAGTGAACCGGAGATAATAACTCTGTTAGGTTAAGGTCTGTTAGCAAAAAGAATTAGGAACCACGATGAGTGAAGGTAGTGGAAACACAAATGAGAAATGACTGATGTACAGGCTACACCAATGTCACTCGGGAAATTCAGACATTTATTCTCACCAATTTATAAGTTCTCAGCCTCTCAATAATACTATTGACTATCAGAATGGAAGAATCTGAGAATCTGAGAGAACTCTACTGAAAGTGCATGATGTTTAACAGGTTTAAACTGTGCTTGGGGTCTTCAGGTGTGATCATCTCTCAGGACCAGAGAGAAAGGTAGGGTGAAATGAATTAGATGTGATCCCTGCTACTAAGCAGTCAGACAGTCTCAGCAAGAAACAATCTGTTGGTGGGATAAGCAGCATCCGTGGCAGGAAAGGAACTGTTGACATTTCAGATTGAAACCTTGCATCAGCACTCCCACAGGCAGCCTCAGGCCTGGTGAGTAGTTGTATGTCAAGACTAATTACAGTGGGCTGGCTAGTTGGGCAGATAGACAGAGGGTCCAAGTATGTTGCTAGTAATATTTTTCCCTCTGTTTGTATTGTGCTAGTGTGCTGAGAGTGGCTTCCGATTCAGTGGTATGTTTCTTGTGTGAGATGTGGGAACTTTGGGAGAACTCCAGTCTCCCTGATAATGACAACTGCACAAATTTTTCTGAGCTGCTGCTCCTTAGAGACCATGTTAAAGAACTGGAGCTGCAAACGGACAACCCTTGGTTCACACAGTGAAAATGAGGAGGGTATAGAGAGGAGCTACAGGGAGGTCACTCTTTTTCTGTCACTCCTAAGTTGCAGGAGGCAGGTACCTGGGTAACTGTCAGGAGAGGGAAAGGGAGCAAGTAGCCAGTGCAGAATAACCCTCAATAATAGTATACTGCTTTGGATACTGTTGGGGGGGGGGGGGAGACAACCTACTGGGGAGAAGACATAGCAATATGATCTCTGGCACTGAGTCTGTCTCTGTGGCTCAAAAGGGAACAGGGGAGAAGAGGAATGCAGTCATGACAGGAGATTTCATAGTCAGGGGAGCAGATGGGAGATTCTGTGGGTGTGGAAGAGACTCCCAGAAGGTACGTTTCCTCCCAGGTGCCAGGGCTGTCACCCATCCGGTCCCCAGCATTCTAAAGTGGAGGGGGAACTGCTGAAAGTTGTGGCACGTATTGGGATCAACGACATAGATAGGAACAGGGAGGAGGTCATGAAAAGAGAATATAGGAAGTTAGGTGGAAAGCTGAATAGCGGGACCTCCAGGGTAGTAATCTCTGGGTTGCTGCATGTGCCACTAGCAAGTGAGAGTAAGAACAGTATGATTTGGCAGATGAATGTGGGGCTGACAGAGTGGTGAGGGGGCAGGGTTTTAGACTTCCGAGTCATTGGCATCACCTCTGGGGAGGCATGGCCTGTACAAAAAGGGCTTGTTACAGAAAAGGTTACACCTGCACCTGAGAGGGACTAATATCGTTGCAGACAGGTTTTCTAGCACTGTTGGGGAGGGTTTTAAATAATTTGGCAGAGAGTAAGGAACCAGAATGATCGGGCTGAGGATAGGGCAGTTGGTATACAACTAGATACAGTGTGTGGTGAGACCGTGAGGAAGGACAGGCAGATGATAAGGCAGAATTGCAGTCAGCGGGATGAATTGAAGAGTAGCAGTAGGTAGCACAGTGGTTAGCACAATGATTTACAATACTGATGACCTGGGTTCGATTCCCGCCACTGCCTCTAAGGAATTTGTACATTTGCCCTGTGACTGGGGTTTCCGCCGGGTACCCCAGTTTCCTCCCAAAGCTGGCCAAAGTTGATTGGAAGTGGGCACCAGTAGGGATGACAGCAGAACAGCAATGGTGGGAGTTTCTGGGAACAATTCAGAAGTAACAGGAAAGGGACATCCCAAAGATGAAGAAACATTCTAATGGGAGGATGAGACAACCATGGTTGACATGGGGAATCAAAGGCAAGAGAGGGCATATGAAATAGCAAAAATTAGTGGGAAGTTAGAGGATTGAAAGCTTTTAGAACCCAACAGAAGGCAACTAAAAAGCCATAAATTGAGAAAAGATGAAATATGAAGATAAGCTAGCCAATAATACAAGAGATACTGTATAAAGAGCAAAAGAGAGACAAGAGTGATTATCGGACACTGGAAAATAATGCTGGAGATGTAGTAATGGAGGACAAAAAATTGGCAGATGAACTTGAGTATTTTGCATCAGTCTTCACTTTGGAAGACAGTAGCGGAATGGCAGAAATGTGAGCGTCAGGGATAGAAGTGAATGTTGCTGCTATTACTAAGGTGAAGTGGCTTGGGAAATGTCTGAAGCCACAAGAACCAGGTGGACTGCACCCCAGGGTTCTCAAAGAGGTTGCTGAAGAGTTGTGGAGGCAATAGTAATGATATTTCAAGAATCACTGGAGGACTTTGCAAATGTCACTTCTCTCACTGAGGCTGTAATATCTAATGAAAGCTCTTTCAAAGAAGCACAAGAAAGGTAATTATCGGCCAGTTAGGCTGACTTCAGTGGTTGGAAAGATGTTGGGAGTCCATTATTAAGGACGAGATTTCAGGGTACTTGAAGACACATGATAAAATAGGCCAAACTCAGCATGGTTTCCTGAAGGGGAAAAGCTGCCTGATAAATAGGTTGTAATTCTTTATGAAAATACCAGACAGGATAGACAATGGAGAGTCAGCCAATCTTCTATCCATGCTAGTATCTTCCCTTGGGCTCTTGCTAAGTAGCTTTTGATAAGGTGCCACACATAAGGCTACTTAACAAGAGCCTGAGGAAAGATACTAGCATGGATAGAAGATTGGCTGATTGGTAGGAGGCAAACAATGGGAGTAAAGAGGACCTTTTTTGGTTGACTAGTGGTGTGCTGCAGGGTTAAGATTACTTCTTTTCACATTATTTATCAATGATGGATGAAGGGATTGATGGCTTTGTGGTCAAGTCTGCAGATGATATGAAGATAGGTAGAGGAGCAGGTAGTGTTGAGGAAGCAAGGTGTCTGCAGAAGGACTTAGGTTGGAAGAATGGGGAAGACGTGGCAGATGGAATATGGTGTCGGGAAATGTATGGTCATGCACTTTGGTGGAAGGAATAAAGGCATAGACCATTTTCCAAGTGGCGAGAAAATTCAAATATCAAAGATGCTGAAGGACTTCGTTGTCCTTGTGCAGAATTTCCTAAAAGATTAACTTGCAGATTGAGTAGAGGCAAGTGCAATGTTAGCATTCATTCTGAAAGGGCTAGAATATAGAAGCAAGGATTTAATTCTGAGGCTTTATGAGACATTGGTCAAACTTCACTCAGAGTACTGAGAGCAGTTTTGGGCCCCTTATCTAAAAAAGGTGTGTGGGAATTGGAGAGGGGCCAGAGGAGGCTCACAAGAATGATCCCAGAAATAAAGGGGCTAACACATGAGGCTCATCTGATGGCTCCGGGCCTGTACTCACTGGAGTTTATAAGAATGAGGGAGAAATCTCATTGAAACCTTCTGAATTTTGAAATGTCCATATAGAGTGGATGCGGAGAGGATGTCTCCTATATTTGGAGAGTCTAGGATCAGAGAGTACAGCCTCAAAATAGAGGGATGGAAGTCATTGCCACAGATGGCTGTGCAGGACAAGCCATTAGGTATATTTAAGAAGTTTGATAGATTCTTGATTAATGAGGACATTAATTCTTGATTAATAAAGGTTACAGGGAGAAGCAGGAGAATAGGGATAATAAATCAACCATGATGGAATGATGAAGCAGGCTTTGTGGGCCAAGTAGTCTAATTCAGCTCCTGTCTTATGGTCTAATACGCCAAGTCAATAGACTTGTCATTCTCAACTCTAATGGACACAGAAATATAGCAGATCAAAATATACATTCTTTTTGAGAGTTTTCTAATCTTTCTGTTAGTATCTCTAATGGAAAAATGTAAGACTTGTTAAATTCCAATAAACTTCACAAGATTCAGTGGGGGCAGAGTTAAGTGACCAATGAGATCCTCAGACTGTTGCACACAGGGCAACTACTAAACCAACCAGCACAGCTATTAAACTGAATGAACTGACTGTTGTCCAGCAATTTTCCTTGACAGAGAAGATCTTAGACATCCATTTCAGTCAGTCCAGTCACAAAGCCCTAACAGTACATTGCAACACATAGTGAAGATACTATAAGATAGGTTTGAAGTAGTACCTAAGTAGCGCAAAAAGAGATTTTTTTTAAAAATGACGTAGTTTACATATGTTTATTATCCATTCAGAAATCTGATGGTGGTAGGGAAGAAGCCCTTGAGTGTGTGCCTCCAGGCTCCTATGTGTTATCAATGGGACTTGGGCATGTCATATGTGATGGAGGTCCTCCATGACAGAAGCTGGGAGGCTAGTACAACTTGGCAGAATATTCCACACATCCATTACTTTTCTGAGTATGGGAAAGAATTTGCACATTTGTCCTGCAGGTGAGGGAAAATAGGGAAAGGAAGTGATCGAGCAAGGAGAATGAGAAAGTTAGCATTACTCTGTCGCAGCTTCAACAATTGGATTTGATATTGCCTATGTGAGTCACGCACGTGGGTACTCTAGCTTCCTCCCCCATCCCACAAGTGCACCAGCTGGCAGGTTCATGGGTTCCTGTAAGTTACCCCTAGGGTAGGTGAGTGGTGGGAAAATCAGAGCAGAGATGATGGGCATGAGGAAGAAAGGACTATCAAAAAATAGTCGGGAACATGTTTGATGTGATCACTCCAAGAATCAGCCTTGATTCAATAGGTCAAATGTCCCATGCATTGTCAAGAAAAATGAGAGATTCAAGAGAAAAATTGGAGGGGGATTGGGAAGGGAGGGTAAAGGAGTGTATGTACTGGGGGAAGAGTGCACTGAGGGCAGGAGGGAGAATGGGGAGAGGAAGAAATGGTAGTTTATGAGTCAGGGAGAATGCATTGTTTGGGAGAAATCTTAGTGGAGATGAAGGACCCTGTTCAACAGTGGTGCTGGAAGCCATGATGAATTCCCACAATAACACCCAGAGGCTGGCAGACATCTACTTTTGTGGCAACAGAATGCTGAAAGACCCAGCATGACGTTTGGACTGCCCAGTGTTGAAGAGGGGCAGAATGGAAAGAATTGGTTAATGATCTAAGCACAGTGCAAATTTCCCCGTGCTCCTTAGGTTCATGGTTTCTGGGCTAAGCAATAGTTTCACCTTGTTTCACATGCTCTTAAATCTCCTTAGTCCACAGGAGAATCTACCAGTTCAGAACCTGTGAGAAAGCTCTCCCCTCTGTGAAGTTAGTACCAGGGTTACCCTTTTCCCTCCACCACAGCTGCAGCTGATTTCTGACAAGTGGCGCAGTACCAGCCGACACTACCTCTGATTTAGCAGCAAAATCATGCCTAGTCTCATGCCTTGAACTGATGGATTTGTGTCAGAGAAATGACAGGACAGACTCGGTCTGGCTCTGCTAGATCCTGTTAGGGAACAAGCATGGTGCCAAAAGGAGAGAAGGTGACTCTGATTACAGCAAATGCATCTTGTAAGTCAAAAAGTTATAGGTTGAGGGGCAGCTGAATGTGATAAGGAGCAATCAGCTATAATTACTCTGTCTTTTGTGATTTCTGCATCTCCTGTACCCATGACTTCTGCCATGACAATTCTAATGATGGACAGGACTGTTTCTTCTGAGGAACTGAGCCATTCGAGCCACCCATTTGTAAAGGGAATGCTATGGTTGGGTACATTTCCTCCGACAAGGGAGTGGGGTTATATTGGTGAATTATTGTGCAATTGACCTCGCAATGAGATTGCCTCATAGTTTGTAGAAGCTCTGAGAGGTTACGTGTTAACATTGAAATTCTGTTTACATGAGAAACAGTATTGGGACAATCAGATAATTTAAAAAATTCTTGATAGAAATCATGTCTAATAAGTTGGGATGTATTAAATACCAATGTGTGAGCTTAGTGTTGCAGCTGAATGTGTGGGAGATGAAGATGCATTCACTGGCCCCGATCATGTTTGAACATCATCTTGCATTGAATCAAGTCTTTGTGGTGTAACTCCAGCTCTGACTAATAGAAGGTGAATCTGTGAAATTCATCGTACATTTGAACATAAAAGCCATGTCATTGGGTATATTTAATGCAGAAGCTGACGTGTTCTTGATTAGTAAGGGTGTCAAATTTTATGGTGAGCGGATGAGAGAATGGGGTTGAAAGGGAATATAGATCAGCTATGGTCTAATCTTGGGGTAAACCCAACCCAATTCCGCTCCTACAGACTTCACGATACTTTCTGACGGCTCACACTCCCTGCACCCCACTTACGAATCTACAGTCTCTGTAAGGCAGAGACTTGTTCCCACCAAAGTCTGCCATCTTTGGCTGCTGTATTCCCCCAGCTGTGGGAAAGTGTCCACTACATGTTTTTCCTTTACGGGGTACAGGCCTGATTACTACTGCCTGGCTGCAGCTGCCTTCGGTGTGACTTTTCATGACAATTAAAGTCAATGAGATCTGAGTACAAACTATCCGTGTAATTCTTCCAAACTTCAGGCTCAACACACACGGCAAGTTTGACACAAGTCGGGTGAGGGAATGTCAGACACGAAGTAGCATGCTCACATCTAAGTAACTAGTTTATGTTTAAACTCCAGCCAAAGTCTTGAATGTAAAAATCTGGTCTGGCATTCATTATCAATAAATATACACAAAATACAAACTCAAGAAATACAAAATGCTGGAGGAACTCAGCAGGTCAGGCAGTACCTATGGAGAGGAGTAAACAGTTAACACGCCAGGCCAAGACCCTTCATAACCCTGCCTGATCTGTGGAGTTCCTCCAGCATTTTGTATGTGGCATCTATAAAAGCTTGCGTCAATAAATAGACAAGAGATAGATTTAAAAATCAATAAGATGATGCCTGGGACTGACCTTGTGAATATGCACATCCACTGAGTGTGGAAACAGTGCAGCATAGACACTGATTCATCTCATTTTCACCTACATACGGCCTCTGGGCAACATCAGCCGAAAACTTCCCCGTGCAAGTGTTCAGCTGCGTGCAAGTGCCACTTAGTTCCACCTCACCAATTTTACTGTCTTTTATACCTGGCGGGGCAGTAATGTTCTTTAACTAAATATTGGGTAATCCAAAGCCACCAGATTCAATCTCAGCCAAAGACTCTGTGCCTTGGCCGTAAACTCCATCCTCTTTCCTGAAACCAATTTTTTTTTTTTTTAAAAAGGACCAGATTATATCATCCTGCTTTGATAAAACCCAATGGCACCACTTTCACCTTCTGAATGAAAATTAGAAAAAAGTTTAAATACTGGAATTCTGAAACAACAGAAAATAATGCTGGTAAAACTCAGCAAATCAGACAACATGCTTGGAAAAGTAAATCGGCAAAGCTTCAGGATTGCAGTCCTATTTCCAGGACTGTGAGAGAGATCCAAGGAAATTTTCAAAAGGAAGGAAAACTCCTCACGTTTCTCCTACCACACCTTGACTGATTTTTTTTTCCCAGTGTTTATTGTTTTAGATGAAACCATCTCTTCATTGACAAACATTACCCAAGACTCAGTTGATTTGTTGAAAGGCCTCATCCGTTCCCATTACCTCAAGGTATGATCATTCCAAATACACTTCAGCACTCCGGATATTGCCCGACTTTACCTATGCCTTAGATGATCTGTTGAAAGCAACAGCCGTGCCTTTCCGCAGTGTACTCATGACCAGCATCCTGTCTGCTAATTTAAGATCATCCAAAACTCTGCCAGCTGGACTGTAATGGACACCAAATCTTTTCAGCCACAACCTTCCTGCACCCACGAGGAGCTCGTTGCCTCCAACATCCACCCTGCCCTCAAATTTACCTCACCCATTTCTGACACCTCCCTCGCCTTTCTCAACCTCTGGATACAGCTTATCAACTGATGTCTATTACAAACCCACAGACTCTCACAGCTACCTGGCCTATACCTCTTCCCACACTGTTACTTGTAAAAATGCCATCCTGTTCTCTCAATTCCTCCGTCTCCACCTCACCTACTCTCAGGATGAGGCTTTTCATTCCAGAACAAAGGAGATGTCCTCATTTTTCAAAGAAAGGGGCTTTCCTTCCTCTACCATCAACGCTGCCCTCAACCACATCTCTTGCATTTCATGCATGTCTGCTTTCAGCCCATCCTCCCACCACCCTATCAGGGATAGGGTTCATTTTGTCCTCACCTACCACCCCACCAGCCTCCATGACCAGCACATAATTCTCCATAACTTCTGCCATCTCCATCCACCAAACCCAGCTTGGCTTTCTCTACTGTCACAATGAGGCCACAGTCAGGTGGGAGGAGCAACACCTTATATTGTCTGGGTAGCCTCCAATCTGATGGCACGAACACTTATTTCTCGAACTTCCAGTAATGCCCTCAATTCACCATTCTCCATTCCATCTTCCCTCTCTCACCTTATGTCCTTCCCTGCCCATTGCCTCCCTCTGGTGCTCCTTCCACCCCCCCCCCCTTTTCTTTCTTCCATGGGCTTCTGTTCTCTATTAGATTGCCCGTTCTCCAGCCCTTTATCTTTCACCAACCAACATCCCAGTTCTGAACTTCTCTCCCTCCCAGTTTCACCTTTCACCTTGTGTTTCTTCTTCCCCTCCCCCTCCTTTTATCTCTACTTGTCTTTACTCCTCTCTCCAGTTCTGCTGAAGGATCTCGGCCCAAGACATCAACTGTACTTTTTCCCATAGATGCTGCCTGGCCTGCTGAGTTCCTCCAGCATTTTGTGTGTGTTGCAACCACAAGCCCGTGTGTTTTAATGCACATTAGCTCCAGAGTAAGCATTGCCTTGATTTTAAAATTCAAAGTCCACTCTGACATTATCTGACCCTGTCTATAATTTCCTCTAGCTTTAACTCACTCACTCAGATACCAGAAATGAAAGCTCCTTTAATTCTGGCTGCTGATTATCACTACATGTAACTGCTCCACCAATTACTCATTAAAACTGTCTCCTTCCTTTTCCACCATGAAGATCAATATTTTAATCACCTGGTCAGAATCTCTTTTTGCTGCTTGGTGTCAGATTTTATTTGACGTTGCCTCTAAAATATGTTTGCACTGATAACCAGGTTCAAGTTTTTAAGTAAACACATGGCTGTCATTATGAATGAATGATGAATGCTATTAACAAGGTTAATATGAGTAAAGAGGTGAGTTGAGGGGACTGAGTGAAAGCAAATTAAAATTATTAGTTGCAAGTGAGAGAATTGAGTGGATATTAGGGCAATAATGTGTTGGTGAATACCAGTAAGAGTTAGAAACCAGCAGCTGCACAGCAACACAACAAGGCCTCTTGCCTTAACACCGTCTTTCACATCTACCCTGAGAATACTCCAAATCCCAGGGATGGTGTATGGGGCAATGACATCCAGTTCCTACATATTATTAGTATTATGTGACAGAGCTATGGTGAAAAGACCATTAGGACCCCAGATACAGCATGCCTATTGAATGATTAAAAAGCTCTTGGAAAACTCAAATGTTTTGTCATGTGTTGCTTGCATTCTATCACTTTGTTTAGCTACATAATTTAGGTAGCATGTTCCAAATAAGCCATTTCAAACAGATTGACACACATTACGAATTTATGCTTGGTATGATTAGAAATATTTTAAACTACAATTTATCATTCATCTTCAAATAGCCTCTGCTATTATACACATTTTAAAATTCAAATTACTGGATAATTTTTAAAGCAAAAATCAATTTTGAATCAAAAGGTTACATTCTCTAACTATTCCAGTGATGTGTCAGCTATCACAATAACATACTAAGAAAGTGTCACAGCTACAGCTGCTTACAAAAAGTTTGGCCTTGCAAAAGCGTATAGCTGGTTTGAAGTATAAAAATACAAGCTACAGGTTTAATTATTAAAATACCCTATCCTGTTTCCCATCTTCAGTGTTTCAGATAAGAAACATGATGAGTCATGCAATTTAATACTTAGAGTGCTTTCCCTGCAGTGACAATAAGAAAGCTGCAAACTTGCTATGCAACCACGTTCACAGGCACAGTGGAAGATGACTGCGAGTAGTAAATAAGCCAGACTGCAAAGAACAGAACAGATTCAAAGTGCTCCAGCGCGCACACACACACACACACTTTTGGGTCTTGATAATCACTCCATCTCAGTTAACCTAAGTTCATCTTCCACATTTGGAAGATGCAAATATGTAATAAAGCAAATAAAGCTAAAACTGATATGCAAATCCAATGCAGTTAAATGCTCATTCATTGCATTTGTTCACTGATTATCATTTAATGATGTAAACACATGATCTATTAAAGGTGTGCTATCAACAAGAAGAGAGCCAGTGTAACTGAAATAGTACAATAATATTTGTCGTGGTAGTCCTCACAGAACACAAAGGGGAAATGAATACTAGAAAAAAAACTCCATTACATTCTAATTACTGTACAAAAACCTATGCCATTTTATGAAACCATGGACTGTTGACTCTCTACATTGGGCTGTTTACAAATTTCCTGGTTAAAACAGTTCTTTCTTGTAGCCGAAGGAAATAGAACAACTAATAGTTTTATTTTGTCAAATTAGGTGCTTGAGTCATCAAGGAGCAGTTGCAACACAACGCATCTTGCTAAACATCTCCAGCACTGTAACAAATTGTGATGTATATTCATTGTGACAAAGCATTCATACAGAAGAAAATAGAAAACATTATTACTAATTAGATCTGTTTCACATTTATTTCCAAAGTAGTACTGGTAACTCAATTTGTGGCTGAGTATGTACACTAGGTGCAAGTAGTTCTACTATTTCACTGGAACATGTCATTTTTTCAAACGTACCACTACTGATGTGGACCTGAACTCAATTTGACGACCATTACTATTTAACCCTTGATATCCTTATAAAGGTTGCGATTGATTTTTGTACTGATTACTTCAAGCACGGCCTTTAATGGGAGAGTTTAAAATTTACAATTTTTTTGGGAAAGAAGTGCATCTCAATTCCCAAAAAGTCTAGTTCATTTTATGATTATTCATTCTGGCTCTGAATAGTTTCTTTTTATTCCTTTGAATTTGTCATTTCAAGCAGCATGATTAAATCACTCCTCAAGGTTATCATAGCTGGGGGAGTAGTGGGGATAAGCTCCTACTATCCATTAAATGCTCCCAATGGCGTGAATCTCAAGTAGCCACTCACAAACAAGTCCAACTCCCGGCCTTCACGGGCAGCTTAGCTACTAAGCTTGGCTGAGCCATTCTACTGGCAAGAGAAGGGGCAAAGGAGGGTTACTGCTCTTAAAACCAGTTGTTTCAGGCAGATGTGGCTTGTCAGCAGTGGTTGCCATCTCATTGAGGAGAAGGGAAACTGATCTCAAACCTCTGCTGCCTTGAGGCTACACCCACTCATGGTAAAGGCTATGGGAGTAAATCCTGAGGAGACTATCCGGAGCTGGGTCCAAAAGGACTCCGACATTGAATTCAAGGCTGACCAGCAACTCCTGCATCACCACTGGTACCAAATGGTAGCCGTCTCTGCTGTTCCTTTGGATTCATTAGCTGCGTGGAGAGGGGGAGCCTGTTGCTTGGGCAACAGCTCACTCTCCATATCCTACTGCCCTGGCTTGCATATCATGGAGAGAGCTGGGCCACATCATCCACGGATCACCCCAACTAATAGAGGGCCTCACGATGGATTCAAGCCAGATTCATTAAACCTGTCTTCATAATTAAACCACACAAGTCCTGCATTGTACCTCCTTCAACAGCATAATATCTGCCCTGAAAATTAATGCCCTATTACTCAAAGGCACATCCAGATATTTGCTATTAAATCTCAGTCCCTCAGTTACAAATTCCGACGCCACTGAAATACTTCTTGTACATCAGTACAATCTTTCAACAGTTTGAGAAGACTGACACACAACGTCCAGTCTCCTGCTTTTCAAAATAAAACTTCCATTTATCTCAGATCAAAATCTTCAAAAATGTGTCTCACAAAATAGTGATACCTGATCATTGAACACCCCCACCCACATTCTTTTATTCGGATTTTGGTGAAAAAGCTGTGCAAGGCCAGCATCGAGAAAGCATACAGCAAGCTCCCAACTCAGCAAGCAGAAAGCACCAAGTTATTAAGAACTGGAAGATGGTCCTCACAGAGTAGAATAGGTCAACGAAAAGGCAGGTAGGATCAGTAACTGAAATAGGTTTTAGGCCCCTTTCCTCCCTCCTATGGTCCACTCATCCCCTCCCATTAGAGAACTTCCTCTCCAGTCCTTTACCTTTCTTATCCACCTGGCTTCACCTATTGCCTTCTATCTATCCTCCTTCCCTCCCCCACCTTTTTTTTTATTCTCCTTCCTTTCCAGTCCTGAAGGTTTTCAGCCCGAAACATCAACTGCTTATTCATTTCCATAGATGTTGCCTGACCTGCTGAGTTCCTTCAGTATTTTGTGTGTCAGTTTAATATATTAACTATTTTCCTTGGATCAACAGCCCAGAGCTCTGGCATCTTTGTAGTAGATACTCTATGTAGTAATTTTATGCATTGCACTGTACCGCTGCCACAAAAATAAACAGGTTTCATGTCTTACGTGAATGATGATAAACCTGATTCTGATATGGGCCTCTATTGTGGACTGAGAGTGGGAAGGGGGCAGGGAGAGGGGAATCATGGTTGGGAAAAGGTGTAGGGAGAGGGGAGGGTGGGGAGAGCGGGGAGAAGGGAGTTAGGAGGGAGGAGGGGGAGAAGGAAGCACCAGTGAGACATTCTGTAATGATCAACAAAATACAGTGACATGCAAAAGTTTGGGCACCCCTGGTCAAAATTTCTGTTACTGTGAATAGCTAAGCGAGTAAAAGATGACCTGATTTCCAAAAGGCATGAAGTTAAAGATGACACATTTCTTTAATATTTTAAGCAAGATTTTTTTTATTTCCATCTTTTCCAGTTTCAAAATAATGAAAAAGGACCTGAAGCAAAAGTTTGCGCATCCTGCATGGTCAGTACTTAGTAACACCCCCTTTGGCAAGTATCACAGTTTGTAAACACTTTCTGTAGCCAGCTAAGACTCTTTCAATTCTTGTTTGGGGGATTTTCACCCATTCTTCCTTGCAAAAGGCTTCTAGTCCTATGAGATTCTTGGGCTGTCTTGCATGCTTCTTCTGAGGTCTATCCACAGATTTTCAATGATGTTTAGGTCGGGGGACTGTGAGGGCCATGGCAAAACCTTCAGCTTGTGCCTCTTGAGGTAGTCCATTGTGGATTTTGAGGTGTGTATAGGATCATTATCCTGTTGTAGAAGCCATCTTCTTTTCATCTTCAGCTACAGACGGTGTGATGTTTGCTTCCAGAATTTGCTGGTATTTAATCAAATTCATTCTTCCCTCTACCAGTGAAATGCTCTCTGTGCCACTGGTTGCAACATAAGCCCAAAGCATGATCGATTCACCCCTGTGCTTAAGTCACTTCTCTTTAATCAGATTGTATACCCCCCCTTACTGAGGAAACATTAACTGGAATATTGTCAATCCTGAAGTGTATTTTGCCAGACCTTTATGGTAAAATGGGATATTTGGCAGATAGAAAAAAAGAGAATCAGTATAATATTAAGAACAGAATGGTAGGGAAAAATATTTTGTGTACAGATGTTTTTGGTATTTCTGATACTTGTTTTAAAACAAGCACTGTGTTTCACATTCGCATTAGTGTTATAGTTTGAGCAAATTTTAAAAAGGCTTCAATGGCTAGAAATAGCCACTATAAACAGCGGCTGTGAGTGAAATTCAATCTCCAGTATGTCACACTCACAAAAATAGAAGAAGCAACCCCACACATAAAGCTATAATCATTCAAAATAACTATGTCATTATCAGAAGTCAAATTATGCTTTTTGTTACAGAGCTGCAGAGAACACAGCTGTTAATATGAATATGCAAAAAGTGAGCCCTTCATTTCCAAAGTGAAAAATTTTAACTAAGTCAAAATTTAACACAATCCTTGTGCCAACTCACATGTAAACAGAGAAAATTAACTGCGTGAACTTCACACTTGAGAGACACTTTCATTCTTCTCACTACATGTGATAAAAAAGCATTATGCAAGCATGGGAGTTTAAATTTTCTGCTGCATTCTCCTTCACTGAATATGCAGGGCTCAATGCCACTGATGTCTGCTGCCCTGCAGAAATCCGCTCAAATAATCCTCTATCGTGGCAGAAGTCAAGGATACAACAGCCCAATAGAATCCTCACCAGGCCTCACCGAGCCTTGGATTGTAATTA
This sequence comes from Hypanus sabinus, assembly GCF_030144855.1. Lineage (NCBI taxonomy): Eukaryota > Metazoa > Chordata > Chondrichthyes > Myliobatiformes > Dasyatidae > Hypanus > Hypanus sabinus. Next base: position 30,947,967 of record NC_082710.1, on the reverse strand, counting down.
AAAGTGGGATCCATTTCTCGTCCACTGCAGCACAAGACAAAATAACCAGAAATCATCCTGACCGTCATCCATTAGTACGTTCCACAATAAACTGTGTAACAATCTCAAAGCAGTACGGCAGAAGGATCTTAGAAGCGATATTGAAGATAATGAGTGGTCAAATATTTTATCAAATGTGGGTAGACATATTAGGGAAGTGAGAGGGAAATTTATTATAAGATAGTACACAGATATTACTGGACACCAACTAGACTCTACAAAATGGGGATTGTTGATAATCATTTAAGCTGGAAATGTAAAAATGAGGTGGGCACATATTTTCACATGATTTGGGAGTGTTCCATGGTTCGTCCATTTTGGTGTAAAGTTCTTGATTTGTTGGGGAATTGGTCGGATCCTACACTGCCCTTGTGCCCACGACTTTGTCTTCTGGGTGATAGGACAATGATACCTAATGTAAACAATGACAAATTTACTATTTTAAAGGTGGGTCTCATCACAGCTGCAAGAATTATATTGCAAAACTGGAAAAAACCCAGATGTCCCACAGTGAGGGAATGGACTGAGGAAATGGTTAAGATTTCATCATATGAACACATGTTGGTAAGAATTAAGAGTGAGGGGAAAGTGCAAGACGCGTGGGATCAATTTTGGTTGTATGTTAATTTAAACTTAAATTAGTTTTTTTCTGTTTCTTAGTTTTATATGTTGTGTAAATATGCTGTACTGTATTTGCTCTATGATGTGTTGTGCTTTGTAAAATATACAAAAATAAAAATCTGAATTACAAAAATAAACATTTTATAACACTGATCTACAAAATTTGAACTTGTCATAAATAATACGAGTTTCTCTCAATACCAGATATGTATTTTGTAACATTCAGTCTGCAATTCATTCACATGGAATAGTGATTATTTTTCTAAATACTTCCAAGTTATTTTCTTTGCACATTGAAAATAATTCAGCAATTCCATCATATAATCTACATTTCATTTTCATCTCATGCCTATTTACTGTTTACATCTGATGTTAGCAATAAGAGTGAGATACACTAGTCATTGCTATGTGAGTCCTGTCTTACAATATCCAAGTTATTTTCAAAGTTATCGTAGGCTTCAAAAGGACCCAATCCACAACTCTTTCATTTCTACAAGAGAAATCACTAAAAACCGATCAAAAATAGAATGTATTTTCTATGTTGTTGAAATGAGAAGCAAAGAAAATATGATTGACTGAAGATAAGCTAATATGAAACATTTGATTAACACCATTTTTAGCAAACTATTGGGATTATCTCATCAGTAATAAATGACAAAAATTATTTTTGCAATGTGACAGTTTCATCTATTTTAAAACTGAGATTTTCCATTACATGGGCTGAGTTTCAGATTGGCATTCAAGTTGATCTTTTACGAGGTCCTTCGACAGTCCCCAACAAAGTCAGTAAATAGGAACGGGAATAGGTGAGGCTGACTCCTGTGAACCTCAGGCCCTTCCCTGATATTCAGTAACGATCACTGTTGAGCTGCAGCAGATCCAGTCTCCTGTTCTGTGCCTGTTTCCTAGAGCTCCAAATTCCCCATGCACAAAACTTTACCTCTTTAGTATTCCAATAAACTAGGCTCCACAAACCTCTGGGCGAGAGAATTCCAGCGATTCTCTATTCTGTGTGGGAAGTACCTAAGTTTTAAACTCCACTCCTTCATCTTGAAACCATATTGTCTCATTTGAGACTCTCTTACTAATGGAAATATCTCAATATCCACCCTGACATGCCCTCTAAGGATTTACATATTTCCACAAGATCAATCTCATTCTTCTGAACTTCAAATGTCACGGATCTAATATCTTTAGCCACTGGTGAACGGACAAACTTCTTGTCCCAGGAATTAGCTGAGTAAATCTCTTTTGTACTATTTCTAATGTTAGTGCATCCTTTAAGTAAGGGGATCAAAATGGCTCATTATATCATCTCTCAGTAATAAAGATGCACCTCCACAATCTCTTTACTATACATTGTGTATTTGTAGTTAGCATAATATTTATAATCGAACAATTGCAAACTCAATAGATTCAACATGAACCATTAATTTAACACAAGCCTTACTGCTGTGAAATTTGGAGAACTAATTTTATGAACACCTACAAATTTTCACTCTCTAATCGGGGAACTAACACCACCAATGCAACCCTATTCGCTGTACTCAATAGCAGGTAAATAATATCATATGGAAAATTATCTGAGTCCCATGGATCTGTAAGTAGTGAGGATGCCTGACAAAAAGTTAGAGTATTTTAATACAAATTTATTTTAAATGCCCTTTAAAATAAAAATTTCAGTTTATCAGACTCTCTTAAAAAAAATTCTTCCTTGGACTTCTGTTATTATCTTATAACATTTTCTTTGTAGATCTGCATACATCTTGATTTAAAATCTCGAGCTCAAAGCATCAATTAACACTCCTGAAATGTATTGCAGTATGTAATTTATGCTTAACTATGCTTGATAAATGGGCTGAAAGCCCCCTTCTATACTATAACTATTCTGTCATTCTATGATAAAGACTCTGGACATTTAGCATTTAAATTATCTTCATTGACAGGTGAGGAGCCAGAGGATTTGAGGATAGCCAGTGTTGTTTTGCTGTTTAAGGCTCTAGAAATAAACCAGGATATTATCGGGTAGTGAATCCGACATCAGTAGTGGGAAAGTAATTTATTGGGAAGGATTCTAAGGGACCGTACATATGAGTATTTGGATAGGCAGGAACTAATTAAGGCTAGTCAGCCTGGTTTCATGCATGGTTGGTTGTGTCTGACCAATCGTGTTTTTTTGTGGAAGTTACCAGGAAAGTGGATGAAGGAAAGGCAGTGGTTGTCTATGTGATCCTTAGCAAGGCTTTTGACAAGATCTCACTTGGGAGGTTGGTCAAGAAGATTCAGACACTCGGCATTCAAGATGAGGTAAACTGGATTAGATTTTGGCTTTGTGGGAGAATCCAGACAATGGTAGTAGATGGTTGCCTCTCTGACTGCAGACCTGTGATGAGTGGAGTTCCAAAGGGATTGGTTCTAGGTCTGTTGAGGTATGTCATCTATATCAATGGTCTTGATGGTAATATGGATCAGCAAGTTTGTGGATGACAAGAGGTTTCTTTTGGGGCGGGGGGTAGTGGACAGCAAAGAAGACCATCATGGCTTGCAGTGGGATCTGGACCAGCTGGAAAAATGGACTGAAAATGACAAAAACAATCAGTGTAGGTCTTACACCGTGAATGGTAAGGTACTGCGGAACGCAGTAGAACAAATGGATCGCAGAGCATAGGTCAATCATTCATTGAAAGTGGTGTCACAGGTTGATAGGGTAGTAAAGAGAGTTTTTCATAAATCAAAGTATTGAGTACAGGAGATGGGATGTTATGTTTAAGTTGAATAAGATGTTGGTGAGGCCTAATATGGAGCACTGTGTATAGTTTTGATCAATAAGGTTGAAAAAGTACAGAGAAAATTTACAAGGATGTCGCCGGGTCTGAAGGACCCAGGTTACATGGAAAGAATGAATAGATTAGGCCTTTATCCATTGGAATGTAGAAGATTGAGAGAAGATTTGATAGAGGTATACAAAATTATGAGGGGTGTACATATCATAAACCCAAGCAGGCTTATTCCACTGGGGTTGGGTGGGACTGCAACCCGAGGTCATGGGTTAGTGGTGAAAAGCAATGCTCCGTCTAATTGGTAATGACCAGTGCATGCAAAAATCTTGTGCTGTACAATTTTTTGTCCAGTGATGACAACAGAATGTGCGCAATGAATTTTGTACATAGAGGTATTCATTTTAACAGCTAGCAAAACACTGTCAATAAGAACTTTGATTTCCTCTGGATTTGATCATTTTTGCTCTCGTTCACCTGCACACT